>NC_134423.1:15665000-16290000 GCF_030867145.1 Opisthocomus hoazin
ATCAGAGAAACAGTATATTCTTTTTAAATGAATACTGAAGCTATAATGCAATATTCTACAGTTCTGGCATCTGAATGTTAAGTTTTAAAAATTAATTATTCATGAAATTTACTACATCTAATTATCTCCTTTAATCTTTTCTTTGTCTTGCTTAATTAACAGAAAATAAATAAGTGGCTAAGTCACTGGCTGTAGTACATGCATCAGGGGCATAGAGGAATTATCACAGGTTAAAGCAGAAAGATCTGCATGAGCCCTTTTAAAAGATGTCTGCAGCTCATCAGTTACTTCAAGGCAAGTACTCTTGAATCAAAGCCTAAGAATGCTCAAGGCAGTCTAGAGCTTTAAATGTAGAATATAGCATTAAGATCTTTGACAGGAGTGAACAATTCCGGATGCCTTGTTTGAAATCTGCTGTTTCTGTTCAAAGAATGTGTTTAATATTCTGGAAACATAACACCTTTCTAATGGAGCTCATCACGGGAATCCTAAATTAAAGCATGCCAATTCATTAACTTAAGGAAATTTTAGTCAGGTAAAATTGAACCATTTTGTAAATTCCACCTGGAGCCCAAGGCCCTTGTTTATTATCCACAATCCTTGAAACAGTTTCTTTGACCTTGACTGGTTCCTGATCATATATTACATTACAAAGCTGTGACTCTAAATTATTTCTCCAGTTTGTAAAATAAGCAAAAATCTTAAACTTTCAGTATCTGTATGCCACTGACAAACATACTAGCCTAACAAAATACCATGCAACAGTGACTTCAAGGTGCAGCATCACATCAAGGGCTAACGACTTAATACACATCATAGCATAACTAGATGGAATGTATGTAGCATGACAGGTTTTGTATTCATAAAAACTGTATTTATATTCAACCTGCACATAATTACTATTCATAACAACCTTCAATATTATCTAACACGTTTTTTGTAGTTAAATTTTGTCTGAAATGACTAATGTCATATTATTTTCTAGACAGACCAGTTAGCTTAAACATCTCTTAAGAACTTAAAAGATTCTCCTCTTGTTTAGTGATTACAGTGCTGAGCAACTTTATAAAAGACAACATGAGAATATTTAAAAAACAAGCCTTGAAATGACACATTTTCTGTATGTTTTCCAAGTGTAGTATTAATGCTAGAGTTAATGCAGAGAGGACAAGTTTTTCACAACCATATAGCCTCAACAAGACTTCTAATGGTGACATAATTATTACACCTTTCATACACTGCAAGTTTTCTGCCTATGTTATAAAAAAGGCACTTAAGTACTTGTAGCTAATTATTATTACAAATGGTTTCACAACATGTAAGTCAAACTTCTTGAAAACTTCTACCTCTAGTAGTTAAACAGATCTAATTTGACAGATGTATAATATTTCCGTAATTATATGTTCTCCCACCAGAAAACAGGCTTCCTCAATACTACAGAAAGTGAGGACATCAGCCGGACTCGGCTGAATGCGATCAGTATTGCCTTCTGGTTCAAACACAAGGGTTGAACCTTACTCCCACTGATCAGACTGGAACACAGACCTAACAATTCTAGTTGCTCAGTATTAATATTTGTTTGGAAAAAAAAAAAAAGGCAAATATGAAACAATGACTAGTAACACTGAGCAGTCAGCTGCTATGCTAAATTACTGTGCACCTCTGCAAGTATCTTCAGCTCTAAGCACAGTATTCTTCCCTCATCAGAAAAAAAGGTATTAATTAATATTTGCAACATGAACAAATCCTTACAGTGTGCTAAACTGAAATTGTTATCCCCATTTCAAGCAAATATTAACAGGAACCAGTAATCAAAAATGGAAAACATCCATTCTGGTGATCTGTATTTTTCCACATAGTTCAGTAGAGACACCCAAGAGGTTCAATCTTCAACGCTTTCTTTCCCCTATACTAAAGTGACATTCTCCATTATTTGCTTATTCTAAAATTACTCTACTTAGAACATAAACAAACAATGGCACTTTTCTCCCTAGGGATGGTCCTAATGATAAAACAGGCATTCTTCACTATAAGCCTGGACTTCTAAATCCAAGCCCCAGCCTGAATACAAAGACTCTGAGTCAACAAAGCTTTTAAATTGGTGCTTAATTCCAGACATGCTGGTTACCCCTCATTGACTTCAAGCAAGTTTACTCCTATGCTTGAAAATAAATGTGCCTGTGCAATATCTCACAATAAGCAGCTATCATTTAACATCCAAGGCTTCTATATCATGCATTCTTTTAATAGCACCAAACAGGGGAATTGGATCCTGTCAAAATTCATATTCTGTAGCACGTTGCATCTGCATTCTTTTCCATAACCTAGATTGCCTCAACTACCAACTGTTCTTAAAAGATACAGGAAATGTAAATATGGAATAGCCTCAGCCATTTCCATAACATTCTTCACAATGAAAGCTTATTACTAACCAAGCTTTTTGTCTTACTTCATGACTCTGCACTCCCTTGCACCAAGGGGAGCAAGCCAAAGCAGAAGAAGCCTTTCAAAGTAGAGACAAATGCTGTAAGAAACAGAAGGGAATATCAGTGAGAAGAACTATGAGAGTTGCTAGAATATCCTGTTCCTTTTGTTTGTTTGGTTTTGGGTTTGCCTGCTCCTTCTCCTTGCAGCAGAGAAACTTAATATTCAGTGTGACGAGAAATTATGGTCTACTTGTGTAGTTCACCTTTACTATATGATTTAGCATTTCCCTATTGTAAAAGCACTCAGGTTGCACATATTGGGATTTCAGTAAACATTTACGTCAATTCACTGTTTTAAAGTGTTCCCAGGTCACTAGTTCGCTTTTCTTGAGCACCTTAGCAAATGTTACTCCCCGCTGCACTCTACCTGTACTAGCAGCATTATGGTGGTGCGTTTTGCATCCAAATACTGTCCTCCCAGCAAGATGATTAAAAACATCCTACTCATCTCATCTAGGTTCCTACACATTAGATTACAATGCCACACAAACATGGGAAAGGGTCTGAATCAGCAGTTCAGGACTCCAGCAACTTCCTCCATCACTGAGTCCAAAACTACTGCCCCAAGTAAATCTCATCATAAAATGATCAAGCTCCACATTAAACACAAGTAAGCATCTGGCTCCACGACTTCCCACTGCAAGCCTGTGGCATAGCTTCCTCCTATTTGTTCAGTTGTCTGTTTCATTCCCACTAGTTTATACCAATTAATTCTTAACCCATCATGAAACATTGGTGTCCAGCTTCTTTGTTTTCATTTCTAGCTCTGCTTTCACGCATCACAGAGTAGGACCTAGATTTTGGGGGGCGAGCAGGAGAAAATCGGAGTGACAGATGCTCCATAAAGAAATAAAACATTGCTGTTACCTTTTTCATTTTCTTTCAGTAGGATTCAGGTGGATTATCTCCACCAACAAAAAGATGAGTATTTTAACCCTTTTTTGTTAAATTATGTCTTTGCTTCCACTTACAATATATATTCACACATCAAAGAATTTATGAATCTGATCGGTTAAACAAAATGGTGTAAGTTTTTAAAAATAAGTAAATAAAAAGAGGTTAAAAAGCATCCTCTGATGATGGACTGACTTCATTTATACATTTTCTTTAGGTATTTTTGAGATTTCCAGTAATACAGTACTGGAATACACTTTTGTTTTACGTGTTGGAAATATACACTAATATTGCACTGATTTTAACAACAACATACTCTTCTCTCTAATATCTGGATTTTCTTAATGCATTATTTACACAGACTATGCACAGATAAGAAAAAATTAACATGACAAAGTATCCTTAAGCATTTCTCTAAATGCATCAGAAAATAGTATTTCATCCATGAGCATAAAATCTATCCACACAGATATTGCCTAATGCTATTAAAGTTCTCAAAGGAAATGTGAATACATAATAGCATGTCACCTATTCATAAGAATATCCCAGAGACATGCTTTCAAATGCTCAAGTAATTCATGCATCTCTCTAAAATTTAAAAAAAAAATACTTTTCCTTAACAATCTTAGTCAACTACATCTTCACACAGCATTGTATTGCAGCAACATGATGTCGTTACAATTGTTATGAAATGCAATGGTTACAGTATGTATTAGTGGGGATCCACTGTACTATTTTGCTGTATCTCAAAAAGCACAGAATCTCACCATGAAACCGGGCAATACAGAGCTGATCTAACTCCAGCTGAAGTAGGAGTCAAATCACGTCCTTTCAGACTTACTTTTAAAGTATGCAAATATAGATAGCTTCACTGTAACAGGCCAGCAAAGAAAACATCTCCAAGGACACAAAGGAAATACGAAACAGAACAATTGTTATATTATCAATAATTAAACTTTTTAAAAGAAGCAACACACCAATACATACACTGCTGTACACAGACAGGAGTGGCATCTGGGGAGAATAAAACAGGTACGGTACAGTTTATGTAACTTACATAACCAGAATCACACCACTGAATACACTATAAAAACCTTCGATTAAATGAAATAAAACTTATCTGTACAACAACATATTTTGTCTAAGACATTTGATTTTGTACATTAGAGTTAGGATAAATAGATTTGCCAAATTGTGTTCTTATCTGCAAGGAATTGCAAGGAATAGCAAGATTTGGAATTAATGACAGAAAGCTTACTAGTTCCACATTATGTTTCTTCAAGTGATGTATTTCCTTGACACCATCTATGCTAGCTGACAATGGGAGGACAAAAAAGAAAAACGTGAAAACCCGACATTCTTCAATCCATGTAAGGCTCAATTTTTGTGATAACTGCTGACATGAATATATTTCTAGTTGTGAACTACCTATTTATAAAGAAAATGACCTATCGTGCCTTCTGTGACACTCTCCTTCACTACAAACATGTAAGAACAGTGAAAGAAAACCCTGTGACCATTACCACCTAAATATCACTCTTGGTCTTTTATAGCTAAGAAATTCTCACTGTACAAATGTGTTCTTGGTATTTTCCTCCCAGAAAATCTGACTTCACAAGTTCACAGATTTTCTCCTTATGATTTGTCCTGATGATGATACACATCCCACTACTTCAACCAAGCTAATGCTGGGCTCTTACAAGTCCATGAGTGACCGTGTATTGCACGGCCATATGCTTGTCGGTGCCCTAGTCACCCACATTACACCACTATACTTTAATATATTTTTCATAACATATTGTTGATTCATCCAGAAAAATCAGTTCAGCACACAATCAGCAAGCACAAAAACAGTGCAAATAACTCAGGGGAAAAGCCGACTTTAAATAAAAATGATCATACACGAGCAGTACTACCTCTGTCGCTCGCTAGCCTAGCAGACTCGTACCTCCCTTTTCCCATTTTTAAGCACACCTGCCAGCAGCAGCAGGGGCTGGAAAACCCAGCGCCCGACTCCTTGCACAGCCCGGGGCGGGGAGGTGAAGGCGCCGCGGCCGGGGGCAGCGCTCGGGCGGCCACGGCAGCGGCAGACCCCGCCGGAGCTGGGAGCTGCCATTGCCGCGCTCGAACCGGCAGCGGGGCTCCCCGAAAGCGTACGACGGCACCCGCCAGCCGCGAAGAGCGGGAACCGTGCTTGCAGCCGGGGAAAGCGGCGTGTCCTCCGCGGGCCGAGGGCGGGCGCGGCGCGGACAGCTCCCCTGGCAGCACCGCGCCGCCGCCGCCCCCCGGCGTTCCCCACACGGCTGGCGGGGAATGCGCCGGTGACTTTGTGCCCCGCAGACGCCCGCCGGGAGCCGCAGGCCCGCTCTCGCCCGGCTCCCCTCACGCCTGAGGGCAGCCCCCGCCGGCCCGTCCCGCCGCGGCCCGCGCTCGGCCGGGCGCAGCGCCCCCCGCCCGGCCCGGCCCGGCCCGGCCCGGCCCGGCCCGCAGTGCCGCCGGCCGCGCTCGTGCCCACTCACCACAGCTTCCTCTTCAGGGGCATCAGGCTGCCCCTGTTGGAGGCGGTCACCCCGATGGCCATCTGCAAGACAGTCAGGTATTTCTGATACTTCATTTTGCCGTCGCCCCCCCTGTCCCTGCCTCGTCCCCGCCGCCGCCACCGACAGAGTCTCTCCAGCCGCTGCATGCAATCATCAAATTTTTATTTCCAGGCATCTGCCGTCCCTGCGTCGCGCTTCTTCCCCTCCTCCTCCTCCTCCTCCTCCTCCTCCTGCCGCGCTCCCTCTCTCTCTGCCCCCCCGGCTCACGCTCTCCTCCTCCTCCTGCCGCACTCCCTCTATCTCTGCCCCCAGCTGACGCTCTCCTCCTCCGCCTCCCGCCGCGCTGCCGCTATCCCCGCTCCAGCTGACGCTCTCCTCCGCCTCCCGCCGCGCTCTGCCCTCCCCCGGGCCCACGCTGCTCTCCGCCGCCTCCCGCTGCCGCACTCCCTTCCTCTCGGCCCCCCGCACCTCGCGCCCTTCCCCCCGACTCGCCGCCGCGCCTCCACCTTGTTGCGGGGCTCCCCCGCCTCCGCGCCCCCTGCACCTGCCCCTGGCCAGGCCGCCTCCTCCTCACCTGGGCTGTCTCCCGGCGGCCGCCTCCTCCCCTCGCTAGGCCCTCGGTGGGGCCTGGGCCTCCCCCTCTGCCCCCTCGCCCCACGGGCCGGGCCGCTCCTCCCCGTCCCCCCCGGGCAAGCGGGACTTCCCGGCCATCTCTGCCCTCTCCCGGGGCGCTCCCGCCCCGCTCCGCTGCCCCGTTACCTGGGGTATCCCGCCCCCGCCCATGTGGCGCAGCTGCTGCTCTGCCCTCCCGCCATCAGAGGGGCGCCATGCCGCAGCCCGGCTGCCGCGCAGCGATGCCCGCTCCCCGCCGCCTCGCTGGCCTCGCCTCTGAGCGCGTTAGCGCCTACAGTAGCCCCGTGTTATTGTAACCATCTCCCCCCGCGGAGAACAATGTCGGTTGTGCGTTAGCGGGAACCGAGCCGCGGAGGCAAACGCCTCCCCACCTGCCGGGCGGCCGCGCGGCGGAGCCGAGGGCGAAGGCGGGCGGCAGGGTCGGCCGCAGAGCGGGACTGCGGGCACGCGGGGGGCTGAGGAGAGGGGGGCGGGGGGGGCTCGAGGAGGAAGGTGAAAGTGACGGGGAGGCGCTGCAGCGCGAGCAGCGCCTCCCGCCAGCCTCCCTCGGGCACGACGGCGCGTGCGGCGGGTGGCACTGCCCCTGCTCCGCCCCGAGCGCGGGAGCCGCCCCGCAGGGCTCGTGAGGCCGTGACGGGGAGGGAAGGCGGCGGCCCCCCTCCTACCCCCTTTTTGTTTCCAGGTGAGGAAAGCGACTCGAGTGCGTTTGGAAATCAGGTGGTGAGTAAGTCAAACTACACGTATGACGCGTGTTTAGAGGGGCGCCCACCTGCCGGGTGCTTTAGCAAGGATAACCGAGCAGATCACCGCGTAGGGGCCTCAGGCGTGGTGCAGCTACCGTTACAATTCCAGTCTTCTTCCTCAGGCTCCGCACGGAGAGCGGCGGAAGACGGTGGCATTTGGCACGTGCTTTTGGAATTATTCCTAAAACATGGGACAGTATGATCAGAGGCCCTCTTCAGCGCAAACATGCCTGAAGCGAAGGGCAGCACACAGCTGACACGTTGATCAGTAGCGGTGGGAAATACTTTGGGTAGAGATAGCCTGTTTAAGTTTGCAGATACTTTGCAGAATGCAGGCATGAATAAATCCACACTGAAGTGACGAATCTTCGTTAAGGTGCTGTAAGGTAAATAGCATGAACTGTAATACCCAGAGTTGAGGTCCTAGGGTGGCACCATCAGCCAGAAAAAATACTGTGAAAAGCATTGTCGCTTTATGGCTTGGAGACGAGCATTTCAGTGATTGTTTCTCTTCTTTTTTTGTGTGCAATATAGACCTCATGACTGTAGTAGGCTACATTCCACCTAGGCCTGTTTGTTGCACAGGAAGCAGAGAAAGTAAATGTATTACTTACAAGCACAGCAGATTTTAATGAGAAACATAGTAGTTATATTACTGCAGTTAATGAGATGGATGGCTTCGTGTTTTCAGCCAAGAAATCTGAGGTATACAAATGTCCTGAAGTTCTGCATCACAAATGATTTAAAAAATTAAATGTCAACTCGATGCCCAATATGAGCCTGCACATGTAGAGCTCTCAAGATATGGTTAATAGGTTCTTTGTCATTGGAGAGATCAAGCATTAAAAGCAATGAGGGATTGTTAACTTGAAATGATTAGGAAGGTTAAAGAGGAGGTATTAATTTTTGTACTTAAACCATGCTAGTAGTATACTAACTGGAAAGTCTCTATCTTCTATAGACAGAACATCAAATCAGTTTGAAAACCCATAGAGATCTCATTTTGCCTTAGAAAAAAAAACTGTAGAACCAACACATTTCTTCCTCCTTCTGTGTGTCTAGTCGTCATTAGCTGAAAAAAACACTTGTTGCTCACACAAGTTACAAGAGAGTAAGCGTGGGCTGGATTTTATTTGCACCATGGTTAGTAGAATTCTAGCTACTTTGTAGTGGAAATAGTCATTTACACTTGTGCAATCCTATTAAGATCATTTACACCTTGAAATGGTAGGAAATGCTGACAGAGAATGATGAGACTGTATTAGTTTGAATGTCACATTTCAGTTCAAATGTTACACCTGTTTAGAAAAATACATGTTATTTTATCTCTCATAGAAATTCTTGAAAGAAAAATCTAGTCTGAATCTGGTTGCGGTGGTAGAAATTTCATCAATCAGACAATCTAAGGATACAAGGGAAAAAAAGTTCATTTGAAAGCTGATAAGCCTGGAAGAAGCAGGTAAGCTTTTAGAGTTCTTTACCTTGTAGAACAACTCTTTATTAGGGAGTCCCCAAACATTGCTTTTCATTTTTACAGTAGCAGGTTGGGACATAAATTTATTTTAAGTGTCGATGTACAAAAGAGTTAAGAAATGCGCCAACAAGACCTTGCATAAAGATTTATGATGGAGCCTGGCTGTATATTCAAATCTTTATTCAACTTCTTTAATAGTCTGTAATGTGATTCCTATTCTAAATTTCACAGGAATTTTTAAATCTATTTAAATTTGCAAAATAATTATAGCTCTATAGAGAGCTTATATTTAGCTCTATAGTTTTCAATGATTATATTCTATCAATCTGGTACTAAAAAATTAACTTGTTTTGTACATTTTTTATATCATCTTCCATACCCCTTGATGTGCATTACAGAGACAAAAACCTGATATTAATGAAGAAATGTTATCCTCTAATTTTAATTGGCATTATTTCTGTTTCTCTCATACTTGTTCCTTCTTAGTGCTGCTCCATTATATAGTGCCTTTCAGAACATCTTACTCAAGCAGCTATGTTTTATATAGCTGAAAGAGTAAAAAGATCCCGTCTTTCTTGCCTTTCAGATGAACAGCCTATTTTTAACAGGAGTCAATCAGCAGCTCCCAGATTAGGGTAAGCATTTGGACATCCCGCTGTTAGCTCTGAGGCCTGTGTGGACCCATTAGCTAAGTCCAAAATTTGTATGGTAGGTATCCCTGCAAGAGAGGCAGTCTGATCATATTTGCTGTTCTCAATGCAAACTCATTATGTCTGACAAGATACACTCTCCTTCACTATAGAAAGCTGAAAGCTGCTTACTTTTTTTTTGAACCTAGCGTGCATGTTAAAAACAATTTAATTCCTGTTAGATTACTTCAGTTGTTTCATAGTTTTTTTTCAGCACAAAACCAAGCAGAACCATACTAATTTCTTAATTTTATTTGCATAGGTAACTTAACTGCAGAGTTTACCTCAGAACAAACTCTATAATCTATCTATTGATTACAGTCCCTGGTGCCCCTGCCTCTTCTGAAGCCTGTCCCTACAATGACCTTGCGATGCACTTCTTGGCTCAAAAGAACAGACTGCTGTTTCAAACAGTTACAAGTTACAATATTTCATATGACTGCTGCACTTGAGTGGACGCGTGGTTGGCACAAACTCCACTCATGATAGTGTGTTTATACTAGGACAGTGATGTATCTAGTAGACCCACGGACCCTAAGAAGATGGAGTTTAATGCCAGTGTGTGTGATCTAATCTTGGCCTATGCCATGGTGGTTTTAGGCTGTTGTCAGCAGTGGGAGACTAACTGGCTGCAATTTAGGGGGTGCCACTGAGGCAATGGTACACCGAGAGCTCCCATCAGCAGCTAAGAATAAGGGAGTGTAATTCAGGTTAAAGCTATTTTCATCCTGAGTTATACCTCTCATTTCTTCAGTTTTAGTATTGTTGGAATATATATGAGATTCCAGGTGGTGCAAAGCAAGATTTTACAGCATTTTCTACTCCTGCTGATTTTAGATTTTATTTCAATAAGCCTGTCACTAGAACAGGGATTGCGGAACCTTATCTTGTTTTCCTTTATCATTAGCCCATCACGCATCCCTGTAGTGCCAGTTGTCACCAGGTGCCATACTTTTCGAACTCTCAGCTGCGTCACTTGGTCTTGACTGAGCTTACAGGAGGAGGAGAAATCTAGGGCTCACTCAAAAGACTCTTTGGACAAGTTGCAGAAATGCACTTTTAAAAGTCTTAGTTATGCTTAAGTTACTTCAGATAATGTAGGTTTTCTGCAATAATGTGTGGAAAAAGAAACCACACCTCTAACTGGCATAGCTGTGCTGGTGAACCAGCAAAAATACTCTTTTTGCTGATGTAGCTTATTTTGTTCAGCAAACCTGTATAAGCTATGCTGTCTGGGAAAAAGAAAAAAATAATCTTACCAGAATAAATGGCCTCTTTATTAGTACTGTAATGGCCACATCAGCAACTTTTGAGGGTAGATTAGGCCTTAATGACACATTGTAAGCCTTCGATTGCATTCATTTTTAGGTTGTCAAAATTTTATTAGAACTAAAGCAAACATTAAAGAATCTTGTTGCTGGTTTTATGGCATATTAAATAGCATATTTTATTTGCATTTTAGAAAGATCTTAGTTTTAGCTTTACTCTACATAGAACAGAGACTTTTCATAACATTAGATTGCTCATTCCATATAGTTCTCAGCTGTGCTACTGTGTATGCAGAAGAATTTACATTTTGTTTATTTCTAGGATATACCTGCTCCCCTTGCTGACTTTTTGTCCAATGATTGATAAAAACATCTTGATACACATGTCATATTCTATGCTTCTGTGGTATTTAATGTGATTTGGGAACTTTTTATTCCATAGTTCAGTTGGTAAAGTGACAACATTCTGGAGAATGATACAATACAACACTGACATTAGAACATGACATTAGATGACTGATCTCCATCTCTAATTTAGTCTAAATCTTTCTGTTTACAAAGGAGGCTTTTTTTGATGCAGTAGTTTTTAGTAATACTTTATTCTGTTAATTTGTACAGTCAGTCAATTATAATCATAATATTAATAAAGATTTATGTTAACTAAGAGAATTAATGCAGATCCTTCAGGCAAGAAAGCTACTGAAACAGACTTTCTTGCTATTTCAATCTGTCTATCATGTGTAAACTTCATACATCTCTGATTTTCTTTCCAGAAAGAAAAAGAAAGGGATCATAGCTGTCAGAGGCAAAAGAGATCCTTAGAATCTACAAGTATGTCAGATGCAGTGACTCCAGGGTTTATTGTCTCCCACCTCAAAAGTAGCAACAAATGTGTGTGTATTCATGTGCTTCCTATCTATGCGTTTACAATACATAATTCTGTGACTTTTTGCAATCTACTAGGGCTTTTCTATACCCACATTAATATGTTTATTGTCTATAATGCAAAGCCTTTTTCTGGTCTATTTCTGTTTCTTCCATAAACTCCATGTTATATAAAGATCTATAAAGATACATACGGTAGCACCACAAAAAAACAAATAAAAACACTCAGAGGAGTTTTCCTATCACACTTTACTGCATAATTGACCATCTACAAGGGGAATTTTTCACATTTCTTTGAAGTGTCTTCATGACAAGCTAGCTTGACTGGTGGCAGAAAAGTATGGGTTTACTGGATGTGGTAATAAACTGAACAGTCATTAGCACTAACTTGCATTTTCTGAAACAGTTTATCCTTTGAGCTGCCAAAATAAAAAGAGGTAAATAATTTTGCTTTGGAAGGAAAGAATGTTCACCATGTTTTCTCCGGAGAAGAAAAATACCTTTACAGAATAAATGACTTTTATTTGACTATGGATTATCACAAAGAAAGGGTTTGCAAGATTAAGCAATTGAAATATTTATTTATTTACAAGAAACTTGCAAGCAAGCAAGTATCTCTGTTTCACTATGGTCAGGGCTACTTAGTAATGGCTTCTTGTACAAATAGTGTTAGTGCTGTTGTACCAGGTCTGTTGTGGAACTGCTTTATACTATTACTGTCAAATTTTAGGTTACTGCAAAAATAAGAATGCTATTAAAGTGAAGAATTCAGGCTAGAACAATGTGGACCTGTACTGCCACTATCCAGTACTTTTACATTTATCCCTTTATTGCAAACTTGTAATTCTGATTTTACTCTTAAAAAAAAGAAAAAAACACCTTAAGTCAAAATTATCCAATATCACATTATGCCTGACAAGCATGACCCTCTCACAGGATAAAATAAGCTTAATGTAGAAAAAATAAGCATATGCATGAATTCCATTAGTGCTCTCTGATATGGCTTATTCATGTAGAAAACTACTGGAGGGAAGAAATCACCAAGCATACAGTTTCAATGTGAGATGCAATAGAAGAAGAAGCGTAAGTAACATCACTTCCCAGAAAAGATTCTAAGAAATAGATTGCCATCAGCAACACATCACAATCTCAGTACACAAAGATCTATTTAATTAGTCTCACTCACTGCGTATTGTTAGAACTGTGAGGGTATGTAACTCCGAGGTGAGGTGTGACCAGACCTTGCTATCATTCTGGGATGTAGAGTCGCTAATAGCATTCTTTTTTAGATGTTATGCCTGATGGGGAAGCCTCCAAGCACATAATATTTAAAAGAGAAGGGAAGATTGTGAAAAGCAGGGGATAATGATGGTTCTCTGAAGCAAAGGTGAGGAATTCTGGAAAAAAAAAATTAGAATATTGGAGGCTGAGAAAAAAGTACATATATATCTGAACTGTCATGGTAGACATGTTATCAAACCACCGTGAAAAATTGAGAATGAGGACCAATTCATAAGACTGTACTTAATTGTCTAGAAAGAATACTTCCTTACGTTTCCTTTACTTTTTTTTTAGCTGAATAGTGCGTTCTGTCCATCATAGTTGTACACGTCAAGATAAACAGATCAAAATGAGAGACTGTAAAATTTCAGGAGCTTCTCCTGCCAAAAATTATATGCATGCCTCATTTTATAAATTAGTAGTAATTCAGAACCTTATTTTGCTTCATTAATATCTTTGATTAAATCCTGATAGGAATGTTTCCGCATCCATGAGATGTAAAGCCTGAAGGCTAGCTGGATGTTTCATGAATGTATTGAAATTGGTCAAAATCCTGGCTGAAGTGTGTTTTATATGACTGATTGTATATTTGCACACTTACTACAAATATGAAAACCATTTTTCACTTTCAGGAAGAAAGCTGTTCTCATTACAATGTATATGACTGTTAATGCTATACTATTTTAACCAGATTACCAGTGCAATGAAAATTAATGTAATAGGATTTACTATAATTTGAGGCAAGTATACAGTAATCTACTATGAAAACAACACAAAAATGTTAGTGGAGCTCATTACAGGGATATTGTTTATGGTAATTATTGAATTTTTTAAAAATCACACTAAGCTTGATTTTGTTCAGTTTGGGATTTTTGTCAAGTATTACTCTTGTCTGGGACAGAGAGAAGTGAAACTAAATACAAGCAGAAAAACCTAAAGGACTACAAGCTACTCATTTCATTGCCCTGTCTGAATAAAAGATAAAATGAAACCAAAGATTATAAATAATAAAATAGTGATGAACAATACTTTTACAACGTGGATGAAGGAATCAAATTTGAATTTATAGTTTTAAGCCTATAAGTGCTCAATATTTATTAATATATACCAAATGTTCCTGTAATTCCAGTGTAGGGAAAACTACCTGAAATTTTGGTGCATATTACAGATTTGTTTTCCAAGTGATTATACTGGTATTATATACCTGCCCCTTGTAACATCCTGATAGATCGTAAAACTTAAGATACACACAGTAAGCCTGGCAGGTAGGTATTAAAAAATGAAAAACTAACCAAAAATGATAGCTAAACTTAATAACAAAAGTTTTGATGCTTCAGGGGACTATTTTTGTGAGTATCTGGGACTACACCTGGTGGAAGAATCAGCTTGAACACAACAGGTTGAAGGATTGGTTCCTACAATGTTGCTTTTGCATTCATCAGTAATTAGCTCATGCCATATCCTAGTGACATGGTATCCTGTCCTATGGGAGACAGTGGTTAGATTCAAAATATGGTAGTGGGTTACGGTTTGCATCTACAAAATTTTCAAAAATCCAGTGTGACTATTTTCGAGAGCAAAAGCTATTCATGCTATTAAGAGTCTGCAAGATAAAGTCTTCTAGTCACTGAATTTTTAATTTCGAGAAAACAGCAGAGGTAGCATTTGTAACATTCCAGGGAGATAAAGCCCTCCCATTAAGAGTGTGCATGACGGGGGGGATATATATAAAAAATATATATATATGAAATATAAAAATCAGCTTAACAGAAGTCTTGAGCCAAAGTTTAAAAAATGGTTCAATTTTTGAGAGCCTAACTTCAGACAATATATTATATGTCTGACTGGATATCCCAAATTCTTGTTCAACTTTGAAAATATTTGTCAAAATGAATATAAAATATTTTTAGTAAAACTGTGATAAAAAATTTAATATTAAAATAATCAACAACTGGATCACATTCAGGAATTTGGAAATTAACCATATGAAACATTTTTTCTCTTTAATTTCCTTCAAGACCATCTGTTCATTACAGATACAGGTATTTCTGAATATCAAACGTATATTTTTACTTCATTGACTACATAGAGGATTTACAATCCTCTATCTTCTTTTACTAACTGGTGTCAAGACTTTTCCAGATTCCAGTAAGTTATTTATAAACCATAAAAATTCATATGTAGATCAAGATCTTGCTACAAATCCTATTTTTATAACAAATAAGCAATTTCCTGTCCTCTGCTTCAGAGAAGACACCATCAGTTCTAGCTTCTCTGATACACTGCAGTTATTGCTACTTTTGGCATAGATGATCTGGCTCCAAATTTGCTGTGAGTAGACCAATTTTTTTCTTTATTGCCCCAGTATAAAAATAAAACTGCCTTTATGGCATTCCTGATGTTACACTATCAAATTGCATAAGGCCTTATATTGTGGAGAAAACACATGAATAGCAAAAGGGAAAAAGAGGAGAATTAAACAAATTGCTATTCTTCACTTAACACAGAGCACAAAGGTTTGGGTTTGGGGACTGGGGTGTTTTAGTTGGTTGGTTGGTTTTAAGCAAAAGAGTAAGGTAAAGTACGTAATGCACTACTAAGATTTTGTCTGGTAAGGTAAATAGACTTAAATCATCTTTTGCTGTTACAGCAGCTTATATAACATTTTTCTGATCATTTCAACTTCTCTTGGTTGTTTATAGACATTAAAATAACAGAAATCTGTACAATACTGTTATACAAGATTTTATTCGTCTAACTCGAAATTGATCATTGCATTAATACTCTCTAATACTGAAATATTTCTACTTCCTAATGTGTTCAAAAAAAGAATCAGCAAAAGATACAAAATGAAGTTATATTTAAATACAGTGTCTGTCCTTGCCCTTTGTTTGCCTCTTATTATTTAACATTTTTGCTTGGAGCATCCAAAGAAGAATCATGACTCTGTTAGAGTCAGGTGTACTCAGCAGGCATAAAATAACAAGGCCACACTGAAGCCATCATTTTATACCATGCAAGGGTCTGGTAGCATAGGTCAGTCCATGCATTTTGGTGAATGTTGGAAGCAGTATTTCTAGTGAGTGTTTTCCTGGAGCTGACCGTGATAGTATCTGTCCTGAGATCTGTCATGGTGTGAGCTGCACCGCTACCATGCCGGCACACACCACAGTAACAGTTACAGTGTAGTTACTCTTCTCAGTGTAACATACAACCTTTTGTTCTCATTACCCACTAGCAGGTTTGAGAGCTCACTTGCTCTCTTGACAACCAAGCAATTTACCTACCATCTGCATGTAAAGAGCACCCTAGCAGTTATGAAAGTGTCCGGTTCTTACTCAGCACTCAGTATTTTGGGGAGTTCTTCGTTGGCTCTCCAATCTTTGGAGCCGCAAAAGAGGATGCAACAAAAATGAAAGCAAAGCTCTGGTTTTTATTATTTTAGTTTTAGTTAAAGTACCCTACCTTTTGATGCTGTGAAAATTCCTCAATAATGTACAAAGGACAAATTTTGAAGATTAACTAAAAGAGCCATAAATAGATCTCTCCTGGCACCTTAAACATCTCTGCAAATCTGTTCATTTTACTGCAGTATTGCAAACTCTTCCCCAAAACCATCTGCACCACTACTGAGATTTGAAAACCAGAACGCTTAAAAAAGACCATTGCTTACTGGATAATGAGCAAGGGCTCTCTCAAACCCACTGCACTTATTTTCAAGTCAACTGTCCAAGCAGCTAGAGCACATATTCATTGGTCTCACCCCCAAGTGAAAGATACAAATGCTACAGAAGCTTGGTGCATTTCTCTGAAGAAAATCAGCTGATTTATCACACAAAACTAGTGTGATATTCCTCCTCCAAAACTTTGCCTGGGCCTTAGTGACAAATAAATAGAATGAGTAAAGCAGTGACCAGACATCAGAAGAAATAACTAGCAGTGAATATTCAAATAGAAATAATGAAATCAAGCTCCATATCTGCTCACGTAGCCCAAAATGATGATGTTCCACTTATTGTGAATGACATCACAGTGGCTGGAGATATTCTTTTGCAGCGCTGACAGTTTGAATGTGTACCAGAGTACACTGACACTAAAAGAAAATGCACCGATCTCTGTAGAAGACAGCAGACATAGTGCTTGTAGGAACAAAGCAAAAATACCAACACTTGCAAGCAGTCACTGCAAAACATATTCAGTCTGATGATCTGTGCACATCATTGTGACAGCAGCAATAAATCACAAGCTCTGCAGTTGTTTAGAGGGAAGGTTTCCTGTGAACCTGAAGCCAAAGATTAAGGTGGGTCACACTGTATTGGATTCACTCTTTTCAAATAGGTACGTTTCTGGTTATCTTATTATGCAAAGAACACAAATACCATCAGTCTTGGGCATTTATGAAATGCTATTACTGTAGTATCTACACTGTGAGCAGAACAGAAATAGTCTCTGCTCTTGCCTTCCTACATCTTCATGTGAACACATCTCTAAGTGATCTGTGTTATTTTTAAATGATATCTTCTACTGCGACTTCTGAAAGCATCTGTCTTAGCATTGTGGTGCACCTTTTATCTGATCACATGGTGGACTAAATAGCTTCAGTTCCCACCGACTTCTGTAAATTTTGACAACGTAGTGCTATTCCACTGGAAGAAAACTTTCAAGTGACTTGCACAGCTTTGATCCCAGTGATTCCCAATGGGTGGAAAGCATGCTAAGAAAAATCGTCCAGCATAGCAGTGGGATAGAGTTGTCCAGTAGCAAGGAATAAAAGTTCTATATAAGCATTGCAATGCTATTCTGGCTGCAAGGAATTTTATTCTTTTGATGGATTTAGAGTCAGGATAGTACCAATGTCATTTCTCAGTTACTCTTCATCCTACTTGATGCAGACATCTGACAACTCCTTACAAATCTGATGCTCCAGAAGCTCAGCTTCTCTCTGATGAATTTTATTACAAATACAACCAAATTCAAGGTCATAGCTAAGAATCCGAGTGAATATGATTAAATTATATATAATGTATAGAATCTCATTCCTGTTTCTGTCATCTTCAAATTTATACAAGCCTCTCTGAAGGAGTATAACGGTTAATAACGCCAACCTTGAGACTGATGAATTTCTGGGGGAGATGGCTACAAGACTTATCTGAATCTTCATATAATCTGAAGATTTAATTTGCATTTTCTTTGCCATAGGTCTTTTAAGGTACAAAGAACATCAGTTTGAGATACTGCTTTTCTCTTTACAAATGCATTGTCATACTGCTGTACAAATAACATTTACCTGTTAACACACCTAACATGCACCAGTGACAAACATTTCTGCTCTGCTATATAACATTATTTAAAAATGATTCCACCACTTCTTCTAACCTACAGTACATACTCTTATCACCTTTTGTCTTGGTCTGTGTTTCTCTGAATCTTATTAGCATGCTTTATTCTAGCAGCCAGCTATTTGCCCTTTGAGCTCAATTCGCCTTCACTAGGTGGATCAAAAAGAGAGTATTTTCTGCTATTTTTTATCGAGACACCTTAAACACACATTCTTATTCTTCACATATTTTCAGGCTAACATGAAATAGAGGCTAGTAAGGAAATGACCCATATAAAAGCACTGTAGATTTCATCTTAGCTTCTTCTGCAGGCCCAACATTGAAACATCTTGAGACATTTTCAGAGAGTTTGTTGCTAGCTTTTTACGTGCTTCCTTTTTTGATGCTTCCCCCTCCAATATCATAAGCTAAATTTTTCTTTGCAGTCTGTTGGAAATGTTCTAGAAACAACTAAATTAATCTTTTATCACCTACACAGAGTAAAGATGTTGTCTTCCATTTGTTTAGCAGCAGTGCTGAAGTTACTCATAAATCATGCTGTGTATTTGACATATAGCCAACCACCGGAAGAAGCAAACTCACTCCTCCCCAGATATTATTTCTTCATTCTATAACTTTATTGTATTTACCAGATACTGTTAGTTACTGTGGTACATATAATTATGTTCATGTACCCTTGTCAACCCAGAGAAAAGAGGAGTTTCATCACCTGGCTTACACATGCCAATTTTCCATAATCTTACAAATAATTAGTGGAAACACATATAATTGAGCTCTATTTATATGAGCAAGGTTTACAGGTGGTTTATAAAGATATTGTTCCTTTTTTCACTCTTAACCTTGTTTCAGTAATAACTATTGGTAAGTTTTAAGGAAACAGTATTAAAGGCATGAACAAATCCAGGAAATCAGACAACTTTGAAATTGGATTTAAATTATCCTCTTGTGCCTGCCTACTGCATATTGCCTTTATATTTCTATATCTTTATTAATAATGATGGCATATTTGCTTGTGTAAAGTACAAGAAGCCAATGGGAAAAAGTCATATGTAGAATAAGTTTCAAAATGACAGTGGGATAGATGTGTATGTAATCTAATTTTCCTTTATCAGATAACCATCATGTGTCTGTATGCTGTGTGTAGCAACAGACAGCATACTGTATAACATTCTCAGTTCTGTAACTGAGGAACACATCAAGCAAAAACCAACTGCATCTAGTTCTAAAAGAGCTGCCTATATTTCTACTTAGCTGAATAGACCGTGGTTGTTTGCGAGCAGTATTTACCATTACTTTGGGGAAGTGTTGGAGGAAGGCAAGGGAAAGATCTAGAAATGTTTAAATATCCTATAGGATTTCATATAGATTCCATGGGTTGATTAAAATAATGCTTTCCTGCTGGTTTCTTACCCTTTATCCCTTACAGAAGGAGCACGCAGCAATAATTTGCAGCAAGATTTTTATGTAAGCATCCCCCTTACATGGGTTTTATGCAGAAGGGAAACATATGGTTCTGAAAGAGCATTAATACCCAGGTACAGCTGGTCTTTGAAGATTTCAAGTGATCCAGATAAAAAGAATGAGCAAATGCCTCCCAACAGAAACTGCGGCTCTTCTGACACTCTTCTTTATCACAAGTGTAACACTTACAGGGAGATGACTGTGGAGACCTAAGAATAGAATGGGGATTGTATTGGCAAAAGAGAAATAAGCATATAAGCAAATAAGACAAAAATAAAACTCTCAACCTGGACAGTAATAGAGAACTTAATCACAGTCTACCAGGCTGGCAGCAAAGAAAAGCAAGCAAACTGATTAATTCATCTATTGTTATTAGTTACTAAAACAACCTAACATTTCTCCATGACAGCAATGTCTCTGTGCCAGGTTTTTATTATCCTGCGGCACTGGCACGCTTAAAATTCCTGTTACTTGGAGAGTTTACATTGATTTAAAATGGAGTTTTGTTTGCTGGATAAAAAGAGAGCTATCACAAAAAGTTTAGTGTCAGAGCTTAGGTAAGAATCAACCCTATTTTCTGTTCAAAAGACTCATTGGATTTAAAGTGAAGTCACTTTTAAAGAAGGAAAGATCTAAGGGGCCAGATTTATTTGAGGAGATGCCCCCAAATAATGATTCTCAGTTTTTGGTGATGATACTCCAGAGTCCCAAGCAGAAGTGCCAGAAGCTGAGACTAGACACTGTCATTAACTGCTCTTGTGCAGAGTAAAATTCCCCAAATTATATGTTCCCAGGAGAGACCAGATTGTCAAAGGGATAGGGAATAAACTTGATATAAAGAATGTGAAATTCAGAACAGAAAGGTCACAACAGAAGGTTTAGGAAACCTGGAAAATTTATGAAACTCCTATAGTTTCATGACTGCAAGAGGTAAATTAAAGGAGCAGGAGAAATTAAGAGGAAAGATGGAAGAGAACTGCATAATTCAGTCAGAGCTCTGGGAAGAGAAGCCTTTCAAAGTCCCACTGAGATTGGTAGCAAACCCAAAGCTTACTGTTAATACAAACAAGAAAGCTAAACCACAGAATCAAAAGCCGTGGGCCAAGTCTGGATAAATGAATTTTATTTGGCAGGACTACTCAAGGTGAAAATCCCATTTCAGAAATAATCCACTATCCCACCAATAGTTACAACAGCAATGAAAATGAAGTTTCTAATACAAAATAAACATATAAACTCATCATTTTCTCTGATTTCTGCAGAAAGAATCTACGCAGCTAAGGTGAAAGTCTTGTCCTGGGGCTGCCACTGGATAACATGTCCCTAACTAGAAGGATTAGAACTACCATGACATAAGAAGTCCTAAACTAATTTGGAAGCAGAACAGCTGAAGAAAGGCTGTTCAACAGAAATTGGAATTAGAGCGAGAGGTTAAATTGCTTCAGATTCTATCTGTGCTGATCTTGGTGCCAGATGTGAAAGTCTGGGTGAGATAACCATCTTTCCAAAAGACCAAATCTTTCATAAGCCAGGAAGTTTAGGAGGCAAGATCACAGATACTGTATCTAGGAGTATAATAAGAAAAAGTTCCTTTTATTCTTTTCATGTAAGATTATTGCAAGAAGAAAGAAAAAAAATAATATGGAGGGAGGTACAGCTGTTTTTTTAATGAAGAGAGAAAAGATATTCAGCACAAGTCAACACTCTAAATTACAGTAGTTATTGTAAAGTAACCAAAAGTTGCTGCACAGATTTTTAACAAAATATGTCCAAGGACTAAATAGAGAAATATGCTCAACTAAGTAATTTCTCAAACCAAAACCAATAAGCTGTGGTAAGCCTTAAGTAGGTCCAAGCTGCAGTCTTGTTCTATAATATATTCATGAATATTTTATAAAGTTATAGGTTATGTGCAGAAAGGTTGGCTGCTCATAGATCATACAGCTCAAAGAGATACTAGCTACATAACAAATTAGTAACAGCTGGATGATTTGGAACCAGAAGGCCTAACATGCCAGTTCAGGGCAAATTTCACTCAGTTTATGAAACAAGACTACTTTACCTAGGGCAATAAAACAATGCCTCTAGATTGGATTTTGCAGAACCTGGGGCTCCCTTGTGAAATTGTGTGATAACTTAGTCATGACAAAGATGCCACAGGATGAGGGAGCCCGGCAGAGAAATTCTGCTGCCTGGAAAGATTCTGGCTTGGGAAATCCTGATTGCTTGAAGAGTTGAAATGAATAAAGGAATTAAGCTTGAGGTTACAAAATTAAATATGGAAGTCTATGCTTCTATGCTTTGGTATGTCTTTATGAATATTTTGATTTCTTTAAGAATCATTTCTCTTTAGAAAGATTTCATTGTCTGAAGTGCTTAAGATTTTCTGCTTTTAGATTCTCTTTTGGCAGAGGGCTGGGGTTTTTTTTCAGTGGAAAGACTCTTTAGCTTTAATGTCATATTTCAAAAGACGTTTTCTTGCTGTCTTTTGATTTTTCCCTTTGACAGACATCATTGCTGAGTAATGCCCAGGGTCATACTTTTGAAAAACAAATTCTTTCTTTGAAATATTGCTGCAGGATCTATGGCAGAGCATATATCCAGAGGAGTAGGCGCTTGTCCTTTTATAAGATAAAGGTTTAATTCTGTAAGGGATGTGTCTGGCACAAGAGTTAGATGCAGATCAGTAAAGAAATATGAAAGGGAAAATCAGCATCTGTGGTAGTGGTTTTATGAATATATACACATACATTCACATGTACATTCAATTTTGGAATATTAAGCAAGAAATGGATTAAATGTAAGGTAATTTGTTCCACCAGAAAACATACAGCAAACTATTACTTCAGTTCATTACTTGCTTGGACAAAGCTCCAGACTGAGCCAAAATCTTTGCCACAGAGTGCAGAGGGCTTCAACTGAAGTCAAAATAGTTGACCCAAGGTATCAAAGATAAATTTAGCCTGGATAAAAAGTCCTGATATAATGCCTAGATAGCAGTTATTTTCCTAAGAGAATTTATTACCACAACAAAACTTAGTTGGAAAAAAGTCTTCTCCCATCTCTTGGTAGAACATCAGATATTTTAGTAAAATACAATCGTTTTCTCCTACAGCAAATTTCTACCCTTAAGAAATCTTAGTTCAAAAAGTCACTAGCATTCAACTAATGTTTAGTGACAAAATTGGACCAATGTCTCTATTGAGATGCTTAGCATAAAAATGGCATTGCAGAATGATTGTCCATTTCATTCATTGCTAAATCCTGCTTCCACACAATTAATAAATTATATTAATTGCAAGGAAAGAAGACTTGGGCCTTTAATCACATGATGATTCAAGAGATAATCCTTGGTAAAGAGCAGGTTTATTACCACTGAAGGTGACAGATTAACAAATTCTGACTTTGATGGTTACTATTTTTTCAGTCATACCACAGGTCTTTACAAGGACCTTAAAATTTTCACTATTTCTAATTTGATTTCTATTCCCTAGTTTTGTTGTTTCCCTAGCATTTTAGTTCAACTGGTTTTATGGATGTCCAACATAAAATATGACTAGTTGGTGTATGACATGTTACCTCTGCAGTGTAGGAACATATTTTGATTTCTACGGCACTGAGTCAGCATTCTGATGAGTTAGCATTTATATTCCCAACAGCTGTTTATTCCTCTCAATGTAATTTCAGAGATAAATGTCCAGAAGGGATTTGCTGCCCCAGATCTATCAGAAAACATATTTAAGATATTCTGTGGTATTTAAATCATTAAAAAAAAATTCAGTAATGCTAGGGAAAAGAGTTTAATTTTTAGCATTAAATAACTAGTTTAAACCTTACTACATTATTTTTAAATATAATGTGGTAAAAAGTAAAAGTATTTTTATTTTCTGTGCAAAATCATATCAATGGTTTCTGGGGACATTATAAATTTAAGAAACATACTGAAATTTCCAATCAGTATTTTTATTTTACCACTTTTATTTAGAGTTGAGAAAGCAGCTTTGAGAAGAAAAGAAGATATAGGAATGAGTGCACCTAAAGGGCCAAACTGTTCCTGGAATAGCTGATTGATTGTGTCTTACTAAAGCCATGGGACCAGTTGGCACAGTAGAACATAAATCTTGATACAAGGTAAACCAGTAGACGAGGATTCACTGCATTCTGAAATTGTTCAGGTGATGCTGCAATGTTATGTTGGCAAATATGGTGTAGGCTATGGTCATTAATATGCCATGATTTTTTATCTGCCTTTGGTTTTAGTCTTCTTGTAAAGCAATGCAGAAGGCGCAGAGTAGCATAGGCTTCATTTTCCTGCATCAGCCCTATAGACTCTATAGGGTGCGCTACCTGTGTTACCACAGCTGCCTTATCTTTGGATTTCAGTAAGAGTAAACTCTTTCTAGGAGATGTTTCTTCTAAACACTCTTGTGTTAAACATGGGTTTACAATATGGCAGGGAAATTAAAGTTATTGTTAGTGAAATTATAGAAGTGTATGTTATCCATGCAAAAATAAAATCCATTTCTGAATCCCATTAAATGAATGATTTTGATCATGTCTAGTGGCAATTAATTCTACAGATTACTTTTGATAAAGGAATTAAAATTAATACTTAATTGCTCTGTTTTTGTCTGTTCTTTCAAACTCCATTTTTTCTTGTCTCAGGACAAAAAATAAAAAGGGATTCTCGATGTAACTTTCCTAAAAGTTCAATTCATATCCTCTGTATTACCTTTTGCCTTCTCCTACTCTATAGTCTAAAAAAAATGGTCCCTTTTTTCAAACTCAGATAGAAAGATGTCTTTGCTTAGTACAATAACAACATATATTGCCTAACAATTTCAGTTTTATTCTCAGCGATTTTTTATTTCTTCTTTTCTGGGATAGACTAAAAAGAACAGTGAACAGTATTACAGAGGAGAGTTTTCCAATAGATACTTTCTGCACCTGAATATTTTGGCTGCTATAGACCACGAATCATCAGTTCTTACTGAGCTTTCTATATTACCAGCAAGTGCTTTTTTTCCCTCTCCCCCTCCTGGTAACTATAAATTTAGAAATAAAGATAATAGGCCAAATTAACTTGCAGGCAATTCCGTTCATCTCAGTCATAACTGTGTCCATAAATGAACGTAAATGAACCAATGAATAAAACCATCATGGTTACTACTCCAGTAATGTAAGACTTTTAAAATACAAGCAGTACTTTTGATGCTAAACTCCTTAATAAAACACCAAAACTTGAATGTTACTACCCTAGGAATTTTTTTCCTAAATCCTTACTTATGTCAATAAACAAGGTTAAACAGGAGGTGAAAATCTTCATCCATATTTACCATTAAAACTTAAGCTATGAGGCAGACTTTGCTGTGGAAAGAAACTGTCTTGAATCTAAGCATTCAAGATCATTTACATTGCTGTGACATATGCACCATGAAGAAAAATGTGTAAGTAGAAGATAATAATCTCTTTGATCTATTCATGAAAATTGATTTGGGCCATTTCTCTACACGTGTTGCATTGCCAATGTAGACTAATGTATAGCTTTCTCAAAAATCATTAAATGAATCTTGAGATTGGACAATGCTTACAAATTATTTGATCCCTTCTAAAATCAATTCATAATCCTGTGTCTGCATTTGCCAGTTTTCTTCTGGCTTTGTAAAATATTCTGAAGATTTCAATGGCTGTACTGTAACTTTGTATACATGTGTTCAACATTCCACTTTGATTTATAAGTGTAGTGAAGAATGGGCATCAGGGTCAATATATTTGTATAAAAGGTATTCTGAGTTTAATGCTTTGCTTTACTCCCAGATTTGTGGATAGTTCAATTTCTTATTTTTAGCTCGGTCTTAAAGGATGTGAAAAAAAAAAGTAATTTGATTGATTGAAATGCTGCTGTGTGTATAGTGCTCTGCCTTTTGAGAAATCATTAGCTTGCACAGTAAACACCTACATATACTTTCATGGTAAGAACTCTAAAACTTTGTGCTGATATTTGCATGATTATTCATGCAATACCCAACACAAAAGTTTCCAAAACAGTGTCCAATATGCTTTGTGAATGATACCAAAAGCAACAACAATGATAAATTTTTATTTATTTTTTTCATAAACTGAGTGTCTGTTTCTTGGTAATATTGTTACTGGTGTTATTTGTATGACTTCAGTGCCTGGATTTCCCAGGTGAGATTGATTATAGAATCACAGAATTCTTTGGGCTGGAAGGGACCTTTAGAGGTCGTCTAACCCAACCCCCCTGCAGTAAGCAGGGACATCTTCAACTCGCTCAGGTTGCTCAGAGCTCCATCCAACCTGGCCTTGAATGTTTCCAGGGACGGGGCATTGACCATCTCTCTGGGCAGCCTGTGCCAGTGTTTCACCACCCTCATTGTAAAGAATTTCTTGTTTATATCCAGTCTAAATCTACCCTCCCTTAGTTTAAAGCATTACTCCTTGTCCTGTCACAACAGGCCTTGCTAAAAAGATTGTCCCCATCTTTCTTATAGCTCCCCTTCAGGTACTGATAAATGTGTATTCCAACCTAGAAGTGTTTACAATCTAAGTACGTCTTCATGGAATTATTGCTATGACAGAAAGGTCTGAATGATGTTATTATATACAGTTTAATACATATAGTTTAATACATTTTTTTCGTCAGTGTGGAAGCAGAGCATATGCCAACAGCACTAGTAGAAGAAATATTCTTAGGACAATTATATGGTTCAGAGCTGTTGGGGTGGAGCTGTGGCGAAGAATATGTAAACTTACAGAGAGGTGATCTTTCGAAGTACAGCCAAGTCTTAAGACAGAATGCTTCTATGAGAAGTTTTTCCTAAGATGCAGTCATTTTGTTATGATCTCTTATTCAACGACTGGTTTAAATGTAAACTAAGTTATGGCAAGAATATATGCGTATTCCAAGTGGCTGATCAGCACAGTGACAGTAGGTATGCATACCACTAAAGTCCATCTCCTCTCACACATACCCTGTCTCAAAACTGGCACTTCCATTTTATTAATCTTCACCAAAAAAACCCCACTTGTGTAAGAGGAAACTATTATAGAAGGGAAGAATCATCCTAAGAGGAGAATATTGAGTGGCTGGCTGGCTGGCTGGCTGGACAGGCAGCTGTAAGGCCTGATCCCCTTGTCTGTATTTGGGCTACAATGACAATATGAAGTGTACCTGCGAAGTGTATGTGAAGAGATGATTTAATATGCATACAGTAGCCCCATCACAGCTCCCAGAGTATGGTATTTAGCTGGATTGCTGCTGTACTCTAACTCTTTCTGACTCAAAGAACAACCTTTTAGGCATTCCTAGCCAAGAACAGCCAAAAATAAGTTAGAGTAGTCTGAGGCTGCACTAATTAACTGTAGAAGCCAGAAAGTCAGGAAGTTCAAAGATCAGAAAAAATGTTTTCAAGGCCAAAAGCTGCCTTCATCCTTTTTCTGGTTTTGTTGCAAGCAGAATCCAGGTAGAATAGATAACTGGGTTCTGGATATTTTGAGACATGGGATATTGTGTCAGGAAGCATGCATAATGCATTGCTATGGTAATGGTTATAACAGTTAGTATCTTTTATGGAAAAAAAAAATTCTGTATAAGTGTAGTTAGCTTACATAAGTAACTGCTACTTCAGTAGTTTTTGTCAGAAATGCTTTTTAATTATCTATAATATCTTAGAACATGTAATATTTTACATTTTGTGTAGCAAAGGTAGCAGCTTATAGAAGTGACAATTTATATAGACGAAAGTGCAGGTTATTACCCTGAGCTGAGCAGGCTACTAAATAAACCATCTTGTCTTTATTACGATATACTATACTATACTTACAATACAATTAACTACAGTATCTGATAACCGTCAATGTAACAACAGTTGCAAGAAATTCCAATAACAGACTGGAAAGTACTTCTTACGGTATTTCTAAAATGGGAATCTCCAGAATGACTTGGGAAACACACTTGTTCTGACATCTTGATTTGCTTTTCTCTTCTCATCCTTCATTTCTCTTTTACACTTCTTTCTACTGCTGACTGTAGCCGTGGCTTATCTGTTCCAGGTTCCAAACTGGGATGAGCAGCTTCCTGTCAAATAAGCCAGTGCTACTGGATGAATTTACCTTGACATGACTGCTGTGATGCCAAAAGCCACAAGCTAACTGGTAACAATTGTTAGGTATGTCAATGCTAATTTTTATTGTTGATGAATGTGATAAAAATGCCAGGTGGCAAAGAAGCATAACAGTGCAGTCACTTGGTTCATCAACATCTAATCCTCTTGAACCTCAATAAACATTTGAGATCAGACATAATGTGAATAAAACCTTTTCCATATGCATATTACCTGCTGTATTAGCTCCCAATTTACATAACATGTTTGCACTAAAAATACATGCAAGATTAGAGATGGCACCGTCACAGCAGTAATACTGACAATGACTTGAGCATGCCAAGTAGCAGATCTTTGGATGAAGCCAGTCAAGGTTTTGTCTCAGTAATTGCTGGCAAGAAATGGCTGTTCCTGCTTTTCTTCATCCATGATTGCATTGGCTCAATACATCCTCTCTTGCAGAATACCCTCTGTGAGCAGGTGCATAATCCATGACAATTTTCTCATATAGATTCTTCACATATAAATTTCATCAAGAGAGCAGGATTTCTTTTCTGTTTCCAGTGCCACTCTGAATCATTCAGAAACCTGACCGTCAATGGAGGAGCTCTGTGTTTCCATAGCAAGCACGTCCTTAGAACCTCTTTTGAGGACTAACTACTTCTCTAAATAATCCTTGGAAGTAGGAAAATGTGGGGAAGAATAAACAAGAGCACCAGGCTCTGCTTTTCCTATCTAGTTGCTTTTTTACAGAAATGCCTATCCTCTCAGCTTCTATCCCCAGACAAAACATAGGCGTTTGGGAGGGGGAAGGAAGGACAGTAGTATCATTTAAGCCTGTGAGCCTGCTTTCAGAGTAAAGGGAATGAATTTGCACATGCCGAATTGTTCTGTACAGAATATGGGGTACAATCAATCCTGCTTTATAAAAACAGTGCATGACATTGGCAGCACTGAGGATTGACTGGAATTCTGCTTTACATTTCTACATGAGAGTTACTACATCAGTACACAGAATCACACGGAATGTTCGAGGTTGGAAGGGACCGCTGTGGGTCATCTAGTCCAACCCCCCTGCTGAAGCAGGGTCACCTACAGCAGGCTGCACAGGACTGCATCCAGGCAGGTCTTCAATATCTGCAGAGAAGCAGAATCCACAACCTCCCTGGGCAGCCTGTTCCAATGCTCCGTCACCCTGAGTGGGAAGAAGTTCTTCCTCATGTTCAGACGGAACTTCCTATGCTTCAGTTTGTGCCCGTTGCCCCTTGTCCTGTCGCTGGGCACCACTGAAAAGAGTTTGGCCCCATCCTCTTGACACCCACCCTTCAGATATTTATAAACATTTATTAGGTCCCCTCATAGCCTTCTCTTTTTCAGGCTGAACAAGCCCAGCTCCCTCAGTCTTTCCTCGTAGGACAGATGCTCCAGTCCCCTCATCATCCTCGGAGCCCTCCACTGGACTCTTTCCAGTATTTCCTCATCTTTCTTGGACTGGGGAGCCCAGAACTGGACACAGTACTCCAGATGGGGCCTCACTAGGGCAGTGTAGAGGGGAAGGAGAACCTCCCTCGACCTACTGGTCACACTCTTCCTAATGCATCCCAGGATCCCATTAGCCTTCTTGGCAGCCAGGGCACACTGCTGGCTCATGGTCAACCTGTCATCCACCAGCACTCCCAGGTCCCTCTCCACAGAGCTGCTCTCCAGCAGGTCTGCCCCAAGCCTGTATTGGTGCATGGGGTTGATCCTCCCCAGGTGCAGGACCCTGCACTTGCCCTTGTTGAACCTCATCAGGTTCCTCTCTACCCAGCTCTCCAGCCTGTCCAGGTCACACTGAATGGCAGCACAGCCTGCCGGTGTATCCACCACTCCTCCCAGTTTTGTGTCATCAGCAAACTTGCTGAGGGTACACTCTAACTCTTCATCCAGGTCATTGATGAAGAAGTTAAACAAGACTAGGCCCAGTACTGACCCCTGGGGGACACCACTAGTTACTGGCCTCCAACTAGACTCAGCGCCGCTGATGACAACCCTCTGAGTTCTGCCATTCAGCCAGTTCTCAATCCACCTCACTGTCCATTCATCTAGTCCACACTTCCTGAGCTTCCCTAGGAGGATGTTATGGGAGATGTTATCACAGAATCACAGAATGGTAGGGGTTGGAAGGGACCTCTGTGGGTTATCTAGTCCAACCCTCCTGCCAAAGCAGGGTCACCTACAGTAGGCTGTAGAGGACCTTGTCCAGGCGGGTATGTTATCAGTAGCGTAAAGTTGATTACCAGTAAAAATTATGTTTGAAGACTGTCATGTCTGGTTTTCAGTGACGGTATTCCCTGTTCATAGTTCAAGGCATCTCATTAGAAATGGGCATATTTCAGATTCCCTACACATTTGTTTAAATATTAAAAAGTTACTGAATCACAGCAACATGACAATCCTGCCTGATACACGTGAACTTATTGTATTTACTAGGATTTAGAAGTGTGGTTTTTGTAAAGTGCTAGCTATTGCATTCTGATGCATGTTCTAGAAGTACAGTGGTCCTTGTTTCTGTCTTTGGATGGAGCCTCTGGTTACTCTGAACTGGCTGCTGAGTGGTTGGTTGATCTCATTGTCCTGGGTTTGGCCAGGACAGGGTTAATTTTCACCAGAATCCAGGAAGGGGCACAGCCAGGTGGGCTGACCTAACCCCAACCTGGCCAAACAGAGCCAGGTATTCCATACTATGTGCCGTCACGCTGGGTTCCGGTGGGGGGGCGGCGCGGCGGGAACTCACTCGCGGCTTGGGAGCACGCGGCGCCGGTCCTGTTCAGGAGAGCAGCTCTGTGGCTCGTGTGGTTCGTGTCATGTTTTCCCCTTATCTGTATCGTTATTGTTCCTGTCCCCTTTTGTTTGCTGTTCTGTTAAACTGCCCTTACCCCGACCCACCGGTTTCTGCCTCTTTCTTTCTATTCTCCTCCACACCCTGGTGGGGGGAGGGGCGGCCGCATGGCGCTTTTGTTGCCAGCGGCAGCTGAAACCAAAACAGTAATTGGCGCCCAGGCGTGGGGCCGGGATAACGGCAGGGCTGAGCAGTGTGTGTTAAAACAGCTTTCTTAAATTTTGTTATACGCATTTATTGTGTTAAATAGCCGCCGGTAAAAAATGTTTCTGACTTTGATCAGATGGCTGTGGTATTTGAATCCTTATTTGCTGTATCTGTTCGCTGCCATGCTGTTCATTACCTTGGGGAAAAGGACCAGGATGATGATTTTGCTGTACTGTGTGGTATCGACTTATGATATGATAACATCACTATGCATGAAATTAGGCTTGTGTTTGCATGCGGCACTGCGGTCATTTCCATACCTCGGATCCTATGTCTTAGAATTTGTGAATAATCAAACCCAATCTGTGGGGAAAACTGGAGGGGATGCCTTCCCCCACTGTTTCGCCCCCTCTCTGTCCTTCAGGCTGGTCCTAACGGCGAGTACCCGTGGGATGCTCAGGGCAGCACTCTCCTTTTGTTCTGCCTCCTGAATGGGTTGCAGGTTTTGTTTAGGGTCAAACAAGTCGTTAAGAACATCGTGCAGAGACCTGCCCCGGGGCTGGATAGCTCTGAGTGGCTGGGTGTGTGGGACAGCATGGGCAGGTGTCTAGAGCAGTGGGCACCTCCGATGTCTTTGAAACTCACCCCTGAACAGGTGCAGAATCCGGACAAACTAGTCTGCAAAAAGTGTGCTGCCACCCTGGGAACTCGAGAGAGACACAGATCACTGCAACGTGCTGGGGTCTGGCCCATGCCTACCGAGCCCTGTTCAACCTGATTCAGTGCTCTAAAGGGAAAGCGGGGGGGAACGAAGTGGCAGGCACTGCGACTGGCGCTGCCCCCCCAGCCGGCCCTGCAGCCCCTCCAGCCCAGCAGGCAGTCACAGCCCCCCCGACTGGCACCACGGCTGCTGCAGCCACTGGCGTGGTCCCGGCTCCCCTGGTGGGCACGGCAGTGACTCCAGCCCCAGCTCCAGCCACAGGAACAGTGACTGAGCCCAATGACCAACCTGTGCCAGTAGCAGTCGCCCCTGGAAAACTAAAGAAAGACGCAAAGAGAGCAGATCGCTCCGGGAGGGATGACGATGAGCCAGGGTCATCGCAGGAGATAGAGACAGAGATCATCACCCGGTCCCTGTCCCTGGGCGAGATGCGAGACATGCGGAAAGATTTCAGCCGCCACCCAGGCGAGCACATTGCCACCTGGCTGCTGCGGTGCTGGGATAACGGGGCCAGCAGCTTGGAATTAGAGGGCAAGGAAGCCAAGCAGCTGGGATCCCTGGCCAGGGACAGGGGCATTGACAAGGCCATTGGGAAGAAGGAAAAAGTCCTCAGCCTCTGGAGGAGACTTCTGTCAGGCGTGAGGGAGAGGTACCCCTTCAGTGACGATTTTGTATGCTATCCTGGCAAGTGGACCAATATGGAAAGGGGTATTCAGTACTTGAGGGAATTAGCTGTGCGGGAGCTGGTTTACTGTGACACAGACGATGAGCAGGTACCCACAGACCCAGATGAACTCCAGTGCTCACAATCCATGTGGAGGAAGTTTGTGCGGAGCGCACCCTCCTCATATGCCAACTCATTGGCAGTTGTAAACTGGAAAGGTAAAGAGGCACCAACACTGGATGAGGTGGCTGTCCGACTCTGGCAATATGAGGAAAGTCTCTCTTCCTCCCTTGTCTCAGCCGTGGGTCCCAAGAGCTGAGTGTATTGGAGGCTGAAGTGAGCCTCACTGGGCAGGACTGGCAGAAGCACCCCATTGTAACTGGCCCCGAGGCTCCGTGCATCCTTGGGATAGACTATCTTAGGAGAGGCTATTTCAAGGACCCAAGGGGGTATCGGTGGGCTTTTGGCATAGGTGCTTTGGAGACGGAAGAAATTAAACAGCTGTCCATTTTGCCTGGTCTCTCGGAGGATCCTTCCGTTGTGGGTTGCTGAGGGTTGAAGAACAACAGGTGCCCATCGCAACCACAGTGGTGCACCGGCGACAGTATCATAGCAACCGAGACTCCCTTCTCCCCATTCATCAGCTGATCCGCCAGCTGGAGAGTCAAGGAGTGATCACCAAAACTCGCTCACCCTTCAGTAGTCCCATATGGCCAGTGAGAAAATCTACTGGAGAGTGGAGACTGACAATAGACTACCGTGGCCTGAATGAAGTCACACCACCGCTGAGTGCTGCAGTGCCAGACATGCTAGAACTTCAATATCAGCTGGAGTCAAAGGCACCCAGGTGGTACGCTACAACTGACATCGCTAATGCATTCTTCTCCATCCCTTTGGCAGCAGAGTGCAGGCCACAGTTTGCTTTCACCTGGAGGGGCATCCAGTACACCTGGAATCGACTGCCCCAGGGGTGGAAACACAGTCCCACCATTTGCCATGGACTAATCCAGACTGCACTGGAAAAGGGTGAAGCTCCAGAACATCTGCAGTACATCGATGACATCATTGTATGGGGTGACACAGCGGAGGAGGTTTTTCAGAAAGGGGAGAAAATAGTTCAGATCCTTCTGACAGCCGGTTTCGCCATTAAGCGAAGTAAAGTCAAGGGACCTGCGCAAGAGATCCAGTTTTTGGGAATAAAATGGCAGGATGGGCGCCGTCAAATCCCAATGGATGTCATCAACAAAATAGCAGCTATGTCTCCACCAACCAGCAAAAAGGAAGCACAGGCCTTCCTGGGTGTTGTGGGTTTTTGGAGGATGCACATCCCAAATTACAGCCAGATTGTAAGTCCTCTGTACCACGTGACCCGGAAGAAGAATGATTTTGAATGGGGCCCTGAGCAATGAGAGGCATTTGAAAAGATTAAACGGGAGATAGTTCATGCCGTAGCCCTTGGTCCAGTCCGGTCAGGGCAAGATGTTAAAAACGTGCTCTACACCGCAGCCGGGGAGAACGGCCCAACCTGGAGTCTCTGGCAGAAAGCACCAGGGGAGACTCGAGGTCGACCCCTGGGGTTTTGGAGCCGGGGATACAAAGGATCCGAGGCCCGCTATACTCCCACTGAAAAAGAGATTCTGGCAGCATATGAAGGCGTTCGAGCTGCTTCAGAAGTGGTCGGCACTGAAGCACAGCTCCTCCTAGCACCACGATTGCTGGTCCTGGGCTGGATGTTCAAAGAGAGGGTCCTCTCTACGCAACATGCCACGGATGCTACGTGGAGTAAGTGGGTTGCGCTGATCACCCAGCGCGCCCGAATGGGAAACCCCAGTCGCCCAGGAATTCTGGAGGTCATCATGGACTGGCCAGAAGGCAAAGACTTTGGAGCATCGCCAGAGGAGGAGGTGACACATGCTGAAGAGGCCCCACTGTAAAACCAGCTGCCAGAAGATAAGAAACAGTATGCCCTGTTCACAGATGGGTCCTGTCGCATTGTGGGGAAGCAGCGGAGGTGGAAGGCTGCTGTATGGAGCCCTACACGACAAGTCGCGGAAACTGCCGAGGGAGAAGGTGAGTCCAGCCAGTTTGCAGAGGTGAAAGCCATCCAGCTGGCTTTAGACATTGCCAGTCGAGAGAAGTGGCCAGTGCTCTATCTTTACACCGACTCCTGGATGGTGGCCAATGCCTTGTGGGGGTGGCTGCAGCAATGGAAGAAGAACAACTGGCAGCGCAGAGGCAAACCTATCTGGGCTGCCCCATTGTGGCAAGATATTGCTGCCCGTCTGGAGCAGTTGGTTGTAAAAGTCCGTCACGTGGACGCCGACGTCCCTAAGAGTCGGGCCACTGAAGAACATCAAAACAACCACCAGGTAGATCAGGCTGCTAAGATTGAAGTGGCTCAGGTGGATCTGGACTGGCAACATAAGGGTGAACTGTTTATAGCTCGGTGGGCCCATGACACCTCGGGCCACCAAGGAAGAGACACGACATACAGATGGGCTCGTGACCGAGGGGTGGACTTGACCATGGATACCATCGCACGGGTTATCCATGAATGTGAAACATGCGCTGCAATCAAGCAAGCCAAGCGGGTAAAGCCTCAGTGGTATGGAGGATGATGGCTAAAATATAAATACGGGGAGGCTTGGCAGATTGACTACATCACACTGCCACAAACCCGCCAAGGCAAGCGCTATGTGCTCACAATGGTGGAGGCCACCACCGGATGGCTGGAAACCTACCCTGTGCCCCATGCCACTGCCCGGAATACCATCCTGGGCCTGCAAGAACAAGTCCTGTGGCGACATGGCACCCCCGAAAGAACTGAGTCGGACAACGGGACTCATTTTCGCAACAGCCTCATAGACACCTGGGCCAAAGAACACGGTATTGAGTGGGTGTATCACATCCCCTACCATGCACCAGCCTCTGGAAAGATAGAGCAGTACAATGGGCTGCTAAAAACCACTTTGAGGGCAATGGGGGGTGGAACTTTCAAAAACTGGGATACTCATTTAGCAAAGGCCACCTGGTTGGTTAACACCAGAGGGTCCACCAACCGGGCTGGTCCTGCCCAGTCAAAACCTCAGCGCCCTGTAGAAGGAGATAAAGTCTCTGTAGTGCACATGCGGAACATGTTAGGGAAGACGGTTTGGGTTGGTCCTGCCTCGGACAAAGGCAAGCCCATCCGCGGGATTGCTTTTGCTCAAGGACCTGGGTGTACCTGGTGGGTAATGCGGAAGGATGGGGAAGTCCGATGTGTACCTCATGGGGATTTCATTTTGGGGACAATAGTCCATAAATAAATTGTATAAAGTTAATTGTTAAATAACCCTGTCACTGTCTGTTATCACTGTTATAATTGTTATATTTTGTACCAGTAGTAGCATAGTAAGAATCGTCCAGATTAAAGAAGGATGGACTTTTTGATGAACACCTTGCAGAGCACAGCGATGATGGAACTGGACCTGGTTTTCAACAACTGGCATCCAGCAACTTCATCAAGATCAACATCTCCTGCAGACTGTGAGTTCTGGATGCAGCAAGTGACCGCCCATCACCACACGTCACCTCTCCTGCCACTGAAGACCATTACGACAGATGGAGCCTGAAGTCATGGATTAAATGAACTCAATGGACACTTTAGAATGATGATCCATAGACTAAGGGAATGATATCTGGAGACAGGAGAAGTGGTGGTGATCAACTGGACAATGGGGGATCTGGGCATGACGTAGATGGTATGGAATAAGGGGTGGATAATGTCCTGGGTTCGGCCAGGACAGGGTTAATTTTCACCAGAATCCAGGAAGGGGCACAGCCGGGTGGGCTGACCTAACCCCAACTTGGCCAAACAGAGCCGGGTATTCCATACTATGTGCTGTCACGCTGGGTTCCGTGGCGGGGGCGGTGCGGTGGGGACTCACTCGCGGCTTGGGAGCGCGCAGTGCTGGTCCTATTCGGGAGAGCAGCTCTGTGGCTCGTGTGGTTCGTGTCGTGTTTTCTCCTTATCTGTATCGTTATTGTTCCTGTCCCCTTTTGTTTGCTGTTCTGTTAAACTGCCCTTACCCCGACCCACCGGTTTCTGCCTGTTTCTTTCCATTCTCCTCCACACCGTGGTGGGGGGAGGGGCGGCCGCGTGGCGCTTTTGTTGCCGGCGGCAGCTGAAACCAAAACACTCATTCATCGTACAAATTGTTAACAAAAAATGAATGAACAGTGGCGCATCTAAGGACTCTCTAATTTGAAGGACCTCGTTGTCAATGTCCTACTGCCATTGCCAGCTTGGCCTGGCTTTTCACCACACCAAGAAGAGGAAGCTTGACAAAGGGGATCCAAATCACTGTGAAGCCATTTTCTGTTTCCTTATCCTGTTATGTCACTGAACAAAGCATAACTAGGCAGGACCTAATAGCTCCTTGGGCACCTGTTACAAGCAGCGGGTGCTGTCATGTTCAGTGTACTCTACTGCAGCCTAGATTCCCATACGTACATATCTGATTGTTTAATTCTCTTTTTTCATTTTTTGTCTCCTTCCATAAGCTGTTTCTTCTCCAGAATAAGGAGTTCCAGCCTGCTCAATTATTTTTTTCTATGGAAACCATTCCATCCCATGCATTTGATCATCATTGACTTTCTCTGAACATTTTCCGGATCTAATGTAACATCTTCAAGATGCAAGCACCAGAACAGCACACAGTATTCCAGGTCTGAGCAAACCATGGCATTAGAGACTGGTATAATAATATTTTCTGTTTTGTTCTTTTCTCCTTTCCTAACAATTTGAAACATTTGCATTTTTGGATTGCTGCCATGTACTGAGCTGATGTTTTTATGAAACTATCTATCTGTCACAATCCCAAACTTTCACTTCTGAGTGGTAACAGGCAGCTCAGAGCTCATCACTTTATTCATACAGCCAAGAACACTTTTGCCCACGTACGTAATTTCACATTCATCTACGCTAAATTTCCTCTGCCGTTTTGTTACCCAGTCACATAGTCTTAACGCCCATCTACAGTTCTATGCATTCAGCCCTCACACTTCCTACATTGAGTTAATGTGTATCCTAAGCAAACTTTTCCACGTCACTGCTAAGACCTTTTTCCAAACAGTTGTTGAGTTTGTCAAGAAGAATCAATGCCCTGCAGAATTCCACTGATAATTCTCTCCGTATTACCACTGTGCTCACATGGTTGAAGGTTTGGGATGGGACACGACTTTGGTGCTGGGGAATGTGGTATTCAGCACTGGTCTGTAGGGTGTTACAGAACTATGTGGTCCCTTAGCTCAGGCTTCATGGACAAGAATCATTTGCAGTACTGTACTGTGCTCTGTCTCTTGCAACGGGATCCTGCGCAGCAGCTAGAGCTAATCAACCTGATCTGTGACTGCTGGTTCATCTGTGCTGGACACACTGGTCAGGAAGCAAGGGGATTATCTGGCATTTCCCAGCAGTGGAGGACTATGTGTTTTCTGCCAAGATCCTGCATTCACTGAAGTCCTCTTGAAAGGGATTTTTTCTACATGCAGTCCAGCCATATGGCCTTTGCCTGTCATGTGATTTGACTCCCATGTTAAATATCCCCCTTCATGTGATCAGATACACAGTCTCACGTGTAAGGAAGAATAAGCTTCAGCAGTCTAACTTCTAGTAGGAGGTAGGATGCTAACAGTCTTTGCCAAAGGAATGCATCAGGGCATAGAAGAAGTATTTTAGAGCAAAGGAAGTTCAACAGTACACAGCCTCGTAACCCAGTGAGATAGGACCCCATACAGCAGTTTAGTGAGGAAACTACATAAAAGAGGAGTAGAAAGTTTATGGAAATATTATTTGGTTTGATATACACATGCAAAAAAAAGAACCATGTATAGTCATTGGAAGTGAGTGTACCAGCAGCAGTTACTAAAGCAGATAAAATCTGAATGTTTAAATGCCTATTGGTTTTTATTTGGTTTGCACATCATGCGCTTGATTTATCACTGCAGTAACAGTACACTTAATTTTGTTGTTTGCATATGGGAAAGTGGGTATGAATGTTTCCAAGTCAGCAAGGAATCATCTCCAAATTCCTGAAGTGTGAAAATTATTGTATCTCTGAATTTGGGCTTGTACTCTTCACTGGGTTGTGTCTGGATGGCATTTGTTACTATCTGGGGAGCATAGATTCCAAAAGCGTATTTTGTTTACCATATGCAATGAAGGAAAGGCAATGGAGGATCACCCATCTACAAGAAGGCCCATAAGGAGGATCCTGGGAACTACAGACCTGTCAGCCTGACCTTGGTGCCGGTTAAGATTATGGAGCGATTCATCCAGAGTGCGCTCACCAGGCATGTGAAGGACAACCAGGGGATCAGGCCCAGACAGCATGGGTTCATGAAAGGCAGGTCCTGCTTAACCAACCTGATCTCCTCCTATGACCAGGTGACCCGCTTAGTGGATGAGGGAAAGGCTGTAGATGTTGTCTACCTTGACTTTAATAAGGCCTTTGACACTGTTCCCACAGCATCCTCCTGGAGAAACTAGCTGCCCATGGTCTGGAAGGGTGTACTCTTCACTGGATAAAGAACTGCCTGAATGGCCGAGCACAGAAAGTGGTGGTGAATGGAGTTAAATCTGGCTGGTGGCTGGTCACGAGTGGTATTCCCCAGGACTCAGTTTTGGGTCTGGACTTGTTTAACATCTTTATCAATGATCTGGATGAGGGGATTGAATGCTTCCTCAGGAAGTTTGCAGATGACACCAAGTTGGGCGGGAGTGTCGATCTGCTCGAGGGTAGGAAGGCTCTGCAGAGGGATCTGGACAGGCTGGATTGATGGGCCACGGCCAACTAGATGAGGTTCAACAAGGCCAAGTGCCTGGTCCTGCACTTGGGTCACAACAACCCCATGCAATGCTACAGGCTTGGGGAGGAGTGGCTGGAAAGCTGCCCAGCGCAAAAGGACCTTGGGGTTGCTGGACAACAGCCGGCTGAACATGAGCCAGCAGTGTGCCCAGGTGGCCAAGAAGGCCAGCAGCATCCTGGCTTGTGTCAGGAATAGTGTGGCCAGCAGGAGTAGGGAGGTGATCGTGCCCCTGTACTCGGCACTGGTGAGGCCGCACCTGGAGTACTGTGTTCAGTTTTGGGCCCCTCACCACAAGGACATTGAGGTGCTGGAGCGTGTCCAGAGAAGGGCAACGAGGCTGGTGAGGGGTCTGGAGAACAAGTTTTACAAGGAGAGGCTGAGGGAGCTGGGGCTGTTTAGTCTGGAGAAGAGGAGGCTGAGGGGGGACCATATTGCTCTCTACAAGCATCTGAAAGGAGGTTGTAGTGAGGCAGGTGTTGATCTCCCAAGCAACTAGCGATAGGACGAGAAGAAATGGCCTCAAGCTACATCATGGGAGGTTTAGACTGGATATTAGGAAAAATTTCTATACTGAAAGAGTGGTCAGGCATTGGAACAGGCTGCCCAGGGAAGTGGTGGAGTCCCCATCCCTGGAGGTGTTCAAAAACATGTAGATATGGCACTTCAGGATATGGTTTAGTAGGCATGGTGGTGTTGGGTGGATGGTTGGACTTGATGATCTTAGAGGTCTTTTCGAACCTATAATTTTAAGTTTCTATGATTCTATGATTCTGTCACTATGCCGTTGAAATGTTGTAGTTACAATTATATTGGTTGGGAAAGACTATAGGCTCATTAAGCGACATTAGCGCACCAAACCAAGAAATGCTTCTAAATGTCCTGTGGGTGTCCTCTAGATTTGTGTGTATGTGTATCATGTCCAGGAAAACAGAGCAAACAGATCATCACTACTAAATGTTATGATTTTGTTGGAATTCTAAGTAGTCACTTCCAGGAATAATTCAAATAGGTAGCCAAGGAATTTTTCAACACCTGTGATATAGTACCATCTACTGGCGAAATTGAACAGGCCTTGGTCAGAGACTGATACCTTGAGTTTTCAGTATTAACTGCCAAATGCTGCATAGTTGCAGCTTGAGTTTGTTATCGTTACGTTGGTGAAAGCATCCTTCTACTTTTAATAGATATGTAACTTACCAGATAATCTTGCAAATCTAAATATAGCAAGGCTACTTATTGCCCTGGCTTGTGCACTCAGCTTTTTCTCAGACACAGCTTTTTGAATCATGCAATTTTGATTGGGATGGACAGAAGACACTTGAAAAAATGTCTTTGCAGTTTTAAATCAATCATTGCTTTTTTGAGATTTTTTTTTGTCAATTTCTATTTCACTGAGTATTTATTGCAAAGAAAAGTAAGTTCTATCTCTAAAGCAAAAAGTTTGAGTTCTGAGCTATTGCTTTACAAATGGTATGGAAAATGAGAAAAGGCCAATTTACTACATTCATTCAAAAAGCCTCATACTGTAACACCTTCTCAATCCTGAGAATGATTGAATGTGAATTTACTTTTTGTAACTCAGATTTTTAATTGTTAGGAAACAAAAGGTTGTAGTTACTTAGCCAGACCATAAGCTTTTCAGCCTAAATAACAGTATAGATAATCTAATGTTAATAGGATGAAATAGTAAGAAGTTAAATAGAAACTTACATTTATAAGCATCTGATTGCTATCTTACAGAAAAATACAAGTAATTCTTTTGTGACTGCTAGACTATTGTGCCTTGTCAGATAACTGAGTCTTTGTCCTCAACAGTGCTGAGAAGGCATGAATTTAAGTTTTTGGATTGTGGTCCCTGTGCTCTTACCAAGTTTCTGAAGGAACACAAAACACATGCCAAAATGTCATGAACATTCTAATCCCTAAATTAATAATGGTGACCCTGCTTCGGCAGGAGGGTTGGACTAGATGACCCACAGAGGTCCCTTCCAACCCCTACTATTCTGTGATTCTGTGATTCAGATGCCAATCTATGGCTGTCCAAATAAATTGTAAAAATCTGGTGCTATGGCTTAGCTCTTCAGCTTCTTCCTGAATAAATACTGTTTACATGATTTGTAGACCTTATTTTTTATTTTCTAAAGCAAAGCAGTGACTGTCTCCTTTTCAACAGGACTTATAACTAGCAGTGAGGTTTTGCCACACTTCAGCTTTTTTTCCCAGTGCAAAATGCTGAATTTCAAATGTTGAAAAATGGTTTATTTAAGAACTGTAAAATACAGTTCCAATAGATTCAGCAAGGTATATTCTACAATAGAACTAAGCCATTCCAAAATTTTAAACATAAGTGGGAAATTCATAAAGCAGGCTTCAAATACAAATTAATTACATGCACTGTAAAGCATGTATACACACAAACATAATCCATTTTCATGTAAATGGAAAAGCTGTGTGCAAATATCTCTTGTTGCTCACAGTGTGAAAATAAATGGCTTGTGTTATAACCACTGCAAAAATAGTATCTGACTTTCACGGTTTGGATATTACTTATTCTGATAATTTATTTGACAGACATTGTGACACAATCTCTTCTTAACACATGGGAAAGGAACACATATATGTACTGAGTAACACATATATGTACATGTATGCTACTGAGAATTGTCTGCTTCCACATTTTAGTTCTCAGTCAATAAGGGAATAAAAACTGTTGTTGGAGGAGAAAACAGAAAGCCTGAGGATAAAAATTAACTATTTTCTTTCATGTCATCTGTCTGATTTTCACAGGGCCAGCATCAACCGTTCAATGGTGCTTGAGAGATAAAGGAAAGTAGCAAAAAAAAAGTGTTGAAAGCAGTACTAATTAATTTGAGGTCATGTTGAGGCTATTACTGACCCAACCTATAATTCCATCAACTTGTCTAATAGAGATTGTCCTTTTTGGAGAGGGTATTCTGGGAAAGAAGGTACAGAGGGGACAATAAACAGAATCAGGGACAATGTTTTCTGATCCAGAACGGGACCAAGAACATATCCTTGACACTGATTTACAGAATACATGCGATATGAATGAGGGTGTTTGAACATAAGCTGCTTGCTCTGTGATGTCCTAGACCAAATCACAATATGCAAACCCCAAACTTGGTTTCACTTGTGTTAAAGATCACATTGTATTGTAGTCATCAGAAATGCTGGAGCTGTCTCAAGAGGAGAAATTGTGAAAGTAGAGCAAAGTATCCTTATTAGGGCTCTCACCCTTAAATGAAAAATTGAGTGTGAATCCACACACCTTTTGCATTTTTAATTTTGTTTTCTTTTTGCCCAGAGTGCTTTACTGCCTGAACTACGTAATGGCTATAGTTGGTTGACTCTTAACTAACAGGATCATCTTAGCATTTAGAACTGAGGTGCTTTTGCTCTTCCCAGACATGTAAAGTAACCATATGTACCATCTATTTTGCAGTGATAAGGACTCTGATAACTTGTATAAACTTAAATATAAAAACATAGCTTTGCCATTGCTATGTATGTGTAACATCTATTATTATCTGTATTATAGAAGTACTCTAGCTCACCATGATGCTCCCACTAACATTGTCTGGAATTTTGTCATTTACTTCAGACAGGAAGTTCTTGTCCTTAGCGTGTGTATGTGTCTGACATTCTTCTGTCATTGGAAAAAATACTCTGCAAACGATTGAGAATATTTACAAATATTGGGAAGAGGGCAGTGAAGCTATTTTCCATTTTCCCTTTAGGCTCATATCTTCTTTTCTAACTACTGCTATGTATCTCTGGTTGTCTTATGCACCCTGTGGTTGTGCGCTGTTGTATTTATGGATGGTACTTTCTGTCTCTGATTGTTTGCCTTGTCAATAGGGGCTCTGCAGCTGTGGTTTGTAATGTGTGAATTTATGCAAGATACATGCGGGTGGCACATTTGCTTTGATTCCAGCTAGACTGTTTTGTTCAAAAGCGGGGTTGTCATTTTCACAAATTGTTACAAGCACTTGACACTCTTCTCCACAAATACTATGTTGACTGTGGAAGATTTTCTTTCTAGTGTTTGACACAAGTGTGGCACTTAAGAAAAAAACAGCATAAGCTGATTATCTATTACATTTTTCTCTTGGATGGATGAGATGAGCATAGAACAGAAGTTGTGGAAAGATGGACACCTTTTTAACCTGGTGTCAAGGTATATTTATTTTCCCAGGACACTGGTGTTGAAGTAAATTGTTTGCTATTGCACACCAGTTTGTCTTCTCATTGAGTTCTCTGTTTCCAGTAGAGGTGACTATTCCATTCTTGCTGTGTGACTTTTGGGGCTACATGAACTTCCACACTTCACACTGATACACTGCAGGGAGAATACAGTCCCAGCACCTTTTTTTTATTTTTCCAGAGTGTATGCAGGACTGATACACTGTATGGTTTCTTATCAGGTTCAATGTACATAACAACCTTATAGTGAGGCTACTTGACTCTGCAAATACTTATACTGTCATGTTTTATGATGTCTGGTTGATTTTTTTAGAGCTATGAAGTATTTGGGTTGATCGAGATGACCATTAAAGGTCCCTTGCAACCCAAACTATTCTATGATTCTATGATTTCCAGCACAGACTGGCTTCAGGAAAGCTTTCATATTTGTCTCCTACTTCCCTAATGTGGTTCTTTAGCTGCAGGCACTTCTTAATTGGTTTGGTTTTGTAAGTGAATTGTCTTGTGATGTTACAGGACCAGTGCTACAGAATTACTCTATTTAAAGCCAAACGGCATATATTTGGATTATGAATGACAGCAGGTCTCCTGGAACTCTTGTGAATGTGTATGGAGAAAGGAATTCTGACTGGGATTTCATTAGTTGTGGGTATAGATCAGCCCATACTGTACAATCTGGGCTCATACGGTATCAAGTGTCTTCATATTCTATGGCCACTTCATGTTTCACTGCTACTCAAGATGAACTTAACCTCTTACAACCACAATTTTTTCAATCACTTCACATTCACTAAGTTTTACTACACTTCTACAAGCTAGTGTAATCCAGTCCCTAGCTGAAACTTAGTAAAACTAACCTAGATATGCAAAAGTATTAAGACTTCATAATTTACTGTTTATATGCTACCTACACATCAAAACAGCAGTACAGCTCTTAACTACTTTTCAAGCATTTGTCTCAGCATTTAAGTTTCTGTGTTAGCTCGACATATGTAAATTATCTACAGTATTTCTTAACCGCTGTTGAGCTACTGAGAGCTGAGAGTCTATGCTCAGCTAGATTCCTTACTGAATTAAGCAAAACATGATTCCAAACATGCAACTGCAAATGCCTGAACTGAACACTATTTACAAGAAATGCAGCATTTTAGGACTTTCCAAAGTCTTGTGTCCTCTTTTAAGGTTCAAATCTCTGAAGCAGGGGCTTAAATCCCAGTATCCCAGCATGTATCAAGTTACATGCTGTTCTTACATAGGTCTTCGTTAGTTTCTATTCCTCTTAAAATAAATAAAAATATCAGGAACTGTGATAGTAACTTAGATTGTCTCTCACATTCCAAGAAAGTTTATGAGAAGAATGTACTTCTACATATGTACTTAGTCCTTGAACACTGAAAACTAGCAGTGTCATCAATGCTTTACATCACTACCGAATACCTGTAGTAAAGACCAGAAGTGACCCCCAGCATTCATCAGCATCAAAAGACAGATATTCATTATACAAAATAGAATCATAGTTTACAAATGCCAAGTAAAGTCAGATGCAAATTAAAAGCTTCTTGAAAGCATCCATGGTGTACTTCACTTACATGGAAACTAAGTGACAGGAAATACTGTGATCATTAAAGACATCATGACACTGATAATTTTAACCTGTATTTGTTGAATGATTGATTCAGTTGTTCCTCAGCAGAAGGGCTTCCTTCTTGGTCACTCATCTGACAGGTTTCATGCAGCTCCATCTCTGATACAGCCCTCAGTTTTGTTTGCTCTGATAACGCTGGGAAACGTCTATGCATATGGTCTGGATAACAATAAAGAAATTTTTCTAGTAGCTAATACATAGTTCAAAATAACACATACAGTTTGATGTAATTCTGTCTGTGATGTTGCACTCAGGTAAGCGACTATTTTAGGTAAACATAATTTCTTTTGACCTTTTGTAGATAAAGTTATTTCCATATTCATGTTTCCAATAGACTTGAGAGGTACAGGTCAGACATTTCATAGGAATTTTGGAAATAAACCAGAAATTCTTACTCCATATAAACTCCTGCCTGGCCAATGAAGAATTGATTTCCTACTGTATCATATGGGTAAGCAACAACCAAATGTTTCTCCCCATGGAGTCACTAGGAGCTCTGCTTTATACTCTAATGAGAATTTTAGAAGAGTAGAAGAATCAAGTCACTACTCTCTTGAACAAATACTGCTATAACAGCCCTTAAATTACTGTGAGTGTAATTCTTTGAAATAATGAAACAAAAGAATTCAAAGTGGTGCTAAATCAACCGAGTGCAAGTGACAGTACATCATTCACTGGCCACATTTCACTAGCACAGTTTACAGTTTTTGCAGTGAACTACATTAGTCCAGAGACTGAGTGACCTCTTGGAATCGTGCCACTTTTCCAGCACCTGTCAAATGGTTCTTTCTGTAGGGCATGATGACAGTGGAAACACATTGAAATACCCATATCTGCCAACATGGGCAGGTCCAGAAAACAGAAATTGGCCCCTGCTGTACATGCAGCTGATCAATAACAGGGATTGATTCTATTCTGTGTCCTCAGTCAGCCTTCCATAAAGAGTCTCTTTTACAAGTACAGTGGGCAGGATGGCACACAACTGCTATGTCAGCTGGGGTGTCAAAGCCACAGAGGACAGACATAGCAACTTCTCATCATCCATCTAGACAGTATTCCTTCTATTTTGATTCCTTTGTCCTATCAATCAGCTTTTATAGGGTGGAGGAGAAAATTATTTTAACGAAAATAATCAACGATGCTATTTTTCATCGTACATTTCTGTGTACATTGTAACAGGGTTTATAAAAATCAATCTATAAAAATCCACAATGCATGAAAGTCCATAATGCATAATCTATTTAATTGAATCTGCAACATATGCGTGCGTGAATTTAAACAGATTATGTGCATGAATTAATGTGAATATATAGCACGTGTTTTTCTTTGCCTGCTATCCAGTAGATTATTATTAGCAATAACAGATTCTAAAACTAGCCTTGCACATTTGATGTATGCTACTGGGGGAGGGGAAGGAGGAAAGAGTGTAATAGTGGCTGAGCTAAGGCAGCCTGAGGCATTTTTCTGCCTACACAAGGCACAGACAGACAGAATGGATTGGGGATGCTGTTCCAACAGTATCCTTTATGCTTTTGGAAATGTGCAGCATTGGCTTTCTCCTTCTTTCTCTGTATCTACTATGATGTCGTCAGGGGGACAGAGTCCTTGACTTGCTCCCAACTGCTGAGGCCATCACCCTTTACAACAGCACTACCCCCCAAACCTTCTACCCACTGGAAGGTTTAAGTTTGTTCTGTGACAGGCCCCTGCTTGAAATGTTCAGGTGGTAGAGAATAAAAATCTCCCTGTGCTATCTCTGCAGTTAATTCAGAGAAAGCCAAGATTTCATTCCAAAATGGATATTCTGAAAGATCTGACTTTCTATATATAAGAATATATATATAAATGTATATATTTATATATTCATAATCCTTTGTATTTTTATTTGTATGCTTTTTTAATAAAATGATAGTGTAAAGAGGCCCTATGTAGCCTTTTTATAACGTCATTGTCCATTCTACGTGTATTAAAATCCACAACAACATTTGTGAATCTCCTTGGATTTTCTTGTAACTGCCATAAAACTGTACTGTAAATTGATCTTGCAAAGATACACTAAATGGGCATCTGTTCATATGTAAATTACGGTAAAATATGTGTTGCCTTCTCGAGTAATTGGATCTCTAACTGTCAATTTTAAAAGTAATCGGGTTTTCAAGAGAGGACATAGACTACAGCTATTTTAAAAGGTCTAAATGGTTTTAGATTTTAATTTTTCTTATTAATTTATTAAAATTCTTGCAGTATTCAGACCTACTTTTTAAAATATATAAATAGTTGTAATACTAAGGTGTTTAAAGTTGTTACTGAACTGATTGGTAAACGACATTACCTTAACTAAATTCTAAAATGACATTCTGTATATAACCTTTGAGCACAACCCTGCAGTCATTGCTGAGAAAACTCCAGCTGACTTGAAAGACTCACATTTAGAATACAACAGACACAGAAAATAAAAATAGGTCACTAGGATATAATTGTAAATGTTCTGCATGTATTTTTTCACATTATCTTTGTTAATATCTAGTAAAACATTGTTTCCCAAACAGGTATGAATAGTGCCTGATATTCAAATAACATTTCAATTAACTTCAATTATACTGTTGATATTTAGTAATGCAATCTTTTTCATGCAGTTGTTTACAGACAGGTATAGTAAATAACGTGACTTATAAAAAAATGTGAAAGGGATCAATTACTCAGGCACTATGGCTACAGAACTTCTCAATCCATTTTTAAATATTTCAGAAATGGGAAGGTAAGTGAAAGATCAGTGTTATAGTTCTGACCTAAGCGTTATCAGTAGTACTTAGGAACCCTTTTCCCTCCCCTGACTCTTATTCATTAGTAACAGCAACGTTAATATACAGTATTTTGCTACCAGTTTAAATGTTGAAAGTATAACAGTAACATGTATTTGTTTAATAAATTCTCCTTCCTGTTATTTTCTCTTTTATAACACAGAACAATACAGACAGCAAATACTCTCTCTTATTTAGTGCGAGAGAGAAAGTAACCACTAATTATAGCAAATAACTATTAGTGTCAAAGGATTCCAAGACATTACCAATATACACTTAAGCATTTCAGAGTAGACAGTGACCTTACCTTCATAGCCAAGGAGAAAGCATGTCAGCAAGTTAGGACAGACCTCCTCCAAAATGGAACAAAAAGCAAAGAAAGCACTTGGGCCTTTTAAAGAGAGTTTATCTAAAAAATATTCAGTTCTCTTCTTGTAGCTCTCCTGTGACCAAATGTCTTTGTATTCCTCCAAGGAAAAGACTCTCTTGTAAACCAAATATGACAGTACTTTGTTCACGTCCAGCTCTTCCAGTATTTTCTCTCTCTGATTGCTTGGGATTTCAGAAAGCCACTTATTCTTGTTTCCATTTTCTCTTTTAGTAGATTTTGCGCAGTTATAAAACCAAGATTTGGCTGTTCTTCCAAACATTTTAATATTTAAAAAGAAAATAGAAAATTCTACTTCTGCATTTATTGTGCAGTATTCAGTATGCAAAGTAAACATAATGTGGATGGATAGAATGCAAATACATACTGCTCTCTGTAATTATTGTCATTCTAATGGAATAAAGAAGGCCTACATACAAATGATAAAGAAATCTAGCTCAGTGCCTGCAGCCTCCTAAGAGGATTACATTACATTAATTAGCCCTTTACAACTGTTAACAGCTTCTGAACCGTAATGATGAGACTGAGAATTGCTTAGTTACTGTTACTTTTTAATTCTGTAACTGATCTTCAAAGATACCCCTTTGCAAAAAATAATTCATTGAAGAAGACAGCTGATCAAAGTGAAATCATCTGTACAAACTGGTACAGGACACAAAGAGTCTTCTGTACACTTTAATGTTGTATTCCTCAGAGGCCATACCCAAAGCACAGTATAAATGCCCTCCACTACTTACTCTTTCATAAAATATTAGCTTTACAATGCAATGGAACTACACATTTAGAAAACATGTTTCTGTAAATATATTGTAATCCCATATGCAAAAGGTAAAAAAAAGGTTACAGAATAAGACCTTTTTTATGAAGATAAATATGTCACTGTTAAGAATAACAATACTTCTGCATGTTTAAATCTTTAAGTTGTGTCCAAGGAAAACAAAACACTGTATAGCGTCCATTGCATGAAGCAGGTTTGGCAGTGGAGATTACTGTAGTGCTGGTGGAGGTGTTCTGCCACTGGGAATCATTCACTGAGGATCACACTTTACATAACCTCCCTTATGCAAATACTGCCTAATACATGGGCTTTTTGGGCTTATTTTTGTGCTTGCTGTCAACATAAATTCTGTGTATAGAAAAGCTGCCTTCTCCTTCTCCTCTTTCTTAGCGCATTTTTTCTATTTCCATTACTTCCAACTGATAATGCGTCCATGGCCTTGCTCATGTGGCCTTATCTGCAGTTTTCTTAAGGGTACTTTACCTGTTGTGCAGCAAACAGAAATATTTTGCCAAGCTTCTAGGAAAGCAAGTTTTACAGTATTTTCAGTCCTTATGATTTTAAGATGCAACCACTGCATGCTCCTGTCAGGCTTCTTCTGTTTCTGAAATTTCAAGTATTTATCAGTCAGTATTAAAGCTGACCACTGACCATATAATAATTTAGGAATTTTATTATGTATATCACCATCCAAACAATTAACTAGCCAGGCTTCACATAATTGTTTGGAAGCATTGCCTGTCACCTTGTGGTTGCTTGTAGATATAACAAGCCTCGTCTGGGACACATTGCATGGAGTAAGGACCAATGGAATTATGTGTAATTTTAAGCCATATTGATGGTCCCAGTTTAGAATGTTATGGCTTATTGACCACAGTAGTGAGATTCTCGTGCTTCTCCTGTAATCATCTTGAATCTATTTAGGTAGATCTACCTATGCGTTGGATGGCATCACACACCACATGAAAGATGACCTGCTTGGGGGCAGACAGGCAGTAAAAGGCGTCTGCTGTCCTATTAGTCACGTAGTACAGCTGAACAAGGGTAATACGCAGTAGGCAGAGAAAGTAGCCAACCTGTCTGAAAGGCCTGGCACATGTTCTAGGCAACCTTTGAAAGTAAGGCCTCCTTTATAAGCCTAATTTGTAAGATTCCCTTTGATTTTTGAACATTCATAGAGGTAGCACAAATACTAACACCCCCCAGCCCCCATTCTTTCCATATTCTCAATGAAACCTCAAGCATTTTTTTTCTCTCTAAGTTGTTTCTCTCTCAGAAGTTCTGTTAATATTAATACCACAATATCTCAGCAGGTAAAAGATCCTGATAAAGCCTGACACTCCACATATGTTAGACAGCATCTTATGAACCAGCCTTCTCAGCCACCATAACTTCTGATGGTAAGTTTTTCCATTACTTCAATAAACGCTAGAGCAAACCCAAAATTACAGGACAGTGCCCACAGATGAGATACAGAGAATGTAACCTCAATACATTTCCCAGAGTTTAACCTCAATACTAAATCTGTGTTTATTTTATTGTGCTGATAACACTGATTGTCATCAGTATCCTAAATGGAATAATAGATTCTGCACAGTAGTGAATTTAGAAGTTAAAAACACAGGTAACCTGTCAGTTTAATAATGAAATTAATTTGTAATGTCCTATTTTTACACGTCTATGGCAGTTCTGCCCATTAGAGTCCATCCTTGAAGAAAAGTGACCTTGCTATAATGAATGAGAGACACAGGTATTGGCTAATTGCATCTCTTCAGAAAAGGAAGGAAGAATTGGTGCAAATGATAAATGTACATAGGTATCAGTTTGCTGAGGGATGTTCTCAATATACCATAAAAAACAAAACTAGTTTTGAAAAAAAGAACATTAAAACGTTTAGCTGGAGCAGAATGACCAGAAGAATTAACCACAAAGCTGTTAGAAAATTCTGGGCATTCATGGGAGAGAAAACAGTACTCTGCAATGAAAATGCAAAGAAAAATTGGTATGATATGAATGGGGTAATATAGACAGTCAATTGTACTACACGCAGTGGTCATCCAGGGTAATGAGAGACATAAATGACAGCTTGAAATTTGGAAGTATATAGTATAGGAGCGTCTTTGGGCTCCGTGCACTAAATAACTTACAGGTTTTTTTCTAAAGGAGTACAATGTTTTGAGCCAGGAATGTCCCAATCACTTTTGTTGGTAAAAGAATATATCCTTTTAATCTCAAAATTGTTTTTATAAAAATCTTAAAACCACAAAGAAAAATGGGTGATATCATAGGAAATGTATCAAATTGTGGACAAACACAAAACTTGACTCTCTACCTTCTCAAATACCATGTAGTTATTTCCAGTTGTGTAAACTGGAGCATAAAATGCTAAAATTCTGATTTGATAATTGCTAGAATTCTGATAAAAAGCTACTCCTTGCAAAATCTGAGTATTGGGTAAAGGCAAACATTTGAAAGTGTGTGCTGAGAAACTGAATACTGAGAAGTGGGTGTAAAGTACAATCAAGGGACGAAACTAGAGAAATTGAAGATGACAAAGGAGTATTTGAGACAAAAGGGTACATGGAAATACACGGTGAAAATAAAGGATTTGTGATGGAGAACGATTGTTTTCCCAAGGTCAAGGAGCCGAGGGTTTTAACTCCAGTGGCCTGCAAATGGTACAATGCACATCGTTTGACTGTGCTGTAGAAGTTGTACAATCCTTCCAAGCTGAGACCTCACTGCCTAGCAACTCAAACCTCTTCAAATGGTTTACCTTGGTGCCAAGGTCTGCAATTTGTGCAAAGACAGTGTTTAGTTCAGACAGCCTAATTTCATAAGGATTGGTGTCAAGCAGGAAGCATCTACTAGAAGTAAGCTCTGGCAGTGTTCATTCGACGCTGCAGTCGAAGGAGGCTGCAGTCTGACCCACACTCTTTGACAGTGACGTTGTTCCACGCTGAAGATAGTGACAGGGGACGCAACACAGGCTGCCATGGCCTGGGGAGCCCTGACTGGCCTCAGTGACCGAACTCACTGGGGGCCTGTGCCCACCCTGCTGCCCACCTGCGGTCAGTGCTGACGCACAGGCTGTGGGGCTGCGCTCGAGCGCCTGCGGTCCCTACCCCCATACTCCAGCAAGGTCTGTCTTTCTAAGGCACCTCGTTACTCTCCTTCCTTTGTGTTTGTGTAATCGTTTGGAGGACCAAGACATTGGTGGTGTTACACGTAGGTCCTTTGAAAGCATGTATTTATTTAAGTGTTGCTTTTGTGTGTTTTTAACAGCAAACGAGCTCCACAGATGCTAAATTAGATGCCCGAGAACATAAAGCAAACTTGGTGTGCTACTACTCGTGCCTGCCATGCAACATGGCATGGTCGGGGTTTTGAGAATTAGCAATGCGATTCTTCCCTGCGGCCCTAGTTTATTCAGCTTCTTGTTTCCGAGGGTTACCCAGGAAAGCTCTCCTAAGAACATTTACCGGCAAGCTGAGGTAGGGCTCAGACAGGAGCCGCGGATACCGGCACTTCTCCGCTGCACACCGGCCCGCAGCCGAATGTTTTACGGGCAGCGCAGCAGCGAGGGCCACTCACAGGCCCTCGCACGCGTGGCAGAGCCCGCAGCGACGCGGGGGCCAGCACGCCCCTCACAGCCTGCAGCCAGCGGCCTGAGAGGGCGGGCCCGGGCCCGGGTTCGGCGGCTCCGCGGTGGTACCGGGAGGCGGAGAGGGGCGGCGCCGTGCTGCGCGTCCCGCCGCCGGAAGGCAGGGCCGGGCCGGGCCTGCCGCTGCCGCCGGAGGAAAATGGCGGCTGCCGAGGTGGCGGCGCGGCGGCTGTCGCGGCAGGAGCAGGAGCTGCGCTGGCTGGCGGCGGAGGTCGGCCGGCTGAAGGAGCAGGAGGCGCCGTGCCGCCCCGGGAGCTGTCGCCCCGAGCTGCAGCGCCTGAGGGCCGAGAACGAGAAGCTGCGCTACCGCCTCCTGCACCTGCGCCGCAGCCTGGCGGCCGAGCTGGGCAGGGCGGCGCCGGCGGAGCGCGCAGCCGGCCGCGAGGTAGCGCGCGGGGCGGACGGGGGAGGGCGGCGGGCCGCGCCGGGCCTGGGGGGGCGAGCGCCCGCATCGCCCTGGGGCGGGCTGGGCCCCGGCCGGCGGGCTCGGCGGGGTTGGAGGCCGGTGCCCGCGTTCCTCGTGTGCCCGGAGCGCTGCGCGGTGCTGCTCTGGGTAGCCCCTGCTGTTCCGCGGGGCTGGAGCAGGTGGTGGACCGCCGAGAGCGGCGTTACTGCGCGCTGGGCCGCTCTGGTCTCCCGGCCTTTGGCGGGGGAGATTCTGCCGGTGATGGCTGCAGCAGTAAAGTTGGGGAAGCTGTCCAGGGAAGATTTTGCTTGGTGAGCACTTCTGCTATGTCTGCTAAACATCAAAAGGACGGAGTTTAGATGTGCCCTGAGAAGTCTTTCCTCTCTACTAAGGACATACCCAGATGTAATTGCCTGTTTAGCCCAATATTGCTCGAATGCGGTTGGTTTGTGTCAGTGATTGCTGGGAAAGGCTTAAAAGCATAGGGGTATACTTCATATTGTCACTGTTTTCAGAAAGTCTCCAGCGCAAGTCCAGCTGTTGAAGTGAGTCAAAGTAAAGAGGAAAAGAAAAAAGAGAATGAAGCTGTGAACCGACATCGAGATGATGTAAATGGTTATTTTATATCTCATAATAGTAGAAGAAAGAGTATTGTTTGGCTAGGTTCAGAAGAGGTGCTGAAATCTGAAATAATTTGCTGTATTTTGAAATTTCGGATTTTGGGAAGAAGGCTTGCTATGGCATGCATATAGAAAAAATCATTACCTGAGAGCTTCATCTTGCGTATTATTAGTAGGGTTACTTACACATTCTTAGATCTCCGTTTTTTATGTAACAAAAGAGTTTGGGCTATTGGGAAATAAGGGTCAGCATACTGTGGTTGCAAAAGAGAGCGATGGTTCAGGAATAGTTAAACAGCGTGCATGATGACTGAAAGAGGATGTTGGCAGCACTAGCTGTAGTTCAGTAGCTCTGAATAATTCACCTTATGGTAAACTAAAGGAAACTTCCCATGAACTACCTTATTTGAGCCTGCTTTGAATGGATGGGCAGACGTGGGGGCTTGTTGGAGTGATCCAAACTTCTCTACAATGTCAGCCAAGTAACAAATTCTGGGGCAGGAATGTAGGCTGCTTTCAGAGGTCAAACTCACAAAGCCATTTAGGCCCACACTGATGAAGGTGCACTGGAAAATTGGAAAGCCACTATAAAACAGTCAGCGAGTTGGATGCGACTTTTCCTGTGTATAATTGTTTACAAATGCTTTACTGCATAGTAGTATAAATTCTAGTACAGTAAAAGCTGGTCTCGGGTGGAACCTCTAGGGATGCATGAACACCGAATCCTTTTATTCAGTTTCGCTCACAAATATGTATGTGTGTGATTTAATTTATTCGTTACAGCTGCAGTGTGAGCCAAGCTTCATAGAAGACAGACTGAAGCTTTACGAAGCACTGAAAAAGGAACATGATGCTTTGCTAGCTTACAGAGCCACCAACCAGAGCAAACCTATCAAAATTACTCTGACAGATGGAAAGATGGTTGAAGGGGAATCTTGGAAAACCACGCCATATCAATTAGCCACAGAAATTAGGTAACCTGCAGATGGAAGGAGTTGTGCTTTTGCAATGATAAGTCTGTTACTATCATTAGTCTCTTATCTTGTTTCATCAAATACGTGTCACGGTCAGTGGATGGTGACTGTCTTAAGCTGGTTTATTTGGAAAGCATCATCGAAACTTCAGCTTGATGCAGAAGAAACAGCTGGATGAAGTTACTGTTGTGAACGATGCCTGAAGGTCTGTGCTGGGATCATAATGCTTGCTTCCAATTAAAAAGTACAACAATTGGTGAGACTGCTAGGAATTAATAGAGACATCTGTAGTTTTGTGAGTTACCAGATAACAGCAGAAGCTGTAGCTGGAAGCAGTCTTTCCTCCAGATCCCCAGCACTGAAAACTGTTGGATGAAGTATTAAAGCCTTGAGGGTCTACACTTCAAAAGTAGAGAAGTGTTTAAGAAGATGACAGAAACAAAAATTAAAGGTCTTTAGGTGCTATGAGATGTGGGTGGGGTCTCATGGGGTTTAGAAACCTAAGGACTTTTGTTAATCTGAACCTAAATATTTTGGTCTCTTGTCATAATTTGTGTGTTTTAGTCAAGTGTTGTCTTCAAATGCAGTCATAGCCAAAGTGAATAGTGAACTGTGGGACCTGGATCGTCCGCTGGAGGGAGACTGTACTCTGGAGCTGCTTACGTTTGATAGTGAGGAAGCAAAAGCTGTGAGTAAACACTCACTGGTTTCTGTCTGATTAAAGCTACTAATGTAGTGAAATTGATAGCAGCATTATGCTTTTAAAATCTTGAATTTAAACAAAAATCCCCCAAACTATTTAAGTAATGTATTTGTGATTATTCAACGAAGAAGATTAGATGCTGAGTACCTATAATCTATAGGGAAATAAAATCTTAGTGGTCTTTTCTTCCCTTCCCTTTTACGTAAACAGGTTATTTCTGAAACAAGATCGTACAGAATGTCTTGATTTGTATGCTAACTTCAAATAGATTGATGTCTTCTAAGACACGTGTTCTATGGTTTGAGGTGGTGCATGTGAAGATCAGACACTGAAAGCAATAGTGAAGCCATCTTACAGTTTTCTGAAAAATTTCCAGTATCAGATTTGAGTCATAAGCAAAATCTGCACCTCCTTGGAAGAGCATTCTTTGTTAGAAACTTAAGTAGGTGTATGTTAGTCAATTAAATTATGAATATACTTAGCGACACACCCAAGATTTTTTTTTTAACAGGATTCAGTCTTAAGGCTGTGTTTATCTTTATGCACGAGAGTTGGAATTCATTTTGTTGAAGAATTATTAATGTGATTAAGCTCATTTGAGGCATTTCAGCAGCCTGTAAAGTCTTTGTCTTGTAGCAGTGGCTATGAGGTGGCCTGAATTAATAGGGACTTAGAGCATAAGATTGATACTGGTCTGCTGGGTTGTTGACTCTTCTCTGCTGACATTTCTGGTAATGTGGTTTACAGTCCTGTTAACAAATGTACTGTGTGTGAGCAACTGTATGTAGCTAAATTGGCTACATTGCAATACTAATGGCATCTAAAGCATTGACTTTTCACTGACTGGAAACTAGCTTGTAAGTGAACAAGGTACAAGAAGTACTAAGGTGAGGTAATCATGCATCATCTTTCAGAGTGAAATACGATGAGGCTTTATTGCTATGTCTGCCATTAGGTTAATCATTCAGTGTACTTCAAAATGAGAACAGAAAATTGTTACACTGCTCATAGAATTTAAACAACATTCATTCCAGTGTATTTCCCATCTGCAGATAAACTTCTGGTTTGTTTTTTCTTTTTAGTTACACAATGCCAATGACCCCATGACTTGCTCACCTGACTTTATTTGCAGGTCTATTGGCATTCAAGTGCTCATATTCTTGGAGAGGCCATGGAAGGTTATTTTGGGGGCTGCTTATGCTATGGACCACCAATTGAGAATGGATTTTATTATGACATGTACATTGAAGATAGGTAAAATTTCAGTGTCTAAGAACTTTAATACTGTGGATTGAAGCTCAGTACTAGAATTATTTTTGTTCAGTCATGTTTCTGCATGTTAAAAGTAAAATCAGGTATCTAGTAATGTTTAAAATTGACAAGTTAGTCGTCTTCATAGTAGATGTCTGTGTATACATATATATTGAGTGTGTATGTATATTTAAGAGCAGTGTTTGGACACCTGCTCTGTAAGACTTGTAGCTGTTGAATGTTCTGTAAAAAAAGTGCAGAGTGTTTGGGTAAAACTTTCTGAAGTTCCTGGGAGATACAGGAGACAGTTTCCTTGAAAAATTGTGTGAGTTTGATTTCGAAGTGCCACGCTCACCTACAGAAATGGCACATATGCATGTAACTCATCTAGGTGTTTACTACTTTTCTAATCCTTGTGCACAGCTTTACAATTCTGTTTTTTCCTTGTTTATCTTTTGTAGTCAGGGAGACTACTGAATCTGCATCAGCTGATAAAATAGCTCCTGCAGCTGGGTTAAGACTTTTTTTTTTTCCTTCCTGAAATTATATATACTTTGAACTACAGAACTTCCAGACGTTTAAACATGTCAAAGACTGTTCCAGGAGTGATTGCAGTGTGTTTGTTCAGGGTGATACTCTTTGTGTTCCTGAGTTTAGTGTCTGAAAGTACAGCCGATCATAAGAAACTGAGAAAATACTGTAACAGATCACAACACATCCCATGTTTTTCAGATTAGACCACTAGAAAATGGTCATTTAAAAAATGGAAACATCAGAATAATTAATTTATATTTATTTTGCCTGTGTCTTTTTGTTTAGAGGTGTATCTAGTACTGAATTCCCACTACTAGAGAACAGCTGTAAAAATATCATAAAAGAGAAGCAAGCTTTTGAAAGGCTGGAAGTCAAAAAGGAGATCCTGTTAGACATGTTTAAGGTAAATCTTTGGAGTAGCTAAGATTCTGGTACAATGATCTTTATAAAAGTTACATTTTAAAAATACTGCATGTGACTGAATCATCAGAATATTACCTGTCTAGTAAAACAAAGATTAACATCCATATTTCTCTCAAATGTTCAGGATGTTTTCAGGCTATAATAAAAACAACTTCTTGTTACACAAAAACACCTTAAGCTCATTTAAATGACAAAGAAATTAGTACACAAAAGGCATGCATTCATTCTGGTTCACTTGCAGAGACAAGTCAAAAAATACTTCAGTCCTCTGTTTTGTACAGTGAATATTACCAGTCTCACTGTACTGTGTTTTAATTCCCTTTCAAAAGTGCTTTGAGGTGTTCAGGTGGTAATCACTATGCTTAACCCACCCTCGAGGAAATTAACTTATTTTTGTCTCTTTCCCCTATTGTTTTATAACTCTTCTGAAAGGATGTTGAATTCTTGCATACATATATGTGATCGTGTAATTTTTTTTAGTTGTGTCTTTTACTGATGCATTTGCATTATTAATACATAATTTTAAAATATAATTTTCTTAGCTGTTTTACTGATGTTTCTGACTTTTCATGTTTCTCCACACAGTATAACAGGTTTAAGTGTCGTATCCTTAATGAGAAGGTGAACACACCAACTACCACAATATACAGGTAAACAAAATTAAGGGAAAAAGTATTATGAAATATTTTTGTAGTTAGTATATTTCATTTAAATTGAGAGGAGAAGATACTATTTTTTAATTCTAACTTCTGAATACTTGTGTGATTGGGACGTAAGTTTGCAACTGGTACGGCTTCTTATGTAAAATCATAGAATAGTTTGGGTTGGAAGGGACCTTTAGAGGCCGTCTAGCCCAGCCCCCCTGCAGAGACGAGGGACATCTTCAACTAGACCAGGTTGCTCAGAGCCCCATCCAGCCTGGCCTTGAATGTTTCCAGGGATGGGGCATCGACCACCTCTCTGGGCAACCTGTGCCAGTGTTTCACCACCCTCACTGTAAAGAATTTCTTCTTTATATCAAGTCTAAATCTACCCTCCCTTAGTTTAAAACCATCACCCCTTGTTCTGTCACAACAGGCCTTGCTAAAAAGTTTGTCCCTATCTTTTATGTAAGCCCTGTTTAAGTACTGGAAGGCCGCAGTAAGGTCTCCCCACAGCCTTCTCTTCTCCAGGCTGAGAGCCCCAACTCTCTCAGCCTTTCCTCATAGGAGAGGTGTTCCAGCCCTCAAATCATTTTTGTGGCCTTCTCTGGACCAACTCAAATAGGTCCATGTCCTTCTTGTGCTGAGGGCTCCAGAGCTGGATGCAGGACTCCAGGTCAGGTCTCACGAGAGCGGAGTAAAGGGGCAGAATCCCCTCCCTTGACCTGCTGGCTACGCTTCTCTTGATGCAGCCCAGGATATGGTTGGCCTTCAGGGCTGCAAGCGCACATTGTTGGCTCACGTCCAGCTTTTCATCCACCAGTATCCCCAGGTCCTTCCATCACTTCATCCCCCAGCCTATACTAATACCAGGGGTTGCCCCGACCCAGGCGCACCCGAATGTTGCCAGTCCAGATCTGCCTGAGCCACTTCAGTCTTAGCAGCCTCATCCATCTGCTGGTGGTTTTGATGTTCCTCAGTGGCCTGACTCTTGGGTATGTGGGCAAACCTCATGAGGTTCACACCAAGCTTGTCCACGTTGCTCTGGAAGGCATCCTGTCCCTCAGGCGTGTGGACTGCACCACACGGCTTGGTGTCTGTCCTGGGTTTGGCCAGGACAGGGTTAATTTTCACCGGACTCCAGGAAGGGGCACGGCGGGGGGGGGGGGGGGGGGGGGGGGGGGGGGCGGAAACTCACTCGCAGCTCGGGAGGGCACAGCGGAGGTTCGGTCCGAGAGAGCGGTTCTGTTCTGCTGGTTTGTTTTGTGTATTCCCCTTTTCTGTATCGTTGTTGTTGCTGTTCCCTCTGCTGTTCTGTTAAACTGCCCTTATCCCGACCCACCAGTTTCTGCCTGTTTCTTTCCATTCTCCTCTGCACCCCGGCGGGGGGAGGAGCGGCCACGTGGCGCTTTTTTTGCCGGCTGCAGCTGAACCAGAGCAGTGTCATCTGCAAACGTGCTGAGGGTGCACTCAATCCTGCTGTCTAGGTCATTGATGAAAATATGAAACAGCACTGATCCCAATACGGACCCCTGAGGGACACAACTTGTCACCAGTCTTCCTTTGAACATTGAGCCGTTGACCACTACCCTCTGGATGTGACCATCCAACCAATTCCTCATCCACTGAACAGTCCACCCATCAAATCCATATCTCCCCAATTTAGAGAGAAGGGTGTTGTGAGGGACTGTGTCAAAGGCTTTACAGAAGTCCAGATAGATGGCATCATAGCTAAAATCAGATCTTTTCTTTCTCTGCTGGGAGAGATTAGGTCTCAATTTGTGGACAAGTGGCAAATTCACTTTTCATTCATTCCCTCTGGTTTCAATAAACAGATGAAAATAAGTTATCACCCATGACACTGAATTGCCAGATAATGGGTAAAGCTAACTCTTAGCTCAGTGTGGGATGAGGATCCTGTTTATTCAGTTGCCAAGGATAAAACTAGTTAGCTGGAAAAAGGCAAAAACATTTTTTCTGTTTGATGTATGTAGTTTGAAATTTCCTGGTCAAGTGTGTCAAAGTTTGTGTATGGAACTATATGAATTGCTGAGTGTGTTATGACACTCTCAGTGGATCAAGTGTGCTGAGTATTTCCAGAGTGAATATTCTGCTTCAGGTAGAAGGGACAATTACACTTAGGACGCACTGAATTTGCTGAATGCTGCATTTGTATACTTATTAGTGTGTTTGAACATGTCAAACATTAACTGGTATGCCATTAGTGACTGTATTTTAAAATGTTGGAGTGTTTTGAAATAAACACTTTTTTTCTTTCGGTGTGTAGATGTGGTCCGCTGATTGATCTCTGCAGGGGTCCACATGTGAGACACACTGGGAAAATTAAGGCCCTTAAAATATTTAAGGTAAGTTTAAATTAACTGCATTACAACTTAACTAAACTATAGGTCAGTTGATTTATTTATGCATTTATTTCTCCTGAAGTGATTATGCTAGGGTCCTTTGTAGTGTTTTCTGTGCTTACTCTGAAAATAGTCCTTCATTTCTTTCCCCACTCCTATTGTATGAGTAGAACTACAGACTTTCATCTGCTTCGAAGGTGTATTGATTCTTCACCACCACAACAGCATGCCAGTGAAAAGTTGACAGCATCTTTTTTTTAATTAGAGTATTAATGCAGTAACGTGCATGCTTAGACTATAATGAAGAGCACTGCAAAAATACTTCACCTGTAGTGACGACATTAGCTGTGGAACCAATTATATGACGCGCGATAGAGAGGTGCCATGCCGAAGCTAATGTGGCAGCACTGCACTAGTATCCCTACATTGCACTTTGTAGTGTGGATGTCCTAGTGTGAGTCTGACCAGCTGTCACATCTGTGGGCAGTGTGTGTCTGCACTCTGTTCTGCAGTAAATGAACATCCAAGGTATTCACTGGCTCAGAAAATAGTATTTTGACCGTGTAAGATGGAATTTTTCGGGTACAGGAGGTAAAGTGGACACTGACAGATCTGCAAGTATTGCTGTTTAAAAATGGCATTGCTTACAGGAGAGCCAGAGACAGTGTTTGCAGATGCCCCTGGTTATGATGTCGTTTAATTTGCCTGCAGTGCTAATTCAGGTAACCTTAGAATGACCTGATCAGAGCATTCCTCATAGTTGCTTTTGCTGGCTTCCTAACTGAATTTTATGGAACTCTTGAGTTCCAGGGTTTAAGTGTTAGATTTTCCGAACAGCTAGGATTTAACTGTGAGAGTGAGTTAGTTTCATTTTGTCTTTCGTGTTTCCCTACTGCATTATGTTCTGAACGTAAGCAGGTGCTGCTTTTTAGGAGATGTAATGTAAGATAATAAAACATGCCATGATGTGAGTTAAAAGAAGGTGCCTAAGTAGAAGAAAAGTACGGCTTGACTAGTCACTTTCATTTATGTCTTGTGTATTAGTATGCTAACTAAAAGACAGTGCAGATATCTTTGTATTATAAACAAATGCTAAATGACTGCATATAACTCTTTTCCCAAGGAAAAAAATCATAACATTTGAATGCAGTGTTTATTCCTCCTTTCCCTGAGATTATATAATATATTCTTAAAATGTGGGTTTTGTGAATCAGAATTCGTCTACATATTGGGAAGGAAAATCTGACATGGAAACTCTGCAGAGAATATATGGCATATCCTTTCCTGATAACAAAATGATGAAGGAATGGGAAAAATTCCAGGAAGAAGCCAGAAACCGGGACCACAGGAAAATTGGAAAGGTACGCTATTTTATGGTCTACTGCTCTTTTATGCTTCTGTAATAGAATTCATTCTCTTTTGTTGCTTTTGTTTTTTCCATTTTTTGACAGTTTGAATTAGAGCCAGTTCTGTGAACTTCTTGGTGTAATTTGTATTTTAAAATTTTAGTTCTACAAACTCAACTTCTCACTTGCATACATATGTTAAACTAATGTTGGGAAGAAGTAGTGGAGTAGTCTCTTGGTTTAGAAAAGTATATCTTAAGCCTTTTAAAGTAGAGTCTTTTCAGATCCTACCTAAACCACTATATTTTTCATAGAAGAGAGAAATTACTGAAAATTGTATAAATAATATGATTTGGTCATTTTTATTATAGGCATACATAGGGTAATAGTGAAGTGTATGTACATGCAGGACTTCAGCTATTGTTGTAAATATTCTTCTAGTAGATTGAAATGAACAGATTTAATCTTAAATTGAGTGTAAATCGGAAGACGTTGGATTGACACAGAGGAGGACTGTGACCTAATACCGGTCATGCTGGCTTGCAGTGTCCTGATTGTTGTCAACTTTGCTATAGTTTTGTAGAGAAGGTGAAGTTATACGGAGGGTATTTGAGGGAAGGTAAGTAGCTTTGTGGATGTTTAAAGTCACAATAGGCAGTACAGGTGAAAGCAGAGAGGCATCTATTTGAAAAACTGATGTAAGTGACGGTCAGTGTTGCTGGCCAAGAGGATGCAGGCACAAACCTCTCATTGGTTACTGGCAGACATGAAAGAAGGGACTGTGAAGGGCCATCATAAGCAAAGATGAACAACGGAGGGTAACTCAGCAGAGGAAGAGCCAGTGAGGAATTTACAGAAAACAGTGACAAAGGGAAGAAGTAGAAAAATGATCTTTACAGAAGTGTTCATGCTTATTTCTATGAACTCATTGAGACTTGGATATTTGTATAGTATTTGTTTGATGATTACTTCTATGCCTTAAAAAAACCCCACTATCTAGTATCAATCAAACAACTTACCTAGTGTCTATGTATCTAATAGAGGCTGAGGTTCTCCAAAGATGTATCGGAGCCCCACTGCTGAACTTAGTTTTTGAGACAGAATTCTGATAAGGAATGACTGGCTCACAAGCTTCAGCCATCAACCCTCAGATCCAATGGGTACATGCTTAATTGCTTTGGTTACTAAAGATAAGATAGTTAAGGCTTCAGAATTCTGAAGAAATCAGTATTTATATAGTTACAGAGTCATATGGAATTCCAGTGTTGCTACAAACTTCTAAGAGTAAGAACTACAGATAGATTAACTACTGTTGCTGAGAACTTGTAGTCTTCTGGAAGTTGTCTTGTTGCTGTATTATTTCATTTTTGTGGACAGAGTCTCAACATGTGTGCAGTTGTGCAGTTCCATCTGATGTGGTGTTACAGCATTCTGTTTTCAATTTACGTAGGAGCAAGAACTCTTCTTCTTCCATGATTTGAGTCCTGGAAGCTGCTTTTTCCTCCCCAGAGGTGCCTTTCTTTACAACACGCTTGTGGATTTCATACGGGTAAGTATATACTGATGTAACTCCTAACAATCAGTTGCTGATTTTAAGTGGTAGGCTGTTCATAGCACTGAGCTCTCCTCAGAAAGAGAAACATCTTGTATGTATGTAAACATATAACAGATTTTCACTATGATTATACAGATCTAACCTTTTTGAAAATAGGGCAGAGTAAAGCATTGACATGTGCTTTTTCCAGTTGTGTAAAACCTACACATGCAGTAGTCCTTTAGTCTCCCAGCAAATCACCATCATAAGAACACAGTTAAAAAGAATCAGGCTTTTGCTTGTCAAAAGCTCTGTGTCACTTTTTAAATGTTGAATTTGTTTTATAGGAAGAATATCACAGGCGTAATTTTACTGAAGTTGTATCTCCAAACATCTACAACAGTAAACTCTGGGAAGCTTCAGGACACTGGCAGCACTACAGTGAAAATATGTTCTCTTTTGAGATCGAGAAGGAAACTTTTGCCCTTAAACCGATGAATTGTCCGGGACATTGGTTTGTACTCTCAACTGGCAAACTTCTTATTTTACTGTATTTATCCTTTCTGGGCCTGAGAGGAAATAAATGGAGTATTAATACATGTTATCATGTATGTTCGCAAAGACTACTAAGCAACTAGCCTGTCCAGAGAGCTCCCCTGACAGTGTCCCAAAGCAGACCAAGTACAGCTCTTGCAGGAGGATCCTTCAGTAAGTCTGCACTAAGTGAGCTAGGTTTGTGCATGCTAGTGCTAGCCTGTACCATCAGTAAATACAAATCATGTTGGATAGAGACAGGCATCAGCTGTGGTGTACCAAAAGAAGGTACAGATGAACCAGTCTTGATTGCTACTCTCACAGTGTTTTTTCTAGCTGGTCTTTAAGCAGTATGTTCTGAGTGCTGCACTTTTTTTCTTTGCCTACCGTTTAGGACACAGACAATCTGAATGAACAAATACTTAAAAGTGTGATTACTGTCCATACTAAGCTTGTTTTAGTTTCCGTATTGCCATAAATGTTGTACAAGAAGGATAAAAGGAAGGTTCTTTCCTGTTACTTCTAGCTTGATGTTTGCCCATCGTCCACGGTCCTGGAGAGAAATGCCTCTTAGACTTGCAGATTTTGGAGTTCTTCACCGAAATGAACTCTCTGGGACTTTAAGTGGTTTGACTCGTGTAAGGCGCTTCCAGCAAGATGATGCTCACATTTTTTGCACAATAGAACAGGTAAAAAAAAAAAAACCCAAACCCAACAACAACCTCCTGCCTCCGGTCAACCACAGAAAGAACCCCTTCCCCCCCTCCCAGTGCAAACCAACATTAAGAAAAAATTCTGGAACTATTTCAACTCTAACTTCTTCTGTTGTGTTCCTTTGTAGCATAATGCTGCTTTTGATGGGGTTTTTTGTTACGTTTAGGTGCTTCCTTCTTGGTCCTCTGGTATTCCATATTTCTTAACCTTCCACAATATTGCTTAAGTCAATAGCCTGTTCAGCTTAGTTTCTCTGTTGCAAGTTTCCCAAATAGCAGTGCCATAATTTGCATTACTTATTTTTCTCTTTGAAATAAAAAATGCTTGTATTGGAAGAAGAAAATGATGATATTTGAGAGATGTTATTGATCCTGAATTACATAATAAGATCTTCTGTACAGGATTTTTCCATTTAGAAAGATACATTGGGCAACTGAATACCAAAAGGTAAAATTTTTTGTCTCTCTCATCTCCCCCTGCAAAGAAAAAAGCTATTGTCTACATCTTGTTTTCCATATTAATGCTGAATAAATATTTTGTCAGTATGTATAGATTGTAATGGAGGTATGCGAATAAAGTGATGCACTCTTGTCAAGTCTGACTCATGCAGTTTGGCTCCAGCAGTCGAGGCTTAACAAGAACATTACTTCTCTTGCCATGCTTTGAAGCCACGACACCTCAGTTCCCTCTTCACCCGTTACCTAGATTTGGGTTTGTTTCTACAAACACATAATTTTCATGTGATTTTAAATTTTTTTTATTTAATGGACTCATATTCTGATTATGAGGAATTTGGTAAATCTAATTACATTTTTATGTAAGTAAATTTTAACATATTTTGTTTATATTTAAGATTGAAGAAGAAATTAAGGGCTGTCTTGATTTCTTGAAGTCAGTGTATGCTGTCTTTGGTTTTACCTTTCAACTACATCTTTCTACAAGACCAGAAAATTACCTAGGAGAGGTAGAGATCTGGGATCATGCAGAAAAGGTAATTCATTTAAAAGCAAGCAAACAAACAAAACCCTTAATATTTGTATTTGCAGAGGTGGGTGTTTAAGTTATTTCATGTTGAACAGTGAAATTGCTTAAATCAGATGCTAAATATTATCCTTAGTAGAAATGCTTTTTGAAAAGCATCACAATAAGAGTGAAGTTTCTGTATGAAACGAGAAATTTCTGATTCTTATTTCTGATTCTTATTTAGCCCCTTATCTTGAACTGATTTGAGTTTTATTAATCTTTTTTTTAGATTAATCACATTTGTACAAGAAACTACTCTTATTTCAAGATTATTTATCAGAAATTACTAAATGCTAGAATGATAGGAGTCGTTCTGCCTGTTGACTCCCTTTGTATTTCAGAGGCAAATGCTTTGACTTACAGTAGTGAAAGGCCTTGCTATACCTTTTTTAATTATTCTCTCATTTTTATGATTAGCAACTTCAAAACAGCTTGAATAACTTTGGAGAGCAATGGCATTTGAATCCAGGAGATGGAGCATTTTATGGTCCTAAGGTTAGTGAATCAGCATTTTAATACAACTTTGGGATGTACAAGAATATGGAAACAATGCAGGCAAACTGTATTTTGTAACTGTGTTACTTTGCTTCACAGATTGATATTAAAATCAAAGATGCTATTGGCAGGTACCATCAGTGTGCTACTGTCCAACTTGACTTCCAACTACCAATTCGATTTAATCTTACTTATGTCGGGTGAGTGTCCAAGCTAAATGTCTTCCTCTTTTAAATGAAATAATAATTAAAAAAAAAAGGTTACTTTCATTATCTATAATTCCTATTAAACTGAGATGTATTAATGCTCCTGTTGCTCACTTAACAAATGATTAGCCTGTATATCAGTGGTTAGGAGGGGAAGCACCCTGGTGAGTAGAGGACTGAGTCACGAACTTGGAAGATATTTCCTCAGTGTTATGATAGCTCACTTCAATTGTAAATGCTGTTGGTTGCAGGAAAACTGCATGATCTGCCTGGTCTGCCAGTTCTGAAGACAACTGCTTGCATATAACGCTAAAGAAAACTCAGTAGAGTCAGGTCTAACTTTAGGCTGGTCACTGTGTCCCCTTTGAAGACACTGCATACAAATTCAAACATGGCTTAGGGAGCTAGTATGTTTGTAATAAGTACTTCAGGTAAAATTAGTGAACTGTGATGAACATAAACCAAATGCAAATAGTTTTTATTTAAAATCACACTTTGGCTTCCAGCTAGGAAGAGAGATATTTATCTGCCAAGTGAATTAATCTTAGTACCATGTTGACCTGAACACACGTTTTCTGGGTTGTTTTTCTTGCTGTGTTTGGTTTTGCATATTATAAAGAATTGGATGGGGAAGACAGAATAAGAACCGTTGTTATATTTTGGTCTTGCTGCATGTTCTACAGTAGATGTCACAGCTCTTTAGCAAGTAATAACATTGTTGTCAACAGCAGCTGGCTTTTTTTTTTAATCACAGGATTGTAATTTAAGTAATGAAAAGAACAGTAAGGACAGCTACGGTCCTTTGCAACAAAATAAAAGCCAGACATAGCAGAAAAGAAAGAGTGAAGAAGAACGTAAAATAGTGAAATGCACAGAAATGGAGCTGAGTCCGTCGAGTGTCTTTTCAAACTTAGGAGTTTGTGCCTATGCCAGTAGCTACAGGCGTGATTATTTTAAGTCACTATGATTATTCAGAATTCCTTTAAAAGCCCAGCTAACTTGAAGAAAGTATGGGGTTTTTAATTAAAACCAGTAGATTATGTGTAAGTATAAATAACTAAATTTTGTCTTTCCATGAGAAGTAGAATCAAAGATATTAGAAGGATTATCTGTGTGTGAGCTAAGAACTTTTATTTTAAAACTTTACTTACTCTTTTTCAGTAAGGATGGCGATGATAAGAAAAGGCCAGTGATTATTCACAGAGCTATTTTGGGATCTGTGGAGAGAATGATAGCTATTCTAGCAGAAAATTATGGAGGAAAATGGTATGTGGCACAAATGCAGTTCCAAGAAATGTTTAATGATGTAGAAAATACAGACCCTCCCTAATGTCCACTGTATTACAATGCAAAATAATGTCCCTAGAAATTTTCTCAAAATTAGTAGGTAAGATTACAGGAAAAGTCTAATTTTATGGTCTGAGTTGTATGCTATCCTTCTATTAATACTTCATTATTAAAAATTAAATTTCATGAGATTGCAGGAAGAATTATACAATAAAGCAGAAATAAGAATTGTAATTGCATGTGTATGTGCTGCATTGTTCTTGTTCATTTTTTCTTAAAAATCATGCATTTGTACTGGGAAGATGTTAGACATATGTAAAGCAATTATTTACACAGACATGCATTAGTCCTAATAGGTGAAGTATTTTTTTAACTTGTAAGGTGTATTGTTTCATTTTAAATAAGCTCTGGAGATATTTCTTCATTAATGTATTCATTTAAAGTATTAAGGAAGAGTTAATTCCTACTTTCAGCCACCTATCTGCCTGATTGTCCACCTTTCACTATAAAGTTTTAGGCAGAAGTGGAAATTATAAAAGAAAAAAAATCTGTTTAAAATTGTGAAGTCAGCTAGGAAGTGAACAGAAAGTCAAAGCTGCGCGTATGTCATTTTACTGGCATCAGTCTATTTGCTATTTTACGTGAACTTGACGAGAGGAAGATAGCATTGTTCAACATCTGTAGCGAACATAAATATTCATATAAAGAAATTATTATTGGGGAGCATGACTATGGATATGAATGCAAACGTAAAATGCACATTTATTTAGTATTTTTCTTGTCCTGCTTGCCAGGCCGTTCTGGCTGTCTCCGCGGCAGGTCATGGTTGTGCCTGTGGGACCTCCTTCTGAAGAGTATGCCCGGCAGGTGAGAGTGGGGCCTTCCTTTTTATAGCAGCAAGCGATTTTAATAGCTCCTTAAGTACTTGTCTAAGAACAAAGAATGAATGCTGGGGGGGAGGTAAATTTTTTTCCATACAATCTCAAACTTTTATAAGCCTGAGAAAGGGATATTTAACTTCTAAGTGTTTTGGGTTCTGTTATTAAGTACATACTTCAGGAATTATTATAGGAAAAAACATTCTGGATGACAAACCTTATATACTAACTAATGTTTATAATTTTATGGAATTATCTGCTTAAAGTAGGGGCAGAGCCGGTTTCTTCCATTTCCCAACATGTTTACTCTTGACTACATTATGGCCATGGCTGGTTTTACCCCTCTCTCCTGCTTTTCTTTTAATGCAAGCATAAGTGCCTTTGTTCCTTCTCCTCTTTCTCCTTTCTCAGACTGAGGAAACATTTTTGACATTCTGCAGCGTAGCTGTCTGAGGAGATCAACAAATATTTGAATGAATAACGGATGTTACCTTGTATTGTCTTCCAGCTGGAGTCCTGCTAAGCCCTGAAGTGTATGTGCAGTTTTCTTCAGATAACTTCATTGACTTCCTTACAGCAATTCACAAGAGCAAAATTATGCACATACAGGAATTAATTATCGGAAGAGATCAGGGGTTACAGCATGTACAAATTTATGTTGTAGAATATATACTGTAATACTAAGTGAGAGCTTTTTGGGGATTTTTTTTTCAGGTTTGCAGTGAATTTTTTGAAGCAGGATTTATGTCAGATGTGGATCTGGATCAAAGTTGCACATTAAACAAGAAAATTAGAAATGCACAGCTGGCCCAGTATAACTTTATCTTAGGTAATTGCAGCATCTTATGTTTCTGAATATCATTTAAGTCTTAATGTTTGGGTATAGAGTTGTCTAGACTCTGATTTTGTAATGTAGGTAGTCGGTCTAATTTTGTTTGTGATATGTCTTGCAGTGGTTGGAGAAAAGGAGAAAGCGAATAATACTGTCAATGTGCGAACGAGGGACAACAAAGTTCATGGAGAGATTTCAGTATCTTCTGCTATTGAAAAACTCAAGAAATTTATGAGTTCACATATTCCAAATGCAGAGGAAGAATTCTGATGTTGCTGTTAGTAAAAAAAATTACTAGCTGCCCCATGAAATGATGCTTCTTTCCTCCTGTACAGCAGTAATGCTCATCTGAGAGAATTTTCAGTTAATGAATACACAGAATAAGCAAATGTAGCAATGTTGGTGCTTCAGGAATAGCATGAGAAGGAACGTGTAACTGCCAACTCCTTTGACAATCCCATGGGATTCCAATCTGCGCGAATCATGGAACGCTTATTTAAAAAGTCCTGCACCTCTGCTAACATGTGTTGGTTTTGCTGTGGAAATAAATCAGGGCTGCGTGAAGTCAAGGAACAGGAGGCTGGGAAGCATGCTGGCTGCTGCTGCGCTTGCTGAGCCACCTCAGTCACCCAGCAGTTGCATAACTGATGTGACCTGGAATCCAAAGCTTGGCAGCTGGTAGGTGCAGCAGGAGTGTGTGGGTTTCATTTTTTTCTAACTCCAGATTATGTGTTTTGTTTTTTGTGGGTGTTTTTTGTTTGGTTTTTTGTTTTGTGGGGGGGTACAGCTTGATTCGCTTTGAACTTCTGTTCACAGGCTGCAACTGCATTGGTGCCTTTGGTGGAAGTCTCAGTGAAACAAGGCACTGACTTGAGTTGGTGTGATGATTGGTTGCTGGAAAGGTGGTTGCCAAGAATGAGGTTGCATTGCTCACCGTATCTGTGTGGAGCGTGTTTTATTTTTTTACTGGGTTTGCTGTTGATTTGGCTTTTTTCTAAAACAAATAAACATATGAAAAATGCTTCTGTGTGTAATTTATTGCTGTATTTGCTTGGGATACTGAAAATGCTGAAAAGGTGCAGATGACAACTTTCATTTTAAAACACAGCAACACTGGAATTTAAAATGGCTGTATATAATGACTTATGCTTATAAATTATTTTAAAGTTACTGTTGCAGGCAATTGAAGCAGATTTTTTTTGAGATGAATTGTTACCATGATTTTTTTTTCACTTTTATATGCTATTTATTAGTTACAAGGCTTAGACAACATTTAATGTTACGCAATTGCCTGAACTATACAACTGTAGTTGTTGTGATTTAAATATTGCTGAAGTAGAAAATACTATTTAGTGCATAAATGTTATACAAATACAAGGCTAGTGTTTTCCGTCTGCCATTTGTGTTCGAAGAGGCCTGGTTTTGTGTTTGGTTTGGTTTTGTGTATCCGTTTTTGCTGATTATCCACTGCTTTTAAAAGGTGGGGGGAACCAACGAAAAATTAAAGGAACAAACGCTGGGAAAGCTTCCTGTTCCACTCTACAGAACTAACGTGGTGTGGAGGGTGATTTTTATATAATTCATAATATATTTTATATATTAAAATGTATTTTTATGGACTATAGCCTCTATGATACACCTGCGATATAGTCAAGGCTGCAGAATTAAAACTTGGGTTTTGCTGCAGTGAATTCCCAGGCTTTGCATATCCAAAGCCAACTTTTTAGCATAGATCTGTCTGCGCTGTCGCCATTTCACGTTTTCAGATGACCTGCGGCACTGCGAGAGGTCACTGCAGGATACAAATCAATTAAAATTTTCGAGAGGGAGCAGGACGGGAGAAGGCGAGTCTGGCCCGGCCGGAGGGCGGGAAGCCACGGGCCCGGCGGGGGCCGGGGGGGTAGGCGGGGCGGTGCCCAGTGCCAGCCCGGGGCTGCGCTGAGGGCAGCGGAACCTCGGCCTGCGCGCCGCGGCCTCGGGGCCAGCGCACGCTCCCGGGCGAGCGGCAGGAACGGCCCGACTGAAGGCGCCCCGCCCAACCGTCCGTCCGTCCGTCTGTCCGTCCTTCGGGCAGCGGAGGGGCGGCGCCTCGCCCCGCCCTAGCCGGGCCGGCGCAGCTGGCGGGCAGCTGCAGGCAAAATGGCGGCGCTGACGGGACTGCGCGCCCTGCGGAGGCTCTGCGGCGCCGCGCTCTTCCTGTCCCAGCTCTACGTTCTCTCCGGCCGCGGTGAGCGTGGGCGCCGCCGCTCCGCCCGGGCTGCCCGAGGCCGAGACGGGGCGGGTGGCGGGGGGGGGGGGGCCGGAGGGAGCTGCCAGCTGCCCGCGGCCGCCTGGGGCGGGCCGGGCGCGCCTCGCCCGCGGGTGGGGGCTGAGCGCGCCTCCGGCGGGCCCGGCTTCCGCGCGGCCTTGCTGCGGAGGTGACCGTGGCCTCGGTTCGCCGGAGACGCTCTGCCCCTTCTCTGCGCGGGGGGCACGGCCCACTCCAGCGGGGGGGGGGGCGCGGGCACGGCGCTGCGCGGCCCCGAGCGCTGGGAGCTGGCGGCTCGGCGCGGAGGCGGTGGTGAGCGCGGGGGCGCGCACAGCCGTGCCGCGGCCCGTCGGAGGAGGGGCAGCTGCCCGTTCCCTTCGGCGGTGTGGTGCGGGAGCGGTACGGTGCGGGAGCGGAGCGGCGTGGTGCGGGAGCAGTGCGGTGCGGGAGCGGAGCGGCGTGGTGCGGGAGCAGTGCTCCGCGGTGTCCTCCTTGGCAGTCGAAAGCAACGCTGAGCCGCAGTAAGCGTGGTTCCTTGTCTAAGAGGATCGATTCCGTTCTAATGCTTGATTTAATGCTTAATAGTTCTGCTGTTTATAGAACACGAAAACAGATTTTTGTATTTTTTTAGTTCTCGTTACGCTTGCCGGTTGTAATTTCATACCAGTGTGCTGAAATCAAACTGTTTCGGAAGGTAAATTTTGTTCTAGAAATATCACTTCTCTGTTTTTCTTTCCTTGTAGCAGGATCTTTGATGACCACAAAGCATTCACAGACACAGTCCACGTTTGCAAAAAGTCTGACTTCAACGAGTACAAACGCTCCTTACTTTAAAGCCACAGGTACAATATTACATTGTGCTGTTTTTCTTCAGTGGGCCTTGTTCCTCCGTGCCTGGAGTTTAATAGCAAAGCTCTTGAATGGCGTCTTGAACCTGGGCGTGCTTTCACAGTGGTGAAAGACATTATAGTACAGCACACCATAGATTACTCTCCAATGACCTTAACAGTTAGTTTGGATTATTTTGTTGGAAAATTGGCCCATCTTACAGCTAGAAGGCCCCGGTTAAGCTGCCATTGTGGTTCACGTATTTTACACCCTCTCAGGACAGTGGACGTTCTTGAAAGACTCCAGCACTCTGCAAGAGCTTGTTACTGCTCCCTGTACAACACAAATACAGTTTTTATGGCTTACTAAGGGGTGCATCCTGCTAGTAATTTAAGAGGTGATTCTGAACACACACAAACTGCAAATGGCTGAGCTAGCTGTAAACTTAATTAGACCTGAACTAGAAGTAGGTTATGTGGGTCAACCTGCTTCTCTACCTAAGCCGATTACTTGCACTGAGAAATGCTGGTGGCAGCGGGGGGCATTAATCCGTGCCGAGCTCCGTCCCAGCGCTGTGCTGATCTGTGCAGGACATGGGCGAGGTGCTTGCTGGGTGCCATGCTGTGCTGTATGAGTGCGGTTGGCGAGCGCAGGGGTTCCCGCAGCATAGCCGTGTCGTGCTGGTCGCTGCACTCCGAGGAAAGCCCTTTGTACAGCGTCAGTGCCTGTGTGTGCATATAGATGCATAAAGGACAACGTGTCTGTATATACTTTGTATGCCTTTTTTTACTCGTTTGCTTAATTTTATTCACATATTTAACCTTTCAGAAAGTACAGAAATTCCACCTTATGTGACTAAATGTCCTAGCAACGGGTTTTGCAGTAGATTGCCACCAGACTGTATGACGTGTAACACAAACTATTCCTGTATATATGGGAAGCCAGCCACTTTTGATTGCAAAGTCAAGCCACACGTTCATTGTGTTGTAAGTAATCTGTTACTTTTAAACCCAAATTTAAGTCATGTAGTTAAACTGTGACATCTTGTAATAAAATAGAAACATTGATCTCCAGGTTCTTACGTGGGCAGGTTTGCTGATGGGTGGTACGTTCAGTCATTCCGCTGTGGGCCCTTGCTGAAGAGGCAGACCTGCCCTTCTCCCATTTGCCTTTCTTGTGTTGGGTCTGCTTGTCACGCTGCCATGCAGTGGAGTTCAGTCACTTGGTTGGCCGATCAAAATGTAACCGTTTGGAGAGCGGGGAGGCTAGGTGTCTGCCGAGGTACAAGCTGGTCTTACAGGTGAGACTGAGCGAGTCCTCTTGGCAGCAGCCTGCGATTGGAGGAAGTAGTGAAGTTAAACTGTGCTGGAATAACTCTGCCGGTTTTCTAATGCCGATTTTTCTGTTTTACTGGATTACACAGAGGTAGCAAAGAGAGTAGTTGTTATTTTGCCCCAAATGTCTACCCATGAAATGTAATTTGATACTGCACACTGTGAGGTTTTTATTTCTAGTGATGTGATAATGCTGTCGTTTTACAGGATCAGAATCACCACGAGCAGGAGAACTTTACAATTAACATGACATGCCAGTTTTGCTGGCAGCTTGCGACAACTGATTATGTATGTACCAATTCTACAAACTGCATGACGGTTTCTTGCCCGCGACAACGATACAATGCCACTTGTACAGTACGGGATCACATTCACTGTCTAGGTAAGGGGCTAAAACAGATTCTGCAAAGAAGCTTTTTCTCTAAAGAATTTAACATTTTTTGTAATGAGTAAACACAATGATTGTTTATTGCAGTAGCAGCCTGTACATTGAATTTCTTTAGTTTTTAAGCATAATAGTGTCATAATAGTGTCAAGCGTAATAGTGACTGTAAACATTGGCTTTTAATACTGTTGTATACCTTCCCATGAGAGACAATAGTTCTGGTTTATTTTTGTCAGCTTCTATGAGACAAACTAATTTGGACACCACTAACAGAATCACTATCAAATGTCTCAGTAGGGTAATTAAAAAACGTCATGCTGGTTTCCCCCAGCTTGTTCAGTGCCCTTGCCTGGTTTCTGAGGTGGACAGGTTGATGGAGCAGAGGACTGTGAAATATATACGAGCTTTTGTGTTGGCAGTGTTTGTTTCAGTTAGTGCCCAGCCTTTTAGACTTACTGTCAGAGAAATGTGGTATCTTCTTGCTTTGTCATTTCCTTACTCGTTACATGGTGTTTGTTTACTACATCAAGGTTTGAATGTTTTCTGATGTTTAGGTAATCGTGTCTTTCCTAAGATGCTCTATTGCAACTGGACTGGAGGTTATAAATGGTCTACTGCCTTGGCGCTAAGGTACACAAGAACTAACGGATAATGTCAAGCTAAAATAGATAATATTCTTAGAAACAGATTAATTGTCCATAAAGTCTTCAGTTCCTGTGGCTTTCTGCTTGGTGTTTAACGGTGTACTGAGTAACCACTATTTCATACAGTCTGGCTTAGAATTGGGAGGCATAGGATGCCTGAAGGTTTCATACGCAACGATACCTGCTGTCTTCAGTAAACAGAGCTTGAGAGAAAACATTTACACTATTTCTGCATCAAACCTATTTTCTTCAGAGTAAATGCCAGTGATTCTTAGGCTTCACAAAGCGATCCATCTTCCGAGTAGAGGGGTCATGCTTGCTTTTAGTCTGTGTGGTGTGTCAGATGGGGTACAAATGCTCAAAAGATCTGCAAATTTTTTTTTTTTTCCTGGTTTTTTATATATTTGAAACAGGGCTGGAAACTGTCCAAATTAGTTTTTGGCACCTGAAATGAGCGCAGCTGTTGCTGACATCAATGGGTGTCACTGAGCTGGCTGTCGTTGGGATACATTTGTTGTGGCTTCCTTGCCAGCTGTAACAGCTGGAAATGCCTTGAGATGAAGTTTCTTGCATTCTAGATTGTTAGGGAAGAGACCAGTGTAGCACTATTGAAAGAAACTATGTAGATTATTTTTGGAATATTAAGCCGTTAGAGCAGTGCAATAGCAATTTGAAAGTAACTGAAGTTCTGTTGGTGATAAGACCTTTTCCATTAAATTTTAGTATTTCACAGGTGGTTAATAAGATAAATGAGGTAGTGAGGCTCTGTTTCTGGAGCCGAAGGGACAGTAGAGACTGATGAAGAAAGTGATCTAACACACTTTTCTCCATAGTGAGAGTTGTTCTTTCTGCCACTAACCAGCTGGGGAGACTCGCTGTTGCGTGGCTGCTGCACCGGGCCGAAATTAGTGTTTGGGTCTGTTTCTGTACCGTGCTTGTTGGGGGTTTTTAGCTTCTGCTAGCTGAGAAAAGCAGAGATACTTATAAAGTTGAGGGGTTTTGGTTTTATTGCTTGTCACAAATGAAAAACTGTCCAGTCTCTGGACAGTACTAATTAGTTAAGAAATAGCACTATTTAATCAAAAGCTTTCTCATTTAATAACCCAGTCAGCTCTTTTCCTACAAGAAATGTATAGTTTCTTGAATGATGTAGAGCAAAACTATTATCAGCTTGTAGGTATGTCAGAAAGAAGTGCGTATGGGTACCCCAACTGAGTTCATCTAATAATAATGAATCATGTTTTTATTCTTGCAGCATCACCCTTGGTGGATTTGGTGCGGATCGTTTCTATTTGGGCCAGTGGCGGGAAGGTCTGGGAAAACTCTTCAGCTTTGGTGGACTCGGAATATGGACACTAATTGATGTGCTCCTCATAGGTGTTGGCTATGTGGGACCTGCAGATGGTTCTCTCTATATTTAAATGTGGGTGCAGCGTGTTTTGGAGAGGAGTAATTGCTTGGACAGGGCTCCGAATAAAAGAATGTAGAGATTTGAGCCATTAAGGTAGAATGAAGGACAACCGTTCTTTCTATGTGCATACATTTTAATGTACAGTATCTGTACTTAGTTTGCCTTTAACTAAGGTAAAATAAAGGAGTGGTTCGCTGAGTAAGTTGGAATTAATTCTCTTCCTTCTCTGGACATGCTGTTTTTCTGTGAAAAAAGTTGAAGAGCTAACCAAATTCTGCACTGTGCTGGAACTTGGGTGATCTGTGAAGGACCGAAATAGATGCAAACGAGCTTCAATATTGAGTTGTTTACTTCATATCTGTATGCTTGAATTTAAAGCTAACTTCCCTAAAGATGTCAGTAATCTTTTTATTTTTGTATTTGTGGGAGGAAAATTTGTTTGCCCGAGTTACTGTCGCAGCGTGTGGATCACCACGTGTTATGCTGTTAATTACGTTCATCCCTGTGTTGGGGTGTAGCAAGAGCGAACATTTGTGTAGCGACGTGCTGACTTAAAATTGCGGGGCTTTCCAGTAACACTAAAAGCTAGGGCTGAGGTAACTGCAACAGGGGCGAGGCTGGCTCCGACCGTCCGTGTTCTGGCCGGTCGGACCGGCAGGTGGGTGGGAGCTGCGTCTCGTGCTGGGAGCCCGCCGAGGTCATGCGGGAGAGGGCCGGCGCTGCGGTCCGCGCCTGTGCCCGCTGCCGGCGTCCCGGCAGGGGCAGGCAGCGAGCCGCGGCGCCGGGGGAGCCCGCGCAGCTCCTCGGGCCCAGCGCGGCTGCCGGCCCCGCCCCGGGCCCTCCCGCTTCCGCGGGGCTGGGGCCTCTGCGGGCGGGCCCGGAGCCCCGTCGCGGGGCTGACGCGGGGGCTGGGGGCCCTCACGGCGTGCGGTGCCCGCGGCAGCGGTGGGTCCCGCCCGGAGCGAAGGCGGGCCGGGGGCGGGGCTGCCGTGACCCCTGCCGCGGCCCGCCCTCCGCCGGCACGGGCGCCGTCATGGCGGCGGAGCGGGAGCGGGAGCGGAGCTTCTACCGGCAGCTGCCCAAAGTGGTGAGCGCAGCGGGCGGGTCCGAGGGGCTGGCAGGCGGACAGACAGACAGACAGACAGACACACGGCTGCTGCTCCCTCAGGGTCCCTGCCAGCCGCGCGCTGCTCCTGAGGCCCCTTTCCCCGCCGCCGGACGCGGCCGGCGTTGCCCGGGCAGCTCGTTTGCGGTTCGTGGCGGCTGTCTTCTGCCCGCTGAACCGGCTGGGCAGGGCCCGCCGTTTATTTATTCGTCCTGTTTTGCCCCGAGGCCAGCCCAGCAGGGCTGCCCGATAACGGCGGTTTTTTCCTCACGTCCCCGGGGGTGTGCCTGCCTTGTAGCCTGTCCGCGCTGTCGCTCGCTGCGTTTGCGTGTCCGTGCCATCGCTCGGTCCGTGTCCGTGCCATGACTCGGTCCGTGTGCGTGTCCGTGTCGTCGCTCGGTCCGTGTTACTGCGGTTTTACCGGTGTCACCGTTCTGGCCGTGCTGCCTGGCAAACGGCACCTACCCCATCAGAGAGCTCCCACAGCAAACACGCAGGTGCACAACCCAAGCCACGTCAAACCACACCGTCCTCGTACGCTCACGCTCCTTGTCAGTAGGATGTTTCCTGGGGTTTGTGTTTGACGTGTAACTGAGCTCTGTGAGGTCTGTCACTTGTAAGAGTGAAGAACTTGAGGCAGCAGTTACTAGCATATACCTGCTTTGATCCTCAGAAGGGGCAAGCAGCCGGAGCGCCTGGAGTTTAGCTGGCATTGTGCACCTTCACAGTTCAAGATAAGCTGACCCTTTTTCCTCTGCCTGTGAACTTAATACTTTAAAATAGGAATCTGAAATACAATACTTCACAAAATTAAAATTAAATCTTGAAGGAGTTACAATTTCAACATATTTTCCCATCAAAGGCTTGAAGAAGTACTTCTCCCCCAGAGAGAAGGGATGCATTCCGGGCGGGAGGGGGGTGGGCGACGACACAGATGCGTTGCAGGTATGTTTTGAATGAGTTGGGAGGGCACTGGAGACCGGCTCCGCTTGTCAGGAGCCCAGCGATCACAAGAAGGAGCAAAGGCGGTGTGAGGAGTGGAGCTGAGGATCGTAGGGGTGGCCCCCAAAGGTGGATGGTCAGGAGGATGTCAGGCAGAAAGCAGTCTTGGACAAAGGCGGGCAGTCACTCCAGTTACTGTTAATGGGTAGAGGTAGCGTCTTGCTGGATTTCTGGTGTGAGCTAAAACTTCAAAGTATGAAAAAAAGGAAGGTGAGTGTGTACACAGATGTTGCTGTTTTCGAGCAATGCACACATGCGTTTAACTTGCAGTGGATGGGGAAAGACTTCTTTAATGCTTATTACACTTTTCTTAATGCCGAGGGAGCTCTTTGCTTCCTGCTCACCCTGAATTGCACCGCTCCATCAGGGAGGTGGGGAGCTCCCTGCCCCATGCCAGCCATGCTCCTGCCGAGGTGGGTGCTGACAGCAGCCCGGCAGTGGGACAGCACAGACGGGATGCTCCCAGCAGAACCCGCGCGTGCAGAAGCACCTCGAAACAGTTATTAGCCAAACACAGAGATAACTTTATTTTCAAACTCAAAGTGAAGCAATAATGTAGGATACAAGAACAGTAACACAAACAAGATGTAGAAGCCATCGTTTTCACCGGGCACAAATCCGTGGGATTTTTTTTTTTTTTTCCTCTTTCCTCTAGGAACTTCATGCTCATTTGAATGGCTGCATCAGTTCTGCCACTATGAAGAAACTTATGGCCCAGAAGCCGTACCTTCAGATCCAAAATGGGATGACTATGATTGACAAAGGAAAGAAAAGAACCTTAGATGAGTGAGTGCACACGTGTGTGTGATGAACATTTATCGAGTGTCTTTTAATTGACTTCAGAGAAATGTATGGCCTTATACAAGTACTGCAGAAAATACATTTTCAAGTTTTACTTACAGTACAATCTGTTAGATATTTTGCTACTTGTATCTACAGAATAACTTTTTAGATGTTTGCAAACTAAATGGAAATCTGATATTGATTAATTGCTTTTTTAAAGGATTGAAAATTTTCACTTGTAGCATATGCTCTTCAGAGAAAATTGACTCATATACGTTCCTTTTTGCAAGGTTCATTTTTCCTTTGTGCTTCAAAAAGCTTTGTGGTAATAATAACAACAATTTATGTCACAAATGTATTGTTAGCATCTAAAATCAGGAATCAGCATTCAGATAGTCTTTGTATTTTAAGCTACAAGCTGGTTAATTGAGCATAGTGAGTACGTGTTTCCAAAGTGCAGATTTTTTTTTTGAATACTCATTTTACTGTTCAGCATTTGCCCAATTGATTTTTTTTTTTTAACTTTTTCTTTTAGATGTTTTCAGATGTTTCAGATCATCTATCAGATTACCACTAGGACTGAAGATATTTTACTGGTAAGTTAATTAAAAGTTTGCTTAAAACAAGCAAGCAATACATACAGTCAAAATTAGTTGGATTAACAGCACTGGGTTTCTAGTAATGATATCAACAATGGTCCCCTCAATTAAGGGGGTCAGAATTATTACTGTAAAACACATTTATTTAGAAACACAGGAATTTACATAACTTTTACATTTAATTTCTGTGAAAGCAATAAGGTTCTGATAGGGTTGTCATTATGATCATGCAGATGCTTGGACTGATAATGTCTTAAAAATGTAGTGTCTGTTTGTTGTTACCAAAGCTTTGCTTTACCGTAGCCTCCCGTTTCTTCTTTGGTTCATTACGTACCAAAACCACGTAACTAGACTTGCCCTTTGTTCACCTTGAAGATGACAAAACTGCCAAGGAGAACGGTTGTGTGATCAAGATAGGGGGCAGAAAGTGGCATTGTGGTCTCTGCTTTCCTCCTGTAAAAGGGCTTTTAGGCAGCCTGGTGCACTTACAGGGAGGTACAGGAGCTGTGAAGGGGTTGTGATTGCAGCAGTTGAGAGGTATTCATGTTCAGACAAGGGAGTTGTCATTTGTCCCAAGCCTCTTCTGTGTCACTGAGGGAACTGAAGGTACCCTCTGGGGAGTAGCATTTCCAGAGATGGAGAGGGCTCATAAGGGCCTGAAAATTTTGCGAGAGTTTTATGCCAGAAGATACCTGGGTCTTTTAGTTGTAAAGGAAAAAATAACCATTTATAAGCATTACTTTCACGATGTTGAATACACTGTTTCTTAATCAGATAACGAAAGATGTTATTAAAGAATTTGCTGATGATGGTGTCAAGTATCTGGAATTGAGGAGCACTCCTAGAGAAGAAAAGTCCACAGGTACAGTCTGTTTTGGTTTTTAATTTGCAAGTCTGATATGCGATAGAATTTAGGTAAGGCTATGTTAATAACAGGTAAAGTCATAGAATCTTAGAATGGTGTTGGAAGGGACCTTAAAGATCATCTGGTTCCGACCGCCCTGCCATGAGCAGGGACATCTTCCACTAGACCAGGTTGCTCAGAGCTCCATCCAACCTGGCCTTGAACACTTCCAGGGAGAGGGCAGCCACAGCTTCTCTGGGCAACCTGTGCCAGTGTTTCACCACCCTCATGGTGAAGAACTTCTTCCTAATATCTAATCTAAATCTGCCCTCTTTTAGTTTACAGCCATTCCCCCTTGTTCTATCACTACACACCCTTGTGAAAAGTCCCTCTCCATCCTTCCTGTAGGTTCCCTTCAAGTACTGGAAGGCTGCTATAAGGTCACCCTGGAGCCTTCTCTTCTCCAGGATGAACAGCCCCAAGTCTCTTAGCCTGTCCTCGCAGGAGAGGTGTTCCAGCCCTCTGATCATCTTCGTGGCCCTCCTCTGGACCCACTCCAACACACCCATGTCCTTCTTATGTTGGGGGCTCCAGAGCTGGACGCAGTACTCCAGGTGGGGTCTCACGAGAGCCGGGTTAAAGGGGCAGAATACCCTCCCTCGACCTGCTGGCCACGATTCTCTTGATGCAGCCCAGGATACGGTTGGCTTTCTGGGCTGCAAGTGTACATTGCCGGCTCATGTTGAGCTTCTCATCCACCAGTACCCCCAAGTCCTGTTCCTCAGGGCTGCTCTTGAGCCACTCTCCGCCCAGCCTGTACTTGTTGTTTGGGGTTGCCCTGACCCATGTGCAGGACCTTGCACTTGGCCTTGTTGAACTTCATGCGGTTCACGCAGGCCCAGCTCTCCAGCCTGTCAAGGTCCCTTTGAATGGCATCCCTTCCCTCCAGCGTGTCAACCGCACCACACAGCTTGGTGTCGTCGGGAAACTTGCTGAGGGTGCACTCAGTCCCACTGTCCATGTCACCAACAAAGATAGTAAACCTCACCGGCCCCAGTACCGACCCCTGAGGCACATCACTCATCACTGGTCTCCACCTGGTCATCGAGCCGTTGACTGTAACTCTTTGAGTGCGTCCATCGAGCCAGTTCCTTACCCAACGAGTGGTCCACCTGTCAAATCCATGTCCTTCCAATTTAGAGACAAGGACATCATGCAGGACAGCGTCAAATGCCTTGCACAAGTCCAGGTAGATGATGTCAGTTGCCCGCCCTTTGTCCACCAATGCTGTAACCCCGTCATAGAAGGATACCAAGTTGGTCAGGCACATTGTGCCCTTGGTGAAGCCGTGTTGGCTGTCCCCAGTCACCTCCTTGTTATCCATGTGCCTTAGCATGGTTTCCAGGAGGATCTGCTTCATCACCTTGCCAGGCACAGAGGTGAGGCTGAGTGGCCTGTAATTCCCCAGGTCTTCCTTTTTTGCTTTTTAAAAATGGGGGTGATGTTGCCCCTTCTCCAGTCGGTGGGGACCTCCGCAGACCACCATGACCTCTCAAATATGATGGAGAGTGGTTTGGCAACTTCGTCCACCAGTTCCCTCAGGACCCACGGGTGCATCACATCAGGCCCCATGGACTTGTGCACCTTCAGGTTCCTTACGCAGTCTCGAACCTGGTCTTCTCCTACAGTGGGCAGTTCTTCATTCTCCCAGTCCCCGCCTTTGCCTTCTGCAACTTGGGCAGTGTGGCTAGAGCACTTGCTGTCGAAGACTGAGGCAAAAAAGTTGTTGAGGACCTCAGCCTGCTCCATATGCTGGGTATCCAGTTCTCCAGCTTCCTTCCAGAGAGGGCCCACATTTTCCCTAGTCTTCTTTCTGTCACTGACATACCTATAGAAGGCTTTTTTGTTCCCTTTGTCATCCCTGGCCAGATTTAATTCTGTCAGGGCTTTAGCTTTCCTAACTTGCTCCCTGGCTACTCGGACGATTTCTCTGTATTCCTCCCATGCTACCTGTCCTTGTTTCCATCCTCTGTAGGCCTCCTTCTTCTGCTTGAGTTTGGCCAGGAGCTCCTTGTTCATCCATGTAGGCCTCCTGGCGTTTCTGCCCGACTTCCTCTTGGTCAGGATGCATCGCTCCTGAGCTTGGAGGAGGTGATCCTTGAAGTCAAATATAATTGGATCAATAAAAAATATAATTTCAATATTGAAGCAAAGATTTAACTATTAAAAGCATGTCACCTTACTGTTAGATTTTTGAGGATAAAAGTATGTTGGTTATAATGCTACTACCCAAGAATTTCGGTTATTCGCTTTAGTATGACAGATACCTGAGTCTGCTAATATTTTTAATAGCTGATGTATTTTCTTCTTGTAACTTCATTTTTTATTTTCTTTTAGATGTGGTTTAATAGAAACACATAAGTGAAGTCCTGTTGCTACTCTCCAGTTCACACTAAGTTATTTTCTTTCAGATGCTTAGGAGGAGGCTTAATTCAAATGTATGCTTCAAAGTAATGCTATATTTATAAACAGAATTAGAACTATGTAGATGATAAGACTATGGACTAAAATCAAAGGTACAGAATGAAACTTAGGAGGCTAGAGAGCTGGGTCTGCAACATAATAAAATTAATTCCAGTATGTTTATTCCAAATGTGTCCATGTGTTTGTAGGTATGACCAAAAGGATGTATGTTGAAACTGTACTTGAGGGTATAAAGCAGTGTAAAGAAGAAGGCTTGGATATAGATGTAAGGTAAATAAAGCACATGGAGTATCTCTGTTTCACGGTTTTGTGTAGTCTGATGCTTGGTCATGGTTTGCAGAGAGGAAATAACATTGTGCTTAAACTAGATTACATGGAATGGAAACAGATAATTCACATGCAAACTTGAATTTTTATCTTCCTTTTTACTGATAGAGAATGAAACTGGATTAAGCTTTGCAGCTCCACTCTCTGCAACATTTTCAGGAAAAGCAGTGTTTTTGATGGAAATCACATTAAAGACTCCCTTTTCACTGCCTAGACTCATTGCAAAGATTTTTCTTGACAAGCTGTGCCAGCAACCTGCTGTAAAGGAGCCGTGGTCCTCACCAGCAGAAACCTTTCACACAGTGTCAGTGGTTGCGTGGCGGCAGTCTGCTTGCCTGGCTCTTACACTCCGAGTAGAGCAGCCCTTGTTAGATTTATTTGTGGAAGCTGAAGAATTCCCATTCTTCATGTGTGTACCTCAGAGAGGTTGCCAGCCTGATAGTGCAGGCAGCGGACGAGCAGGGCATGGTTCCCTGCCCGCCCTCTCACCATGGCTATCGCTTTTCGCAGGCGAGCGCGTTTGTCTGATTGGTGTCCCTCTGCGCTTTGGTACCTGCGTTCCTTGAACAGGTGCCTATACAAATACTTTTTATACTCAACTGTGTAGGATGTGAAACTCCATTTTTGTTGGTATCAGATTTGTTGTTCTCCTGATATTACAGCTTGTTTTTAACTTAATACATACCTTTCTGTCCTAGATTGTTAATAGCAATAAATAGAGGAGGTGGCCCAGTAGTTGCAAAGCAGACTGTTAAACTTGCTGAAGAGTTCCTTCTTTCCACGGATGGGGTTGTAGTAGGACTTGACCTCAGTGGTGATCCCACGGTAAGTTTTTGTTTTATTTTGATCTGTTCTTGAAGATAAATATATAATGTTGTGTAACAGCAAGTGGTTCTAATTGTCCTTTGTAATTACAAGTTTTTGTGTGATGTTTGTTGCTAGTTTGAATGGATTGCTCAGAATCTTGATACCAGGTTAGTCCCTGTTGCTGTAAGGGACCGATACTCTAACATAAAGAATCAATAGTTCATATATGACACTGAAAAAGGAGCCACTGAAAAGTAGCGTTTTGCTTGAGAAGTGTCCGTTACTAAATTGACTGGGTTGAGGCAAGTTAAATAGCACTGCAAATTGACCCCAGTTTAAATTTTGTTTAGATGCATCAAATGCTTATTGCGTATTAAGAAAGCAGAAATGTTTGAGGACAGCTGTCAAGCTGAAGTGAAATGGCTGTGGGTGATAGCTGTAGAAGGGATATCAGAATCAGTTGGCTTGTCAAAGTTGGGCATCGTCTGACCTGTTGATCAGTTTGTCTAAATGTGCCCTTACAGCAGAACATTGTATGACTTGCTGCATTCAAAACTGATGTAATGGGAAAAGAGAAATAATTCAGTGTAACTCTGTTTGAATTAAGTATTTTGATATTGTTAGACTTCTTAATTATTGCAATAGCAGGAGTTCTGTAAAACAGGTTGTAGAAGGTGATGTGTTTCTGTCTTCAAGGCAGGACATGGCCAAGACTTTTTGGAACCGCTCTCAGAAGCAAAAAAAGCAGGTCTGAAGCTGGCACTGCATCTTTCAGAGGTAAAAGTTTTCTTCATTTTGGTCCTTCTCTGTAATGCCCATTTTATAAGAACCTTTATGAAAGTAAAATTAACTTCTGTGTGTTTTGAACTTCTCAGGACAAAGTAGTAACTGTTTGGAGTGTTTTGACAAGAGAGAAGGGAGGAATCTTCAGCAATCTGTTCTGCATCAGAACTTCAAATTATTTCTTACTGTACCATATCTATTGGGGGGATAGGTGTGAATTTGAAAATTAGTAATATTCCAAGAGATCCTCTGTTTTTTTCTTGGTAATTTATCAGAATTCATGTACAGTAAAATTTGCATGGTTTCATGAGTAGTTCTGTTAGCTCTGCTTGTGTCAGTTGAAAGTGTTGGGCTTCTGCATGCAGTCTGCTGAAGTGGTGGCTGAAGTTTGCTCTGATGAGTCTGTGTAAAACAGGCATTAAGGGTCCTCTTGACAGGGTGGTTTTGAAACTGAAGCATAGGAAGGTGATCTGCGGCCTCCAGCTGGAAGTACTTCAGCACTGCAAATTGCCTTTGTCTGTTTTCACATACCAGTTCAGGAATGTGGCTTGCTCAGTTTATAATTACAAGTTGACAGTCACTTTCATGTGCTACTTCTTTCTTTACAGGGTAGTAATATAGGTATTTAGTCTCACTGAGACTTTCTTTTGCATAAGATACACTGTGAAAATAGAACTTGAAGTCTGTTGTAATTATTTTATGTGCTGTTTCATGCTGCCTTGACAGAACGTAAAATATATCCTCTCTAGATTCCAAATCAAGAAGAGGAGACCAAAATTCTCCTGGGCCTGCCTCCTGACAGAATTGGACATGGAACGTTTCTCAACTCTGCAACAGCAGGTTCAGAAGAGTTAGTGCCACTTGTTCGACAGAATCACATACCTATTGGTAAGGAAAAACGTTCAGAAAATGCCTTGGTCATCTCCAGATTTCAGAACGTCACACGTACTGCTGATCTAGTACCTCTGGTTTGTCTTTGCCCAGAGGTGACGCGGAAGGACGTGGCAGTGTATGAGAGAATTGCCTGTAAAGGTGCACTGGTAACACTTTTGTGGCTTTGACATATTTGTGGCGGCAGACGACAACTGATATCTCAGATGAAAACAAAACTAAATCATAACTTCTAGTTACTGTGCAAGGCTGTGTGGTGTTTCTATATCTGGTATGCAAGCTCCCTAAATTTTATACCCAGCCAGTAGCGAAGGAGGAATCGATTACCAAACTTTCCTCAGAAGATATTACCAAATATTTGAAGCACAGAAAAGCAAGGAAACAACAATAGCTGATACTAATTTTCATTCAGGAACAACAATAAGTCAATTAATGTGTCAACAACGTGTATTTTGTTTTGATAAATATCCTTGTTTCTTCTTTTTTTTCCTTAGAACTTTGCATGACCTCAAACATCAAAACTCAGACAGTGCCCTCCTGTGACAAGCACCATTTTGCATACTGGTACAACATGGGCCACCCTGCAGTACTTTGTGTAAGTTTTTTTTTTATTTTAACCATGTATTTAGGTAAAGAGCTAAACTAGTGTGAAGCTGGAGAAGTATATCTCCTTTTATGGATCAGAGCTGGCTTACTAACAATTTCTGACCTTGCAGCAAATCATCTGCTTATAGGAAATCATAACGTTCTGTTTGAGAAACGCTTGTAATACAAGTGGGAATTTTTATAGTACTTCTATTGGTTTTATTGTAAAGCAAGACCTTTTTTTTGGGGGGGGTATAGGTAAGATGATCAGCTATGCATGCAATGAACTTTTTCACTGTTTGCGTACTGACAGATTTCTCTTAAACATATTGGTCCAATGCCTGCGTGTAAGCTTGTGCTTACCCGGGTATTTACGGTGTTGGATGAGAGCTTTTGAGTTCTTTTGACAGGTAATAAAGGTCGTTGAACGCTGAAGTGCCAAGTACTTTTGCTGGCATTGGCAGGATTTTACTATCATCCTGTTGGTTTAACCCCTATAATTTGTAGCATTGTCCAAGTGTGTGTTAGCTCATGTTAGAGCATTGTGCTTATTATTCAAATAAGTCTCACTCCTTTATTGAATAAAGTATTTATTTTTGAGTTTGAGCTCTGTTATGTTAGGTGAAAAATAATTCATGATTAGAGATTTTTTTCTGAGATTTTCAATTGTGAAAAGTGTAGGTGTCACCGAAAATCGTGGAATTATCCTCCGTGCCTCCAGCACTGCAATAAAGAATGCCTGCCTTTTAACGCTACATTGGTGTTATGAGGTTTTATTCCCGGATTTTCGGTGACATAGGTAACCAATGAAGTCATGTAAGAAAGCAGTTTACCCATAAAGGCCTATAAAAACAAGGGTAGTAGAAGGAGGAGATACTACAGTGTAATAAGGTTCACAGGGTGTAGTTAGCATTCTTGTCTGTGGGGACACAAGGACTCTGAGTTGCAAATGGGCAGTCTCATTAACCCTTAAATAATACTAACTCGCTCCTTTGAGATGATGAATAATCTTTAGGTGCCTTTCGATCACACGTTTTTGGTGCTAGGCTGGTACTTGAGTCAGTATCAAGCAATTGTTCCAGCTGAGACAAAGTGCAGAGGCTGAGACGGTTTCTTCCCTGAAGATGCAGGAGTGCACAGAATGCTCTGCTTCCCAGCTCAGAGGATGGGGAAAAGAGGAATAAGGAGACCTGCCCATGCTGACATAGCCTGAGTGTCTGCTTCACTTGATAGCCACCCCACCTTTCAATAGGAAAACAGGAAATCCTATTTTCTATAAGATGTTTTCATATATGTTTGAGTAATGTATTAATTTTGAGTGAAAATAGGGCAGATAAAGTATGAAATACTTTACCAACAGGTGAAAGAACCATGGACTAAAATGTGAAACAGCAGGATATAACTAGTTCGTAATAGGTGGAAAAAACCCTTTTTGTTGTAGAGGAACTAATTTAAACTTTTTTTTTTCCCTCTTCTTTCAATTTAACTCCAGACTGATGATAAAGGCGTCTTTGCCACAGATCTATCGCAAGAATACGAGCTGGTTGCAAAAACATTTAATCTGACTCGGTCACAGATGTGGGATCTTTCCTACGAATCCATCAACTACATCTTTGCTTCAAGTGTGGTAAAATCAAAGCTGAGGGAACAGTGGTGTAAACTGAAGCCAACTCTGTTTGGTTAATCAAACTGTTGTTCTAAACAGCTTGAGTGTGTTACCTTAGTCAATAAGCGTTTGTTACTGAAGTCCCTGGCTTTTTTCAGACTTCAGGTGTGTAAGTCCAGCCCAGAAACTGTGCCTGTGCAAAATGAAGATGACAGGAATGGATCCTTTCATAGTGGGGACAGAAGTAAACGTTCTTTCGTAGCTGGCAAGGGCTCTCAGCCAGTGACTAAAATTCCAAATGTGTCGTCAAGTCGTTGATAGGACATGTTTAAAAAGTACTTGGTTGACACATGTCATTGTACTACCAACGATGGAGAGTCAGAGCAAAATAAAGGCACAGCTGTTAGGGTTTAAAATGTCTCTGTTGGCAACGTTATGCCAAGCAGTTTGTATGTGTGGTGTGTACATTTGGGGTTTGTATTGTTTTTAAACAGAAGTTTTGAGCAATTGATTGAATGTGAAGACAGAACTCAGGGAGAATGAAATCTTTGTCGCAAAGGAATTAAATACTGCGTCTGTTTTTACTGGTGTACATGGGTGACTGAAGCGTGCTGTGGATCCTGTAGCAGACGTGGGGGTGCCCGTTGATGCACTCAGCACTGGTAGTGTTCAGACAAAGTTAAGAATCTTGAATGCCTTAGCATAGCAAACTGTAAGCTACGTGGGGGAAGTGGTCTGATCCTTAAAATGCTTTTTAGAATTGCTGTTTGTTTCTTGTTAAAAAAGCAATAAAAATACCTTCAACCTCCATGTTTTCAAAGCCACTGCTTCACATGAGCGTGCGTGTGTGTATGCTTATGCTTGAGATCTGCAGAGGAGAAGCACACGTAACCTGCTGTGGGATTTGGTGAGCGCGAGTCCCTGGCACGGGCTTGCTGTCTGGGAGCGGCACCGCTTCTATGCTGACAGCAGACTGTGCTCCAGGGCTCAGGCAGTGACAGCGTGTGCTCCGCCTGTCTCTCTGCACGTGTGTTTTGATACTGAGATATCAAAATATATGTGAACATGCACGGGCAACAGTGTCTAATACTAGATGCTACTAGTCTGTGTAGGAAGTATCCAGAGAGAAGGTATTTCATACCTAGGATGTTTCTACAACGATTAATTAAACAAGCAAACATTCTGGGCTCTGTAAGGAATACTGAATATAAGTGCAATGATAGAAAAGCTGTTACTGGCTTCTGTGTTGGTCTTTTTTAATAAAATCGGCATCAAGTAGTTGTTCTGACTCCAAAGTAGCAATAAGAAATGAAAATTTTAAAAAACGGGGTGGGGGGAGGGATAGCAAAGAAGTTTGTATGTCTGTGTGGCTGCCCGAGGCTTCCACAGAATGTTTTCCGAGCAAAAACATTCCTTTTGGAGTTGGGGGAAAATTACGTGAAGCGGAACTGTGGTTTTATATATTCTTCTCTGAACTCAAAGACCTCATGCTGACTTTTTATTTATAAACAGTACTTTAAATTACTTTCCAAATAGTTTCACTGGTCACGTTATCTTTTGTTGTTTGATCAAGTTTGTCTGTATTTTCTTTCTACAAAAATACTTATTATGGTGTTTGTATTCTGTTTCCTTTCTTATTGAAAAGTTCTCTAAAGACAGGCTGAGCAGCTTTCTGGAATGTTACAGGCAGGCATATCTTAGTCTCAGGATAAATGGGCCTACAACCGAGTAAGATGGTATTCTCTTGTAAAATAAGTTTTTTAATATATTTATAGGTTATGGCCTTCTAGTAACTCTTCAGTAACATTGATTTATTAGCGAGGAAAAACAATTGACTGTTTATTTGCTAAGGGGTCATCCTCAGTGTTCATTTTGTCTGTCAAGTGTTAAAACTTTCTAAAGCAAAGTAAGACTCATTAGTGTCTGATGAGATTTTTAGTTTCAAACTGTTAGTGTTGCACAGAGGTAAGTTTGACGTTTAAGGTTTATGTGTTGAATGTGACCTGTAGATGTATTCATTCAGAAAGCACAGCCCTGGTAAATGCTGCTATTTTCCACTTCTTTTTTTTTCCTGCATGCATGCAGTGTCTCAGAGATTTTTAACATAATGGACTGTTATATACAGTTCTCAGTATCTCCATTTAATTGACTTTTTTGTGTCTTCAAAATACTGCCTTGCATCAGTTGTGGTACTGCCCCCAAACAGTTTGGTACATGATAACACGTGGATGCTGCGTAGTTTTAGAATTAAAGAAACCTTCCCTGATTATTAATGAATTGAGAATGTTCGGGATACACAGTGAAACAGTGCTGTTGTATGGAGTCCAGAGGCACGGGATCACTCCTCTGAAGACTCTGTACTTACCCTGACACTTACGATACTTGCAGATGGGCTGTTGATTGAAAAAACCCCACCACTTTGCATTGACAATATTTATAGTGTCTTGGCTAGTAATGGAAGTCAGGAGGTAGCTTGGAGGATTCCATTTGTGTGAAGAACCAGGAATATATTTGGGTGGCTAAAGAATGATACACGCAGCCAGGGGATTTCTGTAGATTGGTTTCTAACCATGTGTTCCGGCAGTTATTTACACTTAGGGTAGAAATGAAAGCTGGAAAGGATGGGGAGAAGTTTTGGAATGAAGAATCATCATCAGATTAGAACTCTGTCGTGTGCGGTTCCCAAGCTGTACATTAGAAGCTGAAACCTTACCTTCTTACTATCACCGGGCTATTTTTCAGGAGTGTAACTTTTATAAGAAGAACTGCAGAGGTTCCTTCTTTGGCTTCAAGTAGGATTATAGTTCATTTTAATTTAAGTGCTTCTTGCTGAGCCTGCTTGTTAAATTCAGAGTTAACAGTGACATAACTGTTGTTTAGTTTATGATATTGGATAAAAATGACTGTGACATACAGTCAGTGAAGCATCACCACTGAAGTAACCAGCAGTAATGGGGCAGAGGACGTGTCCCCCCCCCCAACCCCCGAATGCAGTGGAAATTCTGAGTAACTATTTCTATAATTTCATATGGTATAAGATGAGGTTTAAGTATGTATTCAGGTGCAGCTCAACTTATTTTTTAAGTAAATAAAACAGATGTAGACCAAGTTAATATTTTTGTTTATTTCCATCTGATTATATGAGATAACACTTACAGAACAGTCTTCAATGCTCAGAGTCTTTATTCACATCCCATGAAAATATACACTTTGGTCCTATTAAATACTGTCTTGGAGATGTGTGCAAGCAGAGAGCAACTGCTTACTGTAGCAGAAGTTTCTCAGCGTTCCTTTTGAGACAAACAAAGTCTTCAAATCCTCAATCTACTTATGATTAGGCTGGTAACATACCACAGCTCGTCACAGTACAACCGCTGAACTGTAAGTATGTGCACACTACTTCAGGATCGTAGCTTTGCAAATAATGTAGTTACATGAATGCTTTATATGCCTGTTTCAAACAAATACATAAACAAATAATAATACAGGTAAGGTTACTGCATTGGGCAAGTGCATAAGCTAATCAAGAGACCGGAGCATCTCTGGTATAAGGGGCCTGGCAAGCTGGGGCTGTTCAGACTGGAGAAGAGCAGGCTCGGGGTGGATCTCATCAATAAGAGGAGTAAAGAAGATGGAGCTAGGCTCTTCTCAGTGATACCCAGGCACAGGAAAAGGGGCACAAACCGACACACAGGGAATTCCACTTGAACGTGAGGAGATACTTTTCTACTGTGCGGCTGCTTGAATGTGGGAGCACACTGCCCAGGCAGGTTGGGGAGTCTCCGTCCTTGCAGATACTCAAAACCCAAAGTGACCTGCTGTAGTGGACCCTGCTTGAGCAAAGGAGGTGGACTGGACGATCTCCTGAGATGCCTTCCAACCTCAACTATTCTGTGATTCTGTGAATATACAAATATACAAATGATAAACTCTCTATATGAATACAAAATCTTTAAAAATTAAATACTGACTTAACTCAGTCACTCAAGTGACAATTTTTCCCCAGGCTTGAACAAAAGCAGTTGACTGACTTGAGAAATCGGAATGAATTACTCATTCTTCGTAGCCTGCCTTCTCTTGCATCTGCTGTGGAATCCCTTAGTGCCATCAGGCCCTCTAGGCAGCCGCAGCACCCCAACAGGCAGACCGTCTGCATTTTGTATTTTCCAAGCTAACATGGGGCTACTGACGGGACTCTTCTCTTGTGTCACAGTTTGAGCTTTTCTTCTCTGTACCCAGGGGCTACCAGAAGGAGTGATACTGCTATCTGAGGAATAATCCGTACATTTCCTTCGAATTTCAGGGCTGGTGCTTGGGTTTAGCTTGCTGTCTTCAGCCAGCGGAGACTTTTTGGTTACTTTTCTTAGTGAAGATGGACTGTTCCACGGACTTGATCTGGGTGACACATTAGGACTCAAATGGTTGGTTGGGTGAATGACGGGGCTCAAACTACTCACAGTATTTGTTGCAGTACTTCTGCGTCCTGACAGTGGTGATGTTGGATTGCTCTCTGGGTCAGAAGAGCTGTTGGCTGAAGATTCATCACCAATGAACTGAAGTTCCTCAATTCTCTTATTGAGGGATCTGGCCTTCTTAAGACTCTTGCTGGTACCTTCATCACAGTTCTTGTCTTTGGGAACTTTTTTCTTTGGAGGTTTCATGCCTATTAGAACAACCTTCATGCCGGTCTCTTTCTTTTTGGCACACATGAAGTCATGAGCACGCACGGCAGCATCTACTTCTTCAAATTCTATAATTGCACATTCCTGAGTTCCCAGTTGGGTGTACCGATTGCTGACCCTCCTGATATCTGGTGGCAGATGCCTACCAGGCTTGAGAATATGAACGGATGAAATTACACCAAAAGTTACAAAGGCTTTGAGGAGATGCTCCATTATCCTTTCTTGCATGCATCCATTTTCCTGTTGTTTGTTATGAGTCTGCAGCTCAGAAATCATGTGGATATCGTACACCAGTAACATCCTGGTAGGGAGGTTTTCACTTGGAAACACTGGAACTGGAGTACTTCTTCTAACCTTTCTGTTATCATCATTGAGCTCAAGAACGTCCGAGTACTTCAGTGCATAGGCTGTGGTTCTCCAGTCACGGGTGAGGTGTTTCACCTTGAAGACAGACACAGGTTAAGCAGCGTAACTGATCAAACCCACTCAAACGAATTACATAAAGTGTAAGGCAGATGCGGGCTCCAGTCTACAAAGAGAAACCTGTGCTTAAGTTTCATGTAGCAGACTTGAGTGAAAAGGCAGTTTTCCTGCTATAATGGGCATCAGTGAGCTCCTGTAAAGCTCGTGTCCTGTTTAATCCACTGAAAATAGGAACTAACGCTAAATATCAAACTGAAAATCATTACTTTATCTTAAAGCCTGCTGAAGGGATGTACGGTCATTCCATATCTAGGTCTGAACAATGACCAAAATGCACGTTCTGTGGGTTTTGCTTTGTTAAATTTGCCAAACAAATGTTTTGCCAAGTTTAGGAATTCATTTTATTGAACTGATTTTTCCTCCCTCAAAAATCTCAGTTTAGAACACCCCCCAAAAATTCCCCATTTCCAAGGAGTGTTTTTAAGAGCTTATCTGTTATCAGTATAATCTGCTTGAAATGGTTTGAAGAAACTGGAGTGCATTAACTTCTAGACTGAATAGCTCTGCAAAACTGTCAGATTTAGAATCTTGACAAAGTGTTTCTAACGTAATTTTAGAAATCAGTTACATACACATATTTACATAGGAGTTTCTAATGTAAAAAAAAAAAAAAAAAGAAAAAATAATTAAACCCACCTTACCCTTAAGTGACATCAGTTACCAGATACTTTCTACTGCTCTTAATTTTTAGGTCTCCATACGTTTGCAAAAGTCAGATTCACCATCCCTTCTCAGAGACAAGCAAGTAACTTTACTAGGATTACGTAGCTACTCATGAGTAGCTGGATCTAGAAATTAATTTTATCTGGTGTCCCAGTTACTATGCCCTGCTCTCCCCCAGAATAATTTCAAAGCGTAGTTGCTTAAAAGCCTATGATTTCCCTAGCCGATCATGCGCGAGTTCAGCAACTGACGTTCTGGATGAGAACAAACCTAACCGTCACATCAAAACCGAACCAGCCCCCAAGAGAGGTAAACCGAAATACTGTAAAACTGCCTCTATAAAGTTACTTTCATTTAATCCCTCCTAATGTTTTTAGATTCATCAGGCTTACACAAGGCATATGAAGTCTGAAAAAGTTAGCTTACCTTCTTAAAAGAAGTGAGGAGTTTAACACTGACGTAGCCCATCTTATTTCTTCTGACATGCTTTAGAAGGAATGCATCTTTCTCAAGGTTCTCATCTGAGAAGTAATATTCAATCTGTGCTATTAACTTCTGGATCAGGTCGTTTTCCGGTGGCTTCCAGTTCTGGTCAGAGTCATCATCATTTTCCCCACCACTGGAAAACAGTTGTATCATTTTATTAACAGATCTTCATTTTATATTAGTGGATTCAAACAGTCTTTCAAAATGAAAAGGCATAACCGTAATGCTGATTCCAACTTACTTTACACGTAGGCACTGAACAGGTATCGCCCTATCCATCTGAGGCAGGAGGCCAGCTCAGAGGATGAAGCTTTCCAGTCACCACAAGGAGTCAAGTCCCTGAGCTCCTTCCTAAAGCTGATCTCAGTGTAGACCAATGAGACACACACACTAACATCTTTGAAACAGTCTGTCCACGCCAAGCCTATGCCGAAACATGAAATGCAGGTGCACAGGCACTTGCTGCTATGCGAAGTTCCTCCAGCGACATTGTTCTATTTTTCAGTATGAAGTTATTAAACACAGGCTTGACAGTTATGTGCTTCATGAGTAGTGTCACATACCAATGGGTGTTTATTCCAACCTGATGCAGTCATGGTTTCTCAAGCCTCATCACTGCATGAATGCAGCAGCCATTATCCAGGGAGTAAGAAAGCCTGATGGCACTACTGTGCTTTTCACAGGTCACTTCCAGAGTGACAAAGTAACTTAACTAGCAGTTCACCAAGGGGCTTAAACTGTAGGTACATTTCAGACTAAGGACATTGGTGCGGTAGCAGCTCATGTACCTCAGGAACAGCTGTACATGCACACATTGCTAAGAAGTTGTTCTCATTTCCTCTCTGCCCTGCCATCATGTTGTCTAGGTGTCTGTCCAAAACGGAGCACTACTGAGCATCCTAGCCAAAAAAAAAGCAACCATGAATTTGAGACAAACTTCTTGCCACATAGTTACTGCAACATGTTTGTTGCTGAAATACAGATGACCATTTGTTACCTAGTGTTGAGGCAAATAGTTCACCTGCAGAGTACAGCCGTAGATGTTGCAGCAAGAACTACAACACACAGGTCTATTTTAAGCCAGAGCCATTTTTTTGAAAGCTATTAGCAGTCTAGTTTTGCTGTGGGACCGTCATGAAAGTTTCTGTTAAAAAAACCCCAGAAATTAAAAAATCATCCACTAAGCTCCCTAGACCCTATAAATCATGTATTATTTTGGTCTCCCACGCTCCTCAGCAACAGGAAAGCAGGAGCCACACATTTTCCCAAAATTGCCTTGAATGGCTTTTGCAGAGCCTGTGAAGTTACCGAACAAGGAAGCAGGCATCACCGTGGAGTGCTCCGAGGGCCGAGTGGCAGGGAGGTTGCAGGCTGCAGAATCACCTCGCCTTGTGGCAGTTCTGTCCCGGAGACGAACTGGAGGCTGTGATGTTACCGCTGACGGGCATGCCGGCCGTGCCCCGGCGCAGGCAGAAGCATGGCGTAGGCAGGCGCTTGCCGTATGTCCCAAGACACCGCTGAGGTCAGTGGCCTCTGCACAGGGAGCGTGCTCCCAGGTGTGACAAGTTACGGCGGTCCTCTGGGACCAGGCTTTTTGAAGCTAACGATTTATTTACTTATTGTGGTTCTTCCGATGAGAGGGCAACACATCAGATGTACAGGGATGTGCATTCACACAGTCCTAGTCTCCTTGTTAAAATCGCCCTAGCTACTTAACGGGGTACAGTTCGAAGGACTGACAAGAGTGAGAGAGCAAGAGAAAGAATTTATTTGACAATGCCAGAAGTGGAGGATAATAGTTATGACTAAGATAATAAAAAACACTTAATGGCCAGCTGTGGGTGCTGGTTTCAGAACAAGCTTAAATATTTATTTTTCATTCATGATGTCCCTTATCCTACTACTTCTCATTTTTCATTCACTACTGGTTCAGAACTAGTGTGGGCACAAGAAACGTAGAACACTTCAGCATTTTTACATATCCACACTCTGCTAAGAAAAGCTTACCTTCAATTCAGGATGGAGCTTATAGTTTGTTTAGAGGATTTACTAGTACAGACATTTGCAGGTATCTGGAAGGTTTGGATGGAAAGAAAATCGAGCATCACGCTTGGCAAAAAAATAAAAATGAACTGCATGTTCACAAAGATCAGTACGTCCTTACTGGCAGTGTTATCACACTGAATCAGAGTGAAACAGGTCTCATTTCACCTCTCTACATTAAATATTGGTCACAGTCTGAACTACACACCACCTCTATATTTGGCAGATGGTTCAGCTTTTACAAAATCTTCAGGGCTCTTACAACAGCCCTCACTAAGTACTGTGTGGAAATTCCACCTACAGCAAATGCAGAAACTTGTAACTAGCTCCACATTAATTCATAGTAACGATCAATTGGCAGTACCTGTAGGATATCAACTCTACTACAAAGTTAGTTGACAAATCAATGTCAGTCAACATTGATGAAAAAAAAGCCTAGCAGCTACTCACAGCTTTCATTTACTTATTTATTCAGAGCTTTGTGACAGACACACTTGTCAAAACAGTTCGGATAGACTGAAAAACAACCTTGTAACATGGTGACTCACCTGGCTATTAGTCACACAACCAACTAAACCCATACGTGCACACAGAATAGATTTTGGGTTTTAAATATCAAAACTCACAAATATATTAAATTATCTGGATAAAGTCTAACCTTTTGACAAGTTTTACTGAGTCTTGAGAATAAGAAGGTGGAGTCATTGTCCCTGGAGGCGTTCAGAAAGCGTGTAGATGTGGCACTTTAGGACATGGTTTAGCAGGCACGGTGGTATTGGATTGACGGTTGGACTTGATGATCTTAGAGGTCTTTTCCAACCTATGATTCTATGATTCTATGATTGTATTAATAAGCACTATGTGGCAATACAATTGACAGCATGAAGCTGATGTTCCAACAGCACAACCACTCAAAGGCAGTGCAAGTCTGTTAACAGAAACTAGTGGATGCAATCCTGGGTGCCTGCTAACGGGATGCGTGGCTGCAGCAACCATTACATTTCAATTTCTATCGTGAAACATTATATTTTAGACTGACAACATCATAGAAACATTCACCTTTAAAGCTCAGATTCTTCCTGTACCTGGCTGCATCCAAAATAAACTGAAGTTGAGCAAGAAAAGCTTTATTTTATGCATAGGAGAGCAACCTGTTTGTTATACACAGTCTGAAAATCTTTCTGGAGCACCTGGCAGCTAAATGGCTGAGGACTGAAAGTCACAAATACTTAGAGATCTCCCAAAGAACGGTGGTGTCTCAACCATGAGGAAATGGTTTTCATTTCTTAAGTTATAAAACCTAGAAACTGAGGGAAAAAAATGAAATTGTCTGCTAGCTTAGCTGGAGAGTGAAATGGCTCATTCCCACCAGTTTTAGACCATTACTGACGATTTTCCAAATGTTTTCTATCAGATGTTGCATTCCCAAAAGTAAATCCTTAGCTAAGGTTACAGGTAAATGGCAGAAGCACATGTGTGAACGCTGCTCATGTACTTCTGCTGCAGAGCCTTAGCAGTTCTCCCCATGGCAATACCTCTGGCCTCTCCTGGGTCAGGAAGAGGCCGTTTACCAAAAGGCAACCTCCGTATGAAGTGAACACACATCATCACTGCCAGCAGATATTTCTAAAGATAGCACCTACTTCAGAGGGTTGAATGAGCAGTGTTCAAGAGTTAGCTATTATGCGCTACAAAGCTTGAAAAAATAACCACCCTTTTTTCCAGTCGAGGCCAGGGCTAGAAGCTCTTACACAAGTAACATTGTGAAAGAAAACAGATGTAAAAAAATATTCTGAATTTAAGAGATCAGGAATTGGAAAGCAACACTGTAGACTGCTGTACACACTTGATTTATAAAAATACAGCAGTCACATATGATTGTGGAGAGACCAAGCGGACTGGGTTTCACCACTTCCCTTGTGCCCAGCTCTGCTGGCCTCCTGTTCGTACAGCCGGCAGCTTTGGCAGCGGCAGAAAATGCCACTCCTCTGTAACTCAGCACACTGCCTCGCAGTTCATTCGGGGGTGGTGCTGGGGTGTGGAATTCCCAACAGAACACTGAATTTCACGCTGCTGTACCTAAATCTCACTGTGACTGAATGTATTCCTGCATCTGCAGCTCCGCACAGAACAGGAGACGAACTCCAAGGAGCGAGCCCCGTCCCTGCAGTTGCGGGGTCCTGGTGGGCAGCACAGCAGCTGCGGGCAGCGGCTCCTCGTGCAGCGCAGAGACCACCCCGGGCATTACCAAGCAGGACGAGTGGAGTCGGTCACGCAGCGTTGGCTTCTTCTGCACTCCAGCTGGTCCTGACCTCCCGCCTGGCCAGCCTGTTCGCAGGGCCGCAGGTCAGGCCCGCCTGTCCGCCTCCAGCTCCGCCGCAGGACACCCCCGCGGTTCTACGCCATAAAAACCAAACGGGGGGAACCCCCGCGACCACCCCCCCGCAGCCCCCTCCTCCGAGAGGCAGCGCGGGGCGCACGCCGCGGCACCGCAGCCCGGCGCCTCCCGCCGCGGGGTCGCCACGGCCCGCTCCGCACCCACGGCGGGGCCGCGCCTCCCGCCCGCCGCCGGACCGGCCCCGGCCCTTCCCTCGGGGGCCGCGCAGCCCCCGCCGCGGACAGCCCCCGCCCGGCGGCTGCCGCTGTCCCGCTGGAACGGCTCCCGTGCCTCCCACCCCTCCCGCCAGCGTTGCATCAGCCGCGGCCGCACCGCTACGGGGGTGTCCGTGCGGGGCGAGGCGGCCGCGGCCGGAGCCCCCTCCCTGCCTCCCTTCTCCCCGGCCCCGCCGGCCTCACCTGGAGCGCCCGCACCGCCCCGAGTCCTCCTCGCTGCAGCTGCCGCCGCTCCGCGTCGCCGGGCGCGGCGTGCCGCCGCCCCCCCCATCCCCCTCCTCCTCCTCCTCCTCCTCCTCCTCCTCCTCGGCGGCCGCCCGCACAGCCACGCGGATCTGCGGGGCGCCGCTGCCCGCCGCCAGCCCCGCGCCGCCGGCCGCAGCCCCGGGCTCCGCCGCCTCGGGGCCCCCAGGGCCGGCCGGCTGCCGCTGCGCCATGGCGCACCCGGGCCGGGCCCGCGGCCGCCGCCCGCCTCCCGTCCCCTCCCCGCGGCGCCGGCAGCCCCCCTCCCCCGGGCGGGCCGCGGGCGCTTCGGCCCGTCCCTCCGCCGCGGTGCTGCCCCGGGCCGAGTCGTGCCCCCGCGGAGCGCAGCGGGCTGCGCCGGGGAGCGGCGGCCCCCGCCAGCCCGGCCTCCCGCCAGCCGCGGGCAGCGCGCAGGCGGCGGCAGGCGCGGTGCGGCCGCCGGAGAGGAGAGAGGCCGGGAAAGAAGGACGTGGGGTGAGCCGGGCCGCGGCTGGGCCGGTGTGACCGTGGTGTAACACCGCACTTTGTAACTCTGCGCGGCACTTCGGCAGAGTGGAAACATCCCCCCCTAAGAACTCCCTGAAACAGGGGCCCCGTTCCCGAAACACTTACGCATTGATGTATTTTGAGCCTAAAGACTATTGCACTGTATTTCAGTAGACTGTTTCCGCTATTAAAGTGAAATTAACGTTCGCGATTTCAGGATTGGAATCTAAAGCATTTCAGTTTGCTGTGTAAATACTCATTCTTCAGTCAGCGAAGATCTTCTTTCGGTACCATCCAAACCCAAACCGCTAATGCAGGTTGGATCTTTCAGTCCCCGCCTCGCTTGTGGCATCCTTGGTTTTGTCTGTATAGTTCATCTGAACTGTGCGCCGCTTTGCCTCAGTGTTCTCCTCTTGACATGCGGGTGGGCAGAACGTGAGACTGCACTCCAGGGCTGGTGCTGCTGTCCCTGTGACGAGCAGTCCTCAGGGCTCCGACCCGCTGGCAGGAACAGCGAGCAGGTGGTGGGACCACTGCTCTGCCGCGGAGGGTTCGCCTGTTTCCAACGTGCCTTAGGCAATGAAACACTTTGTCTGCAGAGCGCGCTTGCCTGCCCCGCTGACCGACTCGCTGGTTCTCTGCTAACAGAACAGCATTCTGCAGTAGGCCCTGGGCAGGGCACGGCTTTGCTGTTGGTTTCAGAGGGAGCACAAGCACAAAATGCACATTCTAGGAGAGAGCACGTACAGGGGTTGGGGGGCTGAATTCGTATCCGAGTTCATGCCAGTTGTTTGCCTCCCTGGGCAGGAACTAGGTCAGGGACAGTATCAGCAAAGAACTATTTCGTGCTACAGCAAACGTAAATGATGTCTGAGAGACATTTCCACGTATCTGACTACTCCTCCTGTCACAGTGAAGTGAACTCGAATTTCTAGGCAAGGACAACAGATCTGGTTTTCTGCTTCACCAGTGGTCGCCCTTGGCTCTGCCAATGTTCAGCTCATTTCTCTGAAGAGTCCTGCTATCAGTATCATCTAGTCTGCTACAAACGTGTTACTAATGTTGAGAGAATTCGTGTAGATGAAAATTGGTGTCATTTCAAACATTGTGTTGATTAGATCTCCACTGAAATCACCAGGCTAACGTGTGGTGGGTGTTTTTGTTTTAACACAGCAATGTTCTGTAATGCTTAGCTACTGGCAAAGATTAAGCGGTATTTCTAACCATGGGAAAACTTAAAACTAAATGAATGATGTAGGCAAGTCTCTCAGAGGAGAACCCATATCTCAGTTGAGCTTCTGATGCTCAGTTAGCATTATAATCCCATAAACCTCGACCATGCACAACTTTCACAGATTTACTGTGAGGGCTCTGAGGCCCTGGCACAGGTTGCCCAGAGGAGCTGTGGCTGCCCCCTCCCTGGCAGGGTTCAAGGCCAGGCTGGTCGGGGCTTTGAGCAGCCTGGGCTGGTGGAAGGGTCCCTGCCCGTGGCAGGGGGGATGGAACCAGATGATCTTTCAGGTCCCCTCCAACCCAAACCATTCTAGGCGTCTAAGATGCATTGTAGGCACAGTATTGTCTACATACCATAAAGACCCGCCCCCATAAAGTTAGCCATAATTACATTATTTTCCTGTCAGCTTTTCAGCAAACAGTAACTGAAACGACAACACACAAAGCTAAACCCAGGACACGGATGGGGAAGGCGTTGCGAGGCGATTCACAGCCCTCCCGCACGCAGCCAGCCGCGCCGACGCTCTCCTGCCCACCGCGCGAGTTCGGGCCGTGCGTGTCTCCCAGCGCCCGCAACCCATCTGCTGCGGGGCTGCCGGGCTGCGGGAGCAGCTCGGGGGCAGTGGCGCGGGCCCGCGGCAGCCCGGGCGAGCACCGTCCGCAGCACCGCGCCGGCAGCCTCACCCGGCAGCCTGCCACGCTTTGCGCCCAGCATGTGCCCGCGAGGCGGCTTCCTGAGGCAGAGCAGGAACCGGAAGGCGCTCCCACCTTCTCACCTTTTCACGGGTTTTCACACATCGCCACTTGCACTTAGAGTTCAGAAAAACGCAATCACACGGGACGGGACAGGAGGGGCGGCCGCGCACCTGCGAGACCCCTCCCGCGCCTCCCCGCAGCCTACCCCCGGCCCGGCCGGGCCCTGAGGCCACCTCGCCGGGCAGCGGGTGCCGAGCACCGCTCCGGCAGCGCGCACCGCGGCCTCCCCTCACGGCTTCCCGGCGCTGCCTCAGCCAGAGGGCGGGGCGCGGGCGAGGCTGACCGGGAGCGGGCCGGAAGCGGCGGTTGCCCCGGTAACGGCGGAGCGATTTCCGACAGGGGCGGCGGCCGGCGCGTTGGCGTGAGGGGTCGCCGGGCGTCGAGGGAGCGGGTTTACATGGTGCCCAGCAAGTGCCGGCCCGGCAGGGCCGCTCGGGCCGCGCCCGGCCCGGTAGGTGCTGCCGTAGGGGGGTGGCGGTCGCCCCTTCTCCTCAGCCGCCGGGGTGCGGGGATAGGACCGGTGCTGTGGGTCCGCTACGCGGCCGCGCTGAGCCGCTCCCGGGCCGGGCCGCTGCGCAGAAGGGCGGGCCCGGGGCGGGGTGACCGGCCGTGCTGGGGCCGAGGGTGCGGGGCGGGGCCGGGCGCGGGCAGGTGCGGCGCGGTTGGCGGGCCCCCGAGGGCGGCAGCCCCGGCGGGCAGCGGCGGCGAGGAGAGCTCGCTCCGTTCTGCCCCTGGCTGGCGGGGGGGCTTCCCCTGGGGGTGGGTTTGCCTCCTGGTGTCTTGCGGGAAGTGGGTGTATGAGCCACTTGGTTAAAGATTTCTGTTAAGCGTTTTGATTATTTAGCAGGTAGGTGCTACGTTTTGCCATCTAAATCCGATTAAAAGACCAGCACGTTCTTCCTTTTAAAACAAAAAATCTTAATATTTAAATGTGGACACTTGTTTTCTTCATAATGAGGATAATATCCTCGAGAAAGTCACACTCGCACTCTTATTTTTAAAACTAAAAACAATGAGTTTTTTTCAAACTAAAAGCTGTTTAATGTTGCTTGGTGCTGCAATGTATTCTTCAGAATAGTTTTGCAAAATAGTTCCTTTCTTGGCAGATTTTGCTTTTGAAAATACTTTTATTGTTTTAAAAAAAGTTACATTCAACTTTTTGTGTTGATACTCATTTTTAATAGATGTAATATTCCATTTCTTTCTCTTCCAACTTGTAGGTTAATAATTGTGGTCTTCAGCTGGTTATCCAGACCTCGTCAATAACAGATAAAAGCAAACCAGTAATTATTACCTTTTCTTTAATAGTTATATTAATTAATGCAGTTGAATGGTACAACCAAACTTGTATGCTTTCAGATAGTAATTGCCTTTTTGGTTGTAATATCTTGACTTTTAATATAATACCTGATGTATCTGATAGTCTTTTTGTAATTTATTTCATCCTATTAAATGTACATAAAGTGAAAACACAGGGATGTATTATGGCCTGCCATAAACTTTATATATATATATGATATACCTCCATCTGTACCTCTCTTCCTCCTGTGATTGCACTACTGCATAAGCAGTAGGGTGGGGTTTTTTTCTTTGTTTCATCAACTGCAGATGAATGTGTTGGTAACTTCCATATTTTCATCTTTTGGTTTCCTACAGTGAAACTTTCAGTCCTAGTATCTTAATAGAATGGATAGTCTTTTTAATGGAGCAGTTATTTAATTTTTGTAAATCATTTGCAGAGTTTCCTGAGAACTGTAGTTGTTGTGATGGTTGTGTTTGTCTGTGTAAAAACGTTATCTGCATTTGAAAACTTATAACATTTATCTTAAATATTGTGTTACAGTTTGAATTCAGGATCAATAAAGAACAGTCATCTTTCCACAACAGACTTCTGCAGCATGATCTGGAAAAAAACTATTCAGGAAGGCAAGGTGATGTTCAGTAGGGTTGGTTTGTTTGTCTTTTGTGTGTCTTTTTATTAACCGAACAGTAAAGAAAGGCTGTGTTACGATTAGAATATGTAAGAGCGACAGCTTTTTGTAATTGGCTACAGCAATTCAATATGACTGCTGTGTCACGTCCTGAAACTGCCATCCTTCTCCTGCTTAGTGCCGATGGCTTTTTTGATCCCTTCTGGCCCCTCATTCTGCCCATGGACGAGCATCCTTTCTTCTACCTGCAAAGCCACAATCTGTCAAGTGCCCTACTATACCTTCCCTCAGAAGCCACACATTTCTCCACTGTAACATTTTATTGGATGTTTAACATTTTAGTGTATTTAGACAAAATTAGTTTCTAATTCAGAACCCTGATATGAAGAGATAGTTTTCCTATTGTGCTTCTGTGCTTTTGGCTTTGAAAAGCAAGATATCTTGTGGTGAAGCCTGAAAGAGCCTTGAAACACAACACTTCTTGCCACACTGCTGCTGCTCGTCTGTCATATGAAAACAGTGATTGGTTAGGGTAGGAGATCAGTGTAATTATTATGGCAATTCTTTTATTCATTCTGGTGAAAAATAAAGACCTGTAGCTCTTCAGATTGGGTTGGTTTTTAGGGATACTGTACAACTTATGGAGTAAATGTAAGTCTGCAGTTTGTTTTTGTTCCCCTCACAGGAGACCAGAGAGTATTAAGTCCTTTGGTGCGTAGTAAGCAGATATATCTGCCGGTGCCATCCAGTCTGACAGAGCTTTCTGGTTTGGAGTTGAAGCAGAATACAGGTTCTTTATCAGGATTTGGCGAGTCTTCTATTCACACACCTACAAAATCTAGATACCGACAAAGCAGCCACAGTATTAGTTCACATGCTTCAGGTAACAGTGAAAACTTCCCTTGTTAGTATCTTTTTTTTGGTTTTTTTTTTTTTTTTTTTTTTTTTTTTTTGGCTGGTTGTCTGTTGAGAAGTTATGACCTGTAAGATGTGTTCCTTCTGGGTGTCGGAACGTGTGGACTGAGTAGCAAGTGTTGTCTACTGTTCCCTTTAGGTATTAAGAGAGGTTAATAGATCATTGTCAGGAAACCACTAGAAATATTTTCCAAAATGTAACACAGGTGTTTAAAGATAGGCTTTTTGTATACCTTTCTTTAACTAAAGGGCAGTAATAGGGATCTTTCACATACCTTTAGGAGGATGACATTAGAAGAAAAAAGTCATTGCACTGCCATCATGTCATGTTTCAGACTGATATTTAAGTCTGATGTTACATTTGTTGGCTTAAAACATGAGATATAACTAATTTAAGACTTTTGCAATAATGAGTTGATTATTTTTTATATAAATATTTTTTTCCTTTTTTTTTATTCCACTTTGAAGGATACACAGAGAATGTTGGTTGTTACGCTGGTTTGTTAGAGTAGCTAGTGATAAAATGTTAGAATGTAGCACTGAAAGATTCTAAATTGAACAACAAATTGTTGTACTTGTATAGGTATCTCTTCTAGTGGCGTGTTTTAGACAACAATGAACTCACTCTATAGTAGTAAAACAATCTTTGTTTACTGAAGAATCAATGTTTTTCCTGTTAACATATTTGATTTTATTTGAAGGAATAAAAAAAGGGGGGGGGAGCAAATCTATAGAAGTTGAGCCCATATTCTTCTGGCAATATGTGTGTGCCGTGATTTTGTGGGTGGACTGTTTTCCAGCTTAAATGATTCTATGATCTATTTTTGACAAGTATTTTTCAGTGGATCATTTTCCAAATAAACCAAAGCTCACAGAACACATTTGTTGATTTATTTTCCAGGCATTTTTAGTCATCCTTCCTCTTCCTCCTAATATTAACAAAATGTTTAAAGATGGATAGCTTTGTAAATAAGTTTTAAAGGACCGCCTGTTTCTTTTTTGATAATGGAGTGAAATATGATATCAATGATTGCTAGGTACTGCTTGCATTTACAGTTAAAAGGCTTTGCATTTGTTTGTAGCTCAGTGGGACTGGTTCAATGTTTTTGTGCTTTATTTTCTGTTTCTTTCAGCATCTACTTGATCTGTGTCTTTAAATTCATCTGAAGTTAGACTTTTGTCGTCTTTAAGTTCAGATACTGAAATTGTGAATCAATTATACAACCTTACCTTAAAACCTCATTGTTTAATTTTAATCAAAATCAAATACAAAATATCTGCTTAAAATAAATTGTTAAAAGTCGCTCAGAAGTGAGATAAATGAGTGTACTTTGGAAAGAGGATGTAGAGAGATGTAGTTGTCAACAAAAAAATAGCAGGAAAGAAAACTGGTAACTCAAAGTACCAAATGGAGGCAAGATGCACTTTCATGTACTGTGTAACTCTTTAGTAAGAAATAAAATTCTGCTTTTATTATCTGTAGTTAATGTTATGATTTTATGAAGTAGCTCATACATTCTTTGTGTGATTTTCTGATAGATAACACAAATTTTGGGAGCAGTTCATCAATAACATTTCCTGTATTGCAACGTACTGCTGAAGAAAAAATACTGAACTCTGATAGGCTTACCCTGGAAAGGTGAGAAGGTTATGGAGTAGACACACCATAGTTTGTGACTCTTGGGTGTGACGGTCTGAAGTGATCAATATTCCGGTAATGTGGCCAATGGTATGAGTAGTGCATTTGGTTTTGTTGGGGTTTTTTTGTGTGTGTGTCCCATACACCATACAGCAGGCATGCAAGGCAGCTAGGGCTTTCCATTGTAAACTATGGAGCTAATTTAAGAGTCGAATGCAAGGTCATGCAAGTAATCTATGGAAAGAGGCTATGTCTCCCTTAGTTCTAATCTGATACGTTGACTGTGGAATGGTCTTTTTTTCTTAACCAGAACACACAAAAAAGTTTTATTTGAAAGACATTTAACTTTAAATTCTTTTCTTTTTTTGGCAAGGGTAAGGTTCATGTAGTCCAAAAAGTTTTTCACAATAACACTTACTTCTTGTATTTATATTTCAGTTGTAAAGTTCTGTAGACCAAAGAAAGATTGCATAGACATAGAACACTGAATTCTGTTCTAAACAGGCTGCTTATGTGATCTGATGAAAAAATTAACAAATTGGCAGGCTGTATCTGAACAAATTTTAATGTGGTCACAGTACAAAACTTCCATGGTAGCTTCCATGTAACAGGCAAATCTCTGATTAAGAGGACAGGCTTTCCAGATAATTTTTAAAGCACTTCTTTTATATTTTCATGCTTTTTTTTTTTTTTTTTTTTTTTTTTTTTTCCAGTGTGGAGTTACTGCCTTTACAGCATTTAGTCAGCAAACCTTATTACCTTAATCAAGATAATATACTTTCTTTGGTTCCATCAGAGTGAGTGGGTGGAAGGTGGGTTACCAATTTGGTACTTCATATGTGGTTTTTGTTTTGTTTCTTTTTCCTTCCAGGCAAAAACTGACAGTGTGCCCAATTATCGATGGAGAAGATCATCTTCGCCTTTTGAATTTCCAACATAACTTTATAACCCAGATCCAAAATATTTCTAATCTGCAGCATCTTGTTTTCTTAGATTTATATGATAATCAGATAGAGGAAATAAGCGGGCTTTCAACTCTTAGATCCCTAAGAGTCCTTTTGTTGGGAAAGAACAGGTAAAAATAATGAACTAAAAACAACTTATTTCTTTATGGCGTAACAACTGTGATCTATCATTGTTTCTGTTACTTACAGAGTTACTTACAGAGTTTTCAGATTGTGAATGTTGGCTGTGAGACCAAAGAGTTTATCCCTAACAGTAGCTAAGTGTTAGGGATCCCACTGAGGAAGCGCACATTTTTTGCTCGTTGTGTTCTTCAGAAACTTCTTAAGTAAATTTTAGCAACAGTTCTGAAGTATTGTACGTGTTTCTATCTAATATTATGTCCTGATCGGCTACTAAGGACGTGTTCTTAGATTTGTGTGACAGGTGGAATCTCTTCACATCATGTAAAGTATTTATTGATTTTTTTATAACCTATAAAAAGTATTTCTGCCTGATGTATTTAGCTGGGAAAAAAGTCAGACAGAGGAGTCGTGGATTTCATTGCTTATTTATAGATTCTGCTCTGTTGGGATATACAACTTGCTAGTTGTATTACTTTCTAAAAATACAGTTCAAATCCTGTAGCCTTTAGTTCTAATAATTTAGTAGAATTATCTGCGGAATTGCTCACTCATCTAAGGGTTGTGCTCTGATTTTGTTCAGTTTCCTTATTTATATTCAGCAAAGGAAGAACTAGTAAACCAACTTTGGTTATGTGCAGATTACAAAGAATGTATCTTCTAATTAAGCCTATATTCAAAACTGACAACTTTCAGTAGTGCAGTATGTTACTAGAGCTTATAGCTTTTATATTAAAAATCTCACCTGTAGAAATTAATTTTGTTTATGGCAAAATACTGGAGCATGGCAACAATAATTTTAAGGTGCTCTAAGGAATTATTTTCCAAATTGTAACTACATGGAGTGCTATATAGTTTGTTTACATAGAACTATGGTTTGGAGGTAGTTAGGACAAGACATACTCATAAATGATTACAAGTCAGACACAGTTGCTAGCAACTTGTTTTCAGCTTGGATCTATGTGTGATCTTTGATTATTCTCAAAGCAAATGCATAATACACGTGGTGTTTAATATCATCAGACAGTAGATGATGCTGTTGAGTATATAATAACCTAGGTTTGGAATCAGAGAAAATAGGACAGTACAGAAAAGTTTTAAGACAGTCATGTTGTACAGGGGGAGAAGAAATACTGCCGAATCTAGATATCTGTATTGTCTAGAAGGGGCCAGTGGCTTTTTTTTTTTTTTTTTTTTTTTTTTTATTCTGTGTTCTTCTAACAAACTCTCAAAAGCTGCGTCACTATAGTCTTTCTTTAAACTGGTTTGGAATTAGCTGTTTCCAGTAATAATGTATTTTTATTATTTAGGTATCTGGATATGTGGGTGGTTGACTTTGTTTTCTAGTTGTGCAAGTTGTCCTTCCCGCTTCGTCTTTCTAGAAGAGCCATATATATACTGCTGCTATTGCATTATTGACAGTCAGAAAGGAAGGTGATAGTCTAAGGCAAACTCATTCATTTATTAGGTTTTTTTTATATGGTTCAGAACTTTGTTGTTATTCTCTTACTTTTGGTAGGCAGGAAGAAACGGCTAATTTTTGTATTGGCTGGAAAATTAAAGATACTTTTTATCTAATATGAAAAATAATTTATGTTATAATTGGAATCTTCCAGGATAAAGAAGATCTCAAATCTAGAGAACCTAAAAAATCTTGATGTTTTAGATCTTCATGGAAATCAGGTATAGTACAAGAACTTCATTATTTATTTTTCTTATGTAGACATCATGCATTTCCTGTGTCTTTTGCCAAACTTGCTTTTTGAAAGACAACTCTTGAGGTCACAGAAATCAGTAAATTAATAAAATGTGGTATGATGGTATTTTGAGTCTTGGTATCAAGTCTCTTGTACTTTCAGCATTATACTTTTGGAAGGTTACAGTGATTAAAATGGTGAGTCAACGGAGTATAATAGTGCTCACACCTACAGAACAGTAATCTAGCGTAGGCAGTTGTGGTGTAGTTAAAGTAACAGTCTTAGAAGTCACAGAATAATTTAAGGTCCCATTGATTGTTGTGTTGTGTTTACTATTCGTGATCTTACAAAACAAGATCACTTGCATATCTGTAGAAGACAAATTTGTACAGGAAAAAGCAGAATGGGTCCAAGCTCTTGATCAATTCATACTTCTGTATGGACTTAAGTCACTTAATGTCTATTCAGTTTCCCCAATTTTAGACTAAGCAGTCATTTCTGTTTCAAGTGGAGCATAAAGTTTTAGCTGTGGTACATATAAGAGGAAGATTCTTGTTTAATGGGTATGTCAAGAAGAAGATTCTTGTTTAATGGGTGTGTCAGAAGCAGCATGGAGAATTAAGGGCAAGGTGGATATAGTATTCTTCTGTAAAATAAATTTAAAACACATGTGATACATATTATTCCCTAATTGATCCGTTCAAAACAACATATAACCATTGTTATTGTGACTGTAAGGTTATTGTGGCCGTAAGACCGATGTGTGAATTTTCTGGATTCCTGTTTTGGCATCTTGCTGACTTCTCTGTGTGTTCTCTATTATATAGTGGGGAATGGGAATGCTGCTTTTTTTAAAAAAAAAAAAAAAAAAAAAAAAAAAGCTAGCACTATAATGAGTTATTGTGTTATGTGATGCGATAAGTTTGTGGGTTCTTTGAATAGTATGAGTTCAATAGTATGCATATTGTATAGTGGCAGAGGCAGTATAGGAATAGATAATGTCATTGTCCTTGGAGCCTTAGAGTGACTATGTTTGGAGATGGCTAATTGTGTAGTTATAATCTTCTTATTGCTGTTCTACATTTGGGGGTGTCGTTTTGTTTCTGATAAAAATACTTGCAGACTAGACACGCAGCTGTGCCAGTCAGCACACTTTTATAGCACAAATGGAATGATCACTGGTGGAAATGAAACATAGGTCATGCACAACTCTTACAAATGATTGTGAAGTAGATCTGTTATTTATTTTCCTTTTCTGAAAATTTTTTTCCTTAAAGTGTCAGTACAACTTCGTTTACATTAATTAGAACTTTATTAGGAGTTTTGGGCATAGTGCCCAACTGGCTGCTGCTAGATTAACTTCATAATAGACATGCTTTGGTCCAGAGAATTTGAGCAATTGTCCTGTATCAGCAGTTAAATAGTATATCTCTGAAGCATAATAAGTGCTGTTGTTTTTAAAAAAGTTTTAACCATAAATGAACATGTGAAGTGCACAAATGTTAGGAAATAGAATGAATTGTTTTCTGCATTTTTTTTGCAGGTTTAGTGTATTCTTCATGGAAAGACCAAATAAAGACTATGAACTTCTCTTCCATTGATAAATTATCTTTCTGTTCCTTTCCAGTGTAAAGATACTCATGTTTTCATATTAACATTCTTTTTCTCTTGGCTTTGAGGAATTAAAAATTTAAAACTCCAATCTGCCATACATATTACAAGTTATTTTTGAAGGCATAAGGGAAGAAATGCAGAGTTTGAGGCATATCAACTTAGTGTACTACTCTCTTGAAGTCTGGGGATATTTGTTTTGTTGCTGTTGTCTTTTATTTAGTAATGAATAGGGGATCTCTGTCTTTTAACTTTAGATTTGTGGGATTTTTGTTTATGGTAGCCTTCTAGTCTATCTGAAATGGTATTTCTTCCGCATCGTAAGCTTCTCAAGAACAGATTTCAGCCACATAATTGGTTTGGAGAACTTCAAAATATGTGTTCCAATATTCCAGAACATAGCAATTTAAACAACAGATCGGTAGAATTACAAATGGAGTGTTGGTATATGGTTCAAAATAGTGGATTGTGGTCATTGCTCTGTTGATAAAACATCCTGTCTCTAATACATACATGATTTTTTTTCATTAATTCAGTACAGATCAATTAGAATCAAGGATGAAGAAACAGAGTATCCTGCTTGCCAGTTATAATGAAAAATAGAAAAAAAAAATAGGATTTTCTTTATCTTAATAAGCTCTTGATACATCTGTTTCCTTAGATTGCTTGTGGTGTTATCCTGCACCCAGTTCTCACAGGAAAGTAAACAAAAAAACCCAAACAAACAAAAAAAAAAAAAACCCCAAAAAACACAAAACAAAAAAACTGCAATAAATCTAGTCAGTTTTACAATTTGGAACCAGTGATGGGCAGCAATTTTCCTTTATCAGGATGATTCTTATTTAAAGTAAAAGATGTAACGGCACTTTTGTGATGTGCATCACTTATGTCTTCTTTTCTTATAACTATAGAAAAAAGTAATTCACTTTTGGTGTACAAAAGTGTCATTGACTGCCAGTGTAGTATGAATATTTGTATGTGCTGTGGGAATATAAGATTTCCTCTGGACATAATTTTCTGTTTCTCACTTCCAGTAACAGACTGTATAGGTTACTTCATGTTACCATCTTTTCAGTCATGCTCTGTTTCTTATGCTTAGAGATTTTTTTATGGTACTTTTGTTTTCATTTTACATTCAAAGTCGTGTCTTACAGATAAATTTAGTACTGTGTACATGGGAAACAGTTATTCTTGATCCAGCACAAAACTTTAAGGCTATTTGCTAGAAAAGACAGCTGTCTTTGTGATATCATCTATAGTTTTTTTGCCAGGAATATTTTCAGGATTTTCTTAATGTGATATTCTTGGGCCACAAGGCAAAACTCGTACTGTTAAAGACACTACTCAGACTTGCACACTTGGTTTTGAATTTTTTTTTGTTTGTATTAATTTAAAAATGTTGTTGTGTTTTTTGAAGAAAATGTTTGTAACTTTATCACAGAACCTGTCATTGTAGTTAAATTAGTACAACGGGTTTCTCTCCAGGAAGAGATAGTAGATTCTTTCAAGAAAGCTATTGATAAGCTAAAAGTTGGATGTAAGTTTTGCCTGAATGCTGTCCGCTCTATGAGTGAATTTTTGTGTAGACTGGAATTGGCCTCAAACAGGGATGACAGATAAATGAGTGTTTGTCAGATGCCATGAAACAAGATTGCCTCACGTCAATCCCTGTGAAAGCAATGGGACAAATAGTCCTGGAAACCATTTCCAAACATATTACATCAAGAAGGCAGCCAGGAGTAGTCACTGTGAATTTGTTTGGGAAATAGCATTTTACAAGAAAATTACGAGTGCAGTAGATGAATAGAGTGCAATGGATGTTTTTTATCGTGAATTTAGAAAGGTATTTGACACTGTCTCGCATTACATCTTTGTAGACAAATTTAATTTGGACTAGATAGATGGACAGTCAGGTGAAATGAAAACTGGCTGGACTGCCAGGCTCAAAGGATTGTGATCAGTGACACGAAGTCTAGCTAGAGGCCAGTCACTCTCCTTGTACCCTAGAGGTTGATACTAGGTTGATACTTTTTAACACCTTCATTCATGCCCTGCATTATTAACAATGCAGGAAATTGCTCACCAGCTGAAAAGCAGCTTGGGCTTTGGCGGGCAGCAAGCTGGCTGTGTGCCAGCAGTGTGCCCATATGGCAAAGGTGGCCAACAGCATCCTGGGCTGCACTAGGAAGAGAGCTGCCAGCACATTGTGGGGGGTGAGCCTTCGGGCTCCCCAGTGCAAAACAGACATGAACTTAAGGGAGTGAGTCCAGTGAAGAGGCACAAAGGTGATGAAGGGACTGGAGCATTTCTCATATGAGGAGAGGCTGAGAGCTGAGATTTGCTTTGCCTGGGTGAAGATACAAAACAGTTTTTCTGTAGTCTTTGTTTTCATGGTTTGGCTTCTCTGAGGTCATTAAATAAAACCCATAAAATTCAGCGTAGCAGGTTGTAGCAAAATCCATTAAATCATCCTGCTGCCTGTTGGCGAGTCATTTTACCTGACTGACTCTTCAGTGAATGTGATATTCAACAGTTTTTTCTGAGGACATTGAAAGTGCCCACATATCTGGCAAGAAGAATGTATTATTCTTTTAAGTACTATTTTTTCCCCTTTATGGTTTGTATATGTTATAGGACATATTAACAATAAATTTCTAAAATATTTTATGTGTAATATCCATTACATAGTATCTAACCAAATAGTTGTCATTCTTATTTCAGTAGTTTAATTCACTGCAGGAATGTTCTAAGATGCTTGCAGTAATTTTAATCTTTTTGGTGTTCAGAGCTGGATATGCAATATCTCTTACGATACCTGTGATCCCAGAGGATCATTGAACAATTAAATCTTGTGTACAAGTTCTATTAAACATATTTTAAATGCGTTATACTGACAAAAATTATAATCTTTTTCGTTATACACAGTAGTTCTACGTAAGGTAAGAAATCTCAGCAGTCACTCTCAATGGATGCGGAATATAAATACTCAAATAGGATATGGCCAGAGTATCAGTGTTATTAATCTTATTTTTCAAAAATAGTGCTAGAGCCTAACTAGAAATTACTTATTTTTGTTAATGTTCATGGACTAGTAGCAGTTAAGAGGAAAGCTAGATTCCTCTTTTAGTCTTAGTTCCTCCTTTCCTCTCTCTTAGTGTGTAAATCAGTCCCATAGATGGAATGCAGATTGTGAAACTTCTAAGACTGGAATGTTTCCAAGAGGTTGGAGGTGAGGAGAAACAGAAGGAGGAAAAATTCGTTTTTGTTCACTTTTGGGGAAAATATTTTGATTTATTTGGGTGCTAGGTTTTTTGGATAATATGAGTTGGTCTGAACTTTGAGACTTCTTGCGCCCAAGTGAGAAATGAGTTGGGAACTGAATGTGCTTTAAAACCTAATATTCCACCATGCTGAATGTGGATAAATAATCTTTTATGATTTCTTTTTTTTCCAAATCAAGCTTTCAAATGCATGACTGCTTAAAGAAAATCCCTTCATATAATAAATATCAAAAAGAAGGCTAAAAAGCCCCCAAAACAATGTAATGCCTAGTGGAATACTGCACTAGATGCCAACGCTTTACAAAAAGGACAAAATGTGAATTCCCTTGTGGTATTGCTACTCTTTGCCTGTTTTCCTATGTGATATAGTAAGACTCTTGATTTTAATGTTGCCCAGTAAAAAGCTGTAAGAAAATACAGCATCTTAATAACACTTAATTAAATGTTTATGTAGAGACTCTGTTTCTATGGTTATTAACACGTTAATATGGACATATAATACTACATCATTCAGAGACCCTGCATATGATTGTGTACATGGTATGTTTCATGCACTACAACTACATTTAATTTTGAACTAAACAGTTACTTTCTAAATACTGTGCTTCCAGGCACTCTGAATAGTTTACAGAGAGAACACTGATTGTTGGCTTGATCTTTGCTGTCCAGGTAAATAGCATACATAGTATGTTCCATATAGATCTCTTTAAAACCTTTTTATATTAAGTAGGGTTAAAATGGACTTTACTCTGTCTTCTTGCAAACTTGTGCATTAAAGTTGGGTCAAGTTGAACTTGAATTTCATTTTAACTTTATTTAGAATAAAATTTATTCAATAATGCATTACATTTTAAAAAGTCTTTAGAGTTACGTTTGTGTTCTAATTCTGAATCATTTGCCTTGCCAAAAGTTCAAGGATACAAGTAAAGGGGGAAAAAAATGCAACTTGATTTTTCAGGCATGGATTTCTTTTCAATAATCTCAGAAATGTGTATTAAAAGATGCAACTTTTGTGCAGTTTAATTATTGAAGAGTGATTATGTGGTGCATAACAATCTTTTCAGATAAATCTGTTTCATAGCTAAGTACTCAAACATAAAAGCAAACAAGAAAATAGGGTAGTGTTTTTGTTCAGTGTTCACAAGTGAGGTCTTTGACTTGCACATTTGAAAAAGCAGCTAAAAATCGTTAATAATAAGCCTTCTTTACAATACATAAAAATAGTCAAATACAATTTCTCTTTAGTGAAACAAATATTATTTACGTCCTCTAAAAATAGGTGATAATGGTTTGTTATCTGATCCACACCTAGTAGTATGTACTAAAAGTTAATGTATCTTCATGCATGCACAATTGAAACGGAGAAGATCCAGTAGAGTTAATCTTAAAACTTAGCAAAGTGATGAAGAGTATCTCTCTACGTTGCTGATGAATTCATTATGTTTGCGATAGCAATAAAATGTCAGGATTAATATTCTACATTGTGGCATGCTGTAATTCTAGCTAAGCAGACATCTGCAGAGATCTGTGCTCTTCATGCTAGCCATCTGCTCTTGCTTTTGCTTTTACAAGTCTTTCTCTCTAAATATATTGTTGTAAATGGTGGTATTTTCCGTTCCTTTTGCTATAATATTTTTGTATCCTGATTATTTTCTGTATATGATACACATAAATGGAAGACTTATAGCAGCTTAATTAGTAGTTGAATCAAAAGTTGCTTTAAGATGTCTTTTAATCTTGGTGTTGCTATCTACTTTTGTATGCCTTTAGTGGAAAAAAATTGCCGAAATACTTTTTATAGCAGCATATTCAAGTCATATGACATAGACTTACAGATATATACATGCATATATATGTATGCGTACGTACATGTGAATATATATGAAAATTACCAAGATATTATGCATTCTCAAACTGTTGAATAACAGGTACCTTACCTCTTCTCCCATTCCAGGAGCTGCTAGACACTTTCTGGAAATTGGCACGGCCAGATTTGTACTGGTCTAAAGCATCAGTTCATTGTCACTGGGAAAGTGTGTGACACCAGTCGCTATCTTGCTTGTCTGCATCTAATTGCTGTTGGCAGCTTTGAGGAGGAATAGCGTGCCTGAGTACGGGGTGTTGAAGGGAGCTTACAGTGGTCCAGCATATGATCATTCTAATTGCAGGGGAATTCATTATACTTGTTAGTAGCTTTGTGCACTGTATCCTTGGATGCGCTGCCACATGTTGTGGATGGCTGAAGTCTTTTCAGCAGGAAAACCTGCTGCCTTCTTTCTGCCATATAGCCTGGACTTCAGTAACAACACAACAGGGACACGCCCCTGTGCAGTGGCAATACTTCATCTTCTCCATGATACGTTGCTGCATACAAGTCCTGTGTAAATATCTGGATAGATGCTGGAGTGTCCTCCCAGACTCCTGTGAGAAATAAATATCTGGCTAGAGACTCTTGATTGGATCACTCTGAGAAATACAAACAGCAGAAAATGAACCCAGATTGTGTCAACAGAGGCATAATTATTGCCTTGTAAAACAGAGTTACATTTCTAGAAGTAAAAAATAAAATTAAGGAGCAGTAGCTATTATTATTCTTTTGATGATTCCCCCCCACCCCACATATCACCTGAATCTTTAAAATAGGGTATGAAGTATAAAAACAAACCTCGGGCAGCTGCCTGTTTATGGTAGTCGCTTTGTTTGATCCCTCCGTTTTCTAATCACAGGAAGCCATGACTTGCTGAAGAAGAGCTGGGGACTGTCAAGCAAACATGCTGTGTATCCAATCTAAGGATACTGCTGCTTTCCTTTCTAACTTTTGAGTGCGTCTTACTGATTACAGCAGTTACCTACTTGTAAAACTTCCTTACAAGTTCCAATTTCAGAATAATTGCTTTCTTCTCTGGAGTTCTGTGGCTGCTCCTTGTCCCTGACTCACAGCAGGTTCCCGTCCTCATGACCTGCTGGAAAGTCTGCGGAGCTCCTGTAGATAGAGCTGTGAATGCTGCTACTGGCTTTTTAAGAGGCATGAAGGGAAGTTGGTGCAGAGTTTTGTGATGGTAGGGAGACACGATGCCACCTGTTCTTGTAGCATACGTACCAGGAGATTCAGATGTGTGAGCGCAGACAAATTAAGGATCGACCATGCGCAAAACTTGCCCATTTTGGTGTATTGTATCATCGGTGTTATCGTACTTTTATGGTGTCTTTGAGGTTGATGTTACAGAACAGCACAGCTGAAATAACCTAATTTCTGGTGGTAAGGAAGGAAGTGTTGACAGATTTTGCTGCAGTATGACTAGAAGGATATTAGTGAAGTACTTCATTTCTAGCAGACTGTAGATAGTTTTCAGTAATTTATGACATCATTATCATGGTTTAGAAAAATACACAAGAAGCACACTATTGTGTTAAGTTGATAGTTCATGTATACTTTTTTAAAAAATGTGCTACATAATCTAGTGTATATCTATATAAAACACAGTATGCATGTTTATAATGATACCTCTTTCACAGATTACTAAAATAGAAAACATCAGTCACTTGAGTGAGCTGAGAGTGTTAAACCTTGCCAGAAATCTACTAACCATTGTAGAAAACCTTAACGGACTGGATTCACTCACAGAGCTCAACCTTCGTCATAATCAAGTCTCTGCTATAGTAAGGAACAAAACTCTTGTCTTTTTCTCTTTTTCTTTTTTCTTTGTTTTTAACAAAATGCACTATTACTATAACTTGTTTAAACCATATTAGCATTTTGGATTTGTGAAATCTTGTCTTTTCCTGTAGTGTGTTGCTTATCTTGTTCTGCCACAATACTTGCAATGTAAAGGAATCACCACAAGTGATCACATTTAAACAAAATAACAACAAAATAAATTGCTGTTTGTTTTACAAGTCTTGATAGCTCGGGATGGTTCTCTGGGGGTGGGGGAGATTCTGAAGCAGCTTTGTGGTTCTAACATACAAATTCAGAGACTTTTCTTCCATAAAAGTTTGTTTCCTAGAAACAAACTTTCTCTTAATTTCTGTAGCTCAGCTAAGCAGTCAGACCATCTTAAATTTCATCTCCTTATGAATATTTGAGGCAAATGCAAAGAAAATAAGAATTGATCTTAAAAGCAGAATTTCCTAATGGAAGGTTTAACCTAGCATTGTAAGTCTTTATGTTCTAAAAAAATAAAGCTTTTTACTCTGCAATTTGAGTTGTAGTTTAGGTATGGCACACTTTAAAATGAGATGGTAAGTCTACTGAAATAACTTTTTCTGGCCCTCATGATTCTTTTAGATCTTGGTCTCCTGTTGCTGCTGAGCCTTTCCTTTATCAAATTTCTGCTACTTGCCATATATGAATTGTTTTTACACCTCAAAAATAAGAAATTTCTTCTCGTTGCTGATTCGGTCACTATACCTTCCCCCTACGTCAGTTATGTTACTTGGAATTCTGTTCCTTCCTTATAGCTGCTGCCTTTCACTCCTCTCAGGTGCAGTTCATGCTTTCTCCTTGCTTCCTGTTGTCACAAATGGAGAGTCAGCATGAAATTTAAAATAGTGAGTTACGGGCTTGGACTCTGTGCTATATCTTAATTTAATGTTTTAGTTTTTCCTGGCCAGAAACAGTGTTTCAGAAGATGATGTTCTGTTCAGGGAAGCACTTTACTTTGTCTAATTGGTTTGTTGGTTTTTCTTTTTTTGAGGCCTTTGTTAAATTCTAATGGAATGGTGTGTTGTGTGTGTAGTCTTTTGTTGTGTTTTTAATTAGGTGATGATTTTAGCAAGTATGACACTAATTCTCCTTCCTCTAGAGAAGGACTCTTAAATTATATGAAGTCAAGTTTTAGACACATCATTCTGTCTGAAATGTAAAGTAAATGTGTCTTTTTCCTAAAATAAGATCTTTTCCTTATTTTAATGATAGGTGTTGTCTCTTTCTCTGTGTGCAACAATGTATGTGTATTTCTTCAATCTGTTTTAATTTTTTTGAGGAAAAACACCCTGAAGAAATGAAAGCTGCACTACTTTTGTATTGAAATTCGGAATCTGCTGCAATATGATATTACTGAAAATCCAGAAATGTAGAAACAAATATATCGTTTTATGGAAAGAATATCCAAGATCCTGTCACATTATTGCTGGAGTATTTGAGTAGTTGAGGGAGGGGGTTTAGATTTCTTTAAGACGAGGTTTAGATTTTCTTAGGGTTGACTGTGGGGAGTGTGTGTGTGTGTGTGTATAATTTTATTCCTTATATAGTTATGATCTGTCACTTAACTGCAAAATTTTCCCTCTAAGTTAATTAAAAAGCTTTGGTTTATGTGTTTTAGTTTTTGGACTGTGTTTTAGTTACCCAGTTACTATAACAGTGCTATCATTATGAATCAAGCTTTTTAAACTTGATTATTTCTTTAAATGAAAGAATCTAACCTCAATTATAAAAAAGTCTGCCACCCCAAAATCATCAAATAAGATCAATATAATTTAAATAACTTGCAGTAAATTTTTGTGAACCTTCCTTATTTTTCACCTTCCCCCCAACACATACCATCTGTAAGTGTATTATTCTTGTTCAGGAAAGATCATATTCTTACTTGTCAAAGAAAATGACATTCCATACTGAACTCCATACCCGTTGCAGTTAACTATATTGAATAATTCAAGTTATCCAACTAGATTATAGTTTCTGCAAGCAATTAAATATATAATCGTCTCTTGCAATCCAGTGGCCTTAGATTAGCGATTTTGGGACCATTTTTTGTCGTCTTCGAGGTATTCACTAGAGACTGGAAATCCTTGAATCACAAGTAGTTATTTTTGTAAGAATAAATTGTCGTTCGTCCAGAGCTGTAGGATTTAAAAAGGCAGTCCTGAGGCCTAGTTTATAGCAGAATTGTATCTTACAGGTTTGGAAGTGTATTCAAGAAGTCTGACTATTCTGAAGAAAAGTAAACAGAGAGAATAAATTATTGCAAAGGGCCTCATATGGCATTAAAAGCACCGATCTATACATACTGTGAATTATGGAATGTCTACTTACTTTCCATTCAGTTGTGAATTAGGGTCCACTGTTGGGAAGATAAGCTGTATTTTTATTTGGAAGATGGACCTGCTTGATTGCTTTGAGGTATTAAAAGCTTAGAATTTTGAATTTTGTCGTCTGCAGCTTGATCTTAGATTTGAATGAGCCTGGCCAAGGCGTTCACCATCTTTTCCCAGTAGAAGTACTGCCCTCTGTCGACTGCCCTGTATGACTTTGTATCAAAGTAGCTGGAGGCTGCTTTGTTTTGTTTTTTTAATCCTGTTTTTTCAAACACTTAATGTTTGCTGTCATGCCTGTGAGACTGCAACATAGTTTACAGGACAGCAACATATTGTGCTAGTTATTGTCTTCAAGGGAAATTACTTTGTATTTTCCAATGTAAAATTCTTTGAATAATTAAAATCCTTGCTCTGTAAGAATTACTGTGTACAACCCTACAGTGCCTGTCTTCACCTGTATCACACATGCCCACCCCTTTAAGCTTCAACACTAAGTAGCCTTAGGGACAGAGGGGATGTCCAGACGTAATTCTGTTGAGTTCAGTCTTTCTGTGGTCTGACCTGGAGGATTGAGAACAGCTCTCAACCGGGAGGTCTGCAACTGCAGACCTGAGCTAATAAGCCGTGTTTGTTGTATACGGAGCTGTAACTCGCAGCCATGCTTGTTAGCTCACATTCAGTGTTTCATTAATAGCAGCTACATGGTTTGTTCAGAGCTGCCTTGTGTTCACCTGTTTGGGTAGAATGAACTATTTCTGTTTCTAGAACCCTACGTAGACATGTCAAAAATCAGATGGAAGGAGGAAGGGCTGTAGATTTGATTTGTGGCTAAAATTAAGGTCATGAGCCCTGTGACACTTCCCCATGCTGTAAGTAACAGGTTTGTGTCCAGTGGTTACAAGTTGGAGTATGCTCCTTAGTAGAATAAGAACATGCAGGCTTATAACTGAGGGTTTAGGTGTGCAGTCTGAATGGTATATGCATCGCTGCAGACTGTGCTGTCTGGCCATTATGGGTTTATATTTAATAAATGAAGTTTTATCTTAGTTGGTATGTTTCATCTTGCTAATATTTGAGCTATTTGCTCTTTAGAGGTTTTCTGCAAAGGTCTTTAGTGGCATATATTAAATTCACAATTACTCATTCTTGAAACTAATTCTTTATAAATTTAAATTGTAAAGGTGACACAGTCCTTCAGATCATGCTGTAGCAGAAGAGTTACTGCTGTTTGGTAGTGCTAATTGCACTGCTGTATTGCACTTCAAAAACCTTATTTCAGCATGGACACAAAATAAACTTTTTTTTTTTTTTTTTGACGGCTTGTTTATCCTGAGGCTTGAATGCTGAGACAGCACCTTGGCTTATTTCCTAAAAGCCTGTTCAGAAATCAGCAGCAGCCTTATCCTCTTTTCTTTAACATCATTTGCTTTGCAAGTGATGCAGCTTGTTCTGCAGGGTAGATATCTGCACTGAAACACTCCCTTGCAGTCTGCACTAGGGAGAAATGGAGCTGCACATTCAACAGAAATCAATGTTGCAGAAAGGTTATAGAATATAGAAATGAAAGTATTTCATCAAGCGAAATAGATAGGTACAAAAGCTACTTTCAGCTGCTGAATTTATGCCTCTGTCTTTCCTTCTAGAAAGATGTGGATACTTTGCCCTGTCTCCAACGTCTCTTCCTCAGCTTCAACAATATATCTAGGTAAGGGAAATAGCAGTTTGCTTCCTATCAGTAATTTGAAGTATCCTACTGGAGCTGTATTTCATTAAAATTTAAATTTGAACACTATGAATGCAGATACTCTTTTTTTTTTTTTTTTCCCCCTCCTGACATACCAGGTAGCATAATCAAGCCATTGTGTATTTTCTACTTTAAACATAAAGATTTTTGAAACGCTTTGCATTTAAATGTACTTGTACTATGAATATTCTACCAAGAAACTTGTATTTTTAGTTTAAAAATTGTCATATTGTTTACAATGATGATCAAAATTAAAAATAGTTTTGTAAATATGTTGTTTTACTGTTAAACTGTATATCTGTTAAAGCAACATTACACAAGGTACATATAGTTAACATACAATCACTGTATTTATGGAGTTACACAAACTGCTGAGTCAGATTGTGCTTACAGTGATTAGATTATTTCACACTTGTATTGTACTTGTCCATATATTAATAAAGTCTGAAAGGTATATTCACGGCTGTTTCCCTTTCAAACCAGATGGCAGAAGCAGAATAGCTCAACTTTCAGAGGGCTTCTATAGCTTCAAGTAACTAAATGAATTTTTGTTATAGATAGAAATGTTTGTCTTCTATGCTTTTTTCGTGTTCGTGCTTTTTTGGAGTTTGCATTTATACTAGTGCCAATTTTTTTTTTTTTGTGGGTGGAGGGGGAAGGTCTGCATTATGTTCAATTTGATATGTTCTTTTTTTATCCCTTAATCACTATCAGCCTTCTTTGCTTAGAGTCAAATAATTTAATGTGGGGTAGAGGAAAGATGCTTCATGTTCTAATTACTGGAAATCCCATGCTCTTCTTGTGGTATCTGCTTGCTCTCTGAAATGTTATACTTAGTATGAGCTTTTATTGTAATAGCTGCTTGGACATTTTAAGTTGACCTGCATTATGTTTTCTGCAGACAGCTCCAACATACTTATCTGTTCCTTACATTTTTAAAGTACCAAAGCAGTAGATCTCCTTAAATACTCAGGCATATTAATAATTTAAAAAAAAATCAGACATGAACTACAGGAATCTTTAATATGTTCTTCACTTAATCTGCTAGTCTTTTTATTTTATGTTCTAATTTGGCATAATAGAGAAAGGAGGCTAGCATTTTGCTTCTCTTGAATAGTTTCCAGAATTGAAATATGCCTTTTGTTTCTGTTTTTCTAAAAATGTGTTGGCTTGGCAAAGAACACTGAGGGGACTGCAGTGGCTGGCTCCCTTGCCATCAGGGAGCGTCACTGCAGTCAGTGGGATTTCTGTATCTTTTTATATACTTGGTATATTTTCTGTAGCTTTCTGACTCCTTTCTTGCATTGTTTTATGCAAATTCATGTTGTTTTTACAGTGCTCAAAGAAGGAAAATAATTTCAGTTTTTCTGTGAGGCTTTTAAAGTAGATTTCTTGAACTTACGTAATCAGTAGCTTGCTTCTTGGTACTTTATGAGAATTTTTGTCACTTATACATTGGGACTTCAGTTGAACTATTGGTGGATCTAGTCTTAGTTTCCATGTAAGCTAGAAATACTTATTTAGAACATTCATGCAAATATACAATTTGGTTTTAATTTGTAGTTAGAATAGATGTGAAAGTAAAATCTTAATGTCAAATGAAAGACATTGCTCTTCTATAAATTTTGTATACATATGTGCGTAGATAGGTGGATGGATCAGTTTAACTTTATTTACTGGTCATTATTTTAAAACAAATAAATGAATAATTTCTTTTGATCACCTTTAGCCTGTGTTTTTGAAATAATAAGCTTCAATCACATATAGCAGTTTTGAAGGCTAAAAACCCCATTAATTCCTGATTTTGAGTTATCTAGTAGATATGCCTTCTAACAGGAAAAGTATTAAATATAAAAGTATACTCTTGACCATCTGTGATCTGATACTTGGCTTGATACTGTTTGAGCTGACTGAAGAAGTTATACGCAACCATAATACTAGTGAATTGCTGTGCTACATCTAAATATTCCTACAACCCATTTAAATGATTTTGTGTGGTTTTGAGTGACTTACCTGGGTTTACTGTGTGCCGTATGGTAATTTTAAAACTTACTTTTCCTAGAAACAGCTGTGTCTATACAACTGACAATGAAGTTGATACACAGATATTCTAATTCATTTATCTGTAGGTGCATAGAGAAAACCTGCAACCAGAAACCTGGATATGTTTATGTTACAGGTTCATTAAAACAGTTTATTAGTGATCATTAAAAAAAGTAACGTTTCTGAGGCAGTGCTCCCCTGGAAGGTTTTGCTGCTTCCTATTTTTATATGTCAGCAAACATCCTTAAATCTTAAATTGATAGATACTGACATACATGAATTAAAATTTCATTAAAAGATTCGAGAATGCTTTTTATAAATTCTCACTGTTTAGGACATGAGAATCTATCATGTGTTTAATCACTGAGGTTCTTTTTCCCTCCTGCTTCAGAGGAGGCCTCGGAATGCTGAGCTTTTGGGCAGAGCTTTTGGTAAAAAAGGGTGTATTGGCAAGATAATATAAGCTAAAACCAAACACTGTAGAAGTTTATGCTGATCTGAAGCAGAAGTAGTCCTACTTCTGGCTTCAGCCCTAAAAAATTTAGCAGTTACAAATTGACAGCATTCGTATCAGATGGCTGAAGGTAATATGTATCTCTAGAACCAGTTATATAGAAGGGAGAGAAATCCCATTTTGAATTTGTCCTGTGGTACTGGGAAGAGATTATAGAAACTTTTCTTCAGGAAGGATATGCCACTGAGATTTAGAAAGAGGGTTATTGCTCATATTTCAGAAAGTGAAACCAGGGAAGACAATTTTTTAATCTTGGAAACAAAATACATATTTTCACTGTTACACTGCTGTCCAGGTCAGCACTATCTTGGCTTTCTCATTAAGGCGTGTTGTCTAGCCATGTGGAAAATGTTGGATACAAACTCAAAGGACATGCAATTGTTTTTCTTCATTTGGTTTCTGAATTGGAAACCTGGGAGAACAAATGTTCTTAACCTAGTGAAGACAAGAAAGTATTTTTTTCCTTAGCAGAATTAAAATTTGTTAGTACATTGTTAAATACTTGAACAAAAGCAGTACAAGGGGAACAAAAGGTTGACTGTGGTAACCTCTCTTTTCATCAGTAGTTTAGTGGTCAGAAACCTGGGGAAACCCAAGTTTTCTTCTTTGACTGATGGTTTTTTAAACATAAGTTCCCTCTTGGATGTTCTATCAGACTGTAGTGAGTATGTTGCCTTCCTTCTCTTCTCCAGAGCTTTTCCACTTTGTGGAACATGCTTTAAAAAAGTCATTGATGAAAATATAGAGAGAAGGAGCAACTGTCTTCCTACGCAAGTAGGCTGCAACAGAGGACAAGTGTTCCTGTGTCCTGTTCTTGCCTGCTAAATGTGTAAATGTGAATGCATATCGCTGGTGGAGGTTGATCTTACACCACTCCAGAATATCCTGCTGCTTAGTAACTGCCATGTTCTTGTATGAGGCAGGAGAATTGCGTTTACATCCCCTCTGGCAGAGGGGATAATGGGATGCAGGACTCTGAGAATGCACACAAGATGTAAAACTGATCTATTCTGAAAAGATTTCCAGAAAATACTTTTTGATAATTTAGTCCAAATTCACAACGTGTTTCTGTGTTGCTGAAACTACCATTTTAGCGAAGATAAATTTATCCAGGAAAAAAGGAGGACAGAATAGGAGAGGTGGTTTCTGTAGCTTAGTGGGACTGCTGCAGGAGAAGGTCTTTTGGAAAGAGAAGCAGACATTCCACTGGAAGATTGACCGAGGCAGTCTGAAACAGCATCATCCACAGCTGCTTTGTATTTCATGAGCAGGTTAAAGACTCCTCTGTGGTGAACAGAGGCTAGAGAGAGCATCGAGACGTGGCCTCTGATTCCTATAGGGTGGTCACCACTTGGCTCTGTTACAGCAATCTGTGTGCTGGGAAGCAGACAAGCTTGATTGTAAAGTATGCGGTCTGTTTGGTAACTGTATTACGTTAAAGCTTTGCTTGGCTTATGATTGGGATGCCAGTGTGACAAGTACAGTATATTAAGTTCTCTGTGTTGAATTTCTAAAGCTCTATTTTTTATATGTGTATACGAAGATGTGAAAATATGGCTATTTTGCACTACTGTTTTGATCTAAAATTGGGCTTCTCATAGGGCAGCTAAAAGTGGGATAAAGCAAGCACATTTGTTTTAGCTCCAGAATGAATGTTCTGGTATGCTGAAGCACTGAGAATTTCAAAGTACGGCAGGATGTATAAGTGGAAGGTCTTGAAAACACTAGAAACTTCCAATTTTTTCTGTCATTTCCTGAAGAGGTTGGTTTTATTTAAAAAATCTGTAAATTGTGTAATGAGACAAGTACTGTTTGGTTAAGTGTTTAGTAGGAGGTGCTTGGACTAAGTATATTGAATGCTTTTAATAAATATATTTACATTATTTGAAACAAATTCTGAAGACCAAAAATTTTTCGTATTAAGCAAAATCAGTTCTAGCCCAATGGAGATTGTTATCTTTTCTTATTCTAACATGTTTACGAGTTTGCTTTACTAACTTCTGTGTCATTTGGGAAGATCATCTTTTGATCTTCAGGACATATTGAGTATGTATTTTTAGTAATGTATCAGCCTGATCTTCCAAAAATACGGTTGTGCAAGCTGTTTTATGGAAAGGAAACCAAATAACAGGAAGAAGCAGGAAATGGTAGTCAAACTTGTCATCTTAACCATGTATACAAAACACCCAGTTCTTCAGATATGCTAAGCACCTTCACTCCCTTCGTTGGAATCTGTACATAGTTCATTTTCCATCAGTTCTTACGCTGTTTTAATACACTAAGGAGAAAGGTAGTAGTATCTTCCACTTCACCCTGGCATTTTTCTGCTGCATCCATTGGGTGTATCATGTAGAAGTTACTTGCATGCTGTACTAATTGTGTTGGTTTTTTGAGATTTGTGTTGGGTGATTTCTTTAGTCCTGCTAGTGTGTGTTTGTATCCAGGTCTTTCTTCTGCTGGTTAAGACTGATTGCTATTTGGTGATATTATTTTTATATTTTATCAGTATTTCTTTTTGTTGCAGAAATTGTGTTGTCTGATACCTAGGATCTTTCAGGGATCTCACTTTAAAATCTGACATTCTGGTAGTACTGAAGCCCTTTGCAGCTGAATGTTAGTCCTCAGCAGATTATTGTGTGCTTTTTTGAAAGTTGAGTAATACTGATGATAAAGGCAGTTATGCCACTTTATTCAATGACAGTCTTTAATATGAACATCTGTACTGCATACAATTTCTGTTCCCTAAGTTCAAAGCATACTACAGGTTTGGTATCCTTCCAAGTATTAGTGGAGGAAGACTTTTCCTGCCTCCAGGAGTGGGAAGAGCTATAATCAGTTGATGCAATCAGTAATATTGTCAGAATACTAAAAAAATGGCAATAATTGCATATTTTCCACTCAGAAATGGTCTCTTATTTCAGAATGTCAGTAAGTATTTTTGTATCTAGTAAAGTGATCCTCTGTTTACGATTTTATGTAATCATCATTGATTCTTTGTAACTTGCAGATTTTTAACTTCCTTCTCAAAAGTACCAAGTCAAACTATTTCATGCTTTCCACTTGAACTTCATAACACAGGCTCGACTTTGGAAGGCCAAAGTGCCTAAGGATGGGTGCACAGATGTACATTTATACACTGTAATCAATTTCTTAAAAGTCATTGGGGAGTTGTATTTGCTTCTGTAACTGTTCAGCTTTTTTGGAATCAAGTAGTTCTCTGTTGTTTCAAAATACTATTTATCTGAGTCAGCTGCCTTCTTTTCCCATTCCATCTTCAATGAAAGGAACATGATACAGGCTGTACGTTTCTAAACATATTTTACACAGGCCAGTTATTTTTGTCAGGAAACCAAATCAGACGTTGTCTAAAAAGACAACTTGTTAGTGTTTGTAGACTGCACTTGGAACCATAGACAGATCTGTTTTGAAGATAACATGATGCTCTTGTAACTGTTTTTCTTCTGATATTTAATGATGTCGCAAACACCCAGGATCATTCTGTGGTATTTGTGGTTGGCTTTCTTCTTGTATTTTCCATGGTTTTGATGCTGGCTTTGATGGCAAATATGTCTTGGATTATTTTTTGGAGTATGGGTTGATATGTATCCTATTTTAGAGTGGTTTTTTTAGGTGAAACTATACTCCCATAGTTAACAAGTTCTTATTCAGCATCCCTTTTTACCTGTATGTGAAGAGATTAAAAATTTTAGTAGCAGCAGCTGTTGGTATTTCAAAATACTTTTAATTTGATTTATCATACAGATTATTGATGGGTGGGTTTTTTTTCAGTACAGGTAAATATTAATGTTATATCCTTAAGAAATAAAATCTTCCATCTCAAATTTGTTCCTACTCTATGACATTAAAACTTTAAACTTTTTTGGTTACAGTTTTGAGGATATTCTGTGCCTTGCTGATTCCCCATCTTTGTCAGATATCACGCTTGATGGCAATCCAATAGCTCAGGAGACATGGTACAAACACACTGTTCTCCATCATATGATGCAGCTCCGACAGCTAGATATGAAGAGAATCACAGTAAGAAATTTCTGTTTTCATCAAACTTCCTAGATCCTTAAATTCAGAAGTCAAATGTAGGGTTTTCTGTGTATGTATGTATATTAAATACCACCATTTCTTAATTTAGTACGGAACTGAACGGTGTATAGACATTACAATATTTACAACTTTAACCTTTTTTCTTTTGTTCATTATTATGTAGGGGTGTGCTTCTTTTTACTTCATTTTAACCTGTTTATTTTTAAATGCTTAAACTCTTGATCAGTAAATACTGTGTGATCAATTGCCATGTGAGAGAATCTGCAGAGCTTTTGGTTAGAACTTTCTCAACACAGTCTTTATTGGTTTGCTGTATAGCTGAAAAGGAGCAGCGTATTTCTTCCAAAGGAATAGTCTGTTTACTCTAAAATTACTGTTGTTGGTATCTTTTTTTCATTGAAAAATCTTGTTGGTTTCTGTAGTCTGCCTCCCTAAGGAGACCTGGCAATCACACAGTTTCTGTGTGTCTGTATTCCTTCCTTCCTTCCCTAGCCTACTCTCCCCATTAATTCCTTTTGCTACTGCTCAAGTTCAGGTAACCTTGGTAAAGAACAGAGGACTTGCAGACACCTAAGTCTCCTACAGACTTTTTGAAAATAGACTGTAAGGTCGAGGATGAAGAGCAATCACTGGGGACCTTACCGTTAAGTCAACTGTTTTATCTGTTAAATCAGTAATAGCCATGCTAATTCTTCTGTGTCTACTCAAGTGATGCAGAAGCATGACCTTCTTAAAAATAAATGCGTCCAACAGCAAGATAACATAATATGCTTTACAAGCAACAGTGTTGCAGTGTTATCTTTTTTTGACCAGATGCTGATACATACACCTTATTTTAAATGCTCATTTGCTTTGTACAAAGGCTGAACTGCATTATAAATTGCACCTGTTGTTTTACCGTCTATCCCGTTGTCCTCCAGCCAATCCACCATGAGTATAAAATAGGGCTAATTGTGATGTAAAATATAAGTTGTATGTGGAAAACAGTGATTTTAAAAATAAAGTGCTTTGGGACACGAGAGTTATACTCCCAGCATCGAAAATACTAAATACTTGTTTGTTGGCAGGTATTCTATGGGTTGGTTTTTTTTTTTCTTTTGTGAATTTATCCTGACTTAATTGCATACTTGCTAATTGCTTTGCTTTTAAAAAGATAGTTTCCTCAGTATCAGTTTAGAAACTTGAGTCACATAAAGAAAATGTCTCTCACCTCTGGCCTGTCTTGAGAGGAGACGGATCCTGGTAGAAATCTCAGTAACAGGAAAGACTAGAAAGAGCTCAAACTCCCTTTTTAGATTCTGTGGATCTCTATGGGGAAAAAGCTATTGGAAATGCACAGCTGTAGGAAAAACTTAGTCCGGGTTCACACCTTGTTAAACATCAGAGAATCAACCACAAGATAAAAAGCCATAGACGACCAGGCTTCACCAGTTGTGCTGCTCATAAATCTACTTGTAAAAAGAATGTGTTTTGCTTTCTTTGATTTGCCTTCTGGTTTTTGAGCCTTGAGATTTTTTTTTAACATATTTTTTTTCCATGTAGAGGGTGCTATATATTTTCTCCAATAAACACTGTGTTACCCAGATAATCATATGACTTAAGAAACTGAGATTTTAAGAAAAATAACAAGTATAATGAGATTTGTGATAAAATTAGAGAGTTGGCAATGCCAAATCCAGCTATTCTGCATAGTAATGGAGTGTGCTGTTGCCAGTGGCTGTTAAGGGTAAATGCAACTTGGTGGGGGAATGGACACACAGTATTGGGTATGTGCTTTTTCTCACTCAATTAGTATACCTAAACTCTAATTACTTTTATAGGATCTTTTCTTCATTAATCTTAAGAGCATCCAGACCATTTTGAACTTAAGTATTGCTTTGTCTTGTAAAGAACTGAGAGTTGGAGCGGGATGTTGGTTCTTTCTGACTAGGAATTCTCACTAACCTGTTCAGAAGGATTTCTGCTCGAGAACTGAGTTTTAAACAATTGTTACTTCTGCTTTGAACTTTTCTTTTTTACTTGGTGGTCTTACTGGGACAAGAAAATGATTTCACAGAATCACAGAATAGTAGGTGTTGGAAGGGACCTCTGTGGGTCATCTAGTCCAACCCCCCTACAAAAGCAGGGTCACCTACAGCAGGCTGCACAGGACCTTGTCCAGGTGGGTCTTGAATATCTCCAGAGAAGGAGACTCCACAACCTCCCTGGGCAGCCTGTTCCAGTGCTCCGTCACCCTCAGAGGGAAGAAGTTCTTCCTCATGTTCAGACGGAACTTCCTGTGCCTCAGTTTGTGCCCATTGCCCCTTGTCCTGTCACTGGGCACCACTGAAAAGAGCTTGGCCCCATCCTCCTGACACCCACCCTTCAGATATTTATAAGCATTTGTTAGGTCCCCTCGCAGCCTTCTCCAGGCTGAACAAGCCCAGCTCCCTCAGCCTCTCCTTGTAGGGGAGATGTTCCAGTCCCCTCACCATCCTTATAGCCCTCCGCTGGACTCTCTCCAGTAGCTCTTCATCTTTCTTGAACTGGGGAGCCCGGAACTGGACAGAGTACTCCAGATGAGGCCTCACTAGGGCAGTGTAGAGGGGAAGGAGAACCTCCCTCCTCCTGCTGGCCACACTCTTCTTGATGCATCCCAGAATTCCATTGGCTTTCTTGGCAGCCAGGGCACACTGCTGGCTCATGGTTAACCTGTCGTCCACCAGGACACCCAGGTCCCTCTCTGCAGAGCTGCTCTCCAGCAGGTCCACCCCAAGCCTGTAGTGATGCATGAGGTTGTTCCTCCCCAGGTGCAGGACCCTGCATTTGCCTTTGTTGAACCTCATCAGGTTCCTCTCTACCCAGCTTTCCAGCCTATCCAGGTCACGCTGAATGGCAGCACAGCCTTCCGGTGTGTCTACCACACCTCCCAGTTTGGTGTCATCAGCAAACTTGCTGAGGGTACATTCTAACTCTTCATCCAGGTCACTGATGAAGAAGTTAAACAAGACTGGGCCCAGTACTGACCCCTGGGGGACACCACTTGTTACCAGCCTCCAACTAGACTCAGCGCTGCTGATGACAACCCTCCGAGTTCTGCCGTTCAGCCAGTTCTCTATCCACTTCACCGACCACTCATCCAGCCCACACTTCCTCAGCTTCCCTAGGAGGATATCATGGGAGACTGTGTTGAAAGCCTTGCTGAAGTCAAGGTAGACAACATCCACGGCTCTCCCTTCGTCTACCCAGCCGGTGATGTCATCGTAGAAAGCTATTGGATTGGTCAGGCATGATTTCCCCTTGGTGAATCCATGCTGACTACTCCTGATAACCTTCTTTTCTTCCACTTGCTTGATGATGGCCTCCAGGATAATCTGCTCCATCACCTTTCCTGGGATGGAGGTGAGGCTGACCGGCCTGTAGTTCCCTGGGTCCTCCTTCTTGCCCTTTTTGAAGATTGGAGTGACATTGGCCTTTCTCCAGTCCTCGGGCACCTCTCCTGTCCTCCAGGACCTCTCAAAGATGATGGAGAGTGGCTCAGCAATGACATCCGCCAGCTCCCTCAGCACTCGTGGGTGCATTCCATCGGGGCCCATGGATTTGTGGACATCCAGATCGCTTAAGCTATCCCTCACACAGTCATCCTCGACCAAGGGAAAGTCGTCCTCTTTGTAGGCTTCTTCTCTTACCTGCGGGGCCTGGGATTCCTGAGGGCCAGTCTTAGCACTGAAGACTGAAGCAAAGAAGGCATTCAGTAGCTCTGCCTTCTCCGCATCCTCCGTCACCAGGACACCCGCCTCATTCAGCAGCGGCCCCACATTGTCCCTAGCCTTCCTTTTGCTGCTGATGTAGTTGAAGAAGCCCTTCTTGTTGTTTTTGACATCCCTTGCCAGCTTCAATTCCAGATGGGCCTTGGCCTTCCTCGTCGCATCCCTGCATGCTCTCACCACGTTGCTGTACTCCTCCCAAGTGACCTGTCCCTCTTTCCACATTCCATGGACCTTTCTCTTCTGCCTGATCTCCGCTAGAAGCTCCTTGTTCAACCATGCAGGTCTCCTGCCTCCTTTGCTCGATTTCTTTCTCAGGGGGATGCATTGCTCCTGTGCATGGAAGAAGTGTTGTTTAAAGAGCGACCAGCACTCATGGACCCCCATGCCTTCGAGAGCCCTGGCCCACGGGATTCCTCCCAGTAGCTCCTTGAAGAGCGCAAAGTCAGCCCTCCTGAGGTCCAAGGTTTTGATCCTGCTTATCGCCCTGCTTCCTCCATGCAGGATCCTGAACTCGACCATTTCATGGTCACTGCAGCCAAGTCTACCTCCGACCTTCACATCCTCCACCAGTCCCTCCTTGTTTGTTAACACAAGGTCCAGCAGAGTGCCTTTCCTTGTTGGTTCCTCCACCACTTGCATCAGAAAGTTATCATCGATGCTCTGTAGGAACCTCCTGGATTGCGCCTGCCCAGCTGTATGGTCTTCCCAGCTGATGTCAGGGTGGTTGAAGTCCCCCATGAGAACCAGGGCCTGTGACTGTGAGGCTGCTTGCAGCTGCCTGTAGAAGGCCTCATCAATTTCCTCCTCCTGGTCAGGTGGCCTGTAGTACACACCCACCGTAATGTCACCCTTATGAGCCTGTCCCTTAATTCTAACCCACAAGCTTTCAACTTGTTCCTCGTTTGCCCCCAGGCCAAGCTCAATGCATTCTACTTGCTTCCTCACACATAGAGCAACTCCCCCACCTCTCCTTGTTGGTCTGTCTTTCCTAAAGAGTCTGTAGCCATCTATGACAGCATGCCAGTCATGCGAGTTGTCCCACCACGTTTCTGTGATGGCGACCAAGTCGTAGCCGTCCTGCTGTATAATGGCTTCCAGCTCCTCCTGTTTATTGCCCATGCTACGTGCGTTGGTGTAAACACAAGAAAGAATAAAATCTGGAGGATGTTTTCAAAAGTTTGTAAGAGCCTTTGAAGCTTTATTCATACTGGTTTTCAAGAAGTATGCTCTTTGACAGGCCTTTTCTATAGGATTTTCTATAGGATTCCCTGGAGAAAGAGAGCCTTGGAGCAAAAGTGTAGTGGTAACTGCCTTTGCCATAGGGAACCATTCACAAACATGTAGATGAAAATCAAGTACTCTGCGCTTGGAATAAAACTTTTTCTGCATTGTAATTGTGCTAATATTTTGTAAGTAGAGGTAGATTTGCCTTTATTCAAAGGACTGCATCGTATTATGACAACTTTTCAACCCTGACCCGTGAGGAAGTTGGTGTTTTCTTAGGCCGTGTCATTCCTAAGCTATTTTTGAATGTAAGATTTAAGTTCTTAAACCACTGAGGTGTGGACCTAGTGGTGGTGAAATCAGGGAGGGTTAGTCACCTGTAACGAGTTTTACTGTAAGACTGTAAACACTTGCTCATTGTTCACACTAGAAGATGATTTTCAGCTGAAAAACCTGCCCACTTTGTATTGTATATCTAAAATGTCAACTCAATGGATTTACTCTCTTAAACTTTGATAGATCAGTCTAGAGGCTTAAAGAGTGGGGAGGGGACTGAACGACAGTAGCTGGACCCATTGCTGTGTGTCGCCTGTGTTAACCATCAGTAACTGTCTGTAACAGTTACACCTTACCTCACAGCTGAAGAGGACTAATGGGACTTGATTTATGGCCCAGTGAACTAGGCTTATCACAGAATGCTTTGTGTTGGAAGCGACTTTAAAGGTCATCTGGTTCCAACCCCCCTGCTATGGGCAGGGACCCTTCCACCAGACCAGGTTGCTCAAAGCCCCGTCCAACCTGGCCTTGAACGCTTGAACTACTCTGGGCAGCCTGTGCCAGGGCCTCACCACCCTCAGAGCAAAGAATTCCTTTCCTAGATCTGATCTAAATCTACCCTCTTTCAGTCTAAAGCCATTACTCCTTGTCCTGTCCCTACAGGCTCTTGTGAAAAGTCCCTCTCCAGCTCTCTTGCAGGCCCCTTCAGGTACCAAAAGGCTCTTCTCCAGGCTGAACAGCCCCAGCTCTCTCAGCCTTCCCTCACAGAAGAGGTGCTCCAGCCCTCTGATCATTTTTATGGTCCTCCTCTGGCCCCACTCTGACAGGTCCATGTCTGTCCTGTGCTGAGGGCTCCAGAGCTGCATGCAGGACTCCAGGTGGGGTCTCACCAGAGCAGAGCAGAGGGGCAGAATTCCCTGCCTCAACCTGCTGGCCACGCTTCCCTTGATGCAGCCCAGGGTACAGTTGGCCTTCTGTGCTGCGAGTGCACACTGCTGGGTCATGCTGAGCATCTCATCAGCCAGCACCCCGAAGTCCTTCTCCTCTGGGCTGCTCTCAATCCATTCCCTGCCCAGCCTGTATTTGTGCTGGGGATTGCCCTGACCCATGTGCAGGACCCTGCACTTGGCCTTGCTGAACTTCATGAGGTTCTCACAGGCCCACCTCTCCAGCCTGTCAAGGTCCCTCTGGATAGCATCCCTTCCTTACAGTGTGTCGACTGCATCACACAGCTTGGTGTCACTGGCAAACTTGCTGAGGGTGCGCTTAATGCCACTGTCCACGTCACCGACAAAGATGTTAAACAGCGCTGGTCCCAGTACTGACCCCTGAGAAACACCACTTGTCACTGGTCTCCACCTGGTCATTGAACCATTGACTGCAACTCTCTGAGTGTGACCATCCAGCCAATTCCTTATCCACTGAGTGGTCCATCCTTCATGTCTGTGTGTGCAGCTGAAGTACGTTACAGTCAGGCAGGCTCAGGTTGCGTATGTAGCCATTTGCAGTGTTTGGTTAACATACGGTAATTGTTGGTTTTCTGGGCATTGAAGCTTTTTGAGTGCGTTTCATGGTTTGAACTTTTGAAAAAGTGGACCTATCCAGTGGTGCTTACAGTTTAGCTGCGGCCTGTTGTTTTTCTCCTCCAGTCTTCTATAACAGTAAGCAGATACTGTCTGCAGGCATGTAATAAAAGATTGAAATATGAATGAAATGTTTACATATTCCTTACTGAGACATTATTTAACCAGGAACACTTGCTATCCATCACTTTAAATACATTTTCTAAACAGAATTTGCTAAGTATATGTATATTTATGTAGGTGTATGTATACATATGTAATACATAGTGTATATATAATTTTTTTTAAAATGTGCTGTGGTTCCCGAATTGAAAGACAAGCTGTGTATTTTTAACAGCAAAACTTTGCTGCTTTTCATTGAGGTTTTGTAGGTTTTGGATGCTTAAAGTAAGAGACCTGTGTTTGATTTCGATTATTTGGTTAGACATTTCTCTGCTGATCAGAAGTGAGTTCTACTGCTTTATCCAGAACAGAATTTGTTATGGATTCCATCACCACCATGAAATGTTCTGTTTTTTTAGGGAAGGATCCCTAATTTTTTTTTCTTTCCACTTGAAAATAAGATACTTCAGGAACTTCTGGAGTCATTCTTGTGGATTGTTATCCTCTCTCTTAAATCAGGTCTTACAAAACTATACTAAATTAATACTAAACGTAAATAATGTAGATATATCTCGTCAAATATTACTTAAAGAACAATTTGTCAAAAATTTTGTACTTGTTATTTTTCCATAACTATATTTCTGCTAGAAACACCCGTACGTTCTTACTTCATTCCTATGTACATCGGCCTCTGAGGCAGGTGTGACAACAGTAGCCTGCTTTCTGCGAACGTAGCTGGGCTGAGCTCGGGGTGTCTTCAGTGTGCTGCGCTGAGTCTCTTTATGCCTTGAAAGCTTAGATGGGTGTTCGAGGCCGTTCTTCGTGTTCTTCTTTTTTTCGTTACCTGAAGTAGTTGGTATCAAATGCAGTAGAGCGGTTTCTAATCTGTAGTGAAATGATTTGAACAATTCTAAGGTAGACACACGGTGGAGATGCAGTGCTGCGTTCCTCGTGTGCCAGCTGAGCACTGGTTCCTTTTGTTCTTTGTATGGAGACTATGTTGGCAGGGAAAGCACTGGGCTGACTCAAATGAGGGCAGTAGACCCCCATGTGTGGAAGGCAGTATCATAAAGTATGCATTTGGGGTGGATTAAGGGAAGGCTTTGAGATGGAAGGTAGAGTGAGAAAGAGATTTGTGGAAGCTGAGAGAAAACTGAATTAGGGAACTTTGTGGATGTTTGCCTTAAAGCTTGAAAAAAACCAAACCCTTAAGTTTTGAAAAGAATAAAATTAATGAAGGCTAACTTGCTATGGATTAGTGTCATTTTGTTCTCTAACTCTCACCTTCCCCAGTGCAAAACACAACAAAACCTTGGTTAGTCTGGAGCTGAATGTGTTGACTGGCCAGCTGTTTTCTGCCAAATAGAATGGATAATTTCTGCTTCCTCTCCCTTGGTGGGAAAGCTGGTTTACATTTCTCGTCTTTCTACATACCAATTTTATATAATCAAACTTCTAGGGGGAAAAAACCTTAATTTGAAACCTCTAAACATACTTCAAGTAATTTAATATGTTCAATGTGTTGAAAAGTTGATAGAGAATATTAAGACACTGAAATTGTAAAAAGGTTGTTTCTTTAGGAAGCCAAGTTAAAAAATGTAAATACAAGGTCAAATGGAGAGACTTGACTAGAGAATGAAAAAAAACCTGAAACATCTTTAATTCACTTTCTATAGAAAGATAACACTAATGTAGTTTGCTAGTGTTTATATTTTATTTTAAGACTTCAAGTTTTTAAGTAAACACAAACTTAATACACTTTAACATGTAATTGGGATAAATGGCTGTCATGATGATCATGGCTGTAGTTTGTAACATTCTGAAACAAATCTTGAAGAACAGTATGTTTTTATTTTACATTTTTAATTATAGATTCATATTTGTGGCATATTACCTGTATGGGGTTTATTTAATGATTTTCACAGCCTCATCCTGAACCCTTCCATTCAGCTATTGGGTTTCATTGTATGGTATTTTGTTGTATTGGGATCTAGAAGGTCTTCTGTGTCTATGTGTGGTTTTATTTAAGTATTTCTTTATTGTTGATCCTCAGTATGGACTAATGACCTCTTGAGGTCCCTTTTCACCTGGATTATTCTGTAATACTGTGATGCCAGCCCCTTGGTAATACCCTGTACAGGAAGAACTGAAAAGCCCAGTAGCAGAGGAGGCTGCCAACAAAATTAAACTCACCCTCAAAATGGCAGAAGTTATTTTCAGAAAAAAAAAAAAAAAGAAAAGAAAAAAAGCTGGACTTTCCAATTAGTGTTCCAGGGAGAATGTTGCATACAGTTGAGTTACAGAAGCTTACTTTATCCAAAGCCTCATGCTTTCATCTGCATTAATGTATTCCTTGTTTAATATACGCATGTTAGGTTACAGTCACTGAGGTACAATTTTGAAGTTTGTTGTTTAATCACCTTGCAGGCTGATGTCAAAATCCATGGTATGTCAATGGGTTTCAGGGGACTGTACACAGATATGAGTAAGTTTGCTATGTGAACCTAACCTTTTATGCTTTGGAAATTATTTTCTTAAAAATGAAATAGCAATGCTAAGTGTGAAGATCTGTTTTATTTCATCATCCAGTAAGTATTTACCCATGTTCTTAGGGGTTCTTACAATGCTTCCAACACAGCATGTTTTGGTTATATAGAAATTTTGACATATCAATATGTCTTCATGGTTTCTGTTCATTTTTGTTTGTTAATTGTCTTAACACATAACTTTCTGGAAAGTGAAAGTGAAAAGGTTGGGACACGGGCTTTCTATTTTAAGGAAAATCAAAACAGTTTCCGTATGTTCTGGGAAGATACTTGAATAGAAACACCCAAATGGCAAGTGAAGTAAATCAAAATAAGTTAAAGCATGCTTCCCAAATATTTGTGTTGGAAGGACTCTACGCTTTTTATTTCATAGTGAACATTTCTTTTGTTATTTGGAAAATATATGTTCTAAAAATACTGCGCTATGAGAATGTTTAGACATCTGCAAACAGCAAGCATTCAACCTAATATGGATGTACTGCAGCATTAAATTGCAATACCAGGAAAATTAAGCATCTTCACTTACATGACTTCCATTATTTAGGAATCAATGACTTTCTTCTTCAAATTTCTTCTTGAATAGGTAATAATGTTGATGAGAATAATGTTAATGTACTATAGTTAACTTTGAAAATACTATTTTCTTCTCAAATTCTGTTGCTGATTGAGAAAAGTAAGCCCCTGGAAATGCTTTATAATGATAAAAATCAATCTTAGATGATGATTTGAGCATAAATAGAATTCAGCTCATTTGCTCTCTGTCTTCACTTATAAAAAAAATCCTACTCATTGCAGAAACTCCTACAAAGATATAATGCACTGTTATATTTAAAAATGCAAATTTTCACTGTCATACTCACCGTATGCTTTATACCTTTTCAAAGACCTTTACAAATGCTTTATCTTCAGCATTTGTATCTGAGTGCATATCTGTTTCTTCATATTTCTTGATTTGTTTATAATTACCGATTTTATAGTTTTTAATAATGTTCAGAAACATTAAAAAGTTAAAAATCCTAACATTGCATTAGAATAAAAATTGCAGTTCAAATACAAACACAAAAATATATTAATAGTTTATTAGCAATGCTTTTGAGAGTCTGATTAATTACTCCTTTTATGAAGTTGTTTTTCTTTTTTTTCATCCAGGAAGAAGAAAGACGTATGGCATCTGTTGCAGCAAGGAAAGAGGAAGAAAGGAAGCGTGAAAGCCATAAACAGACTTTGCTTAAGGTATTTTCTGTGGCTGTTCTAAGCCTACTGTAAACGAGTTCACAGCAATAATCTATGTCCTAATTTTTTTGTGGTAGTTCTTAAATATGCCAATATGCCTCTATCTCTTTAACCTTTTTTTTTACAGCTTAAACAGTGCACTCCACAATTCAAACTCTCTCCAGTCAACTATGCAAGTTATACTTTAGCAAAAAAATCCCGTTGAATATGTGAGTGTGATATGTCTAAAAGGATGGCAAACTTCATTTTCACAAATCCAGAGATGAAGTAAATCCAGAGTAAAGTAAAGGACTTTTAAATGATTTCAAATTCCTTGGTCTCCCCATTTCAGGTCAGTGCTCTAACTGCTGCCATGCAGGGTTTTCTGAAGCAGTTTTTTGTTCATTCTTTCCTGTTGAAGTTGTTTCTTTTTGTAGAAAGAGTTAAGCAATCATCAGAGCAGCAGCTAGACTCCAGCTGTCGTCTTTTTCAGGAGAATGCTTATCTACCAGACCACCTGGCCTGGTTACTGCTGGAGACGGAATAGCTCCAACAGGAGAGACTGAGGTGCACTCCAGAATACCCTGATGGGGCTGGTGACTAAATGACCTATGCTGCTAATAGAAGACCAAAGTTCAAGGACTTAGAGTATCTACATGCCATTTGTTGTGTGAATATTGCCATTTGTCTCCAAATCATTTTTCTTTGGAGAAAGATGCCTGGAACTTTTTGTCATCCAGTAATGGTTATATAAAAAACTTTCAAAAAACTCTTTCAAATTTAGCAGTCAAACTAACAAACAAAAATTTTTCATGTATCCATATTTTTGAGTTGCCTAGGTAAAATCGTGTTTCATGAAGGGGATTAGGCTGCAAGTAGTTGTGGGAGGTTGTAAGAAGTGTAGCAAACATATATAGCTCTGAAAAATAAGAAGACACAAACAGAATATTAACAGTATATTAAATGACGTTTCAAGTATGTAGAAAAAACCCCAATAATCTTAATATATGAAAGGGGGGAAAGGAAAGAATTCTGTCTCTAGTGCCTAAGAATGTATTTTCATTTCCTGTATATTTGTATTCATGTATATTTTGATTTTCTGTTTTTTTAAAAAAGTCAATTTTTTTGAAGCAGTGTCATTGGTTTTTTTGTTGTTGGTTTTGTTTTTTTTTGGTTTTTTTTGTTTTTTTTCTCCTGAAAGATACTGATGTATTTGAAGTCTCTTCAGGTTTGGTGTTTTGGTGCCAGTTCTAAGTGACATAAAGAATTTAGTGAATAATATTCACACATGGTGCTATTTTATGCTGTTGGAGAGCTAACTGTGTCTCTGGAATGGAAAAAAAAGTAGGTGTTTATTGAAAGTGTTGATTTGTAGTTTATGTTCTTAACCATTGAGGTAACGTTTCCTTGTAGCAGAGGGATGTTTGTCTTGATGGCCTGGATTTCTCAGTGCATTTTGCTTGTGGAAACTTCCTTTAGAAGAAAAAAATATATTTTTAATGTATAATGCCATTGTTACTCAGATTGCAACGTTAAATTATAGATTTTGTAATTTTATCGAGGTGTCTTTCTTATCTTCAAATAGTTAAGTGGCTTAAGAGCCAAATACCAATATTTTTTGCATGATTCAGTGAGTTTGCATATCTTTCCTTTGTAAGTATGTTCTTGTGTGTTATGGTTCTAGTTCATTTTTTCCTGTTCCACACATTTGAATTGAAAGGAACAGATCTGCTCATAGGTAGAATGTCCAGTGAAAAAAGTTGCTAACTGTAGGATTTTTTTCATAGTTAAATCTGAAGAAAATACTTAGAGAATCATATTCTGCAGTGTTTGTTGTCAGTTTCCTCCAAACTTCCTTAAGCTACATGCAGTGTAAATGACATTACAAGCACTCATTCAGTAGCAAACAATTGCTGCTTTCCTGTATTCACTGCATTAAAAAAGTTAATTTCAGCAATGTCATCTCTTCTTTTTCCCTTACTGATACTTGTCTACTCTAACAGCGGAGTTTCTTCATCTGTTTTTTTTCCAGTCTATTGTTTTATTGCTTAAAACCTACTCCTGTGGGAGAGTTTGAGAAGTACTTCAAAACGTACAGAGAATGTAATTCCTTTCCAATAGAGGCTGAACTTAATATATACTGGAACAAGAAATAGTTATTGCTAGTAGAATCTTCACACTTCTAAAAGATGCTTTTTCTAAAATGAATTATTGGAAGTTTTCAAAGCTCTGTAGGAATCCAGCATCCCACAACTGAGGGCTAACAAAGCAGTAGAGCTGTTGTGAGGAGACTGTCACCCTCCAGAACAAACAGAATTTTCAAATGTGATTGGAAGAAAATACTGACAATTTCAACTTCCACCTATTTTCTGTGATATGGAGCCCAGTCATCACTGAAGTCTGTAACTGTTGGGGATGTAGTGTTCTCTAACCAGAAAACATTGTAACTCTTTGGGCAAATTGAATGTGAAGTAGAGTTTTGAGCTCTATTACAACAGAAAAACTTTCAGAAGAAGAAACTTTTTACAGTAGTTCTCATGTACTTTCGATGTCAGTTTTAGACGATTATGGACATATTTTTTTTATGAGCATTTAAAGTCTAGTAGATCTGCCTCTGCATTATCAGTTGTTGAAACAGATCATGGGGTTTACTCAGTATAATAGCCGCAGCATGAGGGATTTGCATGTAGGTATTACATGTTTTACTGGGAAACACTTATATGCAGTTGTTCTTTGTTCTTAAGGAGTAAAGGAATTCTCAGGCTCCACAAATTCACAGTCACAGATGATGAAATGCTTGGAGTTTTTGTTGATCTACTATTTTCTGCTTTTTAAAGAAATATTCATTTGTAGTGCTTTACTCTTCACGTTTCCAGCACCGAGTACTGTGAGAAACATTTTTAGTGAACTGCATTGCAGTGGTGTCCACAACTCTCACACTGTGAAAGGAATTATGTAAAAACATGATGGTAACAGTCACATGTTACTTTTATATGTTAAACCTGGGAGCATTGTGAGTATGGGTTAATTTCAAATTATAAAATTAGGTTTACCCTGGTCCCCTGCCTTTCTCTATAGGCGTATCAAATAATTTATCTTCTTTTTTTTTTTCCTATTTGAAAAAAGGGGCTATAATAAATCTTTGTGGTTTGTGTTGATTTTTTTTTTTTCCAGCCACAGAGTCTGTCTTAAAACAGAAATGTAAATGTTCAGTTTTAAAACAAAGAAAAGCCTTTCTAGCCTTCAGGATTTTGGGTACAGCATTCTAAATCTGAATCAATATTGTGGTGTTTTCTTGTACCTTAATCAACCTAACAAAATATTCTAAAGGAGACAGGAACTAGTGTAATGATATTTAAAATTATAATATTAGACAGGCTTTTAACACTAGTAAGAAATTGATAAAGTTGTTGAGCTTATGCTCTAAGGAAGTAGTTGTTAATGGGGATTTACTTCAACCGAGATCTTTTTAGACCCAATTCAAGATCATTGCAGCTTGAAGTTAACAAGTACTTGCTGTTTCAATCCAAAAGTTCACAGCACTGAAGTGGAATATTCATTTGTACATCTGAAGGTTACACACCTTTTATCCTTCCCCTGTTTATGGGTAAAATTAGTCACAAATACACAGACTGCCTTTCCCCCCTCCATTCCAAAATACTAGGACATCTGTTTGTATTCCAGTTACAATAGCGGATGTTCTGAAGTATATAAGAGAAATTAAAGGATTCTTAGAATGTCATGTTTTTTTAATACTTCCTAAGAGTGGGAAGCTTTAAATTAAGGTTGCAACTTTGTAAGGATCTGAAAGCTGCATTTCTATAGCGACATCAATTTAGAATATGATAACATCAACCAAGAAATCATTGGCTTTGACTGATACTCTGTTTTCTCCATGTTTTGTGGATGTAAATTTATTTTATGCTGGGCTGCTCTATAATATTTTGCTGTTGGAAATTCTAAGTCACTATTTGAATTTCGTTGGGAGTAGTGTAACAGTGAGATGGCTGACTGAGAATCAGATCTGATTCAGAAGAACCAAATGACGTGAAACTAACAATGAATTTAGCTTTTGATATTATTTATTTTGTGCAGTTTTCATTTGAGAGTTCACCTGCCAGTCCGTGAGCTCTTACAAAGCACCTTGTTCTTTAACCTTTTAAAGTATGCTGAATGGGATATATTAAATCATATCGATGTGATACAGTAGAATAATAATCTATGATTAGAATGGTAGGTAATTGACAGGATTTCCATGACTGTAAAGAACAAGTACTTATCAGACTTTTGAAATACTGGTTCATTGACAAGACCCGTTTATAATATAAAAACTACTTAAAAAGCTATTACAAAATATTTAAACTTAGATCTGTTGTAGTCATATCTACTATGAAGGTAATTTCATTTTCTGTTTTTATGAAATTGAATTTTTCCATTTTTCAGAAGGTAACTTTTTTCCCCATGCAGATTGTGATGCACGTACTGCTAAGACTGAGAGCAGTTGCGTAATTGTTTTAGCTTAAGTGCTAGGGTCACTCAGGCAGCATGGAGGAAAGTACAATCCATCTGCCCTGTTTTGAGGGAGTATTAAAAGCAGCTCTAGACTGTTAAAATGAGACTTCTGTCATTATCCAAACTAGATAGTTTAACTTTATTCTTTCACAAGTTATGGATTTATTATGTTTTTTTTCTGGTTTATTTTATTGCAGTTTTTGCGAAATCATTGTTTGCTGGCTGTCATGCAAAATAGCACTAGAATGATGCCTTGGTTTTAGTGCATAACCACCAACCAGTACTGTTGTTTCTTCAATTTAAAATGTTTTGATTAAGCAGAATATTTTTTTCAGAACACTCAAGTATGTTGATGCTGCACTATCATAACATAGTATGACTTATATCTCGTTTCAGGAAAAGAAACGGTTAACGATTTGTAATATTGCACGTCAGTGGGAGATACAGCAGAATCGAATAGCTCTTGTGGCTTCTTTAAACCAAGATAAAGACAACGAACCCTGTCAGATCAATGGCAGTGCTGCATATGTATTTCCTGAAGAAAGCAGGTATTTTATTGGGAAATATTTCTTCTTATTCATGTCTTATATTCCCAAGTTACTACTTCTCACATCTGAGATCTCAGTGTATTTCAGTATAAAAAGTAATATATCTAAATCAATCCTGAAAAGATGTTTTACTTCATGATTAAACCTGTTGGCCGTTAGTAATAGGTAATACATAATAAGTAAGTAGTATAACAGCAACTCATTGACTAAAGAAGTCCAAGCTATATTATTATGTGATTTTGCTAAATAAGGGAGGACTTCATGTTTGCAAGAAATGTTACATATGAATTCTTGAGCCTTGTTAAGGCTGTTCATTTCCTTGACAGCTTAGATTGTTGCCTTCAGTTGAAATGAACAAAATGAGTATATATGATCATTACAAATGTTTGTAACCTCTTTGTGTATCAAGAGGTTTCATAAACAGTGTTTTCTCAGTTTGAACAGCAGCATCTCTTACAGGACCACTTTCATACCCGTGGTATTTGAACAACAGCAATTCTTTGACTTAGTTGTATTCCTAAGATAGTTTTTCCTAAGGTAATTTTTGTATTGTTTGTTTAAAGTTATATTGTTGGTTTAAAGTTGTATTGTTTTTGTGACGTTATGGCTTGCTTATCTGCATCTAAAAGGTGGCCGTCCAGCATTCTGTATAATTTAAAAACCAAATGCAGAATGTGGTGAACAATGTGTGCTTTGGATTGGCTAAAACCGAACTAGCACACTTTCAACCTGGCTAGCTCAGGCAAAAGTCCGAAAAAATAGTCTGCACAAATTCAATAGCAATTACAGCGTCCTGCTGTGCCTGATCAACACTGGAAGTGTCAGGTACGGGCAGGAAGTCTTTGCCTCTCACAAACAGAACCCACCTGGGTTTCAGTCAGGTATTGGCTAGACCTGGTTTTTATCTCCCATTGAGTGCTGCATCTTTTGAAACATTTTTTTCTTAGCATTTTTGAATTGCTGTAGTCCTTTCTGTTCCTGTGCTTCCAAAGCTTTCCCCCAAACATATATTAGCCACTACTTTCTTGTTGTCTTGGTTTCTTCACAATTTAATTCAGTGTTAGTAATCATCCCCTGTGACCAAGTCAATGTAACTATGGTAACTTGAGCATTGTCCTGTACATGAACAGATTCTCATTTCTTGAAAAATCATGCTTTTAAGTAACATGTTAAGACTTTTCCTGTGGAGTTGTGGGAAAGATTTTGGTGTAATGCTGTCTCTGCTTACAGTGACTAAAGCTGGCTCATTCCTTGTAGTTCCTGACCACGAATGTTAGGATTCTTTTGTCAAATCTACAGTAGTAAAATATAATGCATAAAATCTGTTTCCATGTTCTCGTGAAAGTTTTCATAGCTTAAGATTTGTAGAATGTGTTATAGACATCAAAGTGTAGTTACTTTTATGAAATACAAAATTTCAGAGGTGTTAACAAAATAAACCATGTGCTTTATATACACATAATATCATTGTCTTATGTAAATTACAGCACATTGAGTTTTCTGAATTTGACACTTAGGTTTGAAATTTTTCTCTTTTTCATGACTGGTTAGAGAAATGAAAGTGTAATAGTGATCTTTATCACTGATTTATGTTAGTTTGGGTGAGGATGTGGCAATGTATGTTAGAATTAAGAAGTTGTAGAGAACCCTGCCATTTTTTGCTTTGATTCCTTATTACTCTTTAGCCTTCTCTAAGTTAAAATTGACATTGATCTACTACTATGATTTATAATAGAGAAGAATTTCATAAGATATTTTCAAGATGAGTGACTTATCCATAAAATAGCATGTGAAATTCAGCACAGATAAGCAATTACAACTTCACGTTAAAGTGATGGGCTCTCAACATTTCCAGTCAAGAGTGAAATCTTAAGAGTTCTGGTTGATTTTGTCAAGAAAACATTGATCGAATGATCACTAGCAAAATACATTAAAAATAGTAGGAAGGTAATAGTAGCAATCATTACACAACTTTCTAAACCTGTGATTTGTGCTCATCTTGAAGCCTCTGTGCACTTCAGTTCCAGTCAGCTGAGTGTATTGTGTTGGAAGTAAGACACAAAGACATAAGAGCTGAGAATACCTGGACTTAATGCTTAATTTTAAAATCACTCTTATGAATTGGAAAGCTCATGTGATTTTAAAGTACTTATTTATCCCTATTAATTAAGGATTAAACAAGGATAATAAGCCATAAGATTCTGCTCATCTCTAATAATGAATCCTGATGTCCTGAACTGGTAATGTGACATGTGGGTTTGAGGAGGAAGTGATACTCCTGTCAAGAATAAAAATAACTGTTCAATACTGTGAATAGCATTATCCTGGATTGATCTTAACAATTGTCTGTTTTTAAAGCACTTATTCGTGTCATAACTTTTACATTTCCTATAGCAAACAGAATGTGAAAGTGACTTTGCTTGAATAAATACATTGTATTAAGTTGGGTTTAGATACCTAAAGTAACACAAAAGTTAGCATTCAGAGTTAAACTTTTTAAGCAGGTTATTAAATATGAGTGATGTGTATATATATATACCCAGAGCTTTTCTGTCAAAGTAGAACGTTTGCAGCGTTACTTGATGGAAGGAGGATTTTGCAGTCCTTAATATTTTTGAACCAGATTGGGTGCTGCAAATGAATGAATGCTGAGAAATGCAATCATATTTGGCAGTTGGGTTTTGGTAAATGAAAGGACTATCATTCAATAGAATGATGTTACTATCTCAAAATAATCTCGTTTATATTGCAGAATTTTTATTTCCTCCACAGGTCTCTTGATACAATATTGAGCAGTGCAGTAGAAGGCTTGTCTGTTCTTGAGTCTCATTTAGTGGAAGTGGAAGGAGACACTCTTTGCTTGTATGGTGCTGGAGCGCTGGAGTGCCTGGATCGGAACTGGAGCGTTCAAACAGCTGGAATTATTGTCACAGTCTCCTTTATGTTCATAGAATTTGATGAAATTGTTCAAGTGTTAACAAAACTGAAGATAAAATTTCCTAATTCTGTGGTAAATATGCCTCAAATTTCAGCTGTGTGAACAGCTATGGAATATGTATTCTCTAACAGAACCTTAATTTGGCATAGTGACCCTTGAGTGCTTTGATATAAATAGATACATTTTTGAATTACAGATTTGGTTGGTGTTATCCTATAATGCTGACTTTAACCTCGTACTTCTAAAAATCAAGACTTTCATTTAGATGCTCACACAGGATGGTGTTTTCAGGCTGGTTATTATTTCTCTTAATTCCTTTGACCTAGCTGATTACTTTCAAGTTGCAAAACTGATATGTAAGTACGGTATTGCTATTCTACAGTATTGTTATGGATCCATGGTATCAGGAGACCTTCATTTGTGTGGCGAGCGCAAAGATCAGATAGCTGGTAGGATAAAGAGAGAGGTAAAATTCAAAGGCGATAGCTAGCTAAAGCAGTACAGCTCTTGGAATTCCTCAGTTCTTAATGAAGCAAAACAACATAAATGAGATGTCCCTTTAGTACTTTTATTTCCTTGGGCATTTAAATCAGTCACTTGGAAGCAAAACAGTGATGATATACATAAAGCAATTCATTGTTCAGATGATATAACCTCTTGAGCTTCCTGCTTCTTTTTAAAGTTTTGAGTATAACAGAACTTAATGGTTTCAGTGAGACAGATAAATTTGTTGGAACTTCAGACAAATTTAACTGTCTCAATGCAACAGTTGTTTCGTTGGGGGTGGGGGGGTGGAATTTGTGAGGGATAGCAGAATCTCAACTAAATGTTTATCTTCACCATCAATTTTTCCTCCTCCCCCTTCCCTCAAGAATGCTACTGTGTAGCCAAATACATCAGGCGCATAGGAGCACTAGTGTAGGGCATGGTTCAGAGGAACAGGAGGGTACGACTTAGTGTCAGCCTGCTATGGCCAAAAAAGCAGAATATTTAAAAACAATATATTGTACTTATTTTGATGTGTGGATGTTGCAGCTGCTTTACTTGCAGAATTAAAATAAACATTGCTGAAGTAGTATCACTACTTTTTGTGGCATTGAAAATATTAGTGCTGTTACTAAAGGATTTATAATTATTTTAGGGGCTTGTAATGTTGACATTTCTAAATACATGTAATACACCAATTGGTTGATACATTGATGTATTTTGCCACAAAGACCACAAATGAAATGAGCTTAGTTGCTTCATCAGACCTAAAGACTGTTTATTTGTGTTTGAAAATCGCTAGAGTGGCACAGAATAGGAATCTTTGTGTTCACTTGTTATTGTTTCCTCATTTAATTTATTGTGGTTTGATTTTTTTCTTTTTTTTAAGCACCTGAAGTTTAAGGAGACAAATCTTGTGACGCTGCAGCAGTTCAACGCATTGGCCCAGATGCATCGCATTGAACAGTTGACAGTTGATCCTCAGGGAAATCCGGTTGTCAACTTTACTTTGTGGAAATACTATGTTCTGTTTAGACTGAACCATTTTAATCTACAGAAGATAAATGGAATAAAGGTAGGGACAGTGTTGCTTCCTTCTTACTATTGGTCTTAGAAGATAAATTAGCATAGTTTTTAAAAAAGTGTATGAATTGCTAATAAAATGAGCAGGACCCTGTCAGTGTCCTTTCAGTATTAGGAATAAAACAAATTTAAGTAGAATTCACTGTGTAACTTCTTGTGCTGTGCATTTAAGTCCAACTGCACTGTGTTACAGTGAGCAAAATTGATAATGTTCTTAGTTGCCATGAAAAAGGTGTATTGTCTTAGATATTTGCAATTGCAAATGACAGTCTGAGTCTGTACCTGGGTGGCAGGGATATACCTGAAGGGAAAGCTTTTTATTATTTCTGCATGTTTTTTCTGAAAAAAAACCTAGGAACTGCACGGTTTTACTTGATTTTAAGAAGCACTTTATTATGTTCAAAATTATCACAGTGCTGACATTGAATATTTGTGCAAAAATCTGTGTTTGACAGACTACTTGGTAGTTTACAGTATATGATTATTTATATTTTCCAGTGTTACAAAATATAGCTAAAATATTATTTTCATCTTTAAGCCTGTCACAGGAAAAAGTGTCTTTTTTTTCTGCTTGCTATGTACAAGATCATTGGTATGTGGGTTTTTTGTTGGATGTGTGTTTTATGTTTAAATCAATAGAAAGTTAGGACACTAATATTGCTGTTTGTACTTTGTATTCCCCTTTACATCAATTGAAAGTAAATCTATTCAAACATATAAAATGGTTATTTTACACTTGGTCTTTGATCATAAAGGTAGTGAGAATAGTTACGATGCAACACAATGTTTGAATGTGCATTCAATTTTAAATGCTGAATAAGTTTCAGTGGAGTTACGGAAGTTAATTAAAACAAAAATAATTCATAGCATTAGTGCTTAGATCTGGTGTTTTAATTTGGTCATCATCATCATATGTTTTGTGTTAGATATTTTTACTAGTTGTCTGAACAGCCATAGCACAAAAGTGGTTTACTTGGATTTAGTTCTGCAAAACATCTGATAGCTGCACAGAAGAGTGGGTTAAAGAGCTTACCTGAATTAACTATCAGAGAAAAGATGAAGGCAAATATGACTGACTCCAACAGCACAGTATCTTGAAAATAAAAAAAAAGTGATAGTAATCCCACAAGAACTTTAAAATAACCTTGAATTTAGTACTTTACAAATACTGCCCAGCAAAGTTGACTTAAACAAAAAAGAAAAGGTTGAATGTGGGTTTAAAGTTTTTTTTATTTTTTACTGCATCATATTTTTGACATCAACACTAGTGATTCAGATTAAAAGAAAATAGAAGATAAATCTTACCTGTTTGGCCTTCATGGAGCAAGAAGGGGAAAAAAGAAAGTAACACAACTGTTCAAGTAGACTTTTTGTTACAATCTCAAGGTCAGCAAATTTAGTCTTTGAAGGAAAACTTTGAATTTAATAGTGCTTGGCAATGAATTTAGTAAATGGATGTACGGCATGCATTTTATGTTGACATATATCAAATCTTAAATACGTATGACTAAAGAACATTTTTGTCCTCAACAAACTTTTTCAGCCAGACCACACTATATGAAGATGTGCACGCAGAAATTTTTTCCTACTGTCATTAATCATTTGAGAAGTGTCATAGCCAAGCAGAAGAGAGAGATGAGCTCTGATGGCTGTTTTTCATTAGTCTACAGCAGAAGTCGTGGTATCCAGCTTCGCAGATATATGTTACCTTTTCTTTTAAAATCAATAATAGAAGATCCTATTTCAAAGTAAAGAATACAAACTTCTGAAGTGTGCTCTCGGACCTTGGATCAGCTCTAAATAATAGTTTCAGATGATGGAAAGGGAAATTTTGCATATTCTGCTATTCTGATTATAATTTGTGTGCAATATTTGTGAAGACTATTGTGTTGCCAGCTCTGAGGTACATATAGTTGGGGAATAAAAGCAATATAACTAAACTGAATTAACCAAATAAATTGCATAAATCTAGAACTTTTAAACTTAAAAAAAAAATCAAAATTATATGAGGAAGCTTTTATTTTCTCCCCAGACTCCCCCTTTCATTCCAGTTATGTCCCAGGCTAGAAGCTGAGTGTTAGTCTCCCCATAACTATGATTTTGTTCCCTTGTCAAGCTGTTACATTTACTAACTGTGAAGAAGCAAATTCTCTTCATTGAGAGACACTATTTGAAGTTTTTCCCGGTGATTGTAGTCTCAGATTAATTAAGAGTTATCAAGGTTTGAAGTTACTAAACTTTACAAAATGCTTTACATCAAGTGGTAGGGCCTACAATATAACAGATGCATCACATTGACTGAGTTGGTGCCTGTTTTCTGTACTTGGCAAGAAGCAGGCATAATAGACTTACATTTATGTGGTATTACCGTTATAATCTTTTTGAGATTAATGGAACGAACAATGTACTGGAGTAAGGTAGAGAACATGAGTTTCTGTGGAGAGCGTATTCAGCATTGCTGTCTCTGCTGACCTGGTCCTTATACTTCTCTTAACATAAATAAATAAATTAAAATCACTCCTCCAGCAGACGTTTCTGCCTGCAATGGTCTTTGTTTCCCTAGCTGCCTTCTGTGCTCTTTGTTATAGACCTTGCTTCTGTTAACAGAATGTTTAGCGAGGTCACATACTCTTAGGCTACTACATAAGACTTATTTGCTCATTTTTACTTAAAATTAAATCTAAACACTGTGAAAATTGAATTGACTTTACATTTCTAAATTCCTGACCTATGTTTTCTCTGGTGAATTTCTCCCTGCGTTATGCTGTTGCAGTATACTTTAGGCAAGTGTAGGTTGTATAGTCTATAAACATTATACAAGAATATAAGAAAATGACATTAATTTGGATCAAAATTCCATTTTACTCACACATTTGAATAATACAGAACACAAAAATTTTCTGGAAGTACTTAATAAATGTTGTGAGTATTGAAGTTTATTTGATAATGGGTTGCTTTCCAAAAATGTTACATGATGAATGGAAATTAAATTTGATCCAGAAGTTAAGAAGTCACTGAGAGTTTCATTGTCCTGTGTTATCCAGGTCAGATTTAGATGATCATAAAGATTTCTTCTGCGCTTATTGGAACGCCAGGAGTCTAGAAACTGTGCCAACAAACTTTTGGCAGTTAACATCAGTTCGTAGTCTGGCCATCAGGGCAAGAGAAACACAGGCCATGGTCTCCAGAGGTTATGAGCCAAGACAAACGAAAAACAGTAACAACCACCACCAAAAAATAAACCTCTTCCACCTTCTTTATACAAAATTGAAATATGTAAAATTAATCCTGAAAATTTTCAACCATTGAAAATTAAAGAGACTTCTGTAAGTTGATGTTGACACAACAGTATGGATGATATGTAGAGAAGTATAATGGAGAAACAGTTATTTTGGGGGGTTGAAAAATGCAGAGAATATACTTTCCTCCTTTCTCCTCTTTTCTTTCTCCTTTCTCCTCTCTTCCGCCCCTCTAAAGCATGTCTTTCTATAAAGACTTCTCTATGATGCTGCCAAAGTAAGAGAGACCATAAATTATGTTTTCACATGTAGGTGCCCAGATTCTTTTCATTTCTCCAGCATACAGATATTTTCCAGTAGACCTTCTGTAAGTGCATGCAGTATGAAGCAGATTTAATATGTCTGGTCTTCAGATACTCAGTGTAAGAAATCGTTCTAAAATTTGTCATTTCATGAAGCACAGGGTAGCATGTGTATACATTAAAGTTTCCAGAATTACAGGAAATAAAACAAGCACAAGTACTTAATTTGGTTTCTTTTAAAGTACATTTAAAGTGCCAGTAAAAGCAAATCTATCTTCTGAAGATATGCCTGGAGTAGATATCTATGCAGTGCTCTGTATAACAAATTTCAGTTAATTCGCGGTGTACATATGTAGTGAAGCATGAATGTGCCAATTTTGAAACTTCACTTTTTTTTTTCTCCTTTCTTTCCCTTCTCCCCCTTCCCTCACAGGTTACTGAAAATGATATTGTAATGGCGGAAAGGCTCTTTGGCATTCTAGCATATGTAGGATCTTCTGAGCTGCCACATTATCGCATGCTTTCATTATTTGGAGAATCTAGGTAAATACAATGAATGGAACTGGAATTTGTCCAGAACATATGTTTAATTCTTTTGCATACTGTCATGATAAATTCTTTCCAGGTAAAAAGATAAAAATTTCACAAAGTACGTCTTATAGAAGATAGGTTCTCTGCTTATTGCAGAAATATTAGCATCTCCTCATTCATGTAGCCAGAGGTTTTCACAGAAGTTGTATGAAGTCTCCTGAGTAAGATTAAAAGGCACATGCACACAAATGTGCTGCTTGTTTAGTTCTCCAGTTGTACTGGTGTTGGTGAAGATTTATGGGCTTTCACAATGAGGACAGAGTATTTTTATAGTGGGTGACAATAGCAGTTAACAGATTTAAGAGTTGGTGCTATAAGAAAAAAGGTACTTAATAAAAATATTTTTAGTCTTCTATAGATACATACTTAATGAAAGTTTAAGCTGCAAGACTTCCTATTTAGGAGATGCTGTGTGATACATGTCAAAAAGTCAATTGTATAGAAGCCAATTAACAGAGGAATATCTAGAGTCATATATATTTTGAGTAACCTGAGGATGCAATAAACTTGAAAGCTCATAAAGTACATGTTCAAAGGGAGAGAAGAAATAAAACCTCACAATCACTAGAAACAGCTGCACTTAGTTTCCAGTAATTAAAACTGTAAATATCTTTATTATCTTTCCACAGGAGGAAGCAATTCCATTATTTGCTGGACGGAAAGGGAAAGAAATCTGGGACTGGGAGTGAGGAAAGTAGTGATAGCAGAAGAAATGGAGGGGAAAGCGCAACTCGAGCAGTGTTGAATTACATGACAAAGGACTTTCATATGGAAAAGCTTGAGGTAAGTATATCGTTACAGAATACTTTCATCCTCTGTTATATAACCTTAGACTACTACTCATGGCATTTGTCTGTATATCAAGTTTCAGTTGTGCTGTTGAGAATGTTGGTTTTAAAATATCACTGCTTACCGTATTTACAGGTATGATCAGACATTTCATCTAACTCATCTTTGCCAGAATACTGTATAATGGTCAGTTTCTGTCTTAAGTGAAGTGGTTCCGGAACAGTGCTGAGGTCTCAGAAATACATTCTCACCTACAAGCCTTATGTTTGTAATGAAATGTACCTGCATTAGTAAAATACAAGAAGTGAGCAGTTTTTTACAAAGTAAAATGTATATTGCACTTTAGGATTTGCTAATGGAATTGGAAAGTCTGAAAGTATATCCCAAATGAACTGGTGAACACCTTCAGACAAGATTTGAGATAGTGCAGGCTGTAGTAATAAAGAGCTATTTCCTAGCTTTTAAATGAGCTACAGGAAAATAAATATGTAGGAAATGTATTGGGTTTAATTACTAATAAAATTGCAGGCTGGCTTGTTTCAGACAAGTACATCAGTCATGCTTGTTTTAGTTTGCGTTTCTGATCTGCTAACTCTTTTCCTTGGGCAGAGGGAAATTGTTCCCAGGGAGAACATGCTTCTTTCAGCCACAGTCTCCTTTCTGAGCAATCATCATGAATTCTAGCTGTATGCACCTTGCTTCCCACATTTGTCCCATTATTTGTTTTTTGATTATGTGGAAATATATATATCCTCTAGCGAAAGAAATTAAATCAAGTTCAGTAAACACTGAATTCAGTTATTGCAGTGTGGTTGTGTTATCTCAGATCCATCGCATAAAAAAGTGACTGCATGTATGGAGAGATGAAATTAAGAAAACAGTTTCAAAAGCTGTGATAGTAGCTCTTAAAACTTTGAATGGCATCGAGTAATACAGTGAGGCATTCTTCATGTCCCTTACCTGGAACGAGCACTATAATAGAAGAAGCTTCGTATTTGTAAAGTCCATTAAATACATGCCTTGTTTTCTCTTCCCAGGGCAGCAATTCACACCTTGTCCATTGTTATAGTGTTACGTATGTGGCAGCAGATAGTACAGGATGTTACAAGAGAAGAGTAAGATAGGCAAAAAAGATTGATTCCAGTTCCCCCCCCATCAGCAGGAACTTGCATAATAAATGTGACTGAATAAGTTTATTGCTAAAGATGAACATCTGACTCATTGATTAACAATTTGGCTTTTTAGATGAAACAGCTGGAAAGTATTTTCTCTGTTTTAGCATTCATTTAAGAAAACTTCTGGTTCGATGGGCTGAAGCATGACCTAGCATTTTTAACAGTGTCATAAATCAAACTAGTTAGCTATTTAGCACCAATATAACCTATTGTTCAAAGTTTGTTATGGCATTTTATAGAAACTTTGCAGAAACAGGGATTAATACAGGTTGAGTGACTAAAATATGGAGCTAGTAGTTGCACAAAGTACAATATTTTTGTTATTATTTTTAAAGGTTCAGGTTACTTCAGTATCTAATGTAGTACACCGTGGAACCATGCACTTGTCAGAGTCCATCAGGGAACCCGTGGAAAGGATGCATATTGGCATATTTTTCTGTGACAATATGCTGGATTCTTGTTAGGGCAGATATAAACATAAACTTTCCAGCTGTTGTACTATAATCATGAAAAGCTGGGAAGGGAGAGAAGGAAAGAAAATAGTCTGATACTTAATAATTTCTGTAAATTTTCACTGTGGATTTAAGATAAATTAATGAATGAATATAATATGAATATTATGAATACAATAAGATTCTTTGGCCACATTCATAAAAACTTGACTTAGATCCTGGGATGTGCAACTTAAAACCCCCAGGAAAAAGTGTGCAATGGCCTCTTTTCCTGCTAATCGCTCTGTTCTTTAATTCATTAAATTTTTGTGGTTGTTTTTTGGGTTTGCTCTTGTTTAATCTCTTCTTCCTTTGTCTTACACAATGTGTAATGGTTCTCCCATGCAGGAAATCAAGGAAAGAAAAACATTTTGCCAGACATACGTCGAGAACTTAGTGAAAGAAGCAGCTGACATCAATATGAAAAATGAGTCGTTGCAGAAGCTCTGGCCTCAAATGTTCATTGAGCTTGTCAGAGATGCAGTGATAGAAATACGCAATAAAAATTCCTACATGAAACTCTGCTTACAGCGGATCACTGATCAAAAATAGTAGCGTCAAGGCTTGTTGTCTTGCAAGTTTTGGTTTCAGTATTCTATGATGTTTTACGAACTTAAAACAACAGAATACAAAATTACCATCACTGTTGCATACTTCACATGCCACCACCCCCACCCCCAAGGGATGCCTTTAAATCTTAATTAACTCTTGATAGTTTTGAAAAGTTTGCTAGCATACTGCTTTAACATTGCTTCCTTGGCTAAAGTGATCGGATAGCATAGAAGTAGCTTGGTGATTGGTCATGTTCTTGTTTATTTTTTCTGCTACCTGTGCTTCTGTAGTGCTACGGCATTGATTTTTAAAGAACAAATTTACACTCAGCTTGCCTTATTTTTATTGAACACTTTTCAATTGTTACCTATTTGACTGTGTGCTGCTGTTTAAAAAACAAGAATAGTAGCTGATTTTTTTTACGAGCAAAAGCTAATAAATTATTTTTACACCCTAAACTTGATGAACACTTATTGTTGTTGAATTTTTGAGATTATGGAACACGTTTTCACTTCAACGCCATCACAGTGCTTAGCATATCAACATTTAATGAGCCTAATTCTCAAAAGAACAAATTGCCCAAACGTGATTTCAAGTGGTTTTCATTAACTTCATTCGTGTTAGTTTGTGTGAATTATTATAGGTAAATTATGAATTAAAGGTATACTCACTGAAGCTTTATTTTTGTTTTGTTAAATTATGTTAATAATATAATTTATTTTGTTTCTTGATTACTGAATGATTGATTTTTGGAGTTTGCCAAGGTCAAATGAGCTAAAATGCATGCGTTATGTTTGGTAAGGAAACTGATGACTACTATTCAGTTGTAATTCATTTCTGTGACTGTGTGGAAACTTCATATTTATTATCAATAAAAATAAATTCTTCACTTTTGCCCTTCGCAGATACTGTGAAGTAGTGCTGTGTGCAAAGAAAAGACTTCTGTTTAATGCCAGCTGAAGAGATGAGGCACAACTTGCACCCAAAATCAACTGTGAATGGGCAGAAAAAACACATTCCATGGTACAATAACTTCCACTATAAACACCTTGCCAGCTTCTGCCCAGAAATTGAATTTAGGAACTGCTGGCAATTTAGGAACTCCAGCTGATTCCCATGGCTAGTGTTCATATCCGAGTAGACAATTGTGCCATTTAAACTTAATTTTATAGTTCCACTGTATCTTAAATTACAATCCAGAACCTTTGTGCACTCTTTTACTAAATTCAAATTTATCATATTTTACTTAAGCTCATTTATAGAAAAGAAACGTTCATAACCAGAGAAAACTTCCTGCAAGGGTTTCTGTGGCTCAAAACTAAGTTTATTTTTGAACTTTACCTGGACAAAGCTCCCTGGCAAAGCACAGCTGCAGATACAGTTCTGTAAGTTTCTGTGCCCTGCAAATAGCCTGGAATGAGCAGCAGGAGTCAGGTGGCTGCAGGTGTTCTGGAATATACAGTCTGCTTGCATTCAGGTGGAGCTGGTGCATCTGAGTTGTCAGAGGATCGATTTTCAGAGCATGTTAGAGGTTAACAATGGCATGCGTACTGTTAAATGTCATTTTCAATTTGAGTTATGTTGTATGTGATCGTCTAAAACATACTTGCAGGTAGTTGCTTTTCAGTCTTTACAGAATTTAATGGAGGTTAAGTCACTTCCATGCTAAGGAAATGTTAAAAGTCCTGAAAAAAACGCTCTAGCGGTTGATAGAATTTAATACAAACAGTCACCCCTTCAGACTTTTTGAACTGCTTCATGGAATTTGTAGTAAGATTAGTGTATTTGATAAGTTTTTTTTTTTTATTTTCTTCCTATTGGAAAATTGCACTCAGGTTTTATGGTGCATTTTATTAAGGGAACAAATTAAGACCCTGCAAAATGTGACAAAAGGAGAGTTTACATTGTAGAAATACAGTCAGTATAGAAATGATGATGCAAAAGTGTTGTGGATCCACCAGTTCCTTCACTTCTGTGTGGAGGGGGGTAGGTGGAGCAATTCCAGCTTCTGCATGGGGACAGAAACTCCAGCAGCTACGTGAAAGTGCAGAACTCTCCTGATGATGTAGCTGGAGCAGATGGGCCCCTTTTGAATTGGATTCAGCAGCAATAAAAGACTGGAAAAAAATGTTTTAAGAAGGGTAGATTCGTCTAGAGGAGCAGGAAGTTCTCCATGGGAAAATCCAGAGAACAGCCAGACTTTCTGATAGGTTTTAGAAGCATAATCCTGAGTGGAGGCTCTAAGGTAGGGTCTCAGAAAAACTGAGTGAAATGAATCGGAGGGTATTGACTGCGAGTTGTAGAACTGTCTCTTTAAAAGGCTCTGTTTTCCCAGTGGTCTGTGAATGCTGCCAGTCTGGACTTTTTTCACTAACAGCAGCTGTTCCATAACAGGCTTGCTCCATGGCTGAAGTGAGGGAAGCTAGGCAGCCATTCTAAATGAAGCAAAGATTAGTGTTTGGCGGCATACCTTTTTTTTCACATAGAACCAGTAGGAATAAAGACATTTTTACTAATTCTTTTTAGGAAACAAGTGAATGGTGGACTAGAGTGATGTTAGACCTAAGAAAACATAGAATTTTAAGCAGCCAGGTGATCTTAAAATTGTTAGCATGCTGTATGTTGTTTGTGTGTTTATCAAAATTATTTGTCAATTTATAGACTTGTGGGATACATTAATGTAGTTGCTTATTAAGGAGTTTCTGAGTACCTAAAAGTGTGAAGGTGGTATAAGCAGCAAATTCTTATATGTTCTGAAACTGCAGTACTATATATATAAACTTTCTATGGTTACAGGTATAAATTGAGGAGTTAAAATAGCCATTGATTTTTGAAGCTGGGGACCTTATAACAAAATCTTCCAGGCTGAAAGCAGTTATTTTTTCTGCTTCAAAAGCCTTTGCATGCTTTTGGTGCATAAAACCTAATTTTGATGTTGTTAATATTTCATTGATATCCTATCCAAAATGGACTGTTGTGATCCCCTCATGTAGCCTGAGTTTCGGCACAGGACAGGAGCTAATATTGTAAAAATTCTGTATGTTAACTAGAAATCATCTTAAGGGTTAAAAGATACTGTTTTGACTTTTAAGTCTTTTGAAAACTTTTTTTCTGTTGATTTTTTGATTATTTATTCAGTTTCATTATTTTCTGAGACAAATTTCCTCTATGTCCAGACAAGGGCAGATAATGATTTATCTTCTTTTTTTTTCAGTTTCAGTTTAGCTGTATCATGCCTTCATGGCCATATTATGTCATGCAGAGTCATTGTTTATCATGGAACTGGAATTTGATCTTCAGTGAGGAGACTGATGAAGAGCTGTATTTCATACACTCTTTTTGGTATAGGGTCTGAAAAAGTAATAGAGCTGCAGATATGCTGCCACAGTGGAACAAAGGGGAAAAGTGATTCACTTGATGCAAACCAAAAGCTGATCCCCTCCGTCTTGACAAAAAAAAGAGTACTGAGAAGAGGTTTTAACTGAGCATTGTAAAGTAAGTAGAACTGCTCTACTGCCTGGGACCAAGAGTCAGAGCTGAATTCGGAAACAGCTGAAAACTTTGTTTTCCGGTCTGTGTAGATCAGTGATGTAAGTGAAGTGTCTTGCTCCACTGCTACAAATGGTTATACTGCTATCATGTAAACTATTTAAAAAAATAATAATTAAAAAAAGGTTAACCTGCTAAAACACTGGCCATCTTCAGATTAAGTTAGGCTACTTTGCAAACAGTAGTGAGTCCACATTCTATGTACACATTCTGCTAATTCAGGACAAGTGACTACTTTTTTATTTTCTGAGAGCTGTAGGCTGTAAAAGTGACAAACACTGATGCTTTCCATTGCTAGTTTTTATCAGTGACGCATCAGGATGAACTGCTTTTTGTTAGCTAGTTTGTAGAAGCTGAGGCAGATACTGGCTATTTCATATTATTAGGCAACATTCACAAAGATGTGATTTAGATTGGGAGGTCAGTGCGCACATTCAAAATCACAATAACAGCTATTTGTTTTGATTGGGAAAGCAGACAACTTGAATGTTTCTGCTCCCACATCACACAAACTGTGCTACCTCTTGAAGTCCAGTTTTAGTGAAATTATTTTTCTCTTTAAGTTGGAGGCATCAGTCTTTTGGGGATTTGTAAGACCTGGTGTTTTGTTACACAAGTGTAGACAAGGAGAGGGAAAAGAGGAGACTAGGTATCACTTTGCTCCACAATGTGATAAAGTTGCTTTTACTCAGAAATGAATATAAACTTTGATTTTTGCATACTAAAAAGTAGAAAGTGTAGGCTACGCAAACTTTTTAAACAATCTTACAAAAGGCTAATTGGTGTCTGCTTACACACGTCACCTCAGAGATGGATTTTCTTGAGCATGATCTAAAAGAAATTGTATGTAAGGGGCTGTTTATACAACCCAAGTATCTAATTTTGTTGGCTGGCTTTGCTAGGCTTCTGCTCTCAGGGGAAGACAGATAAGCTCATCTGGAGGAACTCTTGTCTCCGTTTACTGTGGTGGAAATAGCATTTCTTTACAAGCTTTGTATTGGACGTCATATGCCATATTTGTGTATAGATGGGGTGGACAGATGCTTCTGCGTATTCTATCAAATGTCAGGAAGCCCTGGTGGAGAATCAAGAAGCCTCAATGGGGGAAAAACTGACTCTTCTCAAGTTCTGAGTTTGGGTTTGGTGGTTTTTTTTTCAGTTATAGATGTATTGTAAACAGAAACATACTTGACTGATAAAAGTACACTGAATGTAAAAAAGCTAGAAAACTGCAGGTTAGCGTATTTATACTCCAGCATTAGAAGTATCCAGAATCCCCAAGAAATGTGTTTTTACAAGACAACCCTATATTTATTACTACTGACTACACTGACCTGAGGAGGCCCTTCAATATTACTGTTTATCCAGCTTTTTAGAAAATACAAACTGATGGCTTTGTGATTGCTCTGGACTGTAGTTGGTTGGCACAGTATAAAATAATATAATCAAGACAAGCAGGATCAGATTTCTTAGTGCTGTAATCTGTTGGTTAACAGGATGACAATGCTTAATCCCACCTTTTGTTGCAATCTTCTTAATTATGCAGCTAATTCCATATTAAGGACAATCTTGTGTGGAATCTTCATTCTTATTACATAGTGCGTGGCATTTAGTATATTGCTACATCCATAACAGGGATGCTTTCTGGTTTCAGACAAAAGTATTCTTTTAACTTTTGTTTGACTAATACAGGTATCTCGGAGGTTAAATGCTGCTATTAGAAGTACTTCATTTTACACCTAACAAATCTGGAACTTTACATGAACACTGAGCAAGTCATAAACAAGTTCATTCCTTCTGGAATACTAGACATGAACAAGATGAACAGCACTAACCTTCTCAAAGCAGTGAGAATGATACCTTTCAAGAATACAAGTAACAAAAAGCCTTTCTGTGTTTAGTATTAAGCACTTAACACTTAAGCACAGGAGAAGATAGCCTGGAATGACAAATGGTTTCTATGTATTTATAATAGATCATTAGTCAAGAGATTGTGAAGTTAATTCAGAGTACAATGGTGAAGAAATTGTGCCCATGAATGTGATGTTTGTATTACATGTTCACATAGTCTAGACATCTTACTTGGTTATGCAAGTAACGGAGTTATTAATGTAATTCACACTCTGAAAGAAATCATACTGCTATGTAGAGAAGCCGTGACTTTACAGTAATAAAAGATGCTGAGTTTGTTGATTAGCTATTTTATTACATTTAGAAATTAAATTGTGAGCCAATATGTGCTGTGGTTTGTGTTCTATATGGATATGTACCACATTTGCTGCCTATTTGCGTGAGGCTTCAATGATCTATGCTTTCTAATAAAGCAAAGAAACCATTCTGGAGAGTGATGAAAGAAACGAAAAGCAGAGTACAGCTTGCTTTTGGTTTCTAACTCAGCACTGACAATAGAATATACTAAGCTTCATACAGCTGTCCTATCCTGGGTAAAGTACACATGTTAAAGCTCTCTCGGAGCCATTTGACTACAAAGCTCTTCTGTAACTCTACAAACAAGATCCTCTAGGGAAATGTTCCTTAGATGCCAAAGAGATGTTAATAACTGTAATAAAATGTAAACATTCAGGTTTTTGTAGAACTGGCTTGTCAGTTTAGAGAACAACTGTGTAGATATTAGAGTGAGGCATTCCCACGTGCGACAAGTGCTATTGGAGAGTGAATAGTGAAGAGAACATTTATTACAGTGATTTTTTAAATTCTTCTGGACACTGTGTGTGAATGCACAGAAACGGGAACATGTAAACCCACGGCAAAAGGCATAATCACTCCCGAAAAGACATGAGCATGAAAATTTCTCTCTGATGAGGCAGTTACTTGTGTTGTTTTGTTGTTGTTCTGGTTTTGTTTGTTTTTTTTAAGACAACTAACAAATGCTCTAATGCTTTTGTTACAATGCAGTGAATAACCCAGAAGCCAGATTTGAATTTTCAGCATATCTTTAGAGGTTTTATTTCTTCTGTCTTCAGTATTTACCTAATTGACAGCTGCATAAGAAGCAACATTACACTGTACATTCAGCAGTTACAAGAATGCTAATTGTGTTATTAGAGTTGAGGCCTTCATTGTCCTGAGGATCTGTGTCTAGATGAAGTAATCAGCAGCAAAAAAATTTTTTTGTTTTTTGCTTTTTAAAGCAAGATACCTAGTCATTCTTTCCTATTGTGAATAAATGTGGGAGTCTATAGCAGATGACATTTTCCTCTGTGAATTTCCAACGCTTCTAGATGTACCTGTACACACTGAGGTCCATCTATTGCATATTACCATTATTCAGCAAAATACTTAAGCACATGCTTGTTTATAATCACACGCTTGAGTATTTCCATTATTTTTAGGACTTTCGAAGACTAGGACTAATTATAGCCAAAAACGTCTTTGATTTTGGGCCTGAAACAAGATGTAAGGTTAAAGGCAACATGTTAATTAAGTACATTTATTACTTTAAGTCTTCAGATCAGGTCCTTTTCTATTTTAAAGTCTGTTATTGTAGGTTTAATTGGAACGACTATCCAAGACAAATCTTGATATAACCACAGTTATATTTAGATTATTCCAATTATTATGAACATTTAAAGACATTCTTATTGATCATTTTTTTTATTTATTAAGATAAACTATGAACTGTTCTTAACAACAGGAATTTAATTTACTACAATAATGAATGTCTCCCCAATATACTGCTCAATCTTTGATGATGGAATGCAAAGTAGATTGCTTTGTAAGAATATTTCTATCCATTTGTAAACATCTAAAATCACCAGTATGGGAAACAAAGGTGTAACTCAAAATGGACACGGAGAGCTTGTTTCATGGAACTGTAGATGCTGGGGTTTGGGTTCGTTTGGGTTTGTTTTTCTTAATTAAAAAGTGCATGAAGTAGGTCTCCACCCCCTTCCCCTCCACCACCCTGCCAGCCCAGTGTAACTTACTGTAGACTACACTTTGTATTCAAGATGCTGTAGAACCAAGTCCAAACTCTACTTTATCCATTTTGTTTGTACTTTGAATTTCTAGATGATTAAGAGTTCCCATGATCCACAGATTTGTTTGAGAAGCTTTATGTTGTATTATTTCAGTGTATTACGATACATCTCTTCTGCAGATGTAATAATACAAGATTTAAGTGCAAGTCAACATGCTGCTTAAGATTCTAAAAGGTACTTGCATTGATTTATGCCCTTTAATAGGATGCATAATCAAAAAAGCAAAATCTAAACTCGGTAACCTGTGTAAGCTAAAACCATGATGCTACTGAAATTGTTGCAAGATTCCCAGTGATCTGAGTGACTAGGATTTCACATGTAACCTATATGCAAGGTGAGAATTACCCTGTTTTTTTTTTATATCCATGGTGATGCCATCTATGCCTCAGCTAGTCATCTAGATTCTGTGCTGGCTAGAGGAAACTAGACATTTCTACTGTGTGAAACCTGATTCTTTTTAGATGTCCATCTTCTCGATGCAGTGGAATAGCTTTTTCTTTTTATTCCTCCCCTATTAGGGTGGTCTAGGCACTCATCCAGATATTGATGTCTGCAAAAGTTTGAATTTGTACAGACAAGTTCCATTCTTCCCACCTGTTTTCTGCTTCCCTCTCAAGCAATTGAAACCAATGTTTTCTTCCCTGCCAGCCAGAACCCACTGAAGTAGCCTGCTTATGATGAACAAGCATCCGCTTACTTGGCATTGGGGAAAAATTTGAGTGTCCTAGATTTCCAAAATGAGACATGCATACCCCAAGCCATACTAGATTTCAGTGAAATCCAGATCACTAGGTGCATTTGTCACATTTGAAAATGCCTTGAGGTCTAGCACACAGGTTCTCTCCTTTGCGGTTTTGAATACGTATATTGGCAAAGGAGGAGAGTGATGTGGTCAGACGGATAGAGTGGGAAACTGTGAATTAGGGTAGGCATTGTCAGAGAGTCGATAACTGCTTCTTCGCTCAGGTCATTACAGTAGTATACCCATGTGAGTAGTAAAGAGTGTTGCAGCATAAATGTGCTTAATGGTGACAAGCTAGAAATACACGTGTTATATTTGTTATTTTGACATAAGTTTATCTCAGTTCAGTCAGGCATAGCTATTTCTCTGGTGGCAAACCGACTGGCTGCAGGGCAACTGCTGTCTCGTATACAGTGATTATTATGTGCTGGGCAACTACAAAGCAAGCAGGTCATTTGCAGACAGTATGGGTATTCAAGTTGTTGAACAGATTCTTCATATATTCTGCAAAGTACAATTTGCAGTATTTTCAGTTTTATTTAAAAAAAAAAAGTCCGCCTCTTTAAAGGAGTGAGTTTATTGGCTAAAAATTACTTCAGAGATGCTAAGGGCGCTTTAGCTTTGTTGTTACAATTTTTTAAATTGCATGAATCTTGATCTCATTGCTGCTTGGAGAAGAAACCCAAAAAACCCACAGGTGGTCTGAGGAAGTTGTATTGATTATTTGGTCTTTCTTCTTTGTTGGTACTGAACTTTTGCCCTTGCTTTTGATGATGCTAGCTGTAGGCTCACTCTCAGGGATTAGCTAGAGGCTGTGTCAGGAAAGTATTTTAGTAGATCTAGATGTGCTCAGGGCAGTTTCAAAATTCGATCAACATATGTTGCCCATTTAAGATGAGTCATTTATTTTCACACCTTCCACTAATGTCTCACTTCAAGCTTTTTCACATTGCAGGGACAAACTGGCATTTCAGTAATGTGTGTCTCAATATGTGCTCTATGAATGTGTTTGAGGTCTTTCAGCATACCAAATGAGTGTCAACTGTAAAGATTCTCGTGTTAAAGAATACTTAGTTTAAGACATCTGTGCAGCTTCACTTCTGACTGGCTCTCTTTTTTTATTCCAGAGACACCTTCTTATAAAATGCACTTGTCAAACTCATCCAAAATGGTATTCAAAGGAGGCCATAGGATAAAAGGCAGTGCTTTGGAGAGGATCGTCCCCTGATGGCCTACGTTTTAACAGCAGCAAAAGTGAAATAAAACCACTCGATTGCATTAGAAATCTGGTAATGAGCTGACAAAGGTGTTAAGGTAGCCAGGTGCTGTATATCTCATCTGCAGTGTATGTTAAGTGTTGGGCAGCTACAGAGAGTGACACAGCCTTGTGTATTTTTAGAGGTGTGAGAACTGCTGTGGGAAGCCAAATCCTTCTATATTTCTCCTCCCCTGCTCCCCTTAGGAGGCTCTCACTTTCCCCACCCTTTGTTTCCAAGCTCCAATGTATTGTGTTATTTAAGGAAAATATTGTCAGCATTGCTTTTAGCTTCGGTGCTTGGTCCAACAGAAGGCAGGCACAGGCCACTTTTTCCTTTTCCCCATCTCTAGGGTGGGAAACGGCTACAGAGAGGCCATTTCTTAATTAGTGTTAGTTATTGGTGTAAAGCTATAGTGGCATAGCTGTGTTACATGAAGAGGCCAAGAGGAAGAATGCTAGGGGTAGGGGCACCTGTCAATGTGGAGCAAAATAGTTCTAGCACATGTAGTGCTATATTCAGTGGGATTCTTTTTTTTTCCTGGCACTTTTGTAAAAATTTTTTTTATTGCTCTCATTTCAATTGAATCTGCAGATGAGGGAATCCATTACTTGGCTGCCACTGACACAGGCTTCATTAACTAGCACCTTCACCTGTAACAGTCACAGGTCAGGTATTGCCTGGATTTTTTGCTTTTATTTTTTTAAACTAGTCTGCCTTATGTTCTAGGGAGAACTCGTGCCACTGCTTTTTTATTGCTCGTTGCACCCATAGAATGAGTGGAGTTTGTGATAAATAAAATGCACTTAAGTAGGTCTTTTTGTGTGAGCTTATGTGCTAAATATTTAACATATCTTTGAAATATATGCTGTTTTAGAGGAGTCTTTCGCTGTGGGTTCTTTCATACACATTTTCTTCAGAATGGAGTCAACACGGTGATTCCTTATCAGAAGCATTTGGAAATCTAGAACAGGATTGCTAAGTTCTTTGCTTTTAGTCTTGCAGTATTTTTTTAATCAATTTTTTTTAGCAATTTATGATACAGCTAAAAATGTAAAACTTTAAGTAAGTTCCTGGAAATTGTCTTTACCAGCTCAATTAAAAATTATTTCAAAATTTTGGCTGAAATTTTTTCGCCTATTTTAGACAAAGCTTTAGAAGACCTATTTTCTGAACCATTCAAAAGACAGTTTTGTGATGTGCTCAACACTACTTTCATAAAGTAAATTTTTTTCAGAAGGATTTACAGAATGTTGTAGAGATTAACTTGGTGCGTATAACTGTTTATCTTGTTTTAATTCTGGACTAGTGTGCTGTCAGATGCTGTTTGTCTTTCCTTCATTCTAGCATTGCGTGATGACATCAGTCTTCACATCAGAGAGAATTAGAGTGTAAAGGTACAACATATTCTTGACAGAAATTATGATCCTGGGATCAGGATTTTGGCTAGGGTAAACTCCAAGGAGATGTCCTGGGAATTAAGAATACCAATTACTTGTACACAGTCAAACCAAGCAGTTACATGCAGCTTGTTTACTGTGAGCCAATAAAGATCTTTGTTGTTTATGTTTTTTTAAATTACTGGGATACTTGGAAAATTGGTGTCTGCTTTCAGATCTGAGAAATGAGTGCCTGTATTAGCAGCAGATTATATCACTTGTTTCCTAGGAGGAGCTTGGAAAGGCTGTGGATTCTTGCAGCTGCATCTAGAAGTTTAGGCTCACTTCTGATGACACGCAGGTGAAGGAACTGTTTTTTTTGTGGCTGGAATGGGGATCAGGAGCACACCAGCTCACAGTCTGTAATTTAGGTTTTCCTGCTTTCATCTGGCTGAGACTGTGCTGAGAAGGGCAGGAAGAGTGGATGGGTGGTGAAAGTGGAGAAGTATGGGCTGTGAGATAGGGAGAGACCATCATGGTAATCTGAAGTAGGGAAATACGCTTTTTGGAAGGGCTCCTTCTAGAACATGGGGAATCGGGCAAACCAGCTGCCGCTAGTGCATAGCTCTGTGGAGCGGACGAAGGCCTATGGCACTGCAGTTGAGGGAAATAGAGAGCTAGGCACAAGAAAGAGTGAGCTGGGAGCCAGGATTACAACTTCTGATTTCAGGCCTGTACAGCTTAGCAGGTCTCTGTAATTTTCAGTGAGAAATATGTGCACCCCAACCGCCATGACCGTTCATTTTTCTCTCGTAACATTCTTGAACTGTTTCCTTTGGTTGCTCTCCCAAGTTGTTCCAGAAGGCATCTTTCTTCAGACTGCGTGTTAAAACAGGATGCCTCTCTCATGTGTCGGGTCAGTGATTTAGCTCACTATGGAGTATTTTCTACTACTTTGTTTACTCTAGGAACTGCTAGTGACCGCTTCATAAAATGACAAAAAATGGCTGTATCATATGAATACCTGTCTCAATTTAGAAAGGGTAGGCCCTTTACAGATGGATTATGAGCACTGTTGATAACCCTTACTACATGACGTCTCTTACCTGGTACCCCGCCAGAGCCATTCTCAGGCAGCATTGTGTCTTATGAAAACCAGTAACTGTGCGAACTTTCATGCAAGTCTGTGGCACCAGTCATCTTCATGTTTTTAGAGAGAGCTGTTACTTGCTCACTGCTATTAAAGGGTTAATAAATTTCTTGAAAAGCATTTTCATAGTTCTGTTCTTTGTTAGAGCAGATAAACTCAAGAGAAATTCAAGCTAGATGAGTTGTTCTGTTGGGGCAGCAGCTTATTCCCTTCTGCTGCCTTTGCTGGGAAGCTGGCAGATCATTTCTGCAGAGATAAAAGATGGCATCTAGGACAAAGTACCCCCACTCCTAATTTGAAAAGCACTGCAAGTGAATGAGAAGTGGTGGGTGACAGCAGCTGGCTATCAACAGGCATCTTTCCTTGGTGCTATTCAGATATGAGCAGAAAATATTCTATGGGCAAATGTTGTGCATGTGTAAATTTACTATACTGTTCAATTTCCAGACATGTAGCAGGGAATAGTCCAGCCCAGTCACCTATTCCACTTTACTGGGGAGAACTTTATAGTTTGAACTGGCTCATATTAGTGTCTAAGGACAGAATAGGACCACTTATCTTTTAACATTGTCTGGGAGATCATTTGCTAACCTGCCAGCAGTCTCGTGCTCAGTGTCTTCCTCATACATGGGATTTAAGAGGATGGTCTATTATTTCAGGATTCTCTCAGAGATTATTGTGTTGCTGACCTGAAGCAAGACGTGCTTGCAGAACCTGTGCAAACCGAAGGCCTCTGATCTGAGAAGACTCCTGAATGATGTGGTGGCTTGGAAAATCAGAGACAAATATGCACAGTCTTCAAAGTGGCCTAGAATCTCTCTTAAACAGATTGTTTACTTTGCAGAAAATGGTGCTGTTATTCCATTATGCCTCTCTCAGATATTTTTTTTTTAAATATATATTTTCTCTGGCAGGACCTGAGCTTTAGGCTATAGATCAAACGGGTTCAAAGATTTTTCTGGCCTCTTTTGTTTTGGTTTTTTTTTCTTTCTTCTTCAACTTGGCAATTTTTTTGATTGATTCTTTTATATTCTCATCAACATTTACTCATATTTCAGTGTGGTCTGGATGACAGTCTTGATACAGAGACAAAAATCTTTAGTCCCATCTAACCAAGCTAGTAAGAGAAGTACATTTTCATTCTGAAGTGTGGAGTTGTCCTTGCAATGTGTTACAGGAGTTTTGTCTCAAGACTTTTGGGAGTTTCTAACACAAAAAAAAGTTTTTAAATGCTCCTTCATTGGCTTTGAGCTCCGTTAGCTCTTATTTTCTGGAGCTGCGATTAAAATCAATGTCCAACATGTAGCAACATTAATCCTCATTCCTCTGATGTACCTGCATGCAACAGGGAGTGGAATTAGGATTGCATGCAGTGACTTTAAGCATGTTGCAGCTGTCTTCCGATTCTACAGAACTTTGTCTTTACCACTGTACTGCTGGAGCGTGCTGCTGGTTTTTGCATTGCTGAAATTTGTCTGACTCTGCAGCAACATCCAGGCCTTTTTGGACACTTCTTGATAAAAATACAGCACTGCTAGTGCTCCTGCTTTTAATATTAGTGGAGGTGCAAGTACTAAAAATACTTCTTGCTTTCACAAGAACTTAAGCATAGACAATGCTGCGGAGAACTCCTTTCTGTCTTGTGTCTCATTTGCTTGATCTATATCTGAAATTGAAAAGGGCCAGGACGTTCCCACATGAGTAAATCTCTGAGACTTCCATCATGTTCCCCTCCGTCTCAGTCTCGATATTCTTTCTTTAAAGAAAATTAGGCCTTAGCTGTTTTAGTTGTGAAGAAAACCTCAGAAATGTGAAGTTGGATGTAGGTGGTGCAGACAGAAGTTTGCACAGAGCTTGTAACAACAGCAGGAGGTGTGAATTACTGCCTTTACCTCTATTGGGTGTTAGTTCAAATACTCAGCAGTGGTGTCTAATCATGTATATTAAGTATGTCATTCCTTAAAAAGAATGAAAAGACAAGAGGCCACATTGCTACATGATGTCTGCTGGGAGGCATCTCATTTTGATGGCTCAAGCTAGTGGTGTTTGGGAGTTGCTTCTGGTTGTTGGGAGTTGTTAAGAAGTCCAACATTGAGCTTTGGTGGGATAGGAACCAAGGAGCAGGGCTGATAGATCTTTTTTTTTTTTTTTTTGGCAGCTCTGAGGTGTAGTTTGTCCTGGAGGTAGATTTCCTATCACCCTTCATCTACGTTCCTACTTTTGCTATCATTTAACAGGAAAACATTAAAACACTACCAAGACTAAAGTGAGACACTCCTTCCTTAAGTCCTGAACACTTCCTTGTTGGTTCATTTGTTTGGGTTTTTTTTACCCTGGTGCCTATCACCTTCTTCAATCCTTCCTTTCCTAAAGGAAACTGTAACAAACTCTCTTTTGATCCTGATCAAAAAGGACTATACGTGCCAATCTGTGGATATAGGAGGTGAGAAAGGTGAAAACAAACTTCTTCACTAATGTAAAATTACATCCACATCACCTTGTTTGGGTCCAGTGCTACAGCTGATTCTGTAACTTCAGTGAGTTAATGACTCACTGCATGACTCACGGCAATTGTTCAGGTTTTTGCAGCCTGCAGTTTTTTCCTGTTGGTATTGTTCCTTAAAAAAATAAAAGAAGGCAGTTAGCATGTTAGGGCCATACTATGTTGTATGCACACATCAGATACATACTTTCTCCATAAAGCTACTACCCAAACGAGGCTTTGAAGGTCAGCAAGAGATCTTAACTGTAGAATAGAGGTTAGGTGCTTTCTTAAAACTTGGCCAGCAAAACACAGAGTTAGTGTTTTATTACGAGGAGGACAAAAGCATTGTTGTTACAAGCAAACCAAAAAAATGTTTCTTTAACAGTCATCCATGGTGTTTTGGATAATAGTATTTTACTAGTGTTAGGAATCCTAACTGTAGTAAAGATGCTCACAAATGAAGCCTAGTAAGTACTTAATTCCGCATTTCCCTAAAATTGCTTATTTTATATTCTGTAGAATTACATGGAACTTTATATGATTGCTTAAAATGTTATTTATTGTGAAGTTCTATGCTGTATACACTACTTCCTATTCTAAAGCTGTTCCTACCCATAGAATAGTCTATGGCTAATTTTCATAGCTGTGCAGACTACTTACCTCCTCTCATTTGGGCACTTTTTTGTGTTTTATTTTTCTAGAAACAAATATGTTAAAGTGCGTAAACCTACTTCCCTGAATCTCATTCTCTGTTTTATTAAGTGTTTCATTTTGTGCATACAGTTTTGTCCCACTCCACCCACCTTTCTCAGTCTATAACATTTATCAGAAACCTAGCAAGCTGAAAAATCTGAAAGAAAGAGTTTAGCCTGCCTTACCTACTGCACCAACTGGTGTAAGCAAAGAGGGGACTACGTGCACGCTGGCAGCAGCATTATGCATTTGGTGAATGCAGTCCGGCTGAATTCACCTTTGGATCAGTCCCTCATTCAGACTTGTCTTTGTAAGGATAAGAACTGCTCTGTTGTGGGAGCCATAAAACTGTCCATACCTCCAAAATTTTTAAGTGAAAGATCGTATTTCGTAACAGTAGAAATTTAGGCCAGGTGTTTAAAACAAACAAACAAAATGCAAATACAAACCTATGTTTTAAAGTTCTTTCTTCTTTGCGCATAAAGCCTCTACATTAAAAAAAAAAAGAGAGAAAGAAGGATACTTTTTAATCTAGAAAGAATAGACTTTCGCCTAAAAATTCACAAGGTGACTAAAAGCTTGTCTTTCATGCTCCCTTCTGTCATCCTTTTTTCAGAAGCCGAGTTGTTAGATTAGTGCTTGTGTGTATGCCATGCATGTTTGTGTGCATGCCATGCATGTTTGTGTGCATGCTTTTGTACACGTGGCATCTCGAGTGATTGTATGAAGTCGTTCCTGACAATGGGAAGGGCGATTGTGTGTTGCCCAGTGATGTACTTTCTACAGCAACCTGAATCTATCTTATAAAGTAGTAGGTCGTAATACAGAACAATTTATCTCATACCAGAGATCTTGAGAAGACACTTAATGGTTCAGCAGAAATCACCAATATTTTATTAGGTGGAAGGACAGGAACTTTATCTTGTGATTTTATGAATCAGCCAGAGCTGGTTGTGCCTGGCTTTTTATACAGATCTACTATAAACATCCTAGTTCACTTTTTTCACTGAGAAGTGGAAATACAACCTACACAATTCTCTTAATGCAAGCTGCAGGAGCTTAATTTTCTTCCACTGATTATTCACAGTGAAGAATAGCAACCCTTCCACTGTGTCATTAAATGCCATTTTATATTTTTTTGTAAGGAGAAAACCAATTGATAGAACTATTTCTATTGCATTTAATCTCTGTAGCATAAATTGTTTTAAATAGATCAATCCTATTTCTTAGGTAATACTTTATATTTCACCCTAGATATTTACCCTGTCCCTGACAGCTATAAGAATATTGTGGAAGAAAGTTCTGATGGGAAATATACTCCATCAAGTAGTTTATTCTTCAACTGTTAATACAATTGTTCTTGAGTACATTTCTGAAACTACTGTAGAATTCAATACTAAATAAAAAGCCTTTTCCCATTTTTTGTTACTATTGTCTTTCACAAACCCATGTACTAAGTGGAGTATTGCTGTAAATATTAATTTCATGCATCTGTCCGTACTTGGGTTGCATTTCAAGAAAGGTTTTATGTGAAAGCTTTTCAAGCACATCCTTAAATATTGCAGTAAGTACTTACAGCCAAGCCTGGCTTTTACGTACTGTTGAGTCAGGACCCTGCTAGTGATAGCAGTAGCAATCTGATCTTCCCCCTCAGTGAGATTAAGGTTGTGTTCTCTGCTCCTTCCAGGTAGAGGAGGTGATACAGATTTCTTCTACTCCTTTTCAAATTTCAAACCACAGGAGTGAGAACATTCTCTTCTTTGGTGGTGCTGGAGTGCAGTTAATTTCCTTAAATTTACTGACAGTTCTTGAGGAAAGATTTTAGTTTGTTTTGTTTAGAAACAGGGGCCAAGCAGTTGCAGAGTTTAATAACCCAAGATGAGGTTATTAAACAGACTTATGAAAGGCCCTTTAGGACACTGAAACAAACTCAGAAAACCAGAGCATCTGTGAAAGAAAGAGGAAAACTAGTTTTGCTGTGGGACATCAGACCACATGGTAGGACAATGACTGTAATATGCCACTTTGAAGCCACTGCAATTTTCTTGCAGACAAGTATGAGGGCTTTAATATGTAGACTTCCACCGTTCTACAGTTCTTTCTTTGATTGGATGGTAAATCCTTCTGTTTACCATCTCTTTTTATCTCAACGTGGTTTTTCAATCTTTTTTTAAAATCCATCACCAAATTTAAAGCAACGTCTTCCATGAAACAACTAACAAGAACAGGAGCTTAGCGGACAAAAAACTGAAGTCTATACACCTAAACACTGCAGTTGTCAGTCAATAGATTTGACCCTGGCAACTGAGTGAACAAGGCAGGACCTTTCACCTTTTGTCTTTAGGATGCTTTGCTCAGCAGAGTCTCCCTCAGTTTGCTGTTGGTTTTCAGCCATTTCCAAATACTTCATTCCAGACCTTCTACCTGAAAAGTTCCAAGCAAAATTTCAAGAAGTATTAAATAAGTATATATGTAAATGAGTAAATCAGTAATTTGTAGCAGTTCCTGGAGATCAGGAAAAAGTAAAGTAGCAGCACAGTAACTCTAGAACCTGCATCTACATGTGTACATGAGAACCTGTAATCTTCGTGTGAGCCCTGTCCCAAAAGTGTAAGACTGACTTTATCTTTGCAAAGACTGAAAGATTGGATATTGGAAGCGAGAAGGGGGGAAAATAGATAAATAAATCTAAAAAAAGGACAAAGCCAGTCCTGAAATTCTGAGGTAAGTTCCACAGATTTTTAAATCATTTATTTTTGTCTATTGTGTTTTCTTTTTCTCTGCAACAGAAAGTTTAAGGTAAGCCCTGTTGCAGTTTTCCTCCCTGCAGGACATGAATCCACTATACCAGATAAATGTATTTATCTGATTATTCCCTCCCCACCTTCCAAAATTGCTCATCTGTTTGCCGTCACTTACAAAGAAAAAAGATTCTCTTCCTCATCCAAATACTTACCCTGCACAGTTTGTAGAAAAAGTATGTTCAATTTGCTTGCTTTGTGCCTCAGGAAACCTTCAGAAGATTCTTTGATGGTTTTTTTGTCTCCATGTTTTGTTTATTTGTTTTTTTAATGAAGTGAAAAAGGAAGAAAAGAAGGGGTGAAAGAAAAAAAGTGGGCTGTAGAGGAATCTTGTAAGAAATGGAATTTGATTCTAAGAAGTTAGAAATGTTTTCCCCTTAACTCTTAAAATATTTTTTTAGCTTTTCTCTTTGAAAGCATAAATACATGTTCACAGACACTGTGGTGTGTTTAATACTATAACAGTAATGTCTTTTCCATGTCTTTCCATAGGTTCTACTATCTTATAAAACTTGAGATTTTTTACAGGGTGGGGAGGAGTAAGAAGCTGAGTACAAAGCATGCTAGCTGTTTTCTTTCTCTTTTTTTTTTTTTTTTTTACACTTGGAACGTCTTGTTCAACAGCATGCACGTCTGTGTGATTTCACAATGCCAATGGCAGGTTCTCCGAAAATCTTGATTCTGTGCGGGAGGAAGCTGTCCAAGAGCACTGGGAGCAGGACTAAAGGCAGCCTGTGAGCACGTAGGGCTGAAACTTCAGAAAGCTTTTGGAACTCTTCCTTGGAAGGGCTTGCATGCTCCAGATGCTAGACTTGGAGATGAAATATGACTCAGAGCACTGATCTCAGTAAAAACCAAGGAAATGGAAAATAAATTATGTGGGAGACTAATGTGTAATTAAAAATTTAGCAGTAACTTTCCTTTTTTCATCAAAACATTGCTCTGCTTAGAGCCAAGCAATAGTTCAGGTGACTGCTAAAGATTTACAGAGCATTTTTCTTGGCACTGGGTAGTAGATTATTATTATTATTCTCAAGTATAGTGACAGCAAGAGTCCTTTTGCAACTATTAATCTTGTTGCTTGACACAGGATAAAGATTGGACCAGTTTGAGAGAAGAAATGGAGAGAGACAAAAAGAATTGTTGAACTCTGGTATTCCCCTGAAAGAGATACACAAGAAGGTAAAGAATTATTTTCTTATATTTCAGGTATCTTGGAGATTAAGAGCTGAATCCAGTCATGCATGATGATGGAATTTGTGCTTTAAATATCTGTAGTACTCTTGATAGTCTCCTAGTAGTTTTAACGCAATAACTGTGAACGTGTGGAGACTGTAAGTCAGGAGTAAACTGCTATGAATGTTCCAACACTCTTGAATGTTGCAGGTATTAGTACAAGTCTTGTTTAAGATTACACAGTAATTACATGACCGAGATGGGAGGAGAGCCAAGTATTTTAGCTCATCATCCCACACTCTAACCTTTACACTGCACTTGCCGCTTTTATAAATAATTACCAAATCTTCATTTTTATCAAAGCAGGAAGTTCCTCAAATAAAATTATACTTGGTGATCTTTTATAGAGATACCAACATTTGGTACTGCTGGTACAGTTTCCAGCGATGTGATCATGTTTAGTTGAAATAAGACAATGATTTTTTATTAATATCTGAAAAAAATATTTCTTCATACTTTTAATTCCGATCAGCTAGATAACTGGAAAGAACTTCCTTGAACTAGGCTCATTCTCTCACTCACTCGAATGAATGTAATTTTAATGGTAGATACTGTTTATTGTTTTTTCTGTTGACTGGGGAACAGGTCCCTGAGCAACCTAATCCAGTGTCAAAGTCAGCCGTGGTTTGGACAGGCGTTGAACCAAATGAACTCCTGAGATCTCTGTTATTCTGTATTGTCAATAGGAGAAGAATTAGATTCCCAGTTGTAGTGTCCTGTCATGTAGTCCCTCTTATTAGTCCTATTAAACAAACAATTATTTTCAAGATTTAAACTGATGCTAAAAAAGTGGTTAAACAATTCTAAGCTAAATTTTTAATCTGGTAACAAACATCATTTTTGTGTGTGTTCTCCTCAAATAACATTTACTTCTCTATTACTAATAGATTTTTTTAAATGCATGAGTAACCATGAACTCAATTTCATTAATTTCACCGTGATATTTTTTATTGTTATTACTGTAGTTGAAAATAGCCAAGCAGCTGTGACAGATTTGGGTAAGGAAATTAACTTGACGTTCCTTCATTCTCCATGTGTGTTATAGTGTGTGCTGAGGTGGTTTTTTTTTTTTTTTTAATTTATCATGAGAGGCTTGTTTCATACAATGCTGTGTACTGAAGAAAGAAAGCTTTATAAGAACAGAACATCCAGATCAAGCTCAAAGCTTGACAGGCCTCATGTTTTCTAGCTATTAAATACAAGACTTCCACTGATAACTTGGGATTGTTCACAGGCTTCAGGCTGGTGCAAAGCAGTGATTTCTTGCAGTCTGCCAGTCAGTATTTTCATTGAGCTAACATGTCAAAGAGGAGGACAAGTTTAACTTCCTGTCTAATAAAAGCACTTTATGGAAGTTTTGGGACACAGCAACGTATGCACTTCAGGTGCAAACTACAACCTTATCTTCGCATGATTCTGCTAAAGCCATCACCACTGCAGTACTGTGAACCTAAGAAGCAAGGCTTTTGGGTCAGTAGCTATTTTCAACGTGTTAAAGTTTAAACCTGTTCCAATTCTATTAGGAGAAGAGATATGGAATTAATAACTACTCCAGTCATAGAATCCTCATCTGCAGTGGTGATTTCAGTTTTACTTATAGAATCAAAGCAGCAGTCTTAGAAAAGTATGGGTTTTCTTTGAAAGCTTCTGTAGTGGAGAGTGTCTAATCACAGGGCAGAAACAGAGTGCTTTAACAGGAAATCTAAGGCTCTCAGGAACTGTGGTGTGAACACTCCTGCAAATCCTCCACTGTAAAACTACAAGGGGCAAAAACACCTTTTCCAAGTTGTAATAGTTGAAAATCACGACTTGAGGGTAGGTTTGGTTTCTAACTCCGGTATATTTCATAAAAAGTATTTTTTGTCAGGCTAGTAATTTGAAATCAGCTGCTTAATACCTAGACCCTAGCAAAGAGGTCAGGTGAGTTTTGATGAATTTCAGAGAGGAATAAAGGAGGAGAGCTACTAAGGTTCATTCAGAGGATGTTCGCTTAGTCTGGGCAATGGATGCTGTAACCAACCTACTCTGAAGCAGTGTGTTTTATTGACTAAGACAACTATACCCTTTCTACCTCAGCCCCTTTTATCAGGGTAATGAAGTTGCTGGGCCAGCTGACTTCATTTCGGCTTAGGTAGGTAGCTTTGACCTCCACAATCATTCTTTCTGGGAAGAAGATACCAAGGTAGCATCCAGCAGCTGCCCTCCTTAAAAGTTATTTTCTCATGGTAGGATAAAGGAGAGTGCAGCATACAAGTGTATTGCACAGCTGAATCTAGTCGCGTTCATGTATGGGTGTCTAGAGAAGGACCTGGAAGGCACATGCTAAGATGGATTTGGAGCCAGTTAGTAGGATTACTGTTTTCTCAGGTTATTGTGCAGAGTGTGGTATGTGAGATGCTACCTAAATGCTGTAGTGTTTGGGCCGCAGTTTCAATGATGTTTAGGCTAGACTGCAGCAAGGAAACGGAAGGGCCTTTCTGCAGCACTTTGATATGCCCTGCTCTGTAGTAGGTTGTCATGAAACAAAGAAAAAAGAAAACCACAGAATGCTTTGTGCTGTTTAGTTTAGTTAAAACTATGTAGGAAGGATGGTGTTCAGTTATGGTGCTAGTTTAGAGCACTCAGCTCACTTCTCGGAGAGCTAGGCAGGCTGTTCAGTCTCTCTGTGCCGTGTTTCCCTGGCCTTAAAGTGAGTAAGAATATCTGTGATTCTTCTCACTTTTGCTTAGCTAGGCTCTTGGCTTTTAGGGATGATGGCTTTCACTTGTCATTCGTACTGGTCTGGTGTTATGGGTCTGGGTGACCTTTCTCAGGGATCTTAGAAGCTACTGTTACACTAGTGCTGCTTGTAATTTTTAGGAGGAGTCCAAAAACTTAAACTAATGTAGCAAATACAGTTGTGTGGCTGCTCTCTGATTCCTTACTGGTCAGTAACTTCTGAAGAAAATGTTTGGTAATTGCAGTCCAGTTGTTACTGAACAGATGTCTCTCTCTTGGAAAGTCTGTCTCTGCAATTGGACTCTTTCCCTCAAAGTTTCATCAGCAAAGTGGGATATAAGCATCCTCTTCCTGGTTACATACTTCAGGAAAAATTGCATTTGACCTCTTACTAGCAGAGTGAAACTTTGGAAGAGGACAGAAATCAGTCTACCTTCTAAAGATGAACACAGCAAAGATGCCCCCTATTCTGAGGAATGCAATTGTGCATTCTGCACGTCTGCTTCTCTAGGATGTTAAATCTCCATAAAATACCGTATATCCTCAATCCAGCAGCTGATAGGCAAAAAAGAACAAGGGACTCCAGTATAAACCTGCAGTTCTTCAGGATGTGGGGAACTTTTTGAGTGTGTTGTGAATTGGTGTACTAAAAATAATGACCCTGTAATATGCTGTTAGATGTTTTGGATAAACTCAACTAATTGGTGGATGGCCAGGGCCAACTCCTGAAATTGTTGAAATCAAAACTGTATAAGGATGGCTTAAAAATCTTAAGGGTTTCAAAACTTGACACTGAATGCTGATCTTTCCTTACTCAACTACTTGTGTGTTAGACATGTTTTCTTCTAACTGTAGAGAAGAGATCTTTTTCAATATAACACATTGCAATTAACAGTGTAAGTCTTTATGTGAATCACAGAATCACGGAATGGTAGGGGTTGGAAGGGACCTCTGTGGGTCATCTAGTCCAACCCCCCTACAAAAGCAGGGTCACCTACAGCAGGCTGCACAGGATCTTGTCCAGGCGAGTCTTGAATATCTCCAGAGAAGGAGACTCCACAACCTCCCTGGGCAGCCTGTTCCAGTGCTCCGTCACCCTCAGAGGGAAGAAGTTCTTCCTCATGTTCAGACAGAACTTCCTGTGCTTCAGTTTGTGCCCATTGCCCCTTGTCCTGTCGCTGGGCACTACTGAAAAGAGCTTGGCCCCATCCTCCTGACACCCACCCTTGAGATATTAGTAAGTATATATTAGGTCCCCTCGCAGTCTTCTCTTCTTCAGGCTGAACAAGCCCAGCTCCCTCAGCCTCTCCTCGTAGGAGAGATGCTCCAGTCCCCTCACCATCCTTGTAGCCCTCCATTGGACTCTCTCCAGTAGCTCTTCATCTTTCTTGAACTGGGGAGCCCAGAACTGGACACAGTACTCCAGATGGGGCCTCACTAGGGCAGTGTAGAGGGGAAGGAGAACCTCCCTCAACCTACTGGCCACACTCCTCCTAATGCACCCCAGAATGCCATTGGCCTTCTTGGCAGCCGGGGCACACTGCTGGCTCATGGTTAACCTGTCGTCCACCAGGACACCCAGGTCCCTCTCCACAGAGCTGCTCTCCAGCAGGTCCACCCCAAGCCTGTACTGATGCATGGGGTTGTTCCTCCCCAGGTGCAGGACCCTGCACTTGCCCTTGTTGAACTTCATCAGGTTCCTCCGCGCCCAACTCTCCAGCCTATCCAGGTCACGCTGAATGGCAGCACAGCCTTCTGGTGTATCCACCACTCCTCCCAGTTTTGTGTCGTCAGCAAAATTGCTGAGGGTACACTCTAACTCTTCATCTAGGTCATTGATGAAGAAGTTAAACAAGACTGGGCCCAGTACTGACCCCTGGGGGACACCACTTGTCACCAGCCTCCAACTAGACTCAGCGCCATTCAGCCAGTTCTCAATCCACCTCACCGACCACTCATCCAGCCCATACTTCCTCAGCTTCCCTATGAGGATATTATGGGAGACTGTGTCGAAAGCCTTGCTGAAGTCTAGGTAGACAACATCCACGGCTCTCCCTTCATCTACCCAGCCAGTCATGCCATCATAGAAAGCTATCAGATTGGTCAGGTACGATTTCCCCTTAGTGAATCCATGCTGACTATTCCTGATAACCTTCTTTTCCTTCACTTGCTTGATGATGGCCTCCAGGATAATCTGCTCCATCACCTTTCCTGGGATGGAGTTGAGAGCTGAGGTTGCTTTGGATTTATGCTGAAGATGCTGCAGGGCCATTTAGGTGGGATTTATTTCTTTTATGTGTCTCTCTTACCACCAAATTATTTTTAAGCAGGGCTTTGTATGCAGATATTCCTGGTTTTGGTTCAAATGTATGCAGCTTTCCCAGGGTCTTTGCTAGTTTCTCCAGGTAGCCAAAAGAGGTCTTCCTAAAATATTTACTAGATCGAATGGGTACAGAGTCCTCATGCACGTGTTGGTCTTTGAACATTTATAAAAGATCTATATGCAGATCTCTGTTCAGTCACAGACACGCAGGTGAAAGATGAATTGGAAGGCAAGTCAAATGTATCACTGTTGTAGAGAAGGAAAGAAACCAGGAGTGGAATTGTAAGGCTTTCCTGTATTCTCTGATTTGTACTCAGGACAGCTGAAAAATAACTGTAAATAAGTGAGGCATGGAAAAAATACTGAAAGGAATATAATGATCCTAGCTTTAAGTTTTATCTCCCTGAAACTAGAAAGATTTGAATGAGAATAGGTATAACTAGCATTTGAAGTTATTTCGACTGCTGCTTCTGCCAGATAATAGCCAGCTATTGGGCCCAGGCTTGCTGATATGCAGTTTGTGGGGTGCACATAATAATTAGCTGAATTTAGTGAAGGAGGAGAGTCTGGTGATTTCATTGTTGTTGTTTAATATTTGTTGTGATCATGCCCAGAGCAACAGTCAGAATTCATGCCAAACAGTGCTCAGTTTAAAATAGGTCTTTGCCTTGTGTTGTTTCTAGTCTACAATTCATGCCCTCTACATGAGAGGGGCAGAGCAAGCAGAAACCTTCATCAAGCTGGGGTTTGAGAGTTAGTAAGCAATTTACAGCAGCCTTTGATTGTGAACATCGATTGGCTCTTGCGCCCGAGTACACATTTTCAGAAGTTTTGCATGCTCATGGGGCTTTGACTTCTAATCCAAAAGGTTTTTCTTATGATGTCAGCATGAAGATGACCAGAGCATTTTACATTAATGAAAGGAAAAATGTGAATTTAAAATGTGCTCCATGCTTTTGTATGGGCCTTATCAGCACCATCAACAGAAATGCACAGATTTAGACCATTCAGAAATCTCGCCTTCTATTTCATCCACTTCTTTTCAAACCTTTCGACAGTGAGAGGCAAGGAGTTAAAATAGAAATTATTCCCAAGGGTTCTATGGCGAAGTGACTTTTCCTAGTATTTATGACTGACACAAGTTTAATATCTGGCAAAAAAACATACATGTCTGTACTAGGAAAATAATTATCTCTTACTGATTTTAAACATCAGCAGTATTGCAGCAGAATCGCAGATGAATGTGGGCTTGCTGCCAGCATACACAAGGACAAATTCTGTTCAGAACCATTTTGGGAGCTGGCATTAATCCGACACATTCTGCATTTAGCTTGCAGTTGCATCCTCTTCTGCACTCCAAACCAGCAATAAGAAATTTCTCTAGTGTAAGCAAGGATAAAGAGACTGATCAGAAAATGCCACGAAGAAGAAAATAACCTGAAGTCAAAGGAGTAAAACAGGACAACTATTGATGCAGAACAATTTCATAGTCCAGTTGCCTAACAGGAAAGCAGTGAAGCAGCTGCTGGGAGGGAGTGACTGCCCTCACAGCAGCTTTCTGGAAGTCTGGAGATGCCATTACGTGTTCTGAAGAAGCTCAGTGAATAAAAGATTACTAAATGTGTTTTTCTAAGGTGTTAAAATAGTCATATTGGGACTTCCTTTAAATTTTGAAGTTGTCAAGAATGGTGATATATTTTGACAACTTGAATGTAAATCTCAGCACAACACATTATATTTTACATAAATGCTGCATAGTATGAGAAATAAAGTGAAGATCTTATAGGGTACAGGTTGCAGACAGCTGACAGTGAACCGAATAACTGGTGTCGAAAGGAATCTCTCAGGATTAATGTTGGTGGCTGTTGTGAACTTGACATTTTGAAGAAATTTATGGAAGAAAATTGAACGGGCAGAGGGCTGGCATTTGGCATAGAAGTTTTAAAAATGCTTTGTCAAATACATAGCACTGGAGAAAACTGCAAAAGGCTACTGTGTACAAAGTGAAGTTACAGGCTCAGGCACCATGATGGTGACAGGTGGAACAATTGTCAAATGCTCAGTAACATGCAGTGGAAAGAATAATTTTAGCCAGCCACACACAAACTGGCAGCAAAGCTCAAGAAAAAAAAGAAATATTGTAAATTATTCAATAAAATTATATGACTCAATAAAATTATACGGTCAATGTGAAGTAGCAATCAGAGAAGCAAACAAGCTGTGTAGATGATTAAAGAAGGAGACAGAAAGTAATACTGACCTTCTTGCAATGCTTTGAGAGTGAAGTGTGCTGCGGCCACCCCCTGCATTACTAGGAAGTGGAAGTGGAGGGGGAACAAAGTGACCTCAAGTCCCAGAAACACCTGTGCGAGAGGGAAGTAGGACTCTTTCTGTTGAAGAGATGAGAGAAGGCCTGACTGGTGTGTTTGTAATGATGTGTGTTCTGAATAAGCCCACCTGTGCTCCTTTTCACCTTTTCCATAACACATGGACAAGAACATTCAAACAGATTGGAAAGCAATGTTTTCACAGCTGGTCTTTCTTTCTACTTCTTTTTTGTGCTTGAAAACAATGACCAATAAAAACCTTCGCCATCAGATGTCAGTGAGGCCAAAAGAACTGCTGAATTCTTGGACTTTTCTCTGAAGCGCTGTCATTAGTCACAGTAGGAGGAAAAACAAAAGCGGATTGGATTGTACTACTAGCCTGACTTACAATAGCAGTTCCTGTATTTCAAAATCCCATCTGAAGTGCAAAACAATGGTATTTCTTTTAGTGTTATATACAAAACTTCATTCCTAGTCCAAGTCCTCTAAATTTGGAGGATCTAAATAAAACTTCCAGACATTTATTTAGGGATATTTACTAGACTATTCAATATTCTACCAGTTCTTACCGAAAGACCTTAATATCAAAACGTCCATCTTTAAAAATCAGGTATCTTCCTTTAAACGGTATTCCTTTAAACCCTGCAAAGCAATTACTCTTTAAAATTCCATGTCAGTGTTCATCTTACCAACATAGACTAAAGCTTCACAGTATATTAGGGTGGCAAGTTACAGAGGTTCAGTGTTTAAAAGCTTATAGATAAGGATTGCAACCTGGCTCTGCTGTTTAGAAACTCTCACTAATTTCACAGCAGCAGGATTTGGTTCACTGGTGCTATCTGTACTGATCAATATGGGTGTTTTGTTGCAATTTATCAAGATGCAATTGCTTTTTAACTCTTGTAAGGGTTCTGCAAGAACAGTCATACATGTTCATTCTTGCTAGAGTGGAATGGAAGCCAATGACTGTGTTTACAGAGACAGAGTATGGTACCCGACTTTTGCTTGTTTCAACATGGGGCAGAGTTTGAGAGCAGTTTTTCTCCCTGCTTGGTGTACATATTCACAGCTACAGTGAAAGCACGTTATTGTCAGAAAGCTGTCACCTGATGGGTTGAATTACAGTCAGGGTAACGATTCCTTACTCTGTAGGTTCTTGAAAGACTTGATGTCATTAACATTCCTGGAATTGCGTGTATCATAAATCATAGCACGGGAAGATTAGAGGGGAAAAAGATAAGGGTATGTATTTGTCATCATTCACTCATGTATGTTAAATTTCAATTGCAGTGTGCAAATACAGATATATTTATGCCCTCCCCAGACAGTTGTTTTTTTGTGCTCCGATGGCCAGCACAAAGTTCTCTGATATCCATGATTGCCCTGTCCCGCTCCTTACATTGTCCAGAATAAAAAAGGATAGGAGGTAAATGAAAGAAGACATAGTTTCAGCTCTTAGGTGTTCCAGCTACTCCTCAGAGACACTGCAGTGCCATCGTACAACATGCTTTTCTGACTTGTGCCAAAAGGACCAGTACACGAGTAACCCAGAATAAGAACATGTGAGAAGTTATTAGTTTCTCAGTTGCACAGAAAAAAGGGTCAGTGAGTCACTTGTGAAATTCTGATGTGGTCAAGATCAGTTATGTCATTCGTACTTGGCTACTACTCAATACTTAGTGTAGAAACAGCTGTGTCAAATATGCTAGGAAATAAACCAATATTTTGGAGCTCCCAGAAGGTCTAAATACATTTCTTTCATCTTTCAATAGTGATGGTGCTTTCTCAAAAAGCTAAATTGTCTGACTGAGAGAACAAAAATTCCCTCCTTAAATAATGCCTTCAGATACCTAGAAAACTACTGCAAAGTAGAAAGAATAAGGTGTTTTCAGGTTTTGATAGGAAAAGAAATAAACGGCTTGAATTGCAATAAGTTCTGCTTAGTTTTGGCTAATGCTTAGTTAGAGATAGTGTACTATTCTTCGCTTAAGCGATCTGGACTCCCACAAATCCATGGGCCCCGATGGAATGCACTCATGAGTACCGAGGGAGCTGGCGGATGTCATTGCTGAGCCACTCTCCATCATCTTTGAGAGGTCCTGGAGGATAGGAGAGGTGTCCGAGGTCTGGAGAAAGGCCAATGTCACGCCAATCTTCAAAAAGGGCAAGGAGGACCCAGGGAACTACAGGCCGGTCAGCCTCACCTCCATCCCGGGAAAGGTGATGGAGCAGCTTATCCTGGAGGCCATCATCAAGCAAGTGAAGAAAAAGAAGGTTATCAGGAATAGTCAGCATGGATTCACTAAGGGGAAATCGTACCTGACCAATCTGATAGCTTTCTACGATGGCATGACTGGCTGGGTAGATGAGGGGAGAGCCGTGGATATTGTCTACCTCGACTTCAGCAAGGCTTTCAACATGGTCTCCCATAACATCCTCATAGGGAAGCTCAGGAAGTATGGGCTGGATGAGTGGTCGGTGAGGTGGATTGAGAACTGGCTGAATGGCGCTGAGTCTAGTTGGAGGCTAGTAACTAGTGGTGTCCCCCAGGGGTCAGTACTGGGCCCAGTCTTGTTCAACTTCTTCATCAATGACCTGGATGAAGAGTTAGAATGTACCCTCAGCAATTTTGCTGACGACACCAAGCTGGGAGGAGTGGTGGATACACCAGAAGGCTGTGCTGCCGTTCAGTGTGACCTGGACAGGCTGGAAAGTTGGGCGCGGAGGAACCTGATGAAGTTCAACAAGGGCAAGTGCAGGGTCCTGCACCTGGGGAGGAACAACTCCATGCATCAGTACAGGCTTGGGGTGGACCTGCTGGAGAGCAGCTCTGTGGAGAGGGACCTGGGTGTCCTGGTGGACGACAGGTTGACCATGAGCCAGCAGTGTGCCCTGGCTGCCAAGAAGGCCAATGGCATTCTGGGGTGCATTAGGAGGAGTGTGGCCAGTAGGTTGAGGGAGGTTCTCCTTCCCTTCTACACTGCCCTAATGAGGCCCCATCTGGAGTACTGTGTTCAGTTCTGGGCTCCCCAGTTCAAGAAATATGAAGAGCTACTGGAGAGAGTCCAATGGAGGGCTACAAGGATGGTGAGGGGACTGGAGCATCTCTCCTACGAGGAGAGGCTGAGGGAGCTGGGCTTGTTCAGCCTGAAGAAGAGAAGGCAGCGAGGGGATCTAATATATACTTACCAATATCTCAAGGGTGGGTGTCAGGAGGATGGGGCCAGACTGTTTTCAGTGGTGCCCAGCGACAGGACAAGGGGCAATGGGCACAAACTGAAGCACAGGAAGTTCCATCTGAACATGAGGAAGAACTTCTTCCCTCTGAGGGTGACGGAGCACTGGAACAGGCTGCCCAGGGAGGTTATGGAGTCTCCTTCTCTGGAGATATTCAAGACCCACCTGGATAAGGTCCTGTGCAGCCTGCTGTAGGTGACCCTGCTTCGGCAGGGGGGTTGGACTAGATGACCCACAGAGGTCCCTTCCAACCCCTACCATTCTGTGATTCTGTGAAGTCCCTATAGTCCCTGCCTTTAGCATTTTCTGTGATTTTGTGATTATAGGATTCATAGCTGCTGTGGGTTTTGTTATTCAACCTACATTTGAAGTAGAGTTATTGGGCAATTTACTAACATAGACACAAATGAAGAGACTAGAGAGACAAGTAGTCATAAATTTAAAGGGATTAAGAAAATTATAGCTATTTTGATTAAATATAAGAAATACAGTGAGATTGCAAGGACAGTATAAAAATAGTTTAGTCTGCATTTAGGTGCCAGAACATCTGCACATAAGCTTTAGGGAGTTATTTCTTTTTGCTGTCCACAGCTGATGCTTATCCAGCTGCGACAAAATTCTCTCCTTAGGTTAATGACATCTAGGAAGGAGGTGAATTTGGACGTGAATTTAGTATCTGTTGAAGACAAGGAAAAGAGTCAGCCTAAGATGTAGGGTAGTTTTACAGGCAAAATTAAAATGTTGCTCCTGTTCCTTGAGACTTAAAAACTAAAATGGACTAAGAGTATGTAGCATAAGAATAATTTGAGTGGGCAGAGAAATAGCCTACTTCCATCAGTGTTTTCTGTTAGTGACTTTTATTATGTGCCTGAGTAGGGCATAATGCTGCACAATTTACAACGGTACTGAGAGGCTGACTTGATAACTTAAGCTGCTATAGCATGTTGTTCTGCAGGCATATAGCAAATATGTATCAAATTTCTCAAGTCACATTTCAGCGTGTACTTTATTATATAGTAATCTTCAACCGATATTTAGGATTATTTTTGTACTACAAGGCTTGAGAAACAACTTCTGGCTTGAACATAAAGTCCTTGCTATTTTTGATGAGCTTTATCTTCACACATCACAACTTTGACAACAAACCAGGGTACAGCAAAAATGGGTAGGATGCATACTTGGCCAGCGCTGAGCAGGGACTTGTTTTTGAAAGCTTTATTTCAAACTGTGTGACTTGACTTGACAACAAGCTGCACATCTCCTATTGCCTGGCAGCTGTGATGAGGCGATCAGTGATGCTGTTTCTCCCTTGACTGCTGAACTCTTGTTTCACCCTTCATTAGGGGTGAATGAGCACATTATTGACTAGTAAAGCAGCACACTGGCGTCAAAAACAGTGTGTTGGAGTTAGAAAGAAACCTGTTGAAATGTATGTACTGACAACAGCAGAGGGTTTCTTGTTTTCTTTGAAAACAAAAAAACCCAACTCCAACAACCCTGTAAAAGAATGAGAATTGTAGCCTCGAATGTTTTCATGTTTATGGCTCTTGTGACAGTGGGTACCCACAGTCATGGAAGAACAGGGAGGGTAAAGGAATGGCTGTTGGAGTAAATACTGGGGAGGGACTGTGAGTGAGCTAGAGCTGGCACTCAGATCTGCTTTGTGGACCAGCAATGTCAATGTGCCACTGTAGGTGAGACTTGCAGCAATTTATCAGATAACAACAAATTTATTGAATTGGCTTTTTGTGATTAAAATATGTCTAAGGTCCCTTTTTCCAGAACTAAAAGGGCTGCAGCAATGGCAAGATTACGAATAGACTCTCTGTGTCTGTATACATATGTATGTATCTATTTTATTTTTCTTGAAGCATTTGCCCTTATGAGGTAGTAGATGGTAAAAAAAAGGATAAAGAAGCATAGGAGTAAGAAATGGGGGCTACTTCAACAAGAGCTGGCAGTTAATGTTGGTACTCTGGAAAGCTTTCAACAACTAGGAACTATTTTTTTCCTATTTTGAGCAGGGTGGTGGTAGTTCAAGATTAGCTGGCAGAAGCTTTCTAGACAGCATCAGACCTTGGATGAAAATCTGTCCATGGGAAATGAAGTAGGGGAGGAAGCTGATATAGATTTCTTCTGTCAATTACTTTTGACTGACTTGCTGTTTAATTCATCCTTCGGCACCTAGAGGTCTGCAGTTCTCATCTGCTTCTTGGTAATCTGGCTTCTCTCTCAAGGTGTGTGATTACCAGTGATACACACCTGGATCCTGACTCACCTTGTTATGTTACACCTGGGCTTTGTAAGTGCTCCTGTTTCCCATGACCCACTGCTATACGCTATGAGCCGAGCAAAGCAGTGTAGGCAGGTGTGAATGTCTTCAATAGAATGGACACATTTGAAGCCTTCTATGTTTCAAAAGGGAATACAAGAATCTTTTCTATGTTATTTAGTCTAGGGAAGACTTTTCCTACTCATTCCATCTCCTGTCACTTTCCACCCCTCTATCTTCCTCAACAGAAAAAAAAGTGCTCTGTTATTCCTAGCCTTGGTATCCTGCTATGAAGAGAAGCATGAGAACACTGAGTGTCAACATGTGAATGTCACAGCCCTGGGTCTTGCCATGAGGATTTAAAAAGTTGAATGTTGCATGTTTATAAATATTACTGTTTGTGTCTTGAGTGTAACAGGTCCTAGTGTTACTCTCCAGAAGTCCATGGAATAGTTCTCTTGGTTTCCTTTGAGCTAAGAGGCCTTTCATAACAGTTGTGATTGCTCTACAGGCCAGGCCCTTAGGAGAAGCAAAACAGAAGAAAGATTATCTAGAATGGTTTTGGATTCCCTGGAAGGAAACATTTCCAAGGGAGAGGGGGGAAAAAAAATCTGAAGAAATACATCTGATCAAGTGATGTGCTGAGTCTCTATTTTATGTTGATTTTGTGTCATGGACCTTGAGGTCTTCCAGTCTCACAGGAGCCTTGAAAGTGCAGAATTATGATAGCCTTGGATGATGCGTATCTCATTTCCTAGAGTTCTTTCATAACTAAGCCATCCTTGGACAGCCAATCTGGGCAGGGTTTGGGATCACTTCAAGATAGGGCTGTAGGAAGAGACAGTTCTTCCACCTTGTCAGAAAATCCACTGATGTGTGAGATCCTTTGATTTCTGTGGTGGTTACAAAGGTGTTCATAGAGGCACTACAGATTTTGGTGTTTGTTATATGTTCCCCTGTCTCCTACAATGAAATGGTATTATTTCCTGAACCATACTTGACAGTTAAGTCTTAAGGCTTGATTCTTTTTCATAGGTTCTTCATATCAGTTCTTCCCATCAAAGATTATTAACTTTTGAAGTTTATAAGCATCTCCAAACAAGAGCCATTCTCTTTGTAAAAAAGAGACACAGATGTATTTTTGTCTTTCTGTTATAAAGGTGTTTGCTTCTGGGTAATGTGTATTCCAAATCTTGTCTGATAGAACATGGGCCAGTAAATACGTCAAGACTTGGTATTTTGTAAGCTGTTCTAAATTACATAGAGAAGGTGTGTGCTGTCGAAGGGTCTGTTATAGCACGCTGAGTTCCATGTTGTGTTTCTTATCTGGTCAACTAAGCAATATCTCGGGAAGATGTCTGCACATGACCATAATCTTACTTTGCCCCATGCAAAGATGGGCAGATGGTCTTTGCTGGGTTATCCCATAACTTCTTGGTGAAGCAAGTGCGGAGGCAATAGCTTTCTTGGAAAATGGAGAGCTCTAAACTCTTTGTAAGGTGTGCTTTAGGATCTGTGCAACTGGCTTCTGCGTCATATATGCACTATTACTTGTAGTATGTCAGCTTCTGATTTATTGCCCTGCTTGAGCAATGACCTTTCTCCCAGGTGATGCTGCTACGGTTGCAACTAGCAAGGTACAAAATCTCAGAGGTGTTGCTCTGGTTCATGTTCTTTGGTTTTTGTTACCCACAGCTGTATGATTTGAAGACCCATCTTTCTGGACAGGAACTTGGTGAAGTAGGACAGCAGGAGGACAACAGGCAGGGTCTTCAAGAAGCTGCGCTCTGCAGGCAGGCTGAGTGTCCTGTGGAACCTGATGAAGAACAGCTAAGTTTGCTTGTATATTTTCTTTCCGACTATTTAGGTACTACCCACTTCTGAGCAGTGTGTATACAGAACACACTCAGGATAAATTCCTTTGAAATACTAGGCTAATGTACTTCCTGGCTAAAAAGATGCTCTCAACAGAACAGTTGTGGCTGAGATAAAGGATTTAATTTAATTTGAAACAATTTTGAACAATGCAAATGACACTAATGTGTTTGCAACCTAACACACCTTTTATTAGGTAGATTGATAGCCCTTAATTTTATGTCTTGATCTCTCAGCAGTAGAAGAAGTTGTATAGAACTTCACTTACCGCCAGGTAAAAAAGACCTCATCTTAGCATATTTGGAAAAATTGTATCATCCACTGAAACATCTAATTTTGCAAGATGCAGGGAAATTTTCTATTGGAAGTTATTGAAACTTTTTAGCAATTGACGTTCAATATTCCCACTTTTCAACAGTAGTTCTTACAATTGAGCTTTCTAGGGTAACTTTTGACATTGCTGTCCAAGCCCAAAGTAATATGAATCAGAATTAATCTGATTAAAAGAACCTAAAAGCAGTAGTACCTACTATGAAGCTGCCTGCTTCTGACTTCATTTAGTTGCCCTGCTGTTTATTTCCCACTTCTTTCTTACACAAGTAACCGCAGTAGTAATTTTTCAACTTCTTTTAGGCACTAAACGGTGTCAGTCAGTGTCTTTGATACAGGTATAAAAGACCGTGTAGTACATGCTGATAGACACCCCCCCAAAAAACCCCAATGTCTTTTAAAAACAATTTTGTCACAAATTCTGTATTAATTCTTCTGTTTTAAGTTTTATAATTCCAGAATATTGTACTCCCATTGCTTTTTCATTGCTTGAAGTTCTAATCCCTTATGACATGATGATATTTTCTGCATTAGTCTACTGTGATTATAAAGCAGAAGTGTTTCTAAATCATGTATGTTTAGGTTTTGTTTGGTTTTGATTTTTGTTTTTGTTTTCCCCCCCCAAATATTTCCATCTAGTGTCACAGTGAAGTTGAAAAGGCCTCATTATTTTTGGGGTTATCAAAAGTTTATGATAAGTTTTCTTCTGCCTACTGCTAAAGAAGTTCTTTTGGTGCTTGGTTTTACCTTGTACTAACAGTAATCTTGGAATTCCAAAAACTCTGTAATTATTTGCATTTCATGACTTTGATGGATTGTACTTTACAATTTGAATCTTCACACTCTTCTGGGTTACATTTGGGTTATCTTAGGCATTAGAAAAAGGCTGTTTTCATACTTACACATTTTCTTTTCTTTCCCCTATTAAGAAACAGTTGTTATTAAATACGTGAAAACTAGTGAGGGGGAGGATCGCCTTCACTCTCTCTTCCTTCCCCAACCTCCTTTCCCCTCAGCTCCTTTCTTTCTAGAGGAAATTGTAGGTCAAAAGTGAGAAACCCAGAAAGTATAGAAAAAACAAATAGGAAACTTACAATTTTTCACTGTAAGTTAAACTTCTTTGGAAAACCCATCATCTCAAAACTATCAGCTTCCCCCGGGGATAAAAAAACCCCAGCTTTTCTATCCAGCTCCAGTCAGAGATTGTGAGGGAATAAAGTTTACCTTCCTACTGAATGGGCCCAGGGCTGGATCTCTGGCCAACTAACTATTTCATCATCTGTCAGGAAATTCTCTAGATCTCAAAGTATGCAGAGGATTGTCCCATCCAGAACAGAATGCCCTAGCTTAACAGCTTCATATTCTTCACCGCACATCCCAGGGAGCTACGAGTCTGTGCAGGTAGGAAAACAAACAGTGTAGCTGACTCAGAGTTACTTCTGCAGAGCATTTCTATGGATGCGTCAAAAACCTCAGCGGTGCAGAGCCAGGGTTCTCTGGGCTTGCTGCTGCTCCAGCCAGCTACACCCCGTTGTAAGCTGGAATCCCCACATGCACTATACCCTGGGAACATGGGAAGTGGAGCACAGTGCTCGTTAAGATACGAGATCTCTCTCAATCTCTGACAGATTTCTGGACATTGTAATGCATTTTCTATTTCTTTCATCTAGTTTACACCTTAAAGTGGAGGTTATGATTTGGCTCTAGGTACTTGCGCTGACAAGCTGTGCTCAGGCTCTGACTCACTGTGCAGACCGTATGTATAATATACAGAGAGAAGTAGGTTTCTCTCTAGCTTTCTCGAAATTACATCCATAGTTTTAATAGAAAATGCTAAGCTTTCAAAAGGAAGGCTGTTGACAAAAAATAAATGGAACTATGCTGTTTTTTATAGATGAACATTGAACCCTGGAAAAATGTGACATAAGGTAGGCAAGACATACAGATGCTTCAGTGGTGCAGTATAGAATTTAGGGAGTTCGTCCAATTGTCTCTGGTTCTGAGCTGCAAAATGTTCCAAAAGCTGCAGTGATTGTTAAAGAAATAGTGGAAGAAAATTACATAATAATATGGAAAGTAATAGCCAAGTGACTTGGAGCAATTTTAATAGCCCATTAAAAAGTCTGTTTTGCTGTAACATACTTAGTAGTTATATGAGTACCAAAAATACTGTGTATTATCTGAGATGCTAGACTGGAGACATATTACTTCTCTTACTGTGGAAACAGAGATTGTTAGCAGAGGCAGATTGTCCTACTGGTTGTTATATCATTTTGGAATATGGTAATGTCCTACTGAATCAAGGGAATTGCAGCATCTTATCACAGAATGATTTATCAAAAATAATCTTCAAAATCTCTGTCTTCTCAATGACTTGAGAAATTTGTTTTTACTTCAGGTAAAAGTAGCTAAAAATCTGTTATGCAAAGAGGTACTTTTATGTTACCACAATCTTTTTCTATTCTTTTATGCACTGCCTGCCTTTTAAACTGCACAGCTGACTTGCTCACCGATGCTGTTTCCGTGAAGATGCTTTACTCTGCTCTGTTTACCACAGCACAGTGATGCACCATGAACGTAGATGTGGAACTCTTGCCACCCATGGACGCAACTCAAGTTTAACAAACAAGACCAGAACAGGCAGAATTTATTGCAGCTCTTTGCATCTGTCTGTTCAAGGCTCGTGGGTGGAGAACTAGGCAGATTCTTTCTCAGCCAGAAGAAGACTTGCCTTCTCTATTGGTATGATTCTCTTAACTCAGTGGTGAACCTGGCCTAAAATGTTCAGTTCATCTCAAAGTCCTGAGGCAAGGGTGTTGGTGTGACTAAAGAAATTTCATTTGGAGCTTATCAATCAGTGCCATTCTGTATTCTGTGTGTTGTGAGTTGTACCTGGGAAGAGTAAAATGCCAGGTGCTATCAGAAGGAGCGACATTTAGTTACCAAAATGAATGACTAGGATACAAACTGTGCTCGCTAGAGCCCTGAGGAATATGAACTCTTAAGAAATCATGGGCCCATCTTTCTGTATAAAATGATTCCTTAAAAGTTGAACGTAAGCTGTTTCTTGCTTGCAGTGTACGGGTATGACCCAGCTAGCTAAAATCCACATGGTATTTCTTCATTGATTTAATTCCATTTTGGATCATCTCATGTGTTGGAAGATCCTGTACATGTGTAGAGGGTAAATATAATCTAGATGATTTCATGAATTTGATCATATTCATTGTTCTTACATCAGTATGTGACTGGTACACGTGACTTACAAAGGCTACTTCCTAACCCCTATAAAATCTCGGAGCAGAAGTTTCTAAAACATTATCTGTCTACAGAGTAAGGACTGAAGGTTTTTTGGCTTTTACATCGGTAAAATGTCAGGTAAACCGTCTTACTTTTTTCTTTGATTTGTGAAAAGTATGCTTAAACCACATATGTATGCATGCATTTATACACACAAAATTCAAGAAAAGAACCAGCTACCAAAACTGGAATGCAAAGAGTGGTTGCTCTGGTTGAAGCGCAGGCTTTCCACAGATGTTTGATTGTACACATGGGGCAGGCTTCATTGGAGATGAATAGACAGTACATAAAATGCACACTTTCGCTCCCTGTTCCTCTTGTTTATCTGATTTTGTAAAAGAATTTTAATTAACCCCACAGAATTGCAATAAACTACAGGAACTGTAAAGTTAATATCCAGAAACACTACAAATAGAAAAATTGCTACATAGCTGTAAGCTGTTTTTCTTCTCTTGTGCCTCTGAGCACATCTGCTCAAAGCTACATGTAAACTTCTTTTCTCTCTGTGCAGCTGAAATGCATAAGGAAATATTTTTCCTGAAAAAAAATTAGCAATGCCTACTTTAAGGAATTTAGGCATTAGAGATATTTAGATAGTGAGGAATATTGCACTCGCTCTCTAAACATTCCCTAAGTTGTTCTTCCAACATGAGAAGAGTGCCTTCCACAATAGTATTTATATTTACTTCTTTATAGAGTGTGAGAAACTATCTAATCTGAGGCTCTGTGTGTATATATATATATAAAAAATATATAATGCATAATATATAATGTATATAATATATAATGTATAATTGTCCTGCAGAACAGATGTTGATATTACGTATATTAGGTTTCATGGGAAGGTAGATCAGTGAAGGAGAGTTTAGGTGGTTTGTTATGCGACATGTAGTGCATAATAGCCCTAAGAATATGCCTGCATTGAGATGTTCCAAGAACCCTGGTTTTCCTTCCCCACCTGTTCTTGCCTGTGCTTTTCCCTTGTTTCAAGTACTTGGAGTCTATAGACCATCTACTTCAAATGAATTGAGTTCTGTTTACGTTATGCACAAAGAAAGTCAACATATGAAGTCTAGTTTACTAAATTATCCTTATGTTAATCTTCAAATGACATAGAATATTTTCCCCCTCCTCGCCACCACTTTAGTTTCTCCCTTTATTTCACTGTAGTAGATAAGTTAAATTTGATTCAAGTTTTAGAAGCAACAGCTTTTTTGAGAGGCCAGATTGTGTGTTACTTTAGAGGGCAGGCGGAGAACAGGCAGCTAACGGGGGAGGGATTGTCATCGGGGCTCAGCCTTTGGCTGTGCGGAGTCCAGTTCTGTTTGGGTCAAGCTTCATGTTGACAGCTCATCCTTGCGCTGTTTTAACAATTGTAATAATTCACTACCGACTAACGCTTCTGAAGAGCCCAAACTGAAATAAAAGGAAGAGTCTGTGTTTTGTGCAAGAAGTGTTTGGCACTTGTGGTTAATCAGGCTCGATTAAACTGTTGAATATTAGGCAGTTAACAATTGTGCATCTTGTAGTTGCTAGATTATTTTTTGCTAAATTTATGGTCTGAATCTTTAGCATAGAAAATATATTCAAGTGTGTTAGGACTTCTTCTAGTTACTCTGCTGGTAAACTTTTGAAGAATAAGTGTAGGAATCACTGATTTAAGAATCTTTACCTAAGGGTGGGATTATTAGGTGAGGGAATAGTTGTTTATGAGTTATGTGGAACATGTCTTGGTTTCTTGCCCCAAAATTACTCCCTCTTTCTGCAAAGGACGGGGTAAAGCCTTGTTCACCTTATGCTCGTAGGGATTTGGCTGCAAAGATGACTTTTCACAGTGTAGAAAATATGTTACAAAGCAGCTGGACAGTCTTGGCTGTGACCATTTATGTAAAAGGATGACTCGTACGTACCCTCCCTGAAATACTGCATGCATATGCCTCATCCTAAAAAAACTTTCTTTTCAAAGAGGGAAATCGAGCACAAGTCCATTTTCCACTGTCCTGTCTTTTTCTCTCATTAATAACCTAATAATTCGGTCAGTACACAGTGTTCAGTTGCACTTTTATTCTTCTCAGTGTAGGATGGAAAGCTTGACTGTATGATGGCTATCGCTCTCAGTGAGAGTAAAAGAAGACACAGACCTACCAGTGCTCAGGAGGTACAGGGGAGGGGGCGACAATGGCATTTTCTTTCATGCTGTTCCTCATGCCTTGGAAATATTTCGAGGGTAGATGAATGTTTTGACAGAAGATTTAGCTGCCGATCAGTACACAGGTTGCCTGTGGTCCAACTGTTTTCATGAATCAGGGGAAAAACATCTAGGCATGTCCACTGTATGGGGAGGCAAGCCCCATTGCTCAGTACTTACATCATCCATAAGCTTTTTATTTATGTTTGGTAAACAACTCTCTTCTGCTTCAAATTAATATCCTGATGGAGTTGCTGATACAAATGTTAAACTATATAGCGTCCAGTTGCCAGCAGACAGCGTGACAAGAAATGGTGATAGGAGCGTTCCTGCCAATGACTTGCATTCAAGTATCTGATCAGAGCCGTATCAGAGAGGCTGGATCTCTGGGTGCTGTTCTCCAGGTCAGACATGCAGTGAGTGCTTGAATATGATTACTACATTTTTTTCTCAGTGGCAATGGTTTTCATACAACGTTAAGTTTGGCCAAGAATCAGTATATCAGGGAAGAGGGTAATGTTGAAGAGAAAAACTGTCTGAAAACAACCTTTATTCCAAGCTAGACATATGAGTTCAGTCTGCAGGGGTGTGTGTGTCTGATTCAGGTGCAGTGATGCATACTGAAGTGCGGGGGCAAGAAATAATGAGTACAAATTAAATATTAACACGTGACTCTTGCATTCCTGCAAATACTGTTGGAGTCTACCAAGCTACTTTTGCCGTTGCCAAGGGAGAGCATAGCTAAGTGCCTTACGTCATATTTAATCTCCTGTCTTCTCAGATGTAGTTATTGTTTGTCCTCACTCTTTTCTTGGTTCTTCTGTCAACCTGTTCTGTTGAGCATAAAAGACTAGAATTTTGGGCCTGATTCAGCAAAACACATAAGCACGTTTAACACCGAAATGCTTTTCTAGGGGAAGAAATGTCTGATTTTCCCACCAAAGCAGGGAAACAGTCAGTTCCTCAGCGTACTTCTCTTCACTGTAGCCTCCTGACACTTTTGCAACTAGATCAGGACTTTCCTGTGGGTAACACTGAGAGTTGCTGTTGTTGATTGGGTGACAGTTGTTGTGAGTGCCAACTAGTATAGTAGTGCACTAAGGCAATTACAACCATGCCATAGAGTGAGAAATAATGCTTTTCTAAAGTATATGAAACCTAATTCTAATGAACTGCGTAGGAGTCATTTCACTGAAGTGAATTATGTTGCTTTAATTTTCGTACTGCTGCAGATGAGAAAAGAATGAGGCCCAGCACATGGCTAGTTGTAGCTTAGAAGATTTCTTGAAGTAAAGGGATTCATGGGTAGAATTGCATTGCTTCTCTTGGGGGCAGCGGGAGGAAAACTGGTAAGTGTAAAATTCAAAAGACTTTAAAACAGTATTTCAGCCCATAATCAATAGTTCTTTGACATGTGTTGGCAGGAATAGCACTGATGTGACAAAGAATCCTGAGTAAATCAAACAAACAGCATGAACTCCAACTATCAATCAAAATCCAGCCTTTTTTCATTTCATGACCAAGCAATTGCATCACTATTCAAAGGGCTTATTCTTGTGTCATGTATGTTGCCTTAAGCAAATTAGCTCTGGGAACTCACTTGGGAGGAAAAAGAAAAAGAAAAAAAGGCAAACAATTTTGTCAGAAGATTTATCCAAAGTCAGTATTTATGAAGTTGTAACAGCCTGGGAGGAATCCATGCTGTTTCAGTACCACAAGCAGTGCCATTGCTTCCACGGTGTTTTTTAGAGTTTCGCACCTCTGAATCAGCAAATAACTTCACAAAGACAGCCAATGTGCCGGGGACTTGTCCAGACCATGTGTCTCTTATCCACTGCCTGGAAGGGTCAAAGCTCATGCTCAAGAACAATTTCCTCAGTAGTGTCCTGTTCTTCTCACACTGCTTAGAAGGCTCAATTGTAGAGCTCCAGCATGGGCAGAAGAGCACAGATTTGTGATGAGTGAGGAGGTGCAGAGCAAGGAGAACCAGCATGTGGATTCTCCCTCTGCCATCTCTGTGGTACTTAACAGAGGTGGCAATCTTGGCTGCAGAGCTTCTCACCTGGAAGCTTCTAGCCACATGCTGCCCATTGTGGCAAGCAGTACTACATGTTTGCACCACACGCACTGCTATTTACACTTTCCCGACGATAAATCCCTGATGGAGGAGCATCTTCAAGGAGCTGGGTGTTTATAACTCCTCTTCTACTCAGCATTTCCTATCCTTTGTCTCATAGCTATTTTTCAGCTAGAATACAAGACATTTTCAGTCTCATTCTTAGGTCTTTGTAACTATCTATCCCTTTGCATCCAGAGGAAATAAAGATGTCATAGGCAGAGATTGTTGGTGACTGGGCATCAGCAGTTTCTAACTTATGAAAGAAGGCCATGATTATTTCTAAGGCCCAAGAGTTGAGTTCTCGCCTCTTCTCCACGGCAGTGTTAAGCATTAATAGGCTTGCTGCCTAGCACAGTGGCTTGCTTCCTGGCTGCTTGTTTCCGAACAACTCGGGCACCCTTTGCTCCTCGCTTACCGTGGGATATCTGGCTGGTTACTAAAAGGTTTGTAACCCTGCTCCAATGTTTTGGTCTAAATCTCCAGTTATTTAACAGTTGTCAATAGACCTACAGCTGTGCATGGCTATTTTCGGAGGAAGTTAAGTTTTAATAAACAGTTCAGATCTCCCAGCTCTTGAGGCGGGCGGGCCCATTTGGAGAATGCCTCTCTGATGGCAGACAGACTGCGCCCAGTATTGTGCCAAGTCACTCTCCATTTGTAAATATTAGAATGTGTTGTAGTTACAGATATAGTAAAAGAAAGAAGGTTTAAATTTTACATCTGAGAAACAACAAAGGAAAATAAATGTAAAACAGCACATGCTGTGTGTGCTGAAGGTCTCCTGTCTTGCTATTAGATAGTAAAGACAAGAAACACAAGCTAAAAAGACCACTCAGTTGAACGATTCTCGTGTTTTCCTAAATGCATATTTTTGCTGCACCTAAATCTGTGTAACCTTCTGCTTGTCTTTCATTTGAAGAAGGTGTTTTAAAAGGGAGGCTTAAGCAGGAAATGTGTAGACAGGTTACTTGACGCAAACTTTGTAAAGGAGCTCTAAGGAGCTGAAGATGGTGATTAGCAAAAGGCAATGGAAAAAAGTAGTGAGTATATCCACATTAAGAAAACTGTTGAGGTATTTGTGTGTAGCACAGTAGTAAGAGCAAGGGACATGGTATATGTAGCTGTACATGATCTGGCTGGTGCTTATCCAGAACATGGAGAAGTCCTCCAGTGTGATCAAAGAGAAATATTCGTCATGGAGGAGGAAGAGGGAAGTTCTTTTTTGTTTGGCTGGAAAGCCAACTTGCCCTGCTGTGCTGCTGTGGTGTTTTCCTGAAGAGTGAGGCAGCAGTGCCACAGCTCAGAGTGGCCACGGGTCCCAGGCAAGTGCCACTCCTGGAACTCGCCCTCAAGCGCAAAGGAGAAGCAGCATAGAACAGGCACGTTCTCCCATTTCTGTGATATGACATATTAATTGAAAAACTTTCTGTCTGCTATGCGTCTCTGCTGTTCTCAGGCAAGGATCTGACAGCGATGATTCTCCTCCTAGCACTGGGGAAAGGCATGGAGAGGGGACATAAAATGGAGGCGTTTCTGAACACAGTTTCTGGGTGTGAGCTACAAAACACTACTGTTGTTCAGGATAGCTGAGCTGCAGCTGAGCTATCTACTATTATTTCCCTTTGGTGTCATGTACTCCTGCTTAAAGAGTAGCTGATCTAGGGGCGAAGAGAAAACTTGTAAAACTACACTGTCTTTCTTCCAGGCCAGCAAGCTAATGCATGTCTCCACTTTAATTTTTTTTTCTGTTTGTTTTTGGGTTTTGCGATAGTGGTTTCCCCCCTCCCCCCAAGATCTCGAAATCTAATGATTGTATAAATGGCACTTTCCAAGGCTTCACTGTGCCACTGACCTGTGCTGGACACGTTGCAAATCTGACATTGTCTTCCATACACCAGGCAGCAGATTTCTAACTCTTTGCAATGTTCACGCCTGCTCTCACAAAGAGAAGGAAATGAAGCAGAAAAATCCCACTGCGACAATTAGTGGCTCACAGAGAAGTATTGAAACAAATAATAAGTGGCTGAAACAGTTCAAGAGAGGGAAACTCTAGCTTCCTACTCTACTACAATCTGATCTTCTTTCTCAGATTCTCTCCTTCCTTATCCCAATGGGGATTTTTCACATTTTTTCATTCCCACTGTTAGTGTGAGATGAGTCTTCGTGACTAGCGAGCAGCAGTTCAGTCCTGCAGGGCACACCTCTGCTCTACCCTGTTATCTGTTTGCCAGTCTTATCATTTTATGCTGCAATCTAGTCTGAATTCTCAGGCTGCTGTAGCTCAAAGAATTTTAATGAAACTAACTGAAATAGATTCCTATTCTTTCACTGAGGCAGCTGGCAAAAGAACTGGCTCGTGGGCAGGGAAGTCCTTCAGCTTTGGAAGTAAAAATACCAAGATACCCTTTACATCTCAACCCTGAATCTTCGCTGCTTGCTAGGTGAGAGGCACTGGAGGCTCTCTCTGCCGTCACACGAGGAGACAAGGTGTGCCTGGATCACCATGTGCTGACCAAGGGATCGAGTAGGTTGATTCCTGCCCTCACCCAGATCTTTCTTTGCTTGGTGAGTTGCTACCTCCCTCAAATGCATTATTTTCTACTGCATCTTTTGCTACCAAATTAAAACTTTAAACAATCATTTCCTTTGTAAGTTACTGCACGAAAAAGTTACATTCAGACTCCTAGTAAATGGTGTTTTCTTTCAGGCATTTATGTTTTGGTCTCTATTTTAAACAGAGATAAATAAATAAATAGAGTTTTTAGATAGAAGGATGCCATTTCACAATCCCTTTCTGTCAATCTCTTAGAAAAGAGCAGCCAGTAGCCTGAGTGTATTGGGGTTTTTTCTTAGATAGCCACATTTGTTATGTGAGACCAAGAAAGACTTCAGATAACATTGCAATATAACGAGAAGGGGAGACTTGTAGCTCTGCAATTGTTCAGAACAAACTGAGTTTCAGCTGCTCTGACTCTGATGCACAGATAAGGTGTGGGAAGGACTGCCCCTTTCCCTCCCAGCAGCATGACAACTGCTTCCTCTTGCGCTGCTGGGAAAACACGAAGCATGCTGTTCCGAACAGCTCGTCAGCAAGGGGAGGAGGAGATAGAGGGTGACAGACAGCACTCTGCATTAGCCCTTGGGAGGGAGCAAGCATTCCAAAAGTCAAACAGAAAACAAGAGAGAGATTAGGGAAATTAAAGTAAAGGCAGCAAAAGAGTCAGGAAGGAAGAACAGTAACAAGCGTATGTGCCTTGGCTTTTCAGAAGGCCTCCTGGTGGCCTCTGCTTTAATGTACCCAGGCTCCAACTCTTCCAACGCTATTAATGACCAGCTGAACTGGCCTTTGGGACCTCCACAGTGGATACTGATGCTGTTCAGCTTCTCTTAATGTAGAGGCAAGTCCTCCTTCCCCTGAGGGCTGATAAAGTTCAGTAGCTAATTTTCAGACAGGTATGAGTTAAGTAATCTTTTGCCAACATCAGGAGTTAGGAACTATCTGAAGCAGAGCAATCCCACAGTACATTAATTAATTTATTAATACCTAAGTACTCAAGTCTTTGCTCTTGAAAAGAAACTTTTCTCTAGTCCATCTGGCCACAGTTGTGTCCGTTCCAGAAGCAAACAGTAGTTGTATAATTGGCGGAGCAGAACAAGTAGAACATTGACTCTGTAGTAGAGATTGGAACTAAACTACTGTAATCTGCCAGGGTCATTCTCGCCCACATGCTACCTGGCTTAGCAATTAGTCACTTATTTATGTGCTTTATTAGATCATGGCCAGAGCAGCGCAGCGTTTGCTTCCTGCCAGATTGTCTACTGCCTAGCTTCTGAAGCATAGGTACAGGTTTACCTGATACCAAACCAGAGCACGATGCAGGAACGACTGGAGGAATTCTCTCTAGATTATATCTGTGGTTTCCAAATCCATTTGCTTACTACATGTGAGACCTCAATCTCTTGGAGGTAGCACAGCTACCCTTCTCTTAGCATTATAATGCAGCCTTTCTTTGCCTGTGAGAAATCTTTAACAACAGCTGTATACAGCTGTCTTTTTACAACCAAGATCTGCTGTGGTGCCTGCGAGGCATCTGAAACTGCTTGGGAGCTGTGGCGACGCACAGGGAAAAGCAAATTTCCTCCAGCAGATCTTTTTCTTAGAGCCTGTTGCTATCCACAGCCTTGGGAACGGAGCAGTTCTTTGACGCACCTAGTAGCACAGTCAACAGCTCGTCTTTCACTGGTTCGGCCTGGTTCAAGTGTAATCGAGCCTGAAATGTTGCCAAGAAAAAACCGACCGGTTCTGCTGCGCTCGAAAGAAAGTGGGTTCGCCTGGCTGGGGCAGTAAACTGGCTTGCCAGTGACTCTCTGGCTCCAAGGTCTCTCCTCAGCAGCCAGCGAGGGCACGTCCTCCAAACGCGGTTATTACCGTGTGGGCGCGGGCGGGAGTGCGGGGTGGGGAGCGCCGGTGCCGTTCGGCGCGGCAGCACCTGCGCTCCCCTTCCCGCAGCCCGGCGCGGCAGCAGGCCCGCCCGAAGGAGGGAGGCCGGGCCCGGGGCCCGGGGCGCGGCCGGGCCGGCTCCGCGGCCGCCAGGGGGCAGCAGGCGCGGGCAGCGGCGCTCCCGTAGCGCGGGAGGCAGGCGGGAGCGAGGGGAGAGGCTCGTCCCTCAGCCCCGGAGCCGCCGGGAACCTGCCTCGAGTCCTGCGTGGCGGCCAGTAGCAGCGCTCCGGCGTTGCCGGCGGAGGGGACGCCGCCTTCCATGCGCCGGAGGCCGTGCGGGTGTCAGCCCTGTGGCCCCCCGACGCGCGGAGAGCGGCTCGTCGTGGGGCGAGCGGACGGGACCGTGCGCCGTGAGGGACGCCGGCGCGGTGAGGCAAGGCCCGGCCGCCCCCGCAGCGGCAGCGCCCTGAGGAGGGAGCCCCGCGCCAGGTGGGTGGCGGGCGGTGGGGCTCGGCGCCCCGCCGGGGGGAGCGGGCGGGCGGCGGTGCCGGGGCGGCCGGGGGGAGCGGGCAGTGCCCCGGGGCGGCGGGGGCTTGGCGGTGGCCGGAGCCGCGAGGCCGCGGTGAGGGCCGCCCTGGGCTGGCTCGGCGTTCAGGAGCTTTCGCGCTCCTGGCTGGGAGGGAGCTTTCTGGTCCGCTCTGCGGGGTCGCTGCGCCGCGTGTTTTTGCCTGGTTTTGGCTGCGACAGTAGCCATTTCAAAGCTGCCTTTCCTGCCACGCTCGGTTTGCAGGGGCTGCATCCAGCGGGTGCGTGAGGAGCCGCTTCGCTTTGCCACCAGCGGCGCGTAGCCTGAGCTGAATCCAGCGCTGGGTATGAGAGGGAGAAAGAAGGGGGCAACTTTCCTCACGAAGAACGCGTGTCGCAGTTGTTCTAGTTTTGGGCCAGATCTTTCGGTCCATCTGCGCACAGCGTGCATGGCATGAGCTGTGTTTGGCCTTTGGTATCGCTGTTTGCGCTCTCCCGCTGCTGGCTGTGTCACACTCCCTCCTGCGCTTGAATTCTAGCAGCGCTGGAGCTGTTCGTGTTCAGGTGTACATGCCGTAGCAGAGGGGAATCTCCTTTTCTCCTCTAGCTATAGCTTTGTGTTTTTTCAGCTGTCAGTGTGTCCGCACTTGTGTGTTTAATAGCCTTTGACACACTTCCCATTAATTCGTGCAAATATTTTTTTCGTGCTAGAAGCATGAACAGTTTAGAAAAACTGGCAGCGGTGGGTTCCACAGGTTAATACGGTGGAAAAACTGCTTCCTTTTGCTTCTTTTAAATCTGCGGCATGATACTGTTTAGTCCTCATAAAATGAGTTATCCTTGTTCTCTACTCACTATCTTTGTGCTGTTTCAGGACTGTATTCTCTTGTTATCAGTTTATCTCGGCTATCCCCTATTTCAAGGTAAAGAATTCTGAGCTTTTTAGTCCCTTCTTGTATGGGAGTTCTTCTGTATCTCTTGCCAGTGTCAATCACCTTTTTCTGTATTTTTTCATTCTTTTATATTTTTTTTAATCAAGGGGTCAGCAAACCTAAGAGTTATATTCAAGGTTTCAGTACAACACAGGTTATGTAGCGACATGATGATGTCTGCTAGCAGAGATGGCAGATTTAAGTCAGTGCATCAATGATGTGAATAGCCAACAAAAGTAATAGAAATATTTGTAACTCACTGTGTGGTCATCTGTTGATGAATCACTGTAGTTTGTTTTTTTTAATCAGAAACTATGATCTGAGTAACTAGTTGTTAGTAGCTCAATACAAGGGTATAATGCCATGGATGAAGTAGTCACCTAATGGGATCTTAATATTCTGCCAGTCTGTTGGGCATTTCTCCTGTCTCCTGTGGCAAGAGCAGGAACTGAATATAGCCCAAATTTATCTGAGCTTAGCGCTTGTTTGTGGAACTGCCAATGCACTCTTACCAACTTGACTTATCAAGCCATAGCTTGCCAACTTGGACTTCTTTCTGGTGTAAAATTAGTGGTACTCTGCAAGTTGATGTGATTATTGACTGATGTGACTTCCACCCATTCAGTATCATCAGGGGTTTAAAATGAAACTTGATACTGCTGAAATTCATTGGACAGCTGTAATTCTTGATGCTTTCTTTTCCATTGCCTCTCTCCCAGGGAATCTAGTGGGGCAATGGAGTTAGGTATGCAAGGAGGAGAGACTGCCTTTCAAGGAGAAAAGTGCTGTAAAATGATGATTTTTAGCAAAGTTGGAAATAAGAGGTCAGCTGGTTTGGGTTATTGTATAGAGGCCTTCAAAGTGAGTGTGGGTAGGAAACATGGATTGTTTGTCATAATTGTGTCCTGAACATAGCTTGTCAGGTTTTATTTAGGAGCAGGGCTAACCCCAGTTCTTGCTGAGGATGACTCTAATCTGAAACAGCTCCACAGGAATTGCAGGAGCAACTGCTTATTCCTGAGTCTAACTCCCAGAAGCACTTGGAGGTGTTGCATGGTGCAAGATTTCTGTCCTTTCATGCTTCATACAATAGGTTCATTCAGAGCTTCAGCAGATTTAATTGCAGAAAATTAATTAGGTTGCTGATAGGCAGCGATGAATTTTATGATCGCAGTATAAAACCTTTGCTTTTGCTGTATAACAAACTGAATAACTGTGCTAGGCAAACACGCATTAAACAGCCTGAAAAGACAAAAATTAATAGAATGATCTTGAAGACTTAGATTGGCCTGAGTGTGTAATTCAGTGCAGACAATGACAGCAGAAAGGCTGGTTTTCCACATACTGGTCTCAGTTCTCGGTGATGTGACATCAGATGGGTGATATTCAGACCTCACTCAGTGGCAGTTGTACTGAAAATGGAGGTGCAAAAGTGCCAGTCAGACACTTAGTAGTGATACTTTGGATTTCTTTTTACTTTCAAACTCAGGTTTATCATCTACAGTTAAGTGCAGTCGGTGTAGAGACTTCTATGGGCTTTGAGTTGTTCTGTTAGAGAAAATGAAGATTTGATGGTTAAGCACTTAAAAAACCAGGAAACTCCAAAGTCAACCATGCATAAGCAATTTTAACTGTGTCCCCTGTAGTGCTGTATTATCATAACAGAGTTCAGTTTTAGAAGGTCATTATTTTTTTGCAAGTAGGAAAAAAGTAAAAGCAGAGAACTTACTGTATCAGACCAACTTCTTAATAGTTTAGACCTTGCTAGCATCACTTCTACCACTGTAGACAGGCAAAGCATTTTGTAGCGTTTGATTGTGAGATGCTTCCGATGGTCATAGCGCTAGCTGGAGAAGTATTCTACGAAAAGTCTTGTTCCCTTAAGTAGGCACATATACAGTTCAGTTATTGGTTCTTTGTTTTCAGAAAGCAACTTAACCTGATATAACTGCAGTTTGGAGGATGAATTGGGTAATTGTAAAGCTCATTCAGTTATGAATATATGTGGTTTAACTATCTGATCAATGGATATGATTGGATTGATACTCTAAGAGTAGGTTAAGTGAGAGTGAATTATTGTGTGTTTTGCATTTAAATAACTTGCATTCGGGATAGTACATTGCACTAGAAAATTCTGTTTGTGTGTATTATATTTTTAGGGACAATGCACGGTCTAGTACTTCACTGAGAAGATTAATTAGGGAGATGTTGAGCAGATATAAATAAAAAGACTGATTAACAGAGTGATCTGATGGGCACTGAATTTGGCCTCATATCTTACTCTGTATAAAGGGAGCATAGCTTAAACCGTGTTTCTTCAGTGTTGCCAGATTTTTTGTTTGTTTGTTTTCTTCTTTGTGTTAGTTGACAGTAACAGATACAAATTCTGTAATTTAAAACAACTTCGTTACCTCCCCTTGGAATGTTCTGTCCCACCCATTTTTCTTCTGGGGACTCTTGAGTGTCATGTCACACATCAAATTTGTGTAGCTTCTCCCTGCAGGGTTATGGCATTCCCAGAGATGGGTCAGTGTTTGTAATTTTGGTTGCTGTTAAACAGTCAGCACTTGTCAACACCATCTACAGACAGCTGTTACATATGTTTTAAATGGTAGTACCAAGCATTAAATGTGGGGCTTCTTGGCAGGAACTGTACGTGCAGTAGAAATATTCCAGTGTTGATATGATCTCAATATGATCCTTGTGAGAGAAAGTAGCCTTGTCTGTTGGATAGGTGATGTATGTGTGGGTTGCTGGAATGTGGGCTTCTGTTTTCAACACTACCATTGACCTGCGGTGTGCTGCTGATCAAGTCTTAATTGGCATCTTGCTCCATTTCCTTTATCTCTGAACAAGGCATGATAATTACAGGCTATTGGCCAACTGTTAAATTTCCTGAAGATAATTTGCATGCAAAGTGCTTTGTGCTAAAAAAAAAAGCACTGGAATAAAAAAAAAGTATTGTGTATGAACAAAACCAAATTATGTAGTGTGTGCCTCAGATTTGTTACTGTGTTTCTTCAAATTACAGTTTAAGAACTTGCTTGTTGGCTATTTCACATCAGTCCTGTGCTGCTGCTACTTGGCATCCCATTTCAGTATTTATTTTGGTCCTGGTTTTGGAATTTCCCTTCACAGGAAGATTCCATACTCCTTATACGGAAAAATTTGTTTTAAAAAATGAATTTTTTCGATCAATTCTCTAGGTTCTTTTCTCGGTAAGTGTAAGAGCTACTATCTATTTTCTTTAAAGCTCTGATCTAAGGGCCAATAAAATCAAGGAAAAGGTTATCAGTAACTTCAGTGGCTTTCAAATCAAGGCATTCCCATGTAATGTGCTCTTGTCACTGGAAAGAATGGCCACTGGTTTCAGCCATGAAATCTTAGTGGCATTTTAAACCATCATTTCAGTATTTCTTTAAAGCCTATCTGTTGTTATGCTTGCATTCATGTATAAAGAACTACTTCTGTGGATCTCCTGGTTTTACGAGGAGGCAGTGCTCTTTATTTCTCCAGCAGGACTAGTGCTGTGTCTGAACTGTGGTAAAAGCTTGTTCTCTGCTGGTAGAATGACTTGATGGAACACATGAATGGAACTGTTTTCAGGCATTGGCTCATATTCCTCGTTTGCATTAATCAGTTAGTGTTAAACATGAAAATTTTCAGGTGTTGATATGACTGCAGTCTTGGAAGTTTAGCCCTGTCTCAAGTGTGAAGCCCTGCTTTCCTCAAACTTTTTTCCATATCATCACTTCAGCACAACTGTCTGTGAAACAGAAATCAAAATGAAATTCTGTTTCACCAGGAGTAGGGAATGCCCTACAATATAAGAATTGTGAATTGTGATAAACACAGAATCAAAATTACAAGTTATAATGTATTTATAAAAGGAGCAGGGAGGGAGACTTTATCAGCACAGATATATTTAATATCTTCATCTGATTTGTGGAAAGAAATGGCTAAGCTTCAGAGATCTGGAATTAAATTTTGCTGGTCAGGTGATGATGTTCAGCAGAGTCACAGAAGCTGCATTTGTGGTCCAGTGGCAGTTCATTAGTGTGCAGTACTACCTCATGGAGTGTTTAGGAGTCAGGAGGTAAGTCTGCGCCAGAATAACTGGATTGGCTTACAAATCCTGAAATGCTAAAATGAATATATCAGACTTCATGTTTTTGGAGCCTTCAGGGTCTGCAGTCTTTTCTTTGACAGTGCAGGAGTTAGTAACTGGTTCTTTCAACGGGAGTTATTCTTCTTGTATAGTTGGTTCCTGGAGCTGGGGGCTTTGGGAGACTCTCTGGGTACAAAAAAAAAAGATGTTTAAATTACAGGACTTGGTAGATAAAATTCAACCCTTTGCGGAGGATCCACTTGTTCATAACTGTGATCCTGTATTCCACTTCTTTTAAGACTGCTATAAACTCACAAGTTATACATAGCTATATGTGATTAAGTGTAGAGAGAAATACAGTTCTTCCGACAGCTATATATTTTTACTGCATTTTTGTTGATTTTACTTTGCCTACGTAACTGTGCTTTTTTCTTAAACTCAAACTTCTTAAAATATTACAATAATTAGGAGAAGATTATTCCCTCTTTGTTAAATTCAAAGGATAACAATGACAATGGAAGTTTCAACTTCTGAACTTCCGTTATCTGTGGCTGAGGGTTGTATTGACCTCTTCTTGTACAGGAATGAAGTTTAGCAAAGAAAGCTAATAGTGAGCAGAATCTTTCCAAATCTGTCTCTGTCCGTGTAGAAGCGGGACTGACGTGACACCTTGGACCTTGCTTGCCCAAGAGGTGGGGCAAGGTCTGTCCTTTGTGACTGCATGGCCTAGTGAGATAAAAGAACAGGAGGAGAAGGCTGCCCAAAGTTAAATATTTGTTGTGAGCCTAAGGATACTGCCTGCAACGTTGCATAGAAGTAGTGTGGTTTCCTGCTTGTTACTTTCTATAACCAAGATACCCAAGTTGCAATGTGTTTTCTCTGCTTCTGTTTTGGGAAGAGGATGGATAAAGAAGCCCTTTTTGAAAACCCTTCTTTATGAAAGCTGCTTCTCAGTGAAAAACACTTGTTGTGCCTGGCCTTGCTGGATCAGCACTTGGATGTGTGTGAGCATGGAATGCTAGTCCCTCAGGAGAAAAACGTCACTTAGATAGTCAAACATCCTATGACTAAATTCTGCAATCCTGAATCAAGAAAATTCCCTTGATACTCCATTTGGATTAGCTAGAGAGAAGCTCATGGAAGGACAAAGCTATCTCTAAATGGCAAATTCAGTGAAACTGTTGACAGTAATCTGAGAGTGAATGTTGACTTGGAAAGTTTTCAAATGTCCTGGATTTTTTTCCATGGTAAAGGTGATTGCTGTAGTCCTGGCTTGATAACATCAGGCTGCTATTAGTTGGTTGTATATTATACTTGTATTTTTGTTTGGTTATTTTTATCTAAAACATGTAGTTTCTATGAAAGTAAAAAGAAGAAATTATTTTGCTTATCAGATTGGCAAAAAGAAGCAAGAGTCTGTCCAATCCCACCCGGCATAATTACAATAGAATGACATCCCATGACACAAGCTGCCCAGAAGGGCGATAAATTATATGGAATGGATGCAATTACTTAATCTGGCAGCAATGAAAGGTCTGTCTCATTTTCTTGTAGTTCCATGGAGCTACATTCACCGGGGAATTGAGTGTGGAACAGTGGACAAACCTCCTTGCAGGTCTTCAGGGTCTGTATGTGGAATTTAAGCACTTAACTAGAACAGCAAAAGAATAAGGATTTAAAAGAATAGAGTGCGTTAACCATTAACTGTTAGTATTGTTCAACCTTGATGGCCGAGGAAATACTGTTCATGTGTTGAAACATGGGGGTTAAGGCAGGATGTCAGTTTTGAATTTTTTGTAGTGGTAAGTAGCCATTAAAAATGTAATTTCCTATATTCCTTTACTCGTCAGACATAGCTTGTACTTGTTAATACATATTGCACATCTAAAAGACTGTCTCTCTTTTTTCTTTTATTTTCCCCTCGCAGGTCAAGGGTATGCTCATATTGGCATTAAGGAGTTTGGAGTAGTTTTGTTGCTTCTCATAGGAATGTTTACAGTCTTGCAGGATCAGATTCAGATTTATTACTTAGGTACTGACAATGCTGCTGTAATTAATCAGTTGTCAGAAAGCTGTCCCTTCTGCCTATATTTGTTGCTGGCCAAATTCATCACACCAGGGCTGAATGTAGAGTGATAGTTTGTGAGCATGTTTAAAATTTAAATAATAATAATTAATAATTATTTTAAACAAGAAAAAAAGTCCCTATCCAGTTTTGAATTATGAGGGCATGAAAGGACTAAAATGCCTTCGCTGCTTTCATACTGTTAGAATTGGACAGAAACTGATCTGACTGAACCATGCTGCTTGTGATTAAATTGTGATTGTTTCTGCTGCTTTGAAATGGAAGAGGGGGAGAAACTGTTTCCAAATGTATCTTTCTGGCAATTGAGGGTTCAGAAAGGTAGGGTTGGTTTGCTTCTGCTTTTTCTTTTGCCATTTTCCTAAAGTTATGTTAGAATGGCTTTTCAAAACTCTGGGTTTTTCAAAATTCTTGTTTACTCAGACCGTAGGGATTTTGTGCTTAATCAGGAAACACAGTGTCAAGCAGTGCCCCAAGAGTGATTACATTCGAGTTGCATTCCTTTCAGCAAGTCTTCACCTATCTCCAACAGTGAGTACTCAGTTAGAAGATTGCAAGTCACTTTATAGACCCCTGCCTTTCTGACTTTAAGCACTATGCACTACATCAGTAGACTGCGATTTAAAAAAAAAAACAAAACCCTAAACGTACAAAACTTGTTCTTTTAAAGGTCACCACTGATCTTGCATGTTCTGCCCATGGCATAGTGACTATTTAAAGCAGCAGCTGAAGTCCACAGCATTGCAGGAGCTATTCAGTTTTCTTTGCCAGCACTTTGTAATTGGCTGTTCTTGTTGTCTTGCAGATTCAAGAAATCTCTCATTTACATTTTAAGTCCCCATTTTTCCGTTTGTAGACACACGGCTATTTTGCCTGAAGCATTAAGTGGTGTCAGGTGAAAGTCAGTGCACTTCAAGCTCAAATAAATTCAGGATCTACTGTCAAGAGATGACCTTTGATTTCTTTTTACCTGATGCAATACAGGCCCTATTCAGAATTCTTCACTCTCACTTTACTTAGGCAAAGTCCCAGCCGTTGGAATAGGTTTACTTGAGCGAGAGTGGTTACCAAAGTTCCCTAAGCATGGTATGATGATGGCAGAGGTTTCTGCATTGTAGATGAGCTTGATAAACCAAGTTAGATTTGATATTTATTGTAACTTGCATGGCTGCCAACTGTGAAACTGCTACTGCTAAGTACTGTTTCTAAGCTACATCTGAGATAGTGAGCAAAGATGCTTGTGCATTAAAACATTTGTTATGTATAGGCAGAAAATAATACTTTAATCTGAAATCATTGTTGATTTTCAGATACAGCCAGAAGACTGTGTATGCTGTCAGTGGATAGACCTGTATTGTGGTAGTCACACTTCCCTACTCTTGGTATCCTCCTAATCCAGGTATGCTGTTGAACTGTGAGGTGCAGGGTCCCTCAAAACTAAGCGTAATATTTTGCTCGAACTGCTGTGTTGCAAGATGGAATTGTGAATAGGTTAGCTTATCCTGAATAAAGTAGTGTATGGCTAAATGGGGAGGCAGGGTACAGTCACCTTTTTACTATGCTGTGACTAACTGCGCTGCTTGTCCCCACTGTTTTGTTAGAAAGGGGATTTCCATTAACCTGCCTTTCTGTGCAAGCCCATGCAGGAGTTGTGAAGAAGTATAGTTTTTCTACCATTTTTTCTCTTTAACCCTGCTGGCTTTTGCAGACACAAGAGTGTGTACTGGTATGCATCAGCTCCAGCGAATGACTTTGCAAGTAGCAAAGTCAATTCAGTTCTTGCAAAGTCAGATTACACAGTCAAGTCTTAGACCTGCTGTCCGGCAAAACTCTCTTGAAAGCAGCAGCAGATTTACTTATAGCTCGAGAAAAACTCCAGACTAGCACCTGACCTTTAAAGGGTGTCTGGAAGTCAAAAAGGAAGACAGTCTTCCTGAGTCATTAGTTTAGTTTTTTGCGTGACACGTATTAGCAAGGGTGACAAGGGATGTTGGTGATTCTGTGAGGTCAGCATCTTGTATATGTCAACCATAAACTCATTCTTCACAGGCCGCTGGATGGCATCTGCCAAACTATGTATTTCCTAACAGGGAGATTTTAATCTGCAGTGAGTGAAATGTTTTAACTTTGCTGCTCAGTGATTGATAGCCTGGGATTCCTTGAGTGTATGATTGTCTTTGTGTTTTTGTGTCAAGGACTGGTATCTCCTGTAGGAGTGTAACAGTTTATGCAGTTTACATTCAATGGACTGAAATACTAACTGTCATCTAGACTACCAGAGCACATGAGGCATAGCAGCAAGACAAGATTTGTAGAATATCTAAAATCCTTTTCAGACTGACAGGATAAGAATAAACAGCTTTTCCTGTCACCCTTAAAGGATCTTGCAGTTCAGTTTTAAAATGCAGGAGGCTGAAGGGTTCACCACATGAAGGTATGATTGATACAAGTGTTAGGATATTTCTGGAAGTCTGAACTGAACCTGAACTGAATAAGGACTGCAGGAAAATTATATTCAGTGGCTTCAATCTGAAGGGGTAAAATTGAGAACATAAGTTGTTTCTGGGTTTCTGAACGTATGAATTTTACATTTCTTCTGCTGTCACTAATCATACGGAATCTTTATTTCTCTTTCTTAAAAAGACACAATGATACTATCTTTTGTCATCCTTATTAGTTAAAGCTGGGTAACTTGGTGTTTTCCTTTTTATCCCTATTAATATCTCCTTCCCATAAAGAAGAGATGCACCTCTGCAAATGTATCCATTTAAATGGTAAAGGCTTGACAGCACATTTGGCATCTGATACTGCTATCTTGGTTGCCTATCCAGTTTTGTAACCCTGAACTTTTTGTGAGATTTTGTATGTATCAAGTCCAGCGAATAAGGATATTCAATGTCTATGTTGTTGTGCTGGAGCCCTCATCTAAATTTTACTGTGGATGAAAGCTAAATAGACCTCTATGAAACAGTTCTTCAGTGTGTTTTCTGAGTTATACATGTATTTATATGCATGCAGAATTTAATATTTGCAAAAGGTTTACAAGACAATTTACTGTCATTCTTCCAGCTGACTGTCAGAGATCCATTGATAGTTTATTGTTTCATGTTAGGTTTAAATTCCCTGGTATCCTGTTTCAAAATTACGAAAGAAATACTCAATTTCACAGTGTTCTTGTCTCATTAGACCTATTATTCATCATTATGTAGGAACATAAAAGAAAACAATAAATCTTCAAATTCCATTGTTGCATTTCCGTACCAGGATATGGATAGCCTCACATCAGAGAGGATTTTAATGAGAAATAAGTTAGAATCTCATAATTCTTATAGTATTATTTAATAGCAAAGTAATTTAAACAGTGTTTTATAACTAGTTCATTTCAAGATATTTCAGGAGCCTAGACTTTGAAATGCACCATGCAAGATGCGTAAGCTACAGTGAGCTGTGCTTCTGTCCATGATCTAACAGATGTTATCTGTACAGCCTCTTAAAAACAAAGCACCTGAGTCTTGCTATTTTGTATATGAAATTTCCTTCATAACAAATCAGCAATTGAGTTGTTCTGTTTTATTAGGCAAAGGCATGTTTAGGATTTATCTGAAGTATCACAGCACTATTTATTTTGGACATGTGTCACTTATTTTTCAGTGGTCCCTAAAACATCCCAGTGCGGGTTCCTGAGACGCTTCTACATCCTTGCATCTGGCCCCTAGCCAGCTGAAACCCTGTGTTGCTCTCATATACTGCACCTGTTTAGATGACGTTTAGTGTCCAAATTCTTCCGAATGTTAGAGGACACTCTGTTGTTTGGGTCTTGGAGCGTTTAAGATCGTACAACTCTGCCCCCACCCCCCATGCCCCAGGACAGTACAGTGGCTTGAAGTCATTGCCCAGTTTGCAGCAGTACTGTCACCTAAGCAGTGCTAATTACTTAAGTGGAGCTCACTTCTGGTGGGAATTGCATGAAGGAAAAAATAAATCTCTTCTTTTTGCCAAAACAAAGCAGTTGGATTTGCTGACTGCAGGAGAGGACTGAAGGGAAGAGGACTTTCATCGTATTTAATGTTTATTACGAAAGCCATGGTCACTTTTTTTGGACATTGGTTAGTACAAAATATATGTCAGTAGATAGTGGCTGTTGTTTTTCCCTCCAGTTATGGCAGTATTGAAATGTATGTTAAAACATTTGTCCTTGAAAACTTGTGTAGAAAAGGATTTGATGAGTTATTCTGGGATGCGTGCCCACATCAATCTCTATTAGAGAGAGTACAGGAAGCCAGTGGTCTGCAGTGCAGCGCTGCATTGAATCACAGTGGTAGGGTCGTTGGACTACCAAAACCTACTTCCTTTGCTGCCAGAATACATGGGAGAGAGACCCTCATTTGGCTGGGCCTGGCATATTCATTTATAAATGTGGTTTCTCTGTAAGTAGATGGGCCAATAAACTGTCACTGAATTGCCTTCCTCTTACCTGTACCAACAAAAAGGTTTTGGGTTTGTTCCTCCCCCCCACATTGTTGTTCTGTGCCAAAGTCCCATTCAAGTCCTGAGGGAGTGCCAGCCTTTCTTTAGAATGCTTAACCCAAACCAGAGAACTACGCAACAGGCAGAGAAATTTCTGAAGTTCCTTGGGAGTGATTTTTATCCCATTTATAGTTCTGTACACAGAGAACAATGCTACAGAAGCCCTTGGAGTCATTGTAGCTGAAGTCTGGAATTGAACCCCAAAGATCGTGATGGTAATTTCAATGGATGCTTGTGTTATATTTATATATACGTGTTCCAGTTAGTATCTCTTCCGCTGCATAGAGTTTTACTTTAGAAAATTAAGCATCTCTGACCATAGTGGATATGAATAGCTACCCAGAAGAGAAATTTTCAGTCAATCTTGACAAGACTATGTTCCCTTTGGTAAATTGGATGGTCTATAGTGATCTCTTCCAAAGACTAAGAAGGCTTCCATAAGAGGTTGGCTAACAATTTTGAAAAGTGGTTTGATTTGACTTTCGGAGTGTCCCTGTACAGATACAGCCTTATCACTTGTCTGCTCTGGAACAATGTATGAGTATTCCCAGAAAGCATTGTTATTTGGAGGTATTACTTATGCAGGGAGATGTTTTCTCCACTGATACTCCAAAGAAAATATTTTGTTTCTGAATAAGCAAGCACAGATTTCAAGTCCCTGTCTCATACTCTCCTCCCTGTTGTTTTCTAACTCTGGTACCCCAAGTGCCTCAGAAATCTTGCAGGCAAAACAGGAGGAACTTTGTGAAAGCTAATACTTTGACATTGCATGTGTTCAGGTAGTACCTTGACAGGGACACCAACTTTTTCTTTTTTTTTTTTTTTTTTGTGAGGACAGTAGTAGATTTAATCATTCATCTACTATTTAATTTCTTCCCTAGAAAATCACAGCTGTGAAGTTCAGGATTTTTATATTGGTAGAAATGTTTCTGTGTATTCACAGAGCATTGCTGGCTCTTTATACTATCCTGTTTGTGTAAATCAGCCTAAATTTAGAGAAAGGAGAGTTTCACATCAGGTTTTCTAATTGTGTTGGAGCCATGCAGAGAGTTAGCTGTGGTAGGCACATGTATTTACCTATAAATGAAATATTTATTTTGAAGGGTACCTTGTCACCAGGAACATTTGGTCTTCACCTGTGTATGCCTAATACTCCGGCCAAAAAACTTATTCTCTTAAGCACAGCCTCCTATATTTTGTTCGTTTTTTTCTGTGTGGAGGATATTGATGCTTGGGCATGTATTTACAAGGTTTATTGAATACCGCGAAAGGTACTTCTTGTGGTAAGTGGTTTAAAAAAACAAAGACTTGTGTTCTGCCAGACAAACGTTCTTATTAAACAGATGTCTGAAAAACAATGTTTCCTCTTTGCAAAAGCAAGGTATCTTCTAACTGCGCAATAATTATGTAATATATGTGATTTTTACTTGATGAGAGGGGTGTCTCCCAGCTGTGTTTCTAAGAAATAGCTGATTATACTGCTGAAATATGTTGTGTGTTACTTTTCTTGTACACATGCCTTCAATTAGCTTTGCTAAAATATGTGTTTGCTATGACCTTTTCAAATAGGGTGTGTTATAACTCTTTGATTGAGGCTGGTGGGTCCTTGGTTTTCACGCAAAAGGCGGTAGGTCCTCAAAACCACCGTCTACCTCTTGATGTAAACTCCAATTAAAAGCTGTTGCAAGGCTATGTTTTGAAGAAATAGACTAAGATGGTTTGAAAGTTAGAAGCTTTTTTTTGTTGTTTCAGAGAGACACCTTGCGTTCTGAAAACAGCTTTCATTAAGCAAGTCATGAAAAGAGTGTAAGAAAAGCTCATTTTCTTTGACATATTTACAATTAGAGAAATTAAGAGGCTCTAAGAAATTTCTGGTATTCCTAGTTGCTCAGAGTTGGAGTCATATGCTTTGCAATGTAAGTATTGTTAAGACTTTTGCTAAATGAATAAACTTGGAGACTGACATTTTGAACATACCTCTTACCTCAGTTAAATATTTCTGGCCAGGGAATTCTAAGTACAAGTCACAGCAGACAGTTTTACCTGAGTCTCCACATCATGGAGGGTGCCTTGAACCAGTACATGAACTGAATCTAAAACATCACTCTAGCTAGTTACACTTGGTAGAAAAGTATCTAGAACAGTAACTTGTTGAAAATAAATTTGTGTTCCTACTGCTCATTTTGTGGCCAAGACTGTAGTTTTTAATCACCTATATTTTGAATCAGTGCTAATAGTGATGTCAGGTATTCCCACCTGACTGCTTAGGCTGTTAACCATTCCTTTTTCCATGTGTTTCAATAACAATAATCAGATTAATGTTGATCAGGATTATGGAAAGGTTAAGAAAGATTGTTTTATGAAAAGGGTCTTTAACATATAATCTTCCCCTCCCTCTTACATGTGCAGTCCCTTCTACATCCTTGGTTTGGAATACTCGGGTTGTAGCAAAGAGTGCTTTAAAAGGAGAACAGAATTTATTAAAATGTATGGAATGTGTCTTGTTAGGAGAGGTGATGGTTTCTAATATGTAGAGCTGTGATAAGTAGCACTTTTCATAGTTTTCAAATGCTGAAACTGCTAGAACTTCTTTCAGTTCTTTGGGCTGATTAAGTGTGGAACAGGCTGCTCTTAATGCTTGTATGTGCCGTGATTATTAGTGGATCTGTGAGAAAAGGGAATTTGCAGCCACATTTACATGACACAAGTAGAATATACTGGTTGAACACTGAGTAAGTACTTTCAGATGGGAACAGAATTGCTCTGGCCCTTACATGCTTGTCTATGTAAGGTCTGTCCAGTTTGTTCTGCACTAGTTATATGGAACAGCTATGGCAAGAGTTGGAATTCCTTAAATCAATGAATGGTGACAAGCTGGTATCAATTCCTATAGTAGTCTCTTTAGATGGAGAAAGGAAGGTTAAAAAGCCCCCACCACCATGTGGCTTGGCTACCTTAGCTTTGTTAATTGTGTGCTGGGCTTCTTTTTGTATACCTACAGATACATGAGGGCATATTTTGTATTCACCCCCTAAGCAGCAATACCAATTAACTTGTATGAAATAGAATACTAAATGCATGCTGCAACCAGTTGATCTGTCCTCTGTTTATTGGGGGTGTTTTCTAGTTTGCTTTTATTCTGCCTACAAAGGCTTTTGAAGAGTTGAGGTATCTTTTAAGTAAAGTATAGTGTCTGGCTTTACTACTTCACAGAAAATTGTGGAAAAAGTTACCCTGGCTTTAGACTGTCCGTAGAAAATAACACATAAAGTCAGGGAAAGGTCAATGACCTGGTGAAGCTCTATAGGTCCCTAATTTGGAGCCTAACGTTTTCTAAATTGGTTGCTGTAGAAGACAACATAGATTCAAGAACTGAAAGATGCACTTTGAGTTGTGGTTTCTTGACAAAACATTGTTCAGTTAGAAATGAGGTTGTCCATCTACAGTGTCATCATAAGAAATCATACTTCTAAAAATTACAGTTACTAAGCACCGTTTTAGAAGTAATGCCAGGGATTTGGCCAAGATTGCACAGCCTGTCAGTCTGAAATTTTGAAATGAACTTAAGATAGGTTTGCAATTGTTTCCACACAGTTATATCCGAAGAATATCTCTGTCGATTTGGAGAGGTAGATAACCTCATTTGTGTGATTCATTTTACCTTTTACATAATTGTCCTCTGCCTGGAAACCACACATGAGAACTTTAAAGGCAGCAAGTGTTTGTGAGAAGTAGCTAATACTTTCAAAAGGTGAAAGAGGGTGCAAAATTGGATTGAAAATGGGAATTTTGGTGGAGCTGGAATCTTGAGAAAGAGTCATCTTTGTGGATTATTATTTCAAAGAAGTAGAAAAGAGCGATTAATTTTTCTGACACTCCACTTGATTTTGTGTTTTCTGGTCCTTTTTTTTTTTTAAAGTTGGATAAATCTGATCTCTACAAAAACTACCTTTTCAGGATGTGAGAGTTATAAATCGTATTAGAATTACTAATCAACTTAGCAATGCTACTCCAGCATGCTTCCTTTGCAATTGATCTCAGTTGACTGTATGTCATAACTCATGCCACAATGATATACTTTATTTGATTATCAAACCTATTACTATAGTGTTATATCCATATTTAAGCTTATTATTGAGTTTCAGAGGTCTTTAGTGAGTATTGGATCAGATTCATTATTATCATATTTTCACGTTTTTGATTTTCTTATTACTATTGCACATTCATCGAATACATAACCAGTGTTGTGAACAAAGATTAAGAAAAATGAAATCTAGAGGAAAAATTAAAGAAACAAATCCTACTAGTCTTATGTAATATGACTGTAGCTCACAACCTATAAACAAGCACTTGCTTGGTTCTCCCCTTTACTTTACAAGATTAATGTCACAACCCTTGTTAGATCTTTAACTAGGTTATAGCTATTTCAGCAAAGACTGAAGCAAAATTGTTTGAATAGTGGCACCCTCCAGCATAACAGTATTTTTACAAGCCAAAACTTGCATCTTGTCAATGGGTGTTTTGGGAAATTGTGTGTATGGTCACTGTTGGATTTCAGCAACTTTAAGTTTGTCTTCTAGATTTTCAGAGGACAATTAAATCTTAGAGTTGGGTGCCAAATAACCAGGTTACATGTTTTTCCACTGAATTCCAAAGAAATGAGCTGAAATTGTTCTTGGAGAAGTGGCACGTTTGTTGAATTAAGAAACAGCTCTAGAAATGGGACCAAAATTTCCGACTATTCCAGGATGGCCCTCAACCTTACAATTCTTGTTTTATTTAGGGTCTTTGGTGCTTCTGGGTAGAAAGACAACTTTATAGAAATGGGGGCACCTTCACCTAGATCAGTCGGTAAGGCGGCAGTGGCTAAGGTGCGGCCCTGAGGCGCTGGGGGTGCCTCCCCACTTTGGCAGAGACTCTTGAGTCACGCTGCCTATCATGGAGTGTGAGTCACCAAGCTGCTATGTGAAAGCAAATGGTTCCAGAGGCTGTGTTTAAATGACAGTTGGTAGTTGCACCTGTGAATGTAAGAAGCTTGATCCTGTCTCTGTGTATGTTCTTGTTTGTGGAGTATACTTACTGGACTATGGGGTTTTTTTTGTGAGATTTTGGGCAAAGAAATGAAAACTTCTGGATCTTGATCAAGCTTAGATTGGAGACAGGCACTGAACTTTCTTGGACTGCAGTAGTTCTGGATGCACCCAGAAGGAGAACTTTAGAGTTTTCAAAGCATTTAAAGTAAAACAGAGGGGCACCTTCAGGGTTAGGTGGAGTAACTTGCAATTTTTTTTTTAATGAAAATGTTTGCTCCACGTAAGCAACAAGAACTTTTCATCAGATCTAATGCTAGATTTCTCTCTTATGCAGCTTTCAGAAACAAGTGTATGTTTTAATATAGTTAATGAATATTTGAAGAGATTAAAACTCTGGTGGTAGGTGTCAACAGCTGCAGTCCAAGCTGTTGGATGTATGCACAAGTTATGTAGCTAGATAAACCTGGTGCACTACAAGGTGCTTTATCAAAGTCTTGTGAATGTAGTGAATTTTGGATGCAATCCAAAGGACTTGCATTGAACATCATTTAGTAGGTGTGAACCAGCTAAACTAGTAGATACACTATACCAATGTGCAAGGCAACAGATTAAAAGGCAATGTTAAAGGGTATGATACTTCTTCCTGTAAGTATTTCTAAATATTTATTTATGATTTTTTTGCTAAATAATATAAACAGAGAGCTTTGCACATCGGTGGAAACTTGACTTCAGAATGACGCTCAAGTTTCGTAGCTACCTCAAGTTGCAATGGTCAGTAGCTAGCAAGATACATAATCTAACTAGAAAGATAAATATTGAAGGAAATTTAGGTTGGCTTGCTATATATTTAAGTCAACAAGATAAACCAGGCTAAAAGCTTAGAACAATTATTAACTTAGTTGAGTTAGTGTATGTGATTACATGATGTATCTCACATCCTTGCAGTGAGTTAAGATAGAGGGTCTTGGGTTACTTCAGTAGGTACTGTACGTATGAATATGTTAAGAAATTTCTGTTACAGTTACTACATAGATGCTTATGGTTATGTGTGAATTGACAGGACTTATAAGAAGTATAGGTTGATGCTAAAATGGCATTGGAATTCATGAAAGTGAACTACCATCCATGCACAATACACAAAAGGTAGAGTCACATGAAAAATTGCATGTGAGTGGTCCCGTGATATTTAAGATGTTAGGATAACTAATCCATTGGCTTTCTGCAAATTTTCAAACCACCTTGTAGGAAGATGTTTCTTCAACTCAATTAGCCAAGGGGGAAAATCTCACTGTTGACTTCCCAGTAGACTTTCTTAATATTTTCTTAACTTTCCGTACATTGTCTGTGGTGTCTGTCCTGATAATTCTGTGTATTTCATCATTTAATTCTTTGAGAAATCTTATTGTGTCCATTACAGAAAATTTCTGGGATTGCCTGTGAGCCTACTAGGTTGGTTTTTTCTGAGTTACTGCCATTATCCATCTCTGCCCCTTTTTTAAATTTCCATTACAAATTAACTGGTTTTGTTTTCTAATTTCACTTAGACACTCATCTGAGCCCTGCTGAGAAAGGGTTTCAGTGTCTGATTACAAGTGCACTGCTAGGCTAACATGATTAAGGAGACTCTGCAGGTGATGTTGAGAGTAAGTGTCAGAGTAAATTTCAGTAAATATAAAGACAAAGGATGGTTATGATTAGCTCATAACTTGGGAGTGTAGCTGCTGAGACTGGCAGCAGCAAGTTTGAAGGTGTTAGGATCACTCACCTGCGGTGTGAAAGGGGAGACTTTAATCAGGGTCTTTTTAACCAGTCTCATTTTCTGTGACCTGATGCACATTTTGAAACGCCTCTCCCTTTGATTGTCATGTTCTGGAGAGGAGCTTCTGTTTCTGAGAATTCTGTTCCATCTTGTGTGGTGGGTTGGTTTGGTTGGTTGTTTTTTTTCTGGGGCATGTATGCGTGTATTGTTTTTCCGCCTACCCAGTTCCACAGAGTTTGTTTTCATCACACTTGGAGTTGAAATGGGGAAGATTTCTGCAATGTCGAATATGTTAATGCAGTGGAGAAAGTCTCGCTAACTCTGCTGAAATACAGGAGTGTGGGTTGTTCCAGTTGAGATTTTAATGTCTGTTCTGCTGTAAATAAATTACTAGAAAGTCTTTTGTTAGATAGTCTGTAGTGCTTTTAAGCCCCTTGTGGTAAGGTAATTTCACTTTTGCATTTGCAAGACTTATTGCAGTGACTAGCATGTAGTACCCCTCATCAGACTTTTGAAAGTTTCCATGCCAAAATTGATGCTATTTAATCCTAGTGTTAACTGTCTAGCCATTTCAGGTATTCATTTTGCCCTGGATCTTCTGGAGGGAAAATTATTGTTGAGTTTGCACACTTTCATATTTTTTTAATATCGAAAATACTGCTACCAAAATGACATTTCTTTCAATAGGCTGTAAGCACCTAAGCACTTAAATAATTTTGAAAACAAGCTCTTAAGTCACTTAGATACTTTCAAAAAAAAGCGTCTGTGAGTTGCAGTAAGAAGTGTTTTGAAGAAGACATTGAAATACTGTTGAAAGTTGAGTTTGTAATGCAGCCTGCCATTGACAATGAAGATACAGATGAACTGAAAAAATTGAAAACATACGCATGGAGTTTAAGAAGTCTTTTTAAGAAAAATCTCCAGAAAGCGGAGTACCAGAGGTCCCTCCCCCACTTCTTTGCAAAGCTAGATCTGTAATAATTTTCTGCTTTTTGAATTAGGTGCAGTTTTACAAAGTGGCTTAAGGTAGTGCACATTTCTTTTTCTGTGAGTTTGTATCCCATAACAATGTGTGAGATTGTGTCCCTCTATACAAGGATGCTGGATAAAAGGATTGTTGTGGAGTGAAGAAAACTGAAAGAGAGTACATCTGGAAAAAAACAGAATGATAAGAACTTGAAACCAGGTTGGATACAATCCATGTTATGTGTATATCCTCCATTTTCAAATAAGTGATATAAAAGACTATTGCCTTAGTAGGTCTGGTAATGAAGAGTCAGGTTGCAGGAACTGAGACATTTGTGTCCTTCACAATTCGAAATGTCTGTTAGTAAATAGTATCCTGGGGGATCTAAATGCTTTGTGTTAATGCAGTATATGTGGACTTGCCTAACATTTAAAGGAATGTAGCTTTTCCTGAAACTATGTGCTGAAAGCTCAAAAGGTGTAAAGTGCTGCAGGAGAGCTAGACTAAAAATCTGTTTTCTGAAGTGCTGCCCGTCTTTTAAAAAACAATTGTACAATGTTAAGCAGTGAAATTGGTGCAGAAGTTTGAGGAAAGCTTCTGAGACCTACTGACAACCATGGAACTGCAGAAAGAAAGAATTTTAGCTGAGCTCTAATGCTTTCTATCTGATGACTAACTCAAACCTGTTACATGCACAACTTTTGTCATGATACTTTCTCGAGTATTCAAATTTTGATGCCTTCCATTTTAAAAACCTAAATGATGGAATGATAACAAAAAAAGACGAATTTTCTTTTAAAGTTGTTAGAAGTGTTTTGTGATTTTGTAAAGCAAATTTGTTCTACTTTGATTTTTATTTGGGGGCTGGGGCTAGTATTTAGCTTGTCCAGTTACCTGCAAACAATCCACATTTTCTAGTGGCAGGATCTGTACTTTATCTAACTGCACATTTCTTAAGTTCTTGTGAGTCTTGTCCCTTTCTAGGCAGATTTTAATTATGTGGCTGCCTGACAGAAATTGAGAGCTCTTTATCTATGAACAGCAACGTTTTCTTGTTTCTGTTCACTTCACTGCATTTCAATATGTAACCACTTGTAAATGGCAAGGTACAGTAGTGGTTCACCAAGTTCTGAAATGTGTGGATTTAGGGTCAGTCCTGATAGTGTTTTGTTTCCGCTTACAATCCTTCCTTCCCTCCTGCCCACCTCGTTTTATACTGTATTTCCCTACTGCAAGGATCTCTTTCCTGCCTGAAAATTCCAGTGCAGCATTTTGGGTGTCCAATACAAGATTACAAACTTACTAAAGTGAGAACTCCCCACATTCTGAATGTTTGAGAGTATTGCCAAATAAATGAATGTACCTAGGTATTAACCTTCTCAAGGGCTGGTAAGGCTTCTCTGCATATGCAGTAATCATGATGCAATGATAGTACTTAGACATAAGGATCAGTTAAATTTGTATTCAGAATGCTGTTTAACCCCAGAATTCCTCCGTGACTGTGGACAAGGCATTTAACATCATCGTGCTTGGGTTTGCCATCTGTAATAGAGAGGGAACAACACTGCTAATCTCTTTCTTTTTTTTTTTTTTTGCTGTGGACTACATGAGCACTCGCAACAGAATCATCCTTGCATTACTCACAAAATGGACAGTGTATTAATAAAGTTACTATACAGTAGAAATGGGTAACCCAGTTTCAATTCTATGAATTCTGTTAACACAAGACTTTAAATAAAGCTGTTTGCTTTATTGTCATAAAAGTGACATACTAGGAATGTGAGCTAGAAAGGCAAGTATGTTTAACATCAGATTTGCATTCTTGGGAATGAAGTCAAGATTTTGCATCCCATAGCCTTTCAGCAGAGCACTTTGGCACTGTTGAAGTCCTGTTGCAAAAAATGGGGTGTGTCCAGTCTATCGATGTAGCATACACTGGATTTCAGTTTGAATTGCTGTAAAGTCCCAAGAATTGAGGTAGAGATGACTAATGCAAGTCCATATTCAGTTTCATAGACATCCTGGAAGATACTGAATAAGCAGTGTTAAATGTTTTTCTCTTTTCTTTTTGTAGGTTTTGTGTGTGATCGGCATTGTGCTGAGCTACAGTGAAGAAGTATTTTTCACTTCAAGACAACTTGCATTAAAGGATCATGGTAGACAGTTTAATAGTTTCTTTGAGGTAAGTGATGCAATAAAACATTTAAAATCTTATTTGATATGCTCTTATCACACTGCAGTAAATATCAATTTGATTGTCTCTTGGTTTGGTGTTAAATGTATTTGTATCATAGGAGCATAAATAAAAATCGTGTCCAAAGGGCAAATAATCAAGTACATGCATACCAGACATAGCATTCTGCGGTGAGAGTAAAAAAAGAAAGTTCTCAGTGTTTGTTTATGCTTAGAGTGTCTGTTAGTGTGTGCCAGTGTGGTGGCATGTGTTATTGGAAAGTTCCTTCTTTTTTGTGATGAGGCTGTACAGCTATAGTCACTGGGTTTAAATTACTGATTTACGTGTTTTAGTACCTGTGCTGCAAGTCATTTGGGGATTTATATTATGCATTCCTGGAACAGTTTGCCAGTGGGCAAGCATTGGAAAGACCTTTCAAACAGCTTTCCCAACAAAGGAAACAATTCAGTTTATTCTAAGCTGGTCTGTCCAGTGCTGTAGTTGGGCAAGCAGATTCAGAGAAAACAGGCAGCTGTAATGCTACACAAACAGAATCTGACCTCCTGCGAGGAATGACAGCTGCATGTTCTTTCGTTTGCATGGAGATACTGTCAGTAACACTTCTGATCTAACCTTGCTTCTTGTGAAGTTCAGACATCAGTCTTTGAATTGCATTTCTGCCACCCTCCTGATAAGCCAGGGCAGATTCCACATCAAAATGGATCTATCACACATTATTGACAATACCTCTGTTGTTTTTCCTGTTGAGACTTCTCCCTGCATAGCTCCTCCCAAGCTGTCCCAGACTTAGGCTGTTCTGTAGACTTTCATTTGGGAGGAAATCTCGAATATGAGATGAGCCATACTGTACTAGTCAGTACTAATCACTTGGCTAAAATACTTTCGCTCCTATCTGGACAACCCACAATTGGCCATGGTAGCCCTTCGTAAAGTACAGCTACTAAGGGACAGCACCCATGCAAGAGATCTGTTTTCGTACCCTCCAGCTTCGTTCATAGAGAGCTAATATTCACTGCAATGATAGAGTAAGAATTCGGAGAGGTGTTCCTAAATAAGGTGATAAATAGCAAACTTTGTCTTGTTACTTCTACAACAGAGCTAATACCGCTTTGCTTTGCTCTGTGCCCCCCCCAGTTAAACAGAAATTGGTATTGCCAGTAAAAGACAGTGGGCAAGTTTGCTCTTTGGAACTTGGATAGACTGACAGTTTAAAGCCTGACTTTGCTTTAAACTAGGTGCTAGGGGCCATGTAGTGCCATAATTGTGACAGCATGGGCTTTACCAGCAAGGTTCTTACATAGTGGCCTGAGTTAAACAGCCATCACTTAGCTGCAATTGGTACCTGACCTGTTCATGTATAGTTGAAAAGTTTTGCCTTATTTTGAGGAGCACTTGTTCTTTTTGGTTTTTCTGCACAGTAAGAATACCTGAAACAAACCCACTGAAATTGGAGAAGCCTTTTTTTTGTAGCTTGGGAGGCCCAATGTTAGTCAAGGATGACAAATAAAAAAGCCTAATCCAGAGAAGTTAGCCAAAGCAAGCTACTGAGGGAAATAACATTAAAAAAATTAAATTGCCTCACACCGATTTGAAGCTAGCAGCTTACCTCAGGGTAGCTTAAGCATTCCTGGCAGATTTCCTGTGTGTTTGAAATAGTAGGTTGATACCATTGTTTCCAAGAGATCCAATTGCAGATACAGAATTGAACTTAAAAACTAGCTTCATTGTCCTTGAGCATGTACATACAGATGATGATTACAGTGCAACCTTGTTAAAGAATGGTCAGGAAAATCTTGGCACGCAGTAATTGCACATATACTAAAAGTTTGCATTTTAGAACTGAAAACTTTAATCTGGTAAGTAATTTCCTTTGAAGATTACAGTTCTCAGTTCAGAACTTGCAACCTTGTGTGTGATTTCAGAAGAATTTACACATGGAGATTTGTAGTCCTTCAGACTGATCAGAAAAATCCTGTCCTGTTGAGGATGAAAGCATTAATTTCCTTATGCAAAGTTTGAGCTTTCTTTCATGTGCTCTGATAGGGAGCAGGTAGGAAGATTCTGAAAAGGAATTTAAATGTAGTTTGCAGAGGGTGTAGGCTGGGCCTGTCAGAGACTGCACTCTGCCTACATAGAAGCTTGTCACATTTTCATTGAGAATAGTTGGGAGAGCACGTGAGCACTTGAAAAAGGGATATGCAGGTCAGCTAAAGACAGGCTTGATGCTGTCATTTTGCAGTTTGGAAGTCTGACTTCTGTTTCTATTTTTACCTTTGATTTCAGGTGTGATTGGCAAATCAGTTTCTTCGTTCATGCCTTTGGCTTCCATCCCCCAGTATGTTATTTGGCCTTGTTCTGAACTGCACATTTTGACTCTTACTGTGGTTTCTTTATAGTGCCTTACACTGCCTCTGATTTCAGCCACCTCCTCTGTGTTTTGTTTTATCACAAATGATAGCTTTGTGAAATATAATACTTTGTTCTAATGGACTCTTAAAGGGCTTTAATTGTTTTTTTCTAAATTGATGTGACAGTAAAGAAGTAATGACTTTTCCTTGCCTTTGAATTGTTTATTGCTTTGAGAGAGAGGGGCATAGACTATGGTGATGAGGTGACGATAGGCTGTATGCAATCAGTACTTACCTAACCATTCCTTTTGCAGTATTTTAGCGAGAACAAACACAGAAAACTCAAGAAAAACATTCTCCCTAGTAGATGAATATTTGGACTGAGAGTAATGAAATGCTTAGTTATGAAAAAAACCTCTTTCTGTTTAGGAGGTGTGTCTCTGAAAATACCTGAAACAATGAGAAATATTTAAAGGGTTACTGTATAGGGAGCAAAGGAAGGAAACGTGAGTAGGAAGCACAGCTGGATTTTGTCTGGTCCGTTAGTTTGCAGACGGGTTTTGTGTCCAAATCCATCACTTTTACTTCGGCACTGAAATTCAGCAAATCATTAGCAGCTTTCCCCTTTATAGAGGGTCTGAAGCAAACTCTTAGTAGACTGAAAAGTCAAACTCCTGGTATATCTTGATCCTGCTTCTCATACCTTTCTGTGTTTTTTGATGAAGGGGCTTGCTAGAAGGGGGCGAACCAGTTCCCAGTGCAAATTATAGCAAACAAAAGACTGAGCTGACTGAGCCTAACTTGTAACAGGCTCCTAGGAGTCATTACGGTGGTGAGGCTTGACAGAACAAAGTTTGTTTGGGCTTAGTTCCCATTATACCTCCTTTCAGATTGAAGATGTGGGGACTGGGGTGATGCTTGGCTGCTTATCCTGAGTCTCTGGTGAGCTGTGTCCTCCACTTTCCATCTTCTGTGCCCATTAGGTTATTCAATTTCCACAAGTGTTAGGCAGCTGGGGAAGAACCTGTTTGCTGCAAAATCATGGTGATTCTTTGCCTGTTTCCTGTGTACTGGAGGTGGAGTGTTCATCTGTAAAATGAGGAGCCAGAGCTAGCAGCAGACTTAGTCCACAAATGAGTGATTTCTTACTTAACCCTTTAGAAAATTTGCAAAGCTTATGTCAGTTTGACACCAAATGCTGAGGTGTTAAAATATGCGCTGCCAAGAATACTTTACTTTAAACATAAAGTTATGTGAATACTATCAATGGATTCTACTTGGTGCACTTTTGCCTTATAGATAGACAAATACATGTATGTATCTGGTGCTGCCTGCTGTGAAGAGAATGTCATAAGAACGTTTCATACAGTTTAGTGAGTCTGCTTTGGTTGGTAATGGTATTTGAGAGTCTAAATCAGTTCTCACAATATGAAGCTCGGTTGTAGATGTGTGATTTGTATTAGTGGTAATTATATCTTCCATTTCACTATTTACTTTTTCAGACTTCTCAGTTCCCTAGCAGTGCTGGGATTTCAGTTTGTTGTCCCACAGCCTTCAACTGAACACAGAAAGGTAAGCGTTAGAAATATTTAGATTTTGTATACTTACAGGTAAATGTAGAAAACATTAGAGTAAGATGTGTAAAGCTATGCAATCTAAATAAAGTTCTGGGAATAATGTGGCTTTTGTTTTGTGTGTATTTTTTTTTTTTTAATATATAACTATATACTTGGGTAAAAGAGGCTCATCATGGTTAATTAGCTGAGTAATTGTATGGAGTGTTGTAGGTCACAAATAGGTCCATGGCAGCTTACCCAAACTTTGGAGTATTTTCATCATGGAAGACGAAGGGGAAGAAGAATTTGTGTCAGTGAGAGCAGCGCTTAAACGTGGAGTGATCACCAGAAGCATCCAGTTGCTCGTAGGTAGCTCTTTCTCTTACAGAGATGGAGATGTATGAAAAAGAAGTTGGACCCAAAGCACACTGTTGGTAGAGTTACATTGTTCGAGATCAGAGCTGGAAACTGATGAACTTTCCTGTCGTGCTCTCATGAATGGTTCACTCATCATAGACATTGGCATGCCTAAGAAGGCTTGCAGCCTGCACACCCTCCATCCTACTAGGCATCAGTGAGATCTCAGCTGGAATACTTAGGGTTTTGCACTGCAGTTCAGGAAAGTAGTGGATAATTTGGAGAGAAACAGAGGGCAGGAGTGATTATCCTCAAGAGGTTTTAAAATCTTACCTCTGAGGGGAGTTTGAATGAATTCAGGTTGTTTAGTCTGAAGATTAGAAGACTGTTGGGAGCGGCAGATATAATCTCCAGATACTTTGGAGTGCTAAAGAGAAGGCTGTTCTTTCTGTCTCTGGTGGAGTAGGTGAGAAGAAATGGATTTAAACTGGGGCAAGGGAAACTTAGATTTGATATTAGAAAAAATTTCTCACAGTAAGGATATAAAGAATAATAGATCATATTGACTGGATAACGTGTAGAATTTCCATGATGGAAGTCTCTGTGAAAGTGTTGGAGAAATGTTTGTCAGGAGTGTTGTGCAGGTATTGCTGATTCTACCAGAGACCTGAGGGGAGACCCCTTGAATGCTCTTCTGTCTCCTTGTGGGCTGTGACCTTATGTCGATGTTGTTCTCATCTCTTAACACAACTGTTTAATTATTGTTTAATTATCAAATAACCTATTTTTAAAAAGTTTGCTTTTTACTATAGATTTTTAAATAATAATGAAAGATGCATTTTTTTTTTTTTAAACTATACTTTGTAAAGGAGATGAAAGACAAGTTTGTAGGATTTCCTTTTTTTATGTGCACATGCACTGTCTTTAGGGCAAAAAAGTATTTGGACAATAGCTCCATAGGTATGGGCTAGAAACCTGAAGCTGTCTGACAGTCATAGATCCTGAAGAACGTAGCTGTCATGTTCAATTCTTTGTGCAGCCTAGTTGTAAGACAAGTTAAATGAGGTCGGTAATGATGCAGTCTGAGACTGGTACGGTCCAGTCTGCAGCATTTCTGAAGCTGCCCTAGTGCTCTATTCTAAACCTGAGCACAACATAGTATTTTTCCCTATTTTAGATCTCTTTTATTTTGTTGCAGTTGAGATGGTCATGCTGCTGCTCTGTTTTCAGTACTCTGTCTAATTAGACATTCTTTTGTAATATTGACAGTGGAGAGATGCTGCAATCCAGCTTCTAAATGGCCTCAGGGGAAAAAATCTACTAACTAAAATAGAGTAAGACAGAGAAACAATTGCTTCATTCTGTGAAGCTCCGGAATTAAGTTTGATAAAATCAGATTCTTTGTTTTCAGTTGAATAAGAAATGCCATGGGTCTGGAGTGTCTTCTGTACTAGTTGAGGGGACTGAAGGCATGGTGCTAAGGGGCATGGTAACCACCTTGGAGCTGTTCTTTTTACTGAAAACAAGAGAGGCTCCAAGGCTGTCTGTCATTCTCAGCTCTTACACTAGGGGAGGGGATTCTGTTCATGCCAAACTGTGTTTAGACTGGACGTCTGTATTTATTAAACTTTTCAGAAACCTCTGACCCACCTATCGGCTCCAGACAAGAGGGGCTGTTAATAGCTCTGAAGACCAAGTCAGGTGTGTTTCCAACTGAGTGCGAGTTCTCAGCTTTGTAGCTCTGGAAGTTGTTCCCATTCTTTTTATGCAGTAACCTGGACGTGTGTTAGCTGGCATCCCTAGCCAGCATCTCCTATGTATTTCTGTGCAGATCTCTGATGTTTGGCAGAGTTCCTTCTATGTGAGAGGAGATCAGTTTTGTAGAGGAGGAGGAGGAGGAGGGAAGGATTTGATGAACAATGTATCATTTTAACAATGTAGTGAATAACAAAAGTGGTGTTTGGTAACTTTCATATACACACTCAGAGGGTACAGTGTGTGGAAACTGAGTAACTGGAGCTGAATTCTAATAAAACATTAGCTTATACCCCAATCCTTACTGGATGTTTATTTTGCAGCTTGAAGTTAAGCAAGTGTGCGCAATTGATGCTTGAACGTGCAGTGTTGGAGAGTGTTTGGATTCTGTCTTGTGCATCCTACATACAGTTTTTTTTGCTCTGAAAGCTATGGACAGGGAAATAAAAGCATAGAATTGGACTTGGGTATTTGGCTGAGTAATTCAATAAAATATTTCCAAATAGTCTAGATTTTTTTCTTACACTCAAACTTTTGGGAAAATGAAATAAAACCTGGGACATTCCACAAAGCAGTTGATGGAAATCTAGTTGTAACTGCATCTGGACACCCACAGTTCAGCTGAGATGTTGTATTTTTAGGACTGGAGAACACTTAACATCAGGAAATACTATTTTCTGTTTGTTTTAAAATCTTGCTAGATTTTAATCTTTTGTTTCTTCTTTTTTTGTAATCCATGTTTAAAGTCATAGTACTTTCAGAGAGGCTGACATAATGTAGATTTTTGAACAAAAATCTGTTTGTAGTTTCCTAACTCCTCCTTGTCAGAGTTGTTATTTAGCTTCAGTATATCAGAACTACTTAAAGTAGCTTCAGTATAGTAGAACTACTTAAGGTATCATTTAGCTACTCTTGACTTAGTGGTGTATGTTTAGGACTTTAACATGAAGAAAAAAGTTTATCTTATCAAGCAGCAATTTTAAATTTTTTATTTTAAGGGAAATTTCATCAACAAAATCTGGAAGAACAGAGCTCAGCTGGTTGCTTTCCTCACACACACACAAACCCATTGCTGCCATGACAGCCTGGGGACTGTTAGCCGAATTACTTCCATAGCAGTGAAGTGCAGATAGTGGATTTCAGACCTGGGGGGATGATAGGACCAAATGGGAAAGGTTTTTTTATTTATTTTTTCTCAGTTGCAGTTTGTTCTGTAACTCTTCTGCTTTCATGAGCCCCCTGACCCCCATACCCAGACTAAATGCAATACTATTCCATTTCAGTTCCCCTTCTTCTGTTACTCTGGGGAAACTTAAGCTTAGCTATTAAATTAAAAATGTTCTGAATACTAGCTAGTAAGAAGATACTTTTTTTGGGGAAAACATTTGACTGGGCAATGTTTTCTGCTTTTAGATTTTATAATTTTGGAATTAAAGTCTTGGAGGCTTGTCTGTCATACAAAGTCAGAGTTGATCAATACAGAATTTCTAGTTTCAGAAATATGTAACTACCTGAATTTTATATTGAAGTAGCTTTTGTGCTTGCTTACTTTGAAACAATGCTGTCACTCCTGTCAGAAGTGCACAAAAACTGAAAACAAAGCATCTTTACATCTTCCTACATCTAAGCTTACGGTTACTGTTCTGTTTGTTAATCTTGTCGCCTTTTGGACAGTAATACAAATACATTAAACGTGGTATGTTCATTAGATAGAAATAAAAATTCCTACGCAAAGACTTTTATGGTTTCTTGCTGAAGACAAGGGTTGTAGTGTTGGTCAGTAGCTTCTTGGAGGTTGGTTTTTTTTCGTGATTTAACTTACTTATTCCTCATTCATAGTATATAATTTCTAAATATTAAATGTACTACTCCATAAGGCCAAAATACTCATCAGTATTAGCAAAAAAGGAGGAATCGTTATGTGAAACCAAATAATGACTACTTGCATTTAAAAATCAACCAAGCTGTATGAAACTGTTTGAAATGAAATCTTTCTTAATATTTGAACAATTAACTTTCCTTGTCCATCAGTACCAGCCATATGAACAGCCCTCTTGCTGCTCATCATGCAGTCAAGCTCTCTGTCCTCCCTCTCTTTGCTTATTTTATTGAATAAATATTATTTAACCTTATCTGATAAGTGTCATACTGTGATGAACAGAAGGCTAAACTCTGAAACATAACAGTCCTTCTCTCAGATGACCACTGAAGTCTGTATTCCCAACTTTTCAGAAGTCATTCCTGGGTGGATTTTTAACTAATCGTATGTTGCTGTGTTAAGAAAGTAAGCTGTAGCTATATTTATGCCTAGTTTATTTTAGTAAAATTTGTAACGTAAATAGTAGTACAGTTTGTCCAAATAAAATTTCTGATGTAAATATTGCTTTGTTTTAACATCTTGTTTCTGTTATAGCATTAAATAGTAGGACTGAAGCGATGGAGTTACTTTGAATTTGTGCTTTGTCACTCAGTTGTAGATTAGTATTGACTTCAGTGGAGGTACAGTATCTTAACAAAGTAATTTTCAATGTATGGAAGAAGTGTCAGGATTTATTTTTACAAGCATTTCATTGGGGCACTGCAACGTTGTTGAAGAATTTTGAGCCTGTTTGGGCTTAGTGTTGTTTTTTTATGCTGGCTCTAAAAGAAGATATAGACTGGGTGTTATCTTTTGCTATCAGACACATGTCTATGAAAAGCAGCTACGTATCAAATGAATGTAACTATACTCCCCACAGAATTTTGAGGTGAATATGCTTTAAGATGTGTGTTGTTGGGTTTTTTTGGTGGTTCTACTCCCCCCATGTCGGATTTGAATATGGTTGTTGAAGGGTCATCACTGCTAAGTCAGGACAATAAGGAACAGGATCAGGAGGAGAAGCTGAAGGAAAAGAGAGGAACAGTGGGAACAGAAAGGCAGCTGAGGTCCCTCATTTGGTCATGGTGAGCTGTTACAGCAGTTCAGTTACTTGTGGCAGTGTGCCTGGGCAGCCATGAAATGTAATGGCTAAATCCCATCATTACTCAAATAGCAATTCTTTTCATAAAATGGAATTTCTACTATTACTGTCTACTTCAGAGCAGCTTTCCTATCTGTAGTGTACTGGTTTTTGGAGAGGGTAAGATTTTCTGGTTTGGTTGGAGGGGTGGGTTGGTATTTTTTTGTTTATTTTCAGTAGGCACAGAAATTTTCCTTACCTCTAGAAGAAGTAATTTCTGAGTTGCCTCTGTTTTCCTTTTTCTCCTTAAACCCTCCACATAACAGCACTGATTGCATTGGCAGAATACATGAAATTGAATTAAGAGCTTATCAGAAGTTATTTTAAACAAATAAATCTGTCAGTGTGAATTGACCATGAGGATCTATGCGCTTTCCCTTTGCTTCAGGACAAGATGATTAAAAATACTGCATCTCTCCCGCTTGCCGGAGCCCATGTCCCTCTCGAGAGTTTTTGAAGTTTCACATCTACATTTGTTTGCTGTCGGATAGACATTTTTCTGGGCAGTCATGTATCTCCCTGGAAGTTTGTCCTGGGAATGAAACATTTATATGTGACAAGTAAAATGGACTGCTAAGACTTAAGTGCACTCTGGCATATTCTTAGGTTAACTGGACTACTACTTTGAGGGGCAAAAGCAAGGAGACTATTTTTTGGTCTTGCTCTCCTCTGCCTTGGAAAAAAATCAAGTAGGCCACTGATTTCTTTTTTTCTTTCTGTCTTTCCATCTTTGCTTTCCCTGGCAATCTTGCTTGCTTGCTCCAGTATGCTGCACTACTGCAAAGGGCTTAAGATGCTGGAAATGATTCCTTCTACTGGGCTGTAGAAAGAGGATGACGGAGACCTAAGTGGGAATGTAGAGGGAAAGTGTATAGAGAGGGTGATAACTTTAAGAGTACTATTTCAAGTGATAAGAATTTGGTTACTAAATCTCACTATGGTATCATTTTCAGGATTTGTATAGGAAGTTGTATGTATAAATGTGATCTTACACCTTCATTTGTATTGTAACAGTGACAGTGAAAGGCAACGTTTCTTCATTTCCATTGTTCTTTTACCCTACCACACCCCACAAAAGTCACTGTTCTGTTAGCTAAAATGGATACATCTGCCTAAAAAATCTGAACACGCTATAATAGTCAAATGTGGAGGGCTACAAGGATGGTGAGGGGACTGGAACATCTCTCCTATGAGGAGAGGCTGAGGGAGCTGGGCTTGTTCAGCCTGAAGAAGAGAAGGCTGCGAGGTGACCTAATATGTACTTACAAATATCTGAAGGGTGGGTGTCAGGAGGATGGGGCCAGACTGTTTTCAGTGGTGCCCAGCGACAGGACAAGGGGCAATGGGCACAAACTGAAGCACAGGAAGTTCCATCTGAACATGAGGAAGAACTTCTTCCCTCTGAGGGTGACGGAGCACTGGAACAGGCTGCCCAGGGAGGTTGTGGAGTCTCCTTCTCCGGAGATATTCCAGACCCACCTGGACAAGGTCCTCTACAGCCTACTGTAGGTGACCCTGCTTCGGCAGGAGGGTTGGACTAGATGACCCACAGAGGTCCCTTCCAACCTCTACCATTCTGTGATTCTGTGATTCTCTGATTCTGTGAAGCATGAAGCAAGTCTACTGTATCCTTGAAACACCGGAGGAAATGGGAGTTAGACAAAGTAGTTAATAGCTAAGCTTGGCTTTTGGCCAAGACACCAGGGCTAATGCCTAATAGTTCTAGGAGTACCATGGGATCTCCAGCACAGCTGGTCACCACCTTGCTTTTCCATAACCTGAGAAGCAGAAGCATGTAACAGAAGGCTGTGTTCTTCCTTGCAGTTCAGGTAGGGTGAAGCTCTGCCCTAAGGGCAACAGTGACTGAAATGTATACTTTGTCAGGACTTGCTGAGCTGGAACTCAGCTCTTTGGAACAGGCCTGCTACAAAGTTACTGTGGTTCTGTCCTGCTGTGCTGCACACACTAAACTGAATTTTATTAAGGCAGCCTAGTCACAACGTATCTGCATACAGCTGCTGTGTAGTTGTTCCTTGCAACCAGTGTTTGCAGGTATCACTTTTTTTCTTGTAATGTTTTCTTGTTTGTAAGATAACTGCTGTCCATTATTATTGTATGTTCATACACATCATTTCCATAAAACACTACCAACTGAAATGTAGTCCATATTCCTCTTGTAGTTTTCCAGTGCTCAGTATATCCACTTGCTGTCAGCACAGTCTGTTGACTCTAGCCTTATAGATACACACGCTGTTGCAGTCATTGAAAAATATTTACCAAATATATTTGGTAAAATAGAGCTTTTCTAGCTAATGGTGTTGCTATTCTAATTACAGTGATCTTTAGGAAACAGGAAAGATGATTTAGTCCAGGCCAAGACTTTTCCTTTAAAATTATCCTTTTAGTGCATTAGAACGTTTAGAAAAACAGCTGAAAGAAATTTCTTACTATCTCTGCATTGTTAGTAATTCCCTGTCCTTGATGTTGTGGATTAAAATGGTTAGGAAATAAAGTTGTTCTTTGTTTGGGGAAAGGAGACAGAATAAGGATACGTTATTTCATGCAGATGTACTCTTGAAAAAATCAAGGCCAATGGTTTTGTTATTTTTAACCAGCTTTATCATGGACCCTGATTATTATTTTTTTTTTTTTTAATTAAATAATACTGATGACTAAGCTTGGAGCATGAAGGACTTAAAGCTCATTCTGTGTTTCTCTGGGAAAAATGAAAGGATCTTTGTTCCAGGTGGATTCCAGAGCAGGTGAGCTTACGAGGTCATGGATAAGCTTCTCCTCTTCCTTCAGCAATATTTCATGCTAGTTCTGTCCCAGGCTTCGGATCAGAGCGATGATAAAGATGAGAAGATTTTTGAATTCACAGAGGAGTTCTTCTGTTAGGGAATGTTGCTTCCTATTGTCCTCTCTTCTTCTGGAGTGATGGGCAGATGAATCACTGAGCAGTCTTGAGAGGTGTTATGTCAATTACTGGATAAAGAAAATCTATATTTCCACCTCATGTGGATCCCAAATAATTTTTCTAAGTGTAGAAATATGATAGAATGGCAACAGCTTTGTCACATCTGACAGTGATTTACCTGGAAAAGGCCTAGGTTAGCACAAGCTGAGTTAGTTGGGACACAGATGATAGATGGTCAATGATGAGGAAATAGTTTATTAAAATAAGAAAGCCTAAATTGTGGTATAGTGAGGGCCTGATGCTTATCATCTTTACCTTACTGTAAATCAGAAGCAATCATACAGCAGATAAGGAGTGATTATATATAACTGGTAGAAGTGACGTCAGGAGTGAGCCATCTGTTTACTTGAAAGTACTTAATGGTGTCACAGAAAAATGGAAAGAAACCTCTTGCTTAAAACACTAGGCTCACAGAGAGCAATGGAGGTGGTCTTGGTGTGAAAAAAACTAGCCAAACTTGGGGGAAGCTTCAAGCTCTGTTGGCACAAAACCTTTTCTGAACTTTTTTTCAGGGCTGTTTACTTTCTAGACTGTTTAATTAATGTTAGAGTTTCTTTAGATGTGGTCAAAGTTGGTTGAAGGGGCAGTTAAGCTTTCCAGGCATTGTAACTCCCTTCAGTGATTTGTGAATACAAAGGTCTTCTATTTCCAGGCTTTTTAGTCCTTTAATCTTCACAGGCACAGATGTTCAGACAGAGTTTTTATACAAAGAACGGAAACCCAAATCGTTTAAGCTGGTAATATTTACACTTACCACGTACTGTAAAATTCAAACGGTTTACTACATCTCTGATTAAAGGCTTCCAAAAGGCACTGATGGATTAAAATAACTGAGCATACTAACCAGGCAGACATGTACACATTGTGTCATGATGTTTTGTTTGGCCTCTGCTCCATTTTTCGGCTAGCCTTGAGAGGTCTGAGAAGTTATCTGCAAGTTTTAGGGGTTTTTTGGTAGATTGTTTTTTATCAAACTACCAATGTTCCACATGTTTCTTGTAAGAGGCATAAAAAAAATAGTTGTTGCAAATGAACATCTATAAAATGGACTGTAAAGACTTTCTGCTGGGAAATAGTCGTGGCTATATAGGTATGGCCTTTATTGGAAATCATCTTGAGCTAATAATGGAAGAATATTCCTTTAAGGTGCTTAGACTGGTGCAAGAATTAAACCAGTTCCATAGATGTGTTTACAACACTGGCAGGGAAATACAATGTTACACTTGAACAGGTTCTAAAACTAAACTATAATTTCCTCAGCCCATTCAAAATTTGGCATGCTCTGCTCTGAACTGCAGTTCAGTTCTCGATTTGGTGAGTCCGCCTGCTTTTATTTTTACACTCTTGAAATTTTAATAGGGCAAAGACTAGGTCTTACTTTGTGTGACTGATCATTGATCAATTATATAATAAAATGGTGAATGTTCAGGAAGAATACTGTGTTCATCTCATCCCAAATATGACATATGTGTTTTAATTTTATTATACTCTCTTTTGGAATCCTCAGTCAGGCTGAGCCTGGCTGAAATAAAAGCTGCGTGCACATTTTTTGTGACGTGCTGGCCCTAGCGAAATCTTCAATCAGTCAGAACTATAAAATAAAGGAGGTGTAATGGAAGAAGTAAGAGGTCAAGTTTTCCAAGTGCCATGACATTCTTTTAATAATGATGGTGACAGTTTGGTGTCATAGCATGGGTTATCATGTGTGGCGTAATGAGAAGGACGACCATGGAAGGGACAATGAAAAAATGCCTAAAGCCTGAAGGGTGTCGAGGAATATTAACAGAATTAGGGCTCTTTTGTCCTGTGCTTCCTAGAACAATATGATACTAGTAGTTTAAAATAAAAAATGGCATGCTGGCTTCTGTTAATTCCACTTTGCATCCAGCACATGAATATGAGTTTACTGAGTGAATACCATTGGTAGCATTTTTCTGGGCAGGTGACAGAATGTTCTCTTGGATACAATTTCTTTGCCTTTGGGTGAAAGTAATACTATAAAGCTTTGCAAAACATACGTTTATGTTTGTTACATCCCTTTCAGATGTATAATTAGGAATATGTTGTAGTTAATTTGTTTATGAATTGATTTATATTCAGGGCATTTAACCAGGAAAAAGAATTACTGGATAACATGTTAGAAATTAGATCAGTGAAATATAACATTATTGTATCTAAACTGAAATTGGAAAAAACCAGAAATGTCCGATTTTACTTAAATATCTCCGGGTTTGAAGTTTGCGATTGTCTTGTATCCCTTTTCAGTTTGGAATTTGGACTGCTGTAACATGCTCAGTATCTGCAAAATACTTACTAACATTGGCTATGGCTATAGCAGCTTACTTAATTGTGTAGGTGGTTAAAAGGTATATACTGTCCCCAAGCATTGTGGTTATTATTACTGTGGAAGTCCATCATTAATTTACATTTGGAGTACTGTATGCACCACTGCACACCCATGTCAAAATGTAGGAGTGGAAAAGGTGCTGGGAATGAGGACAGTCCAAACTCTGGCCTGTTTTCCTTACAAAAAGCAACTGAACAGATCAGAACTTCTGAATTTCAGAGTGAGATCCTGGAACTGAATTGTGTTAGTGGTTTCAAATCAAATGTCATGATATGGTGAAGGAGAACACAGAATGAACATTCTTCATCTATCACAAGGAAAAAATTTGGGGGAGACAGTGCAATTGTCAAGCTGCATGTTTAACCTGAGGAAAAGAAAGCACTTTTTCAAAGTAAAACACACAATCTTTTGGAAGCCACAGTTAAAAATATGCTGAAAAAGGGATTAGTTATATTTGTGGAGATTAAGTCTAGTAGCGGGTATGAAAAATGGTTTTAATATGGTGTTTAGCTGAAGGAGGCCCTTAAATTACTGATTAACTGGAAGCAGAGGGTCTGTGAATATCTCTGAACATTTCCTCGTTCTTGTACTGTTCCCTAAACCTTTGCTTTTTCCACACAGTCAGAAACATAATGCTGGGTTAAATGGGCCTTTGATTTATCCACTTTTTTCTACTTTTCTGAACAGTTAATTTGTACGCAAGCTGTAGTTTAATAGGATGAAGTATCCTGCAGTATTTGAAATCAATGTTTGTCAGATCACTACTGCGTTGTCAGTCATTGTCTTCATGCAGAACTAGTTAAATTTGAAATATTTGTGGCTTTCAGTTCAAGTGATATTTCCTCTTCAGGGACTTTCTTGCATAGTATAGTTTCAACAACTGCTGACGAAATCCTGAGAGGAGGATCTTAGTTCTAAATTCTGACAGAGGTGGTACTAGAAATTTGCATTGTATTTCAATAACTTGTGTACTCCTAGTTTTTGCTGGAATTTTTGATTCAGGATCACAGTGATTGCTGAATTATATGATATATGAATTCAAGATAAACTATTTTTTTATTTAAAATGCAGTCTGTGTCTACTGGTAGCATATTTAATTCAAGATCTAAGGTTGTAATATAGTAAAAGTTACGAAAGGTTCAATGCCTGTTGTAAGTCTAAAGCTACAGGAATGACGACTGTTGTATTATGCAGTGATTTAATGGAGAATTAGTCTGCCTGAAGGCCACTAAATGGGTTAGAATTCTATACAATAATTTTAAATTTCTGAAATCCTTGAAATTTGGAAGTAAGCAAGGACAGAATTTAAAGTTAGATTCCACCCCCTCACCTCCCCCATAGACATAAAAAAATAGTGGATGTAATTAAGAAAGCAAGACACATAGTATTTCTGAAGTATTCTGTTTTCAGTTTTTTTTGTTTTATTACCCATGATATACAGAGTTTTTGTAACTGTATAATCTACATACTCATGTCTGTTGCATTGAATATAAGTAAAACGTGTGTGAAATACTTAAAATCAAACAAACTTAATTGCACTGTAGGTCCTCTAGAATTCATAGTAATGTTGAATGCTAGTTATGGATTTTTAGTTCTGCATTTAGGATTAAATTTCATGGACTTTAATATTCCCTGTGCATTTATTTAGTTCTGCATGGAATCAGTATTGACATTTTTGTATGCAGAACAGAATAAATGCCTAGTTAGCATTTAAGTCTATGGGAGTTGTACACAGTTTGAGAGAAGATGCTGATGATATGTTTTTAATTGTCTGTCTTAGCTTGATTAGTTAACCCAAGGAAGGAAATACAATGCATGTTGCATGGACCAGGAAACTGGGGGAAAAGGACAGAAGGGGATGCAGAGTGCTGATATGTAAAGGAAGAAGAGTGATCCTGCAGCTACCCTTCTAAAAGTCTGTTTGGCAGTCACTGTTAGGAAGGTGACAGATTGGAAAATATTTGGTGTATAACAGTCATTATGAAGAAAATTTCTGTTTTAAAGAATCTTTGATAGCAACTTGATAGGAGTTAGTGCAAATGTAGAAATTGCAAGTGCTTGCACACCAGAAAGCTTGTCTTGTCTTTACGTTGTTTACTATACAGCTGTACCTAGTAAAATATTACTTTCACTTACAAGCCTTGTCCTGTCAAATAACTGAAAAATGTATAGGAAAGAAAGGCCGGGCTGGAATTGTGGGGTGAAATTAAGGGGAAAAATAGATTGAATTTGTAGAGCAAAATATTTGGTTGTTGATTCACTTGCAGTAGATAGAAATCTTTTTGATGGTGCATTTATAGTTAGAATGATTATTACTAGGTCACTTGGAGAAGGAATCAATCATGAATGATGGGAAAGTATATTAAATGGGTTAGTTGATTTCTCCCTTTTGCAGGCAATGTGATTTTCTTAAAGAAATTACTTTCATGACTTAACTTGGCAAGGAAGATTCAGTATGGCTTTCACTTGTGCAGGCTCAAGCTCTTCCCTTTAGAATGTGTGCTGTTTCATGGGTAATTTTTAAAGGGAGAGGAGGAGGGACCTAGTGTCAGGAATCTCTGGATATGTGGTGTTTCTAAGATGTTCTGGAATACTGCAAATGTCTCCCGTAGCTACCTGTAATTGCTTGGCTATGTCCTAGGGCTGTGGTAGAATTCATTACTGGCTGCAAAGTAGCCTGGAAGTCAGAGGCCTGAAGGCTAGGAAGTGACCTATGAGTCCTGTAGCTCAGACCCTGTGCCCTGGGCAAGGATCCATTCTGCCTTCGTGCCTCCTGGCAGAGGCTCGGGATCGGTGTCCATGGTGCCAAGAGCTCCTTGGGCAATCTGTTCCTGTGCTTTGTTTGCCTTTCCACTAAGTAGTTTTTCCTACTAGATAATTTGGATCACCTCTGCTTAAATGTAAATCCCCTATTACTTGTGTGTTGGCTAGAGACATAGAGAACAATTTGCTGCAAAGAGAAAATGAACAGCTCTTTGTGTTGATTTATGTAAACTGTTTGGAAGACTCATTATTTCCCCCTATGTTTTCCATTCCTTAAGCTAAACAGCTTCAATTTACTCAAGTCTTTCATAGTAGATTTCACTGAGTAGATTATGCCATTAATCACGTAATCTACTCTAAAGACTTGTCTGTAGCCCCCATCTTTCTCAAAGTAAGAAAACGGAGACCTTAATTAAAAATAAAAGTACATAACCTGATGTACTACTGAAAATTCCCATCTCAGAAATTTGTTGTCTTATAACTAAGTAGTATCGAAGAATTTGGACATCAGTATAAGACATTGTAGTGTTAGTTTTATTATTATGTTCTTACTTAACTAGCTAGAGTAAACCTTCTTGTGCTATGTCTGTAGTTCTTTTACTGTGAAGATTAAGGGATGTGCAATTACTTCATATTGCCTTCAGTCATTTAAAGTATCATTCTATCTGAAGCAATTCTTGCTGCAGTGAAGTTTGGCAGCCAGAAAGTTCTATCTGCAACAGGTCAACACTTGTCACTATTAGATCAGTTTCTATTTCTGTATAATGAAATATTTCTTATGTTGGTGGTGACTTGAGTGGCTTGCAGACTAACAGATTTTAGTTGTTGCCTCCATAAGCGTATTTGGCTTTTTTTTTTTAAAAAAAAAATGTGTACTGAACCACCATAGAAATGATAAATACTACAGACAAATGATACCTGACTTGTCTGATAAAAAATACTATTAGTTTTATAATAAGTAAATTTTAATGCAAACCAGGGTCAGACTGGAAGAGTGTCTCTGTGTAACTCTTATCATTTTATATCTGTGGTAGAGCTATGTTAATGTGCAATGTAAGTATGGACAGTGACTATTCACTGCAAAAATCACAAACTAAATAATAGCTTGTTTAGTTGGTCAGATTTTGAGCCAGTGGTGTTCTGTTATTGGATGTGAAAGCGAATGTAACAGCCAGAAAACAAGACCTTCTTGCATGTTATTCATAATTTTGACATTATATGGTGTTAGGTGGTACAGGCTATTTGATTTAAAAGGCTGATGCCAAAATGGGGTACCCATAGAAAAAAGACATATTAAATACAGAGACATCTGCTCCTGTTTTCAAATAATGTTGGAGAAATGGGTAATATCGCACTAATGCAGGTGCTTTTTATTATTCACAAGTTATAATTAAATGCAGTTTTTCCTGTGGTTGGTGATGAAAGTGTGAGAGCAACCTCCGAGGGGGGAAATGTTTCAGATTATGTAGACCGCAACTGACTATTATACAGCAGCACCATAAACCCCGCGCTGGCTTGGCTTTTTCATATCGTAATGATGTATTCAACCCATGTTTGCAGACCACATTCCACCAGAGCCTGCCATGTTCTAGCTAGCTGATCAGCAATGTATCCTCCCTGGCATGGGTTGTTTGCAGTTCAGTTGGTGACAGTGCATGTTATCTGTGACTAGAGGCAGAGTACGGAGATGTTAATCTTTTGCTATTGTACAACAATGTTGGAGGCAAAATTATAAATTGGAAGCACCATGCTTAGGAGGTCATCCTTTGAAGGGGGAGAAGTGGCATACAGACACACAAGGCTGTCTTTCTGAAGCTCGTTTTGAGGTAGCTACACACTTGAATAGGCCTGGAGAGGTATGGCAAGCATTTGTTTGTGGACAGTGCCTTTTTTGTTTCCTAATTGAATTGATATGCATGTGTGCTTGTTCTTGTTGGTGCAAAGGTTATCCGGAATATAAAAAAACTATTAAAGGATGCTCATTTAAAAGAATGTTCTGCATATTAATAATTGTGAGAATCAGACATTGGAAGCCTGCTTTGAAAACTTGTGATGCAGCCAGTCAAGCAAGGGAGGCAAAAGAAAAACTATGTGTTTAGTGAAAAGGGATCTAATTTGTGTGCAACAAAGTTGAGCACTCTGCCTGGTGTAAGACACTGAGAAATCCTGGCTGTATCTAGCTCCAGGAATGGGTAAAGCTTGGGGCACAAATCCACAGGGAGATGGGGATAGGTGGTTTTAACTTCTAGGATGTGCTGATACTTTGCCAACCACAAGGTCAGGATATTTAAATATCTGGCCACAGCTTGAGGGGTTAGCTCTCCTCACAGTAACAGTCCCTGCCCTTCCTAATCCTTTCTAGCTTCCTTCAAGAGAAAACCCCCCTCTCTTTGGGGTCCTTTGTTTTGCTTTCCCTGTGCTGCTGAATGGTGAATATGGGCTAAGTGGCACTGAACACTTGAGACCCACAATTTGTCCTGTCTTTTACTGAATTTGATGGGGATTTCTCTGAATGTAGGATTGTGTGGGTCATCTTCTCCTTGAAGCATTAATATGAGGGGTGGGGGAAAAGTGGTAACATAACAGTTAAAGATTGCAGTATTTTTGGCTGGTTGAAAATCAGCCTGTCCTCTTAGGTTATTGCTTTCCTAAAAAGTTCCAGATTAGGTGGGAGTTCCTGAAATATTATTGCATCCACTGGCCATCTCTTTTGTTGAAGCATCAGAGTGGAAGAGAGCAGTCAGCATCTGTTGACCCAAGTTCGTCACCAAAAATGACCTTACTTCCTGACTTTGCTAATACTATAAGAATTTTCAATGTCTGCTTTTCCGAGCTTTGCATTACGTGATGTTTTCCATTGCTGAAAACTAAGGAAAATCTATTCCTACCCAGGTAGTCCAAAAATACTTTTGGCGTGAATGGTTGATGGCTCTAGGAGACCTCCTCCTATGCTGGCAGAATAGGTAGCCCTTGGACAGGGAGTGAGTAAGACTTCTTATGTTGTTCAGTTTCACTTGTTGGCTGCAGAGTGAGTGGCTTAAAAAGAGTATTAGCGCTCTTCTGGTATTGCAGTGTGTATTCTTGTTCCTAAGTAAATCTGTTGTGTCTACAGGTTCCCCAGAGGATAGAAGAGCAAAGAGATGCATCTGAGGATAGCAGTGCAGGAATCCCAGGCATGTGGGGAAGTTGGGGCCCCTGGTCTGCCTGCTCTCGGAGCTGCAGTGGTGGTGTGATGGAGCAAACGCGGCCTTGCCTCCCAGCCTATTACCGTGAAAGGGGCTACCGCAGACCAGGGCGGCAGTACCCGGCCTCAGAGAGAACTCTTGCTCATCAGAATTCCCGCCACCGCGAGGACTCACTGACTGCATATCCTGGCCATGTCATTTCTGCCATCCGTACATCTGTGCCGCTTCACAGGAATGAAGAGCAGCTTTGGGCTGGCCTTCGGGCCTCTGCTTCTTCTGGAGGCCGTAATAACAGCCACGTGAGCCGAGCAGCATTGAGAGGCAGCAGGCATTCTCAGTCCCAGAGGCAGAACGCCAAGCCAGAAAAGAGGTATGTGTCTATGCGCACATTTCATTCTTGTTATGAGTGATGTATCTTAAGAATGACATGTCAGATTAGAGTTGATATTTTTTAATACTTATGGAAAAGTTATTAAAGACTAAGACGGACTTTTACAATGCTTACCATCTTCTGTGGAAGGCTATCCTCCCTGTTGACTAATTATATGATAATACACAAGGACAGATATAATTATCCTACAATTGTACTGGACAGATTATCTTGTTTGCCTTTAAGATTGTTTTATGTTTTGTTGAGATATTTTTCCTTTTCTGCTACACTCTCATTTGACATGTCCATCTTCACCATAATAATAAAAATCAGAACAAGTAACAGCGCTATAATTGGATTCTTAACTTCAACAGACATTCTGATTTTAATTGGTTGAAAAAAGATTCATCAAACTTTATTCATAAAGAGTGGCCAACTGTCCATGCATTTTTTTTGTAGTCAAAAATCTAGGTTTGTTTTGTATTTTCCAGAGAGTTTCTATTTATGTGCTTTTTGTTTTCTCTTTTCCCTTTTTTGTTTTCTACCACCTCTTGTAGTAAATTTGCTGTTGATGAAACTGAAAAATGTGGTTGTTTAATACATAGAATATTTTAAACACTGTATATGTTTATCAGTTTCATAATACTAGCTCTTCAGTCTTTAAGGCTGGGTGGAACTGTGCTGTTACAATTAGTTCCAATTAATTCTCCAGTTTCTGGAGAAACACTTTTTTGTCTTCCTAGATACCAGTCTATCAGATTTTTTTAATATATGTATGAAAGGAAAATAGATGTGTTTCTAGTTTGGAAACTGAGGAGAACAGGCATGAAGGTCCCCTGGGAGGGAGTGCTCCTGGAACACCTCCGTTCTGTCTGTCTTTCCTGAGTGCGTATTCCAGCAGTTCTCTAGTTCTTTCCCTCTCGGCCCTCTTCTGGGAAATGCATGAAGAAATTTTTTTTGTTTTGGGGGGGTGGGGGGGTAGTTAACAAAACACCCTAAACAAACCATACAAAAAAAGAATCCAAAAATCAAAACCAAAAAACCCACCTTCACATCATCTGCTTCTTTAAAATTCTTAGGTGAAGCAGCCAACTGTAATTCCGTTTCTAAAGACATCTTGCTGGCCCAAACAAAACAAAGAATGTTACCTTGAGGCAATATTCCAGCCTGACTGGAATAAGACAGTAGGACTCTCTGTTGCTGCTGATAAAGAAATCTTCAGTCTTTGTAAGAAACTTTCTCCATCTAAAAGAATATTTGAAAATAGAAATTAACCTGTTAGCCCCCTGTTTGTCTTGGTGAAGCGTATATTTCAAGAAGTGTGACCAGCTCTTCAGATGTTGCTCTTCCTAGGTGCTGGCCATTTCCTTTCATCACTGCTTTGCCTTTCTTTCCAACCTGTGCAAGTAGATAGCCTAGACCTACTGAGTGCAACTTCAATGTGGGACTGAGGAGCTTATAAAAATTCAGAGAACACCAGAGACAGGTTTTTAGTAGCAATGTTAACATGACTTCATTGAGACAAAAGTAATCTTTTTTTTTCTTTATTCCTATTCATTGATTATAATGTACTTCTGCTCTCAGCTGTGCAGTGTAACAGATACAGGTTGTAGTACATAGCTGAGTTATTACTCACGTTGGAAGGCTGGCCTTGAACCGGCAGCGCAAAGTCATTCAAAGCCTGTTTGCTCCAGCCCCTTGGCACCCTCTGTCTCCCAGGGAATCCCAGCTGGCCTGGCCTCTGCTGCAGACCTGCTGCCAGGCTGCTGGCACGGTTGGGCTTCCGTCTCCGCAGGCTAGCCCTTGCTGCTGCCGTGGCTTCTGCAGGCCAGGAGAGACTGGAACAGTTTGAAACAAGCACTGCAGCTATGGCTGGATCATGAGAAGATAATGAGTAGAAAATAGTATTGACTGTGCTCAGAAGTGAAGCTGTGTTATTTCCTAATAAACGCCTTGCATGTGAAATAGTAAAATAATCATGATGTCCATTATGCCTTCACTTTCCTGTATGATGGAGGCCTTTGCTTTTGAAAATCCTTGTGCTTTCCTAAGCACAGTGCAAGCTTCTGTACCAGAGTTGATTTTCCACCCACACACACACTGCCCCTTGGCAAAAGACTGTGGATTCAAGGTCAGTGTTTTAATCTTATTTGCGTAATAAGTTATTTCCATCTTGTGTTAGGAGGGTCCCTGGTGGCTTTGAGGCCTGTTGTATTGCATAACTTTCAGATTCTTTGGTGGTGACTGTAAAAATAGAATGAGAACAAAAAGCGTTATTTGAAAATTAAATTACTAGTGACAAACCTAATAGTTTTTCTTAATTTACAAAATCCGGAGTACAAACCTTCTTTACAAAGGAGATTACTGGTCCCATCAGATATATGGAAAATGGATTTCAAAACGTAAGTTACTCTAGACATGGTTTTTATACTGTAGAACATCACTAAATGGGTGATATTAAAAATTGGTGTCAGGCTATTAAAAAAAGTATAACATCTGTGTTTTCACAATATGTACAGTCAGTGGAAACTTTTTGGGGTATTCCTATTTACTGTACTGGACTTTGCTAAAATTACAGCTTTTATATAGACTTCCATAAAACAATAAAAGAGGAATGGGCATCTGTGACTGAGATAAGGTCCCATTTGATAGCATGGTAAGATGAAATTGGATGGCTTCCAAGGCAAATACACTTTGACAGCAATAACAGTCTTTCAAAGCAGCCAAATATATTAATCATCAACAAGTGGAAAAGTTCTCTGTCTGCTTCCCAGCAGCTGACAAAGAACTGTTTAGTTTCTCTAGCAAAATTGAAAATATAATTTATATATCATAAATTTTGACATACCTTGTCTGTGAAGAGGATAGTCACATTTTCAGCTTTTGAAGGTTAGTTCACCTGTGATTCAGTTAGGCTTTAGAAACCAGGGCTGCCCATGACAGTCAGGAAGAGATTTGGGGTACCTGCAATTAAAAGCCTAATTTTAAAAGTTTTAGTGCTCCCCTTTTTATCATAGTGCTCTAAGTAGAGTTCTTGCATAATTGAAATGTGTTAGGAAATTATAGTCGGTCACTGGAATGAGGCTGGAAACACAAAAAGGAAGCTGATGGTCCTCTGGGTTGTCTGCTGGCAAAGGAAGGGAGCTCTTCTCAGCTTTGGAGAGTTGAGTTCCTATTAGCACAGCCTTGTTTTTTATTTCACCTAGATAAAATGCATGGAGCATACCATACAATAAGAATAGAGAGGAATGAGGAGATAGTGAAAGAAAAATCAAAGCGTTTAGACATGCTTATAGAGACACATACGGAAAAGTAAGAAGGCATGCAAAAGGATAACATGCTTTAATAGAGAAAACATCTTGAAAGGAAATATCATTCATGGACTAGCTTTTAGTACTTCTTAAATGTTGCATTTCCAATTCTCTATTTTGGTGATAGAGAAGGGAACAGGCTGCCCAGGGAGGTTGTGGAGTCTCCTTCTCTGGAGATATTCAAGACCTGCCTGGACAAGATCCTGTGCAGCCTACTGTAGGTGACCCTGCTTCGGCAGGGGGGTTGGACTAGATGACCCACAGAGGTCCCTTCCAACCCCTACTATTCTGTGATTCTGTGATGTGCTTTAGTGTTAGGATGCTTACAATTGCCACCTTCACTTTCTCTACAAGTGGATTTTCATGGTGGAGCAGCAAAACTTCTGTGTCTGCTTCTGTAAGCACAACATGTACTTTGTATGTGGTTCTTAGGAGCAGAAAGAAAAAAATCCATCTAGCTATCACCAGAATAATGAATAAGTAAAGCAGGCTTGCATAAATAGTGCAAGATTAAAGAAATATGTTAATAAGGAAAGGGCTTCCCTAAATCTCTTTTGGTATTTGGAAGAGGAATGAGAGGAAAGATTTGCACTGAGGAAATAATCCCAAAATCATCAACTTCTTACACGCCTATAGCTTTGTGGTCTTTATTCTGCTGCCAGCAGCTGACGTGAAAGTCTGCTATTCTGCTTTGTACCCTGTATAGGGTCAGTTTGCATTTCTAGGCCTGTGAGCAATGGAAAGGAAGAGTGTATCTAATGTCGGAACAGAGTTTCCTTTCTGAAAGTATTTCTTCTGCCCCCTCTCACAGATGCTTTGACCAGGCAAATGTAGGTCACTCGGTTGGCAGGTCTACAATTAACCTTTAAAGGGCCAATTCAAATGTTATTTCCTTAACCATTTTAAGCATCATTAGCTGCATCTTCTGATGTCAATTTTGTGACTTGTTCTAGTCAGTTCCAGTTCATAGGGTTGGACAAATGTGTGATTGCTGGACCTTCAGGTTCAAGAAGATATTATTTTCCCAAGTTCTGAGGCTTTATATTTATTGGCATGGACGTTTGCTTTTTGTAATATTTGGAATGAAACCCAGCTCAAGTACTTAGCTGTCGCTCCTTTCATTATTTCTCTAATGGAATGAATCATAGAATCATGGAATCATTGAATGGTAAGGGTTGGAAGGGACCTTAAAGATCATCTGGTTCCAACCCCCCTGCCATGAGCAGGGACATCTTCCACTAGAGCAGATTGCTCAGAGCTCCATCCAGCCTGGCCTTGAACACTGCCAGAGAGGGGGCAGCCACAGCTTCTCTGGGCAACCTGTGCCAGTGTTTCACCAAGCCCAATATAGTTATAAAAGTTTATTGGGGGTTGGTGTTTGTGGAGGAGGAAGACGGGGGAGAAGGATTTGATCCTTTTCTGAGGATAAATTTTCCAGAAAAATCTAAAAACAGCAGTAGTAATCAAAGAATTCATTTTGGTAGCACTTTGGAGATTTAAAGCTGTATGAGAAAGATTTTTTTTTTTTTTTTTTTTTTTTTTTTCCTTCTGAATAAAATTCCAAACAGGTTCTAATAGCAATAAAGAGCACATGAGGTATTTCGTGGCAAAATGAGTAGCTGGCTGGAGTGGTTTTGGCCTCAGGTTGACTTCGTGCTGTCCCACCTCTCATCTGGTTATTAATTCCTCTGATATGCTCTAGGTCTCACTAATTATTACCTAATTAGTATGAATTTTTATGATGCTACTGTGAGCATGCTTTGAATGGTATTACCAAAAATGAAAACCTAACGTTATACTGTAATTGCAAGCCACCTGAGAAGCTTACTTAATCTTAGTGCTGAACATTTCATTTCTGAAGTGTGTTGACTGGAGGCGGGGAGGGGAAGTGGGAACGCTGCTAGCATTCAGTCAGATGTGAGACAGTGCATTTTACCGATGAATTATTGCCTGCTTAGTAAGGCGTAGAAACACAACAAAGCTCCCATCACAGTTGTAATGCATCTCAACAGAGTTATGTGGTTACTTGTGTTGAACTTTTACTGTTTTACCTGCCAACTGCATGGTTACATTATTCAATCAAACCTTAAAGATGAAGCTAAGAGGAAAAACTTGTAGACTTGTAACTAATTGTCCTGGGATCAGAGTGTTTTTCAACTCATAGAAAAAGAGGACTGTAGTATTTGGGTTCAAATTCTGAAATCCTGTCACAGTGTTGAAATGACATAAATGAGGTTATATAGCACTTGCTGGGAGATCAGCAAAAGCCAATATAGTCAGTTATTGTACTGAGTGTATTGCAAATGTGCTAGACTCGGGTATTAATGGTGATCTCTGAAGATGGAAAATTTCATTTAAGATAGTCCACATGTATATCTCTTATATGAATCCGGTTAATTAGAACTGTTCACAAGAGGCACTTCGTGACATGATTCGTTAATTCTACTCTGTCAGAAAAATGTAAATATTTTTTGCCCCTTATATGATACAGAAAGGACAGAAGAATCCCCTCTGAGGCATAATCCATTTTCCTACAGAAGATGCACTTTTTAGGCACAGTTGGTTACTCTGTGTCTTCTAGCAGTTGAAAAGTTTAGGACAAATATGCTCAGAATAGTTTTAATACTCAAGCGTATTTCAAACATAGGGAGCAATGAATGTCCACAAACCATGATGTGGTTACCAAAGTTACCAGAAATGTAAACCAAAATAGTTCTGTTGTTTTAGTTACCTTGATAATGAAAATCAGTAAAATGAAGTGAATGCCTGCACCAATTTAATTGCAATGAAATGAGCTGATGAAGTGTGAATAATGTGCTAGAATGTGGCAAAAGAAGTTTGCAATGATGGTTCCTCTTTCCAATGTGTGACACACTCTCAGAAGGAATGGTGGTTTAACTCTCCTGTGACCAAATATTTGACAAAGGTAACTGCTCACTGCTTTAAGGCTATTTTCTATTTTCTAGGTCACTGAGCAGATAGGCAGGCTTTTTCATAACATAAAACAGAGTCAAAGGGCTCCCTTTCATTCGTGTTTAGGTGGTTTTCTCCAGATTGATTTAGAGATGGTGAAAAGTGAGTACGTGGAATGTAAAGCTGCATAGGGCTGTGGTACAGTACTGAGAGATAATACATAGTGGCTTTTGATGTCAATCAGCTGGACTATTGAGAGCTCTCCCTTTTGAGTAGATGGAAATATGTTCTCAGAACCAGTAAATTATTCATTTTTGTTAAAAATGTTACATGTGAAAGAATCTGCTGTAAAAACCTGTGAGGTATAAACTGATAGCAGTTATGACCAGGATAAGACAGTTTATTTTGTGACTTAAGACGAGGAGGCCAGAAATGCATGGTGGACAGTCTCTTTAGAGTAAACCTTGTTAACTGTGTGCCTAAGAATACACAAAATATGAAAGAAAATTAAAAGCAGTAGGAGGGCTGGAAAGCAAATGGTTGAATAGGGCAGTTGTAACCCAGTTACAGTTTTGAATTATGGAGGAAGTGCCAGGCATTAAAAATGTATATCTGAAATTATTTTAAGGATTCTATTTTAGGACTAATAAAATAATAAAGTACATTAAAAAATATATACTTGTACCTATCCTGTTAACAGAAACTGATGTAATTAGGAGCTGTTTTTTCCATTTGAAGTCTTGTGTCTGCAGAGACTTCTTGGTCTCCCTTTATTTTTTTTCTTAATAAAGTTTTAAATATTGGAGTGATATTTCAATAATTTCATTGCTGACAGAAATAGCTAATAAGTCACTTTCAGTTCTTCAGAAACAAAATCAAGGCAACTCTAACTACATTAAGTACTTGAACTGTGTGTAAATGAGTAGTGTCCTTTAAAAGCTGTCAATTACAGTAATATAATGCTGCTAATTAGATACTTTGCTATGATATAAATCATGAGGTTAAACCTTGGTATAATCATCCACAGAAATAGATTTAGTTAAGTTAGAGTATATGTACTTGATTTAGTTAAAGAGGATTTGGCCTACTAACTTCAGCATGTGTATAGTTCTGTTAAAACCATGATGGGTAGTAGAACTTAAATTTAAGCCAAAGAGCTGTGATAAGGATCTAAGGGGACTGAGCATCTTTAGAACTAAATTTCTAGTGGGAATCAAAGAAATGCACTTTTGGAACTTTTTTTTTAATAGAAATTAGTAACTGCAATGCAAAAGTACAAATCAGTGTAGTTTAAAAGACATTTTGCAGTGGTACATCATATGGAATATTGTTTGGGAATTAAAGCTGTAAATCATATTTGTACTCTTCTGTCTTTTTTCCCACTTTTGTCTTGCACATAGAACCTCTGTTTCTGATGATAGATCACTGAAGTTCAGCCTGAGTAGGTGCTAGCTGTGGATTGATTGCTGTATTGATAGGACAAAAATAGAGCCACCAGCACTTTGGGAATTAGATTATATGCCACTGCTTAATTCCTGAGTGAGAAGATAAGGCAAGAGCCTGAAGAGTGCTTGGGTCCTGGGCACCCAGAGCATCATCAGGCTGCACGTGCATGTGCAGCTAGACCAGACTCACTGATGAGATGACTTTCCTTAGCGTATTAGAGGACTTACCTCTTAATTCCACGACAAGATTCCTGGTATAGCAAGCTTCTGAAGATTTTGAAAAAAGCTTCAAACTCAAGCAAACTCTCAAAATTTAAACAGTTCTAAGCATTGGTTTCAGATCTATCCACATACTCTGTGATGAGATTCTGCTGTCTTTCATTACGTTGATTATTGTGACTGGGCATAGAGGGAAGAAAACTGTTGTCTTCTGCTTGTAGAGTAATTTCCGCCAATAGACAAGAAAACATTTTGAAAAAAATGTCACAAAGACTGGAATTCTTGTGCAGTTTTTCCTCCTCATCCCTGGTGAAACTGGTGGCTGAAGGCTGATACCTTCCCTGAATGCTATGTTACGCCTTGAGAACCGGTGTGAAAGGTTGTGAATTGAAAATGGGGGAAGTTGACAGTTTCTTTGGGTTCGTTCTAAGCAAACATTCCAACAGTAGGACAAGTAGTCTTCCGTGGTGTCATAAATAAGAGGTTTTGCTAATGTTCAGCCTTGTAGTTTTTCCTTTACAAGAGAAGCAGTATTGTGATACTAGGAGATAGGTTTACTGAAATGCTGTAAAGCTCATGTAGAATACATTCTTTATTCTGTCTGACATCAGAATAGAATGAAAACAAGTTATGCTTCAGCTGGAAGTGAGCCAAGAAACCTCTGTTTAGAGGATGGTGGGAGAAAGAGAAATGTAAGGAGAAAGGAAGTGATAAAAAAAGGGAAAAAATGAGAAGATCTGTTGTAAAGAGCGCTTAAGATTACAGATTTCCTAGGCATCCACCTGTTATCTTGCGTGTGTAAAGACCTGCATATCCTTGGTTCAAAGAGGGTTTCTATTAAATACAAATAACCAGCCCACCAGCTGCAAAAGTGCTTCATTCTTAGTGAACCTCAAGAACACTTAAGGTTCAAAGCATTATTCTTAGCATAAACTCTATGAGGCAGTGATAATACATTTATTTGCCCACCAAGGCACACTCATGCTTATGGCTAAAATTAGAAAAAGCTACTACAACAAAATTCCTTTCTGTTCCTCGGAGTGTGCTGCAAGGGGCCACTTCTCGCTATTCTCAGCTGGCTTATCCTCAGCATGAGAGAAATTGTTAATAGTTAGACCAATAAGAATACCATCTAATGATAATTATTTTAAGATATTTGCTACAATCGTTACAGTAATAGCACCAAACCTAATTTTCATACTTGTCTGGGCAAATGTATTTTTTAATTCAATAATATATTTAGGTTGGCTGGAGTTTAAAGGGGTGTGTCATTTTTTTTATCAAAATGCTAAACAGATTTCTCTGAACAATCAGGGAGGTGTGTGTATTTATGAGAATTATGCCCAAAGAAATAAGATTTCCAGATCTGCATTAAACAGCTGTTATGCCTCTACTTGAGATGAAGACAGTAGATCAGAGATGTCTGCTGGCTATGGTCTGACATGAAACACTTAATGCAGCTACTTTACTTTTCAACATAACCTTTTCTGTTAAGCAGTAATTTGCCTTTAGGTGGTAACTCTGTTCTTGGTGGCATTTTTCTCCCCTTTGCTTGTCCGTAGTACATGCAGTTTTCATCCTAACTGACTGCAAAGATTGCTGAATACTTCTTTTCCTCCTCTTATTTCCTCTTTCTCTTCTTTTATCCAGTAAAGTACCGAACAACTTTTTATTAAGTGTTTATCTGATATACTAGACAGTTTAGCCAGAGAGCCTAACAGGTGATGGAGCTGGTGAGATTTATTTATTCTTGCCTCTTTGATACTTCTTGATACTTTTGATGCTTTGATACTTTTTGATGTTTCTTCCTTTCTGTTGCTTCTAATTTTTTGAAGGGGTATTTAGGATCTTTCTCCATGCAAAGTATTGTAGACAATCATCAGTTGATATCTTTTTATTAGAAGCAGTTAAATAAAAGGCTTGGCCTCCATGAAATAGTTTTATGAACGTGAGTGGGCCAGGAGTGTCTGAAATCTCACTGACATAAAGATATACAGCTGAAAGCTTGTGTAAAATTAACTGGCCTAGCATAAGACAAACCTGGGAGCGTGTTGTTTCTCTACCTGAGCTGATCTGGCTGGACTAGGCGGAGGAACTTTTCTCTAAATGAAACAGATGTAGGATATGAACGTAGCTCTCCCTGGTGTTAAGCTGTGTCTGTACATCTGAGGACTGTATGGACCCTGAGAAGGAAGTACACCTGACAAACCTACTAAATTTCCAACTATGGAAGTTAATTTACAAGCAATGGAAAATTAGAGTCACTGTTCTGCTGATACAGTCATATTGGGTTCAGCTGAAAAGGGGAGTTCTTTTGAAAAGATTGATGTAGAAGGTAGTTGGTAATTTCCTGAAGGGCACAAACGTGCCAAAAGAGTACTGGGTTTACACAAGTGAGTAATCCTGCAGAATAAAGCCTCAGGCTTCTTTTTCCTGTCACCTGTTTTTCAAACAGTTGGTGTTTTCTCCTCTCTGGGAGTTGGGTTTCTTTTGATTTTCAACTATTTGTTGTATAGTTAAATGAGCAGTAAAGTATTATTTTAACTGCTTCAGTTCTGAGCACGATAATGCTCATATCTTAGTGTCAGTGGTTGACTTCTCATACCTAATGGAGATTAACTCTGCAGTCGTGCTCATGATTGGTGCTCCAATTTATGGTTTTATATCTAAGAAAATCCATCTATAAACAATATCTGCTCTGCAGGGACTTCATTTATCAGAAGGAACTTAAGCATTATTCATTATTGCTGTTTTCATATAGGATATGTGAAGAGTTTGTATTTACGCAGTCATATCCTTGATGTGTCAGTACAGTGCAGCATGCTGCAGGTTTTGGAAATATATTAGAATCCTTTATAAATACAGCTATTTTAGGAATTGTGCTGGTGGGAGGAGCATGGGGCTCCATTCTGCTGCCAGACTCTTGTAATTATTTCTATTGATGCTGGGGAACCATGGACCTGTAAAGACAGAATCTAACACCTTGCTGGAAAAGCTTTGTCAAAGTTGTCTCAAACTCAGGTCTTGCTCAGACTGGATTTTCAGAGTTTTTCTGAGAGCTGTTGACTATGGTTCATACACTCAACTAACTTCACTCCTGTAGCAACCCATACTCAGCATCCTACACCAATGCTGTTCTTAACCATTGCTGCATTAAGAAGGATGACTCTGCTGGTTTTTAGCATACGTGGATATGTGAATTCTAATGCTGCAAAATCTCACTCTAGCTTAGGTCTGGCTAATTAGGCACAAGGCTTAGGGGTGTGCTGTTACTTGCTAGTTCTTTTTTCCTCCTTTACCTGTTGCGTTAAATGAGAGTGCAACCCAGCTCTGACCTGGGTAGGAGCTTCCAAGCCATGCTGTGGGGAGGAGTGAGCCATGTGGCTTATGCTGAATATAGGTAACCATAATGAATGACAAGTAAGAAAAAGTCCTGCTGGCAACAGAAAATGCCCAGCAAACTATCAGGATTTGACCTACTTCCATCTCCTACCAGCAGATCAAAGATGGGTTGATTTAGCATAAAACAAACAGTGTCAGGAAGGTTAGTTTAATTCTGATTATTAAGTTAAGGCTAGATTTTTTTCCTTTCGCTGATTCCTCTTCCCCTGTTGTTTTCTCATTGCGTATGAACCTACATAGTCCTCCATCCCTCATTGCTGGAAGGCAGGATAGATTTTGCCTGACACTCCCCAAGAATTACATAAGTTAATTGCCACCAAGCTATTTTTACAAGCTTATTTATTACATTGCAGCAAACTGCATTCCTAGCTTATAAGGATGTGGCCACGTGTGAATGAAAGATGCTTTAAGGCAAAACAGTGTTCAGCATAGTTTCAATCCAGGCAATATTGGTTTAAATGAATGCATGGACACCGATAAAGTTGTTAATAATTAGAGGTTGTGCGTTACAGTTTGTTTCCGGAAGTTTGTCCATTGAAAGAAATGTGATGTTCCTGGCTACAAAAAGTTAACTTTCCATTTCAGAGAAATTGTGTTCCCTGAAAATTCCAGATCATAATTACTGCACAACCTGAGCAAATTGAAACTTGTATTCAGTGATACATGGCAATGTCTTGCGTTATTCTGGCCCTAAGTATTTGGAGAAAAGAAGGAGAGGACTCGCCCCTGGAGAGCCTTGGTGCCACTAGGGGCATGTCATCATAAGGGTGCTGGAAACATAGACTAACCAGAAATGGTGCCTCATTTCTTTGTCAGTGGGGACTCCAGCAACATTTCCAAATTACAGTATAGAAAAAGAAGCCAAGATGAGACATGAACTAGCTAAGAATGTTGTTATTGCTTTCCCTTCTTAGGTGCTGTTCCCATATGTTTGTTGCAGTGATCAACCATTTTACAAGAAAAAAAAATCTAGCTTCCCTCAACATCAAGTTTTTCTATTTTTTGCAAAAAATATGATGAGATTCCGTCAGCTTTTGGACACTTGCTGGCTTCAGCCATGAGTCTTTTTTCAGATACTAGTCATTCTATGTCTAAGACTATTATATGCCCATTTCATCGTTTTTTTCCAGGCTGAAGAGTCCTAGTTTGTGTCACCATTTCTTGGCATGTCCTTCAGTTCTTTTCAATTCCGATTCATGACCCTGAACTGGAGATTAAGAGTCAAACAACAGTCTCATGTTTGACCTTTTGCTAGGCAAACTCTCCTAGTTTGTCAGGCAGCAGTTCTTCCTGGTGGGTTGCTGCTGATGCCTCTAGGTGTTCCTCTGGAAGAGTCTAGTGCTTGTTGCTACAAAGAATTTGGCATTCAGAAAGCTGGGGCAGAGGCATATTCCTACCATTCCACTGGTCTGCACATGGCTTATTGTTCAGTTATTAGCAGCTTTCTCCTCCTGTTGATGAAAAATGAAAGCAACCTGACTGTAGATGATAAATTTGAAAGACTAATTTCAGTAGACCTATCACCCTCTGTCTGCCCATGCGAACACCACCCCATGCAGTCTGTGCTCCCTGCAATGAAGCAGTAATATTCTCGGTGCCAGGAGTTGATGCCAAAGTTCATATCTCAGACACTTAAAATTTGGTGTGCTCAGGTTAAGAAGAAAACTACTGTTTGTAAGAATCATTAGAGACTAGAGCAAGTGAAAATAAGGAGTTGTATCTCTTTTCCAAGATGAACCAATGTGTTCCAAAATCTAAGATGCTTCACGAGGACTATGATAACAAAGTGTTTTCAGAAAGCAGAGTATAACTAGAAATTTCAAGAAAGATTTTTTGTTTCTTTGTTTTGCTCTTGCTCAGAAATGAAGTGTTATGTTAAAAATTAAAAATAGCAGCAACGTAGGGAGAATAAATTTATTTCCCTATTAAAAAAAAAAAAAAGAAACATAACAAAAAACTATGCTCATTTAAATCAAGTTGATTTTAGTGTGAACTTCTGAAATAATTCCCATTCGTAACCTCTCTTTCTTTCCTCTCCTGTCCACTTACAGGAAGCTTTTTTCCCCTCCCTTAATGCCAGAACCCATTATACTACTTCCCTCTATGTTAACTACCAAAACCGTGCCTCAACAATGACCATCACAGTCACAGAGCAGATTAACAGGTATAAACAGCTCAAGAGTGCTGGTCGCTTATCTGCCAGGGTAAATCAACACTCTTGTTCACACATCCTTGAGCCAGGAAGATTGATTAAAAGCCCCACGTGGCCATAAAGCTAGAATGTTAAGTAAATCACTTCCAGGGTTCCCATGTAACAGGAGTCTTGGGAGAATATACGACTTGGGAAGAAAACAAACACAAGAAAGAAAAAATCTCAAAGAAAAGCCTCTTTGATCTGGTGGCTGTCTGACATCTGTAACACTTCAGTTTCTAGAAAATAAGTATGTCCATTTATAACCTCCGTTCTTCACCGCAGTTCAAGTCTATTTTATATATATTAAAAAATTTAGATACATTTTATGGACAGAAAGAAAATGACCTTCTTTTAATGGTGTCTCCCCTCCTGAGCTGCAAAGGTTACCCAAAACAGCTGTATTCACACATTACTCTGAACTAGAAGAAATCTTGTTTGCCAACCTATTCTTCAGACTGCAGCATTAGAAATCAAGACCTGATGCAATGTACGGGATGACAAGAAAAGCAAATGCAGATGAGCCAGTTACTTGCAGATAAAATTCCAGGGTTTACCCTCTTGAATGACCCAAATGTGGTACTCATTTTGTGATTTTTCACTTGTAATTTGCAGCGGAGTGTCTAGACTGAGTCCATTGTGTTGTGGTGAGTGTGCAGAGGACAAAACTACCCTCCAGGGAGCACTAGCTGTTTGAGAGTGCCGATACAGGTGTAATATGGCCCAAAACACAGGGTCTTCAGTGAGTGAGACGAGATCTGTGTGCAAGAGAGCAGGCCTGAAACTTCTGTGATTACTGCTGGGGGCTGTCAAGCTCTTGTGTAATGTTTTAGTAATGTATGGTGAAGGATGGGCTTTTATCCTGACAGCAAATTGGGGGGTCATGACTTATTTATTTAATGTATTGCTAATTCACGCTTAGTATATTAAAAACAACAAAAACGTAAATCAGCTGGCCAAAGAAGAGAAAATAAACTGCGTACCATAATAAGAATATTTTCATGCATTTGTCATCTTTTCCAGCAGTCTTTCAGTAATATTTTGATGTTCCTTATCGTTTTTCTGTTTCCATTTTTATTTCTCAAGTAGCAAATGAAGCAGAATCACAGGACGCCTTTTAAATGGATACAAAATGTTTAATGACCTTTGCCATACTGAATTCAAATTTTATTCTGTCTTTACTCAAATCCGCAGTATGGATTTCCTGCTGTTATGTACCTCAAGCTCCTCAGAAACAAGATTATGAATTTTAGGAATATACGGCTTTGATTCTCTGAATTTCCATTTTAAAGGAGCGTCCTAGCGATTAAAAGAACAACCACCTCTCCCCCAAACTGCTACTTTATACCATGCCTAACCATTTGCCTTTGCTAGTTGACACTAAGTGACTTCCCATGTGACTCTTGGCTAAAGAGGGCCCAGGCTTTAGTTCAGCCGATAGACTTCTTCAGAGATTCTGAATACACCAAATAAGACTACAACTTGTACATACTTTCTGTAAAATAGATTGAAGTTGCTGGTTACCTGTTGCTTTGCAGTGAAAAACTGTGAAAAACAACATGTCATATAAGTAACTAACTGCTCCTTCACTTATAAATTCAGTAACTGTTTTCTCTCTCTTTCTCTGTTTTTAGAAGCAGAAACAGAAGTCCTATCGGTCCAGGAAAGTATGGATATGGAAAAGTGCCATACATTTTACCTTTACAAACCGATACTGGTCAGCAGCCTCAGAAACTTCGGAGGCAGCGACAGTCATCAAGGAACCACGTATTTCATCAGAGTCCAAGTCTCATGAACACTTACAGCCAAGCAGCTAGTCCTTCACTTCAACATGGGAATCTCTATCAAGAAGAAAGTGGGCCTCAGGCTGGCCATCTAGTCCTGGGACCCTCAGTCTATCAGTCATCTTCATTTCCTGTCTCTCAAAGCCTGTTTCACAGCAGTGACTCCAACCATCATGGGTCTGCATCCCACCAGGCAGTCCAGGGTCAGCCCCAGCCTCCAAGGGCTGCAGCAATTGTGTGCATTGGCACCTACAAGCAGTATAAACTCTGCAACACAAATGTAAGTCTGGTTTTCCTATATTTAATTTGCTGGACAGCTATTGGTTTTCTCTAGTATGCTAAATGTTCACATAGTCAAGAAGTTAAGTTGAACATTGTTTTTTATTAATTTAATGAATATTTTTGTGAACTTATCTTAAAGTGTCTTGGGGAATACTGAAAGTAGTGGCATAATATTATAGTTACCTAATACCATACTGTCAGGGATTTTAAACAGTCGCTAAACCTACCAATATGTGCAATTCTAATTTGATAGAGACTGAGTCACAGACAACTTTAATATTTTTCCATGTAAGAAATAGAAAAATAGAGTTGGGGTAGACCACGTTATGAAGGCTCCCTACTTCTCAATCCTGTAAGATAAGGCTGTCTTTTTGGGAGTGATATTCATGCTCTAAATAGCATTTAGAGCCAGCACCCGGTAGCCTAGAGCAGTCCAGTATCTTTGCATGGTGCTGTGTGCGTTCTGTGACAGATGCTGCTTTTATCAGCATTCAAGCTCTCCATGCTTTGATTTTTGGCTTCTTAGTTTATTGGAGAGAAAATCTGTTCTGTGTTAATTTTTAAATAAAACTTACTTTGTTATTACTTCATTCAAAAATGTTTGGTTGGGTGTAGCTCTGTGCTCTGGGGCAGTCTCCCATTGTATGTGGGAGGGTAGTGAGGTTTTACTGTTTCTCCCACAAGCAGTTTTCATCCTTCTGAAATTTTCAGTTTCTGGCTGTGTCATTTTAATATTTCCTAAAGTATCTCTTCCTAGTATTTGCATCTTATTTGGGCTACTAATCTAACTTAGTGTCACAAACTTGAAGAAGCTTGTATTTGGATATTCGAAGCAGGTTGTTCAAGAGCAGTCTCAATATGTTGACACAACAGGCCATAGTTTTCTGGGGGGGTGCACATCTGATTCTTCTGCCTCTTAGAAATCCTGTTTCGTGTAGTGGAAGCCTGCATAGTGGACGTGTAGCAACAGAACATATGATAAGGGTAACAAAAATATGGCCTAAACAAATCAGATGAGTGCCTTTTTGCCTCTTATTGTAGCAGTTGTTACATTTGCTGTATTTATGAATAAAGTCCATTGATCGAGACCAGAACAGTCTGAGTGAAGAGACTTAATGTCAAGAAAGTTATAGTGTATTTGTCTGAAATGGAAACATGAAAGGGCTAGTTTGAGCCTCTGAGAATAGTCACTGGTACAAATTGCTCTTTTGAAAAACGCTTCTGTTTTTTGAAGGAAACAGGAAATGAACTTAGTGCATGGGCATGAATTTGGAAAGTTTTCTGTGCTGAATTTCCCCACTGGTGTCCAAGCGATACACAAATGTCCTAGTCTTGATTTCATCCCTTGCTGCATCAAGGCAAGAAGTTGGACAGTATTCTGCCTGACTTAAGAAATGCAACAAAATTTCCAGGAAAGATCTCTTTTCAGAGAGCAAGGGGTGAGAGGTGAGGAAGTTAGAAATGAGGTGGAAGAAAGAAGCAATCCCATATGGCTGAGGTATGGAGAAGGAAGGTTTATAGAGGAAATTTATTGAGAATAACAAATGGGCTGGCGAGAAGAGGGCTGTAAGCTTGTGAATTAGACAGTGGCAAGACATGCAGGTCAGTATGATGAGTGGTCTGGCCATCAACAAATTTCTTTTGGTAGTAGGGGAACAGGAGTGAAAATATTTCATGTTAATTTTAGAAACTAGTTTAAACAGAAGACTTCAATAGATGAAGAGGAAAAATCGGGTGAGCGTACTGTTGCTGCATCTTTGCTATTGTAGCATGTATAAGTGCAGTTATCAAGAAACCATCTATGTTCCAGGAGATTTTTAATAACAAAGGGAAATTGTAGATGATGCAGCTCCTCCTAGGCATGGAACTCTACATAGCGCTATTCTTTATTTAGTAACATTTCTGTTACCCTCAGAGAGGCTGTAACTGCTATTCAGGGTTATTTTTCTCCCTAGAATGTGGTAATTAATATAATTATAAAAAAAAAGTTGCTAAGAACAGTTTTAGTATAAAGGCCAGGATGAGAGCAAAACAAGGCCGATAATGTTTCTCTTTGTTTGATGTTCTTCCTGATTAAATGCTTCTGCACGTGGGCTTTAATTTAATTTATCAGCAGTGACATGTACCAGTGGTCTTGCCAGCATGCAGAGAACAGTATCTTTTTCTTTCTTTTTCTTTTCTTTTTAATTCTTCCTGGAGCCTACCAAAAAATGAGAAGAATGTATTCTGTTAACGGTTATCCTGGTGTTTAGCCACTCCCTCTACACTTTCTCCTAAGGGCAGTTAATTAATAACAAATTAAGTCAATCTGCCTTGGTCCATTAGGTCACTTCCTCTTTATTGTACATTTATTGTTTTTTCATTAATAGCTGAACTCATTTTACATGACTGACAGCTTGTTTCATAAAAGTTGAACTTGCGGGTTTTGGTTAGGGAGAACCTCGAAAGTGCTTGTATTTGTTCAAGTGTTTCTGAGGTCATTAAACCTATTTTCTGATGGTACAAGTGGCTTCCCCTCTTCAGCTACTCACATATAGGCTTTGTACATGCTCACCTCAGAATACACAGCTGCCTGTCACCTCCTTCAGCAGGAAGCAGGCAGTAAACAGCTGTCCCTTACACTCAAACAGTACCGACAGATCTTACTGAAACCTGAGGCTATTAGCAATACAATAAGATTCTTCAAATGTAGCCTGTATTCCTCCAAAATGCAGGAGTGATGAGTATATCTTCCTTACTTTGCCCTGCATTAAAAGAAAGAGAATTTTAAAGGAAAGAGAATTATATGGGTATGTGGGTGATGTAGAATTTGAGTGCAAACTTGTTTGCATTATTTGTCACCAGAACAAAGGAAGCAACTCAAATGGAACATTTGTTTACTGAGTGCTTTTTGTTATTAGTTGTCTCAAGCATTGCCAAGTCACTAGCTCTTTGTGAGTGTCTGAATGTGTGCGAATATATTTGTCAATTGACCTCAGGCTAAGGATGGCTTGGGCAGAGTACACAAGGAAGCTTTCGGGGTTCTGGACATTCAAGCCTACTCATTTTGCAGTGTAAATTTGGTGATACAGAGTGCCCCTTTTTTGAAGTCAATTTTATTTGGTTTATTTTATTTTTTGTAGGACATAAAGTGAATTATGGCTTATTGGTGAAGACATTAATTCACAGTATGTCTCTATCGTTAATACGTGGAGACCTTACTGCAGCCTTTCAGTACTTAAAAGGGGCTTGTAAGAAAGATGGAAAGACACTTTTTACCAAGGCCTGCAGCATCAGGACAACGGGCAACCATTTTAAACTAAAAAAAGGATAGGTTTAGGTTGGGCATAAGAAAGAAATATTTTATGATGAAGGTGGTGAGACACTGGAACAGGTTGCCCAGAGATGTTATGGATGCCCCATCTCTGTAAGTATTCAAGGTAAGGTTGGATGGGGCTTTGAACAACCTGACCTAGTGAAAGACGTCTCTGCCCATGGCAGGGGGTTGGACTTAGATGATCTTTAAAGATGATCTTCCAACCTAAACCGTTCCATGATTCTGTGTTGTGCTTGCTAGTGAGTTCAGGCCAGAAGGCCCCGCTTACCCTGACAGCTTGTTACCTCTCCTCTTCTGCAGTTCCCCCTTTCCAAATTGCACCAATATGGTTTAGTCTGAAGTCCCGTAGTAATCATGACCACTTGAATGCTCTGGTTAGAAAACCTGTAAAATAAAATGGTGACTGTTTCAGTGATTCAGTTACAGTGCAGCAAGGAGTATGAAAAAATAGGCAGAGAAATTCATATATGAGTTTCACCAGGAAAAGCAACACAAAATGGATGTAAAATCTAAATTGTGTTTAGCTATGAATTGAGGTATGTTTTTGACCAAGTTTATACCTTCAGTAGTGTATGAATTTGCAAAAACCAAGCTAAAATGTATGAAAGATTAATTGTTGAGAGCTCAGTGAGATACTTATGGATGAAGTTTTGCTGAGCTTGTGCAGTTTCATTCACAGTTGCTAGCTTGCCCACTGGTTCATGTGGATTACTGACATGTCTCCTGTTAGACTATGTTGCTTTTCCCAGTATTTTGTGTGACTGCTACTTAGCAAGAAGTCGACTGTGTTTTGGAGAAGTATCAAGACAGGATCAGAAAACAATGATTACTTTTATCCTGGCTCTTCAGCTATACCTACTATTATTCTGGTAGCACAGCTATGGAAAATCCAGCTTTTGGTTCTGAATAAGAGTTCTGTACTTGGATCTGTGCTCTTGTGTGCAGAGCACTTGAGAATGGCATCTTAGTAGGGAATGCAAAATATCTGAAAAGACGATTTGGATATGTAAAGAGGTTTTACAGTTGAAAAGATGAGGTGAGGTAAAAGGCTCAGGGCCAATCCCCAGCTCTAATATGATGGGATAAATTAATATATTTAATTTCCTAAAGAATATTAATGATGATGATACTAATTTTGACTGGTGAGAGTTAAAACTTTTCCATTGGAATGCTCTTTGGATGCAGAACCCTAATTGAAATGTTCTGCAGGAATGTGTTGAGTCCATTAAAAACCGATGTGCTTTCCTGTCACCTAACCAAATAAGTAGGCATTGGCAGGCTCCCTTGGCACTTGGGATCTTGGGCCATTTCACCAGCTCGCTGTCATTCTGCCCAAGATTTTTTCAAAGTTTTTCCAGTCTATAGAAAAGAAACATTTCCAGCATTTTGAGTTTGAACAAGGGTAGAAGTGGAAATGTTTCATTTTGTATGGAACAAAAAATGTGACTCCCACACAGGTCTTTTCAGAAGTGATACAGGGTGCTGCAAGGATGTGTGCACTGTTTAATGCAGTTGGGATGCTCACATACTGAGCTAAAGACAAATAGAAGACCATATATTTTTTAAGAGAACTTTATTTTTTTTCAAACTGAAAAGCCCTTTCTTGTTCCCAAAGAGCTACTGTGTGGTTTATTTATTCTCGTTCTGAGATTTGTATGGAGTAGGTGTTTGACATGAAGTGGCAAAGTGGGGTTATGATGACATATCTTTTCCTGAGGAAATTTAACCTTGACTTTATGTGAGGAATTTTCCCTGCAAACAGTGTGGGATTGTATGTACATTTGGTAGTCTGACATTCCGTGGGTGTGTAGGAGATTTATTAAAAGCTTACATTACTTTGGGTTGTACTGTACTTTCTTTGACTGTTTTGATATTTGCAGCATAATCTTATAAATATTAATTCAGAATGCATTGTCGCTAATATGGGCTTAACTTACCAGGCACTGGCACAGAGATACTACACATAAAATGTCCTACGTAGCTTGATTGATTGTCCCTTGTGTACACAAGAGTTGCACAGAGGCATTTTGGATAAAGCTGTTGGACCACAGTTGTTTGCTCTACATCTCTGCACTGTGGCTTTATGACATCCCCTTCAACAACTGAGAACACTGTATTAGAAAATGTTGTGCATTATGGTGTTCTTATTAGAACTCAAATAATTACAGGAAACCGTCTGCCTTAAATCGTTAGGAAAAACATATTGGGGTAACTTTAGAAGCTCTCTCAAATAGTTTTATTCCACAAGTGTGCTCTGTACATGTGGCAGTAAAAGAACACAAAGTTAGCTCTTTTACACACAGTAATTATTACTAGGTTAGTTACTTGCTAATCTAGTAAAATGTTTGTAATAAGGCCAAAATCACACAATTCAGAAAATGTTGATGTCTGGAGGCTTATGGGTTTTAACTGAAAATTCAAATACTTTGATCAATAAATCTGTTATAAATTGATTTAGCATCTAGGAGTCCAAGATTCATACTCTAATACCCCGTTGTGCCAAGAAGTATAAAAACACAGACCAAAAAGATAGGTGCAGATAAAAATTTGGTAATGTATACATGGCTACAGTCATAGCCTATATTCTCCAGTTCAGGGAGAAGTGAGTCATGGGATCTGTAATCTTTTTATGATGACTCTCTGCATCATAGAGAAATGATGATATTTTTGTCTTTTTCCAAAGATTATTTAATAAGATAGAAGAAAAATACAGTGGAGCCTAGGATAGCATGAACACCTTAAGGCAATAAATCAGAAATATTCCACTGGAAAATAGAGGTTGAGAGTATGTATCAGTGATAAAAATCTACAAAATGTGTGAGGACATTATCAAGAAAACACAGTAAGAAACTTAAATGTTCAATTTACACATAAAGTAATTATATATTTTTTAAGGCAAGAAATGCCAGCGTTGCCATAATTAGTCAATGAAATCAGCTTAATTCTGCCTTGTGTCATGCAGAACAAACTTTTTTGTCATTGAGGCATTTTGTGACATGCTTCTACTTTGAGTTCTGATCTTTAATGAATGCCACCAAGTCCTTTCACCCATGTTTTCCACTCAAATATTATGAAAGAAGTGGGATTCCCACCATAAATCTGGAAAATCTGTAGTGAGTGTCTATGCTGACTGTGATTATGTTTACTCCATAGACAATAGCACTGCTTTTGAAGCAGTGGCCATGCCTACTTCACATTAAATATAAAGTATCTCAAGCCATTATGAATATAGCTCAGGACAATGTACCACGGTTAAAGTTCTCTCCATGTAAACATCTCTTATTAAAATATTCAAATAATCCTTGTGATGTTCAACCTAAGTTTTCAACTTCTTTCTTGTATTTCATGCTATTGCTCCTAAGTATCTTAGGGAATTCTCTTGTCTGTTCTTGGTGTTAGTACATGGTAGACGGTTTCCATGTTTTAGCATACGAGTTAGCCAATTCGTATACATTGAACTCCATTAGTATGTTTGGGGTTTAGCTTGAGCACTCTGGGAGCTCAATTTTCCAGGGGCTCTGTCAACTTCCTACTATATTTTTCTTGACTTTTAATGTACAGAAGTACTTCAAAAGGTATGGTTAACAGTAATATTTCAGTATTTTATGATACTTCAGGAAGCATTGAACTATATTTTTCTTCTGTGAGGTTTATTTTTAAGTCCTGAGCCTGTTAAATGGGTTGCATGGTGAAGCTGAAGAAGTCTCTGTACTGGTTAAAGTTGAGTGAATTTGTGTCTCCAAATAACTGAAGATTCAGACTCTCATTTATGTGTAGTAATAAAGTGATGTAAAAATGTTAATAATTCTAAGTGCCTCAAAATCAAAATGAAATGCATGTTAGTTGGCCGAAACTTTTGTTGCCTAACTTCCCGGTGAACTATGAAAGGTAGGTTTCATGTAGCAACTGGAATTGTCTGAGAAGTTACCTTTCTAATTATTAGAGTAAATGGAGTGTGTCTGTCACTGAGGAGAGGAAAGAAAGAAAAGATGCTTGGTTATCTGATCACTTCATCAGTTTTGAATAGCAGCGTTAGCACTTAAAATATTGTGGAGTGATTCAGAAACTTTATTTGGATGCTTGTCAAAATAAAGCGATTTTTTTTTGTTCCGCAATAAAGCATGACTGCAGGGTGATTTAGATGCATTGCCTGGTTATTGTTCAGACATAACCTCTGTGCCAAGTTTTAAAGAGGAAACTAATCAATGAAAATTGTGACTTCAGAGTTGCAACCAGACGGTTGCATTCCTGACATATTTGTACATTTGTTTAATAGGGTACTGTAAATTTGAGTAGTTGTCATTTATCAATATAGACAAGTGTTGTGGGAGGTATTTTAAGGCATTCCAGCTTGTCTTTGTTTCTTTTTGTCAATTCATGTTGACAAAAGTCTTTGTCTCAAATTCCGGTACGTAATTATTCAGCACTCCTGTAATTTGAACAAGAAATTTGCTTTTTATTTGTATGTTAGTTTGATTGCATCCAGGTTTTTGAAGCAGAGGAAGCTGCAGATATCTAGAAACTTTGATCAGGGGAAATCCCTTGAATTAATTTACAATTTTTAAAAAATATTTTTATGAAGATTTGTTAACTATTCCTGTTAGTTACAGGTACAGAAAGCACCTACTGTCAGATGTCAGCATCTGCTTTCGTACATGAAAGGAGTAATTTTTTCCTGGTGTTTTTAGGAGGTTAGTTCAGTACTGCTGATAGCAATGAAGAAGTTAAAGCCACATTTTCAAGCCAAATAGCAGGAGAAGGACATAAATTACATGAATACAGTAACTTACAGTGAAAGTACTCACCTGTACAATCCCAATCCTCTCTTGTACTGACCGAGGTGAGCGAAGCAAGAAGGAAGTGCAGGAGAAGCTGCCAAACGTAAGCTAAGTGTGCTGAGGGAGAAGCGGTCTGTTAGCAATGCTGTTGCTAGAGTTTTTAGTTTTGTGGGGTTTTTAAATTTTAGATTTTTAAGCAAATGGCTTAAAAAACAGCAAATGGCCAAAACTCATGCAGAAAGTTAGGAAATATAAATGTAATATTACCTCTAGCAAGCATGTGTTCCGTTGCCTGATAACAGAATAGTTGTGTTGAAGGCTGGCACTCCAAACCTTCGATGAGAATGGAGGTTGGCACTACATGCCCTGTAGTGCCCGGAACAGTTAAATAAGACTTTTGCATATGATACGTTAAGAGCTAACTGCATACAAAACAATGCGAAACCTAGAAATAATTAAAGCAGCGTTGATACTAAAAAACAAAAAAGTGTAATTAATAAAGCAGAGTTTCTTTCTAGTGATAGGTTGGTAAAGCTGTTTATCTTCAAACTCTTGACTTATATTTGTGGAAAAGCCAATCCTGTGCTTTTTGTATCTGTCACCGCAGAGAGGCAGTGGGTGATGTGTAGAGGGAAGAAGCCAGGGAATCATCCCCTGCCTCTTTCTGCAAACTGTCTTCGGTTTTTGGCTTCAACATGCAGTAAGTTCCCAGCCAAGCAATGTACTGTTTTCTTTTTCTGTAGTTCTGTTTGCATTATCATTTGTTAAAGATAGCAAGCACACTCATCATCTTGATGGCTGTTTTGAGACCTCGGTTTGGGTCACTTTTTGGTGACAATTTTTTGTGGTGGTGTGTAGTTTTACTTTGAGCAGCAAAGTGCCATTAAAAGAACTCTTAATGTGACAAAGTCTAACGTGCAAAGGTTTAGAGCATTCAGAACTAGAGTTTTGTCAACAACCCTACGGTAACACTTGTGTGTTAAGAAAATTATTTGGTTAACTGATAATATATTATTTTACCCCAGGGTCCCTGCATAGATCAACAGCTTAGTTATTAGTGATACACTATAGTGGTTCTCCTTATTATGCAACCTTTGACTCCCTGCCTTAAAAATGCTCCTTGTGGAAGGTGAGAAAAAATGGCTTCTCTAAGGACTGGTCGTTGATACTGTCACTGCAGTGGTTGATTTAACATTCACAAAGCTGCTGTGGGATAGCAAGACCTAATCTGTCTAGTCAGAAAGAGAGCTGAGATGTGGAAGAATGAGGGTTAAAAGAAGTGTTTAATAATTTACTGCCCCATGTCAAGTAATTGGGATTAGATTTTTTTTAACATGATCAGCATCATATTTATTACTTAATAATAGTCAAAGCAAAATTTGCATTGGCCAAAACTGTAATTATGGTTTGGCAGCTCATCTACAATTCAGATCCAGAGGTTTTCAGTCAGACCCCCAAAACAGAAAGTACGTAGTTCAAAAACTGAGAAAGGATTAGATTAATTAAATTGCACCATAGGTGGCATTTCCCCCCCCAAAAACTGGCAGAGTAGCTAGTTCCAGAAACTGCAGACTATCTTTCATGTTTCTTGTTCTGTATGCCCACTGTATACCTACTAGCTTCTACAGTGAAAGAGACTTCTAACTGAACGTTCCCTATTCGTCCCCAGGGTAAGTCCATTCTGCACACTGAAAGAGTCATAGATCATATGGAAAAAATAGTATGTAATCATATAGTTGAGAATGGACCTCACAGGCAAAAAGAGCCCAATGATACGGTAACTGCACGGACAATCTCTTCTAAGTTTAGGTTAAACATTCCTTTAATGTCCTGTGACTTACTGTATGTACCTTTGTAGTTTTAAAACAAAAACAAAAAAGCTTTCAAACCCGGAATGCTATTATGTGATACATTGCTATTCACAGGACTCATCAGACCATTGCAGTTGAGCTAGTTGGTGGAAGGAATTTACCCTCTACTAGTACTGCAGGGCAATGAAAATGCTTTGCCATGGTGTTCATAGGTTTTTTCCTCACCACAGGTGTTTCTGCCATTCCTCCAAATATAGCCTGTCTCTGCTCCTTCCCTCTAGCGGAAGCTGTCCCACTGTATTTTCTTGCTCATTCGAACTTCTCACTTTCTTAGTACCTTGTCTAATATTTTCCATCTCTTCTCCCAATCTGTTCTGCCTCTAATCTCTCCTTCTACTTAGGTTCCCCAGCTTCTCTGCAGTTTCATCCAGTTTCACTGTCTTCTTTTCAATGTCTTCTTTTCAATACCTTCTTCAGCTGACTGGTTTATCCAGTCTCATCTCTTGAATGCCAGTCCCAAGATTTACCCAAGTTTTTCCAGAGTATTCCATATATTTTAGGTAAGGTCATTGTATTGTGCCGCTTGTTTGCTTTGTCCATGCTGCCTGCAACAGGCTCAAGCGGCTGTTAAGAGCAGAAGAGAAAGATGTCCTCTCTTCATTTCCAGTGCCTGCCCCTAATGCAGACCTCAGGAGCGTGTACCAATAATTGCTGGAAAACTTCTCAGCCTCCTTTAGCCTCAGATGTGGAACAGGCTTCTTGTAAACAGATTGTTCCAGTAGTTTAGCTGCAAAACTTTAATGAGTTTTGACTGAATGTGTACAAAGTCTGATTATAAGCATTTTTTTCAAAATCTTGTGGCCTGCCTATATTTGGGTAGATTTCCATATAAAAGGCCGAGGATGCGTTCTTGACAAAAAACCCACTTTCCTGGCTGACTTCATTTCACTCATTAAAATAAAACATGCACTTGTATTATGAAAAAAATTATCAGACTATTTGAAGCATGGGGAAAAAAGAAAACAGTTCTCCCCTCTTGTTTTCCTTCAGGCTCATTCTTGGATGAAATACTTAAGTCAAAAATATGAGACTAAGACAGATACCAGGAATGGAAAGTTTTAGTCTGAACAGTTAAAGTTTGATGAACTCATAAGTAAACGGACAGTGCTACCAGCTGTAACTATACTAAAGCATTATAAAATATGGTAAATGTGTCTGCTAGTTAGTTTAAGGTGCCTTTTTTTTTTCATCTAAGTAGTATGACGTACGAAGAAAGAATATATTGCAGAAACAGTATAAGAGTGTGTTGTGTCAGAAACATTTATGGTACTCTACTATTGTTCACTTTTTGTGGAAGACAAATTGTTCCACATTGTAGGTCTTTAACAAAAAAGAACAAAATGTGTTCTCTCAACGAACTTACGTAGTAACATCTGTACATTTGTGCCTGTACATTTCTGCCTCATATAACACTGCATAAAAATTTCTGTTGCCTGGTAGTCACTTAGAATAGAGTTCCTTCTCTATGAGTATTGTGATTATTGCTGTAATATGAATTTTAATTAAAAAATGGAAGATCATGGTAATACAAATCAGAAACTTCCCTAAGCTTTCAGTCCTTCTGCTGGAACCATTCAGGTAGTCCCTCCTCCCACACAAAGGCCAGTCATTTAAATGGAATGCTTGCAATTGGATTTCTATTTAAATTGATTAGGCTTTCATATAGGAAACTGGTAGAGGATTATTCCCAGGTACTCATGAAGCTGGTAGAACAAAAGAGCAGAGTAGTGAAACCTAAGTGACATCAAGTCAGCTCCCCAGAAAGAATGGGCTCCAAGAACAATGTTTTTTAAAAATGAAAGAAGATACCAGTAGAAACCCTAGAGTAGATGTTTTATCACCTTGGCATAATTTTCTGCAAACTACAAGGACTAGATATGTCGTCTTTGCTGCAAGTCTGTTGATTTCACTAGAATTGCATCAAGTATGAATTTGTCTCAGGGTCTTTCAAAGATGATATTGGTGGTGCTTTTCAAAAAGAGTTTTGGAGTGGCTGATTTTTCTAGTATAAAGAATACTACTACTATTACATGAAAGCAACTGTCTTTAGTATATAAACCTCACATTGTCTGAGGAGAATCATTAAAACATGCTCTGTTTTTCAGATGTATTTGAACAATGCAGACAGATGAGACACTGAATCTGCAGCAAGGCTGAAAGCTTCTACGTTAAGGCATTCTTCAGACTTTGAGCCAGGTTGTGTCAAGTGGAAATAACTTGTCATTGATTTCCCGTTAAATGAGGTGATAGCGTGCAGTTTCAGCACCTTCAGCATTATGTAGTGTTTCTATAAATAGATATTTGAATGGAAGGATTCTTGTATTTGGTGAATTTTTTTATGCAGCATATTTATATAGAAAAATTATACCACTGCTGAGACTGAGAATAGCCATTGTGCAAAGTAGTTATGATTTCTGTTGCAAGCGCCAAGCTTTTGATGCTTGATTGGGATCATGTAAAGAACAGCCTATGTGCACACCAGTCTTGATGCTGGAGTACTACTGTGCTCAGGGAACTGGTCACTAAAAGAAGCTTGGGACAATAAAATAGTAGCTACATTTTGAAAAAATGGCTTTGGAATGAGTTGATAGTCATCTGGTCTTTTGCTGGGTCAAAAAAAGACTAGCAACAGTCAACTGGCTACATCATTGGCAGGTGTGAATTGATATAGCTCTGACTTCTATGCCATACTTCCGTATCACTTTAGACCAGATGATACTCTGTTCCAGCTGGTCTGTTTTCAGTAGTTGTCTTCCATTTTCTAATTGGTAAACTTAAAGGTTGTAGAAAACAATTATTGTTTCTCAGATCCGTTTGGTTGGTTGGTTGGGGTTTTTTGAGTAGCATTTGTAAAGTTTTAGCAATAAACAGAAGTGGATGATTTTTCTTGACACATTTTTGGTACTACTGAGGGACTGTACTGTTAATTTTCCTACTATAGCTCCTTTGTAAGCCCCTCCTAAGGTTATAGTGCCAAACATTGGCAGTCATGGACATTAGATCAGTGTAGATGCTTTGTGTGGGATGGAGGAGTGGCTAACATTTTATTTAAAACCAAAGTGCTGTGGAAGGGAAGAAAGGTGAAGCAGTAATAGATGCACTTGCCACGTTATGCGTTAATACCTTATTTGTCTGATACAGTGCAAAGTTAATAAAGATTACTTTCGAGTAACACTTCAAAGACTTTTCTAGGTAAATTCAGAGGACTTTCTTTGTGCAAAGCTGAAATCATTAATGGAAAAAATGGTTTGTAAATTTCAGACTGAGATGGTAGCCGTTCCTTTACTCATGGCTGTGGGAGCCAGCACGCACCTTAGGGAAGGCAGGCACCCCTGTGTGCAGCTCTGCCATGGACCATCTTGCTTGTTCCAAACACAAGCTTGTTGATAGCTGAATGGGGTTCAGGCAGAAATACAATGATTTTTGTATTGTGCACGCATCTAAGGTCTTTTCCATCTGTGACAGGCAGCCCCTTGAAAGCAGTGAGGGAAAAGAGAAGGTCTGTCACCCTGTGTTACTTGCTCCCTTAGACTCTGCATCACTTAAGAATCTCTCTCTGGTTAGTAGAGAAAGCTAGTAGTTTATGATGATTGTCATAACTAAGCTTAATCTCCATTGCAGCAGACACGTAGGTGTAAATTCATCGCTTGAGGCAGTGCTGAGATTTCCACAATACAGGTGCTCATTCCTCATAAGCTTGTCCAGATGCCACTGCATTCACAGATGTTCATTTTCATTCCATGTCAAGCCAGAAATTTATAGACTACTGTCTGTGGCCGTGGACTGTAACTAGAGCTGGCCAGCACTGGTGTTTTACTGCAGAGCTGTTCTTCACATAAATTTTGCATTTTAAAGTTTTTTGCATATTTTTGTTTTTCAGAAGCATCAATTCCATTTTAATAAAAAATCTAATATTTTGTGCCACAGATACCTTGACACATTTAGTATGCCTTATTTCTTTTTTTAGTTGGCAGTTAATTGTCTTCATGTTCTTTTATCATTTTAAAAATATAGAGGATTCTCCAGTAGTTTAAATGGATCTGTTGCCGAGTTTCAGTGTGTGTTCAGCTAGACAGAAGTAGATTGCCTTGATTCTAAGTAACAGCGAGACGGGCGTGCACAGTCCTTGGCAGTGCAAAGAGTTGGAGATGTATTTATCCTTTGGAATGTCAAAGGATTAATATGATTAGATAGAACCACTACAGGAATGAAAACTGAAGTATAACTAGATTACTTGGACTTAATTTAATATATAGTACTGCACACATAAAAATATTAAATATGAATTATGCTTGAGCCTGGAGAATCCAGAAGGACTGTGGGGCCTTGGAAAAAGAGTTTGCCAGTTACTGTAGGTCATAAGAATGAAACAGTGCCAAAAATCTTAGTCAATGTTTTAATTGCTTTTAGAGGTGGTTTCTGGATCAAAATGGCCCGTTTATGCATTTCCCGAAGTGCATTATCTCAGTGCGGCTTTGAAACAGCTTTGCTAACGGCAGGCATGCATCCAGTGTGAGTGCACATCTGCTGGCAGACTGATCATTTTCTGGTGTTTTGCCAGCACTTCATTAATTAACTGAAGTGTCAGAGATTTGTTAAAACTTAAGCTTTTCAAATGGTTCCTAAAAGCTAAAAAGCAAGTAGGGTGGTTTCTTTGTTTTACAGTCCTAGCTGTGCTAGCCGCTCATTTTATGAAAGAAGTAACGGTGCATGACAAAGAGAAGTACTGTGTGTTGCTCTCCCTCAGAATGCTTTCATACCTGCATATCTCAGATGAAATTGAGGCATAAATGAAGCTACTGTTTCAGAAGTGCAAAGTTTCTATCATCTGCAGACACAGTGCATTGCAAGAAATTTGACCCGAGGCCCCAAAACACAAAGGGATACTTCCAAAAGGTTTTGTGTTAAGCACTGCCAGCCTCATCAACGCAGTGCGCTGCTGCTGCTGCCGATTTCACATTCTGAAAGTACAGGGGTAAAAGTTGGCTGAGATGTCCCGCTCACTGGAACAGCGCTCTGGAAGCACCGTAACCTTGTGTGAAAGTGGCCAGCACGTTGAAGGTACCTAGCTAAATAAAGTCCCATGTGCCTAATTTACAGCATTGTTTTTTCCCAAGCAGCACATTTTAAGTAGGAGAGACATCATGTAAAAACATACAAAATTATGGATTCTAGATGCTGTTTCTATTTTTATAGTGCACAACTGAAAGAATGATAGTAAAAAAAACCCTCTCCCAGCATAGGTTATATTTTTCTAGATAATTTATATCTGCATCATGAAATCTGAGATTTATCTTAGTAGATGTAACGTATGTATTTTTGCAAATCTGGCCTCCACAGACCTGATTTTAAAAGGATATTTTATTTCTTTTTTTTACAAACATCCAAAGAGGTTGTCCTGGTTTTATATCAAAACCTCTATGAGAAACTTTAGATAACTCCCTCAGTAATCACAAAACAAAATAAAGTTTTTGAGGAAAAAATGAAATTCCAGCTCTCAAACACACGTAACAATGTTCTCACAAAACATTGAATCAATGTCAACATTTTGTTTTCTAAAAAATTGTTTTCAAGTCCCTACCAGGCAGGAGGATCCTAATGCCTTCGTGTCACTGAGGGGGAACTGAGCGAAAATCACACAAGAAGGTTAAATATTTTAGCAAAGTTCATTCTGAAAGCCTGTGGAAGATTTTGGAAAGACTTGCAGGTTGTTTAAATCCTGGTGCTCTGGCTTAGCCACAGGAACATTCTTCATCTGTGAACACGCCAACATGCCTGCTTTTCAAAGCACTGTTGCTGTTTGGCAGAGTGCCGGGGGTGGAGGGCCTCTGCCGTGGGCAGACACTGGGATGGCGCGAGCCCAGCATAGGTGTGATCTGCGGCAGGGGACGGTGCAAGGGGAAAGCCCAGCTTGGTCCTTGGTCTGCCAGCGTATCCCAGCTGTGTGTGTGAGCTGGGAAGCAAAGGATGAGCTCAGTCAGGTCCACCTGTTAGACGTTGCAAATAGGAGCTTTCTTTGGGGTCGTTGTCATCTTACCACAGATGCTGCTTGCTGTCTTCTAGGAGTTTCATAGTCAAGCTCTATGCGTATGTGACAGAAATTGTCATTAAATAAAAGTGTGAAGAAAATAGATTGTAATCTCGCGGAACAAATAAAATATGAGGATCTACAGAAACCCTTATGCGAAAGCTTCACTTTTGATTATACAGGGTCATGCTTTTTCCTTGTAGTGGTAACAGTGTATTTTCTGCCTAAAAGATGTACTAAAAAGCCAGGAAGGAGAACAGAAAGTGCCTGGCGCTCTTGGCTCTTCCGGGAAAGGCTCAAGGATTTCATTTTCAGGGGAGCTGAGCAGTAGGCGATGTAAAACTGTCATTTCATGTAGCTAGGCAATGTGAAGTTAGGTGGGGTTAATAAATGATATATGGATGTTAACTAGTATGCAATTAGAGTATAATACAACTCTTTGAAGCCTTGGTGATTCATAAACTGTAGTAAGTTTGGCTGGTTGTACCTTGTAGTTAGCTCTTTTATAAAATATTTTAAAAATATATTTAAAAATAAAAATGAGTATGATCTGTATAAAGACTAAAGCAAAGAGTTTTTGCAGAGCAGGTCACTGTCTGAAATTTTTTCTCGAAATTTTATTTTGTAATTAAGCTTTGAGATGAAAGAAATGGAGGAAGGACAACCGAGTTGGGACTTTTGAAGTAGCAGGGCTGTTACTGAGTTAGCCTTTTCTGATTTCGGCTTGATCCACACAGTGTGTTTAGCGTATTTGTCAGTCCTTTGTCCTGCTTTAAAGCAATGGGGCCTCTGTCCTGTGGGCAACTTTCAGTAAGTTTAAAAACAGAAATTGTAGCTATATAAAAATGATCTTAGAAGGGATGGCGGGTGTCACTGTTTTTTGGCAACAGCAGTGAGTATTTTGATCTTTTTATTCATATGTTGTCTGCAGTTGGTATGAACGGGGTGTACAGGAAATGGTTTTTGAGCCAGAAATACTGGTACAGAAGAGCACGAGCTCAAGGCTCAGAGAAGGAAAAACAAGAAACAACAAAACTTCACAATAGACTGTCAGAAAATGTGTGCCAAAAAAAAAAAAAGGGAAGGCGTTCCAGAAAGAAGCCCTTCAGGCTGGGTTCTTTACTGGTGCAAACTGACGTCCTTCTGCTGTAACTTAATGTAGTGACCTTAATTTATGCCAGCTCAGGTTCTGTCCCTTCACCTTTAGGACATGTGATATAACTGGATTCCATGAAAAATCTAAGCTTTCTAGCTTTGGTTGGTTGGTGGTTGTGGCTGAATTACCCTTGCTGCATTGCTGTGCCGCTGATGTCAGGATGTGTATTGCAGTTGTGGGAATATAGCTCTGCTTTCTGCGGTTGGCACTAGAAAGACTTTTGGTCCCACCCTTCCAGTGTAGCTTGGTGGCTCATGGTCCTGTTTTCAGGGAAGCTTTTTAGTTGGTTTTTGTTTTTTTCTTTAGAAGGTTTGTTGAGTAAAACAATATTTGCATGTACTTGGAGATCTCAGAAGGCCGGTGGAACAAAGCACAGATGGCTATCTGGCCAGAAACAGTGTTTATTCTAGAAGATTTGTTACAGTGATTTGAATAGAAGATAAGGTGGTCCTTGAACCTTCCCCCGGGCATGTCTTTATAGCCCACTTGAAAACTCTTGACTTTGACGTCTCACTGATCCAGTTACAAACAGCTTTGTATATAGATGGTGGATACAAAGCAAGAACTCCTCTGGGACCTCCGGTGTGCTGGCTTTCGCTGCAAAGATGACCAATCTTTCCCCTTATACAAATATAAGAGAACTGACTTGCAGTTGCAACAAGAGTTCTTCTTAATGATTCTCTTGCTGTTCCCTTCAAAAACACAGTTATTTGGCCATGTTGCTTTCATATAATATTGTCTCTAGTTTCCCCTTGAAATCTATCTCTTACAGAAAAAGTATTTTGCCATTCTGGTCCAGTTCTTCATGTGATTTCTACTGTTCTTGAATAGTGTTTTTAATAGCCATTTTTATCATCTAAGGGCTTCCTGAAAAAATGCATGTGTGACCAAAGTATGTCTATTTTATTCAAGCATAGAAATTGTTCTAATTAATACACCCATCCCACCCCCCTTTTCTAGAAATCTTTCTCCCCTTTCTGTGTGCCCACACACAGACAAGTCTTTCACTGTAACTGCTGTAGTGTGAGGATACAGGCAGACCAAAGTAATTAAGTATTTAAGTATTTAACTTGTATTTACTTTTGGAATCTGCTTCAGATCTAAACAAGGCTTGTTTGCCAAGGGCTTGCATTGCAGGTGACTAATAAAAGATGTTACTTCTATCTGTAAAACTTGCCCTACCTCGGTACATGAGTATGTGTGTGTGACTGCACGTGCCTGTATATAAGAAGCTCTTCCAACTATTTAGCTTCAAGAATTCTGAAGCTAGCATTTGAAGGCACAAGTTAAAATACAAAGTAGTGCAATAACTGTGATAGCAGCATGCAGAAATAGAAAGTGGTAAGGTAATATGGCATTGACGCATAGGATGAGAAGAAGAAGCTGGTGTGGCCAGCTTTTAATAAATTATGGAAGCACGTATGTTAAGTGTTTCAACTGTGCTGAATCTGAGCCAAGAAAATTAATAATGAAAAATGTGAAACTGTTGTGGAAAGGAAATTATTCGGATCTAGTTTATTTAATTTATCGTGAAGTGTCATCTTTTTACTGAGGAAAATGATAGTTCAAAAAAAAGTTTGCTTTTTTTGTGCATCTGTTGCTGCATGAACGCCGTAATTTTTTTTTATAGGCACTTTTGATACTGTTACTTAAAAGCACACTGTTACCTGTTTTAAAGAAAAGAAGTCTCCTGATGCTAATATCATTCATCTGGATTAGAATTTGGCAGTGCCTTCATTAACCTTCTAAAATGAATTTATAAGAAAGCAATAGTAACATTGCTGTTGATTATAATGCAAATGCGATTTTTTTATTTAAACAGATGTGTCCTGAAAGCAGCAGAAATATCAGAGAGGTGCAGTGTGCATCATACAATAACAAGCCATTTATGGGTCGATTTTATGAATGGGAACCTTTTGCAGAAGGTAAGGAAAGACAACTTAATTTTGCATTATTATACAGATTGCATTTTGGAAAGGAAATGTGATTTTTACCCACTGGAAGCCATCGGGCTTTGACTGTGTGAGTCTTGCTTACTTTGCTCTGTTCGTCTGCTGAATTTCTTCGTGGGCAGACATGTAGATAATCTTACATCAACACTTCTTATTTTTCACAGGAATGGAAGCATGTAAGTCCTACTTTGACTGGTGTACCATTGGCTCTGTAGAGCGTGCAACAGCGTTTTAGCTACTACACTGTTAACTATCTTCTTTTTTACTTGTTTACTTTTCATGAAAAAGACTCAGTGTGGCTCCAATTCAGTTAACGGAGTTGAAATTATTTTTATGCCACCTTAGCATGTGACTCTTAGTCCTTACGTATTGGTGTCAGGACTCCCCGGCTGTCTAGTTTGTATTTCCTAACAGTATGTTTGACAGTTGGGATGTTGACTATGCAGGGGGGATACCTGTACTAGGGACTTCCCGAGCTGCATGTTGAGCTGATTGTCCTGGAACACAAAGCAGCAGCAGCTCTAGTAGTGGTCTGCTGCCCCTCTAGAGTCCTAGCCCCTGGGGGATAAAATCTCAGTTGGGGCCTATAACCTATCTCCAGAAACATGCTTTGTGCTACCTGTATTATTCTGAGGCCATTCTGCCACTTGGCATGAACCAGTAGTAGGAGGGTACGGTGATGTCTTTGTTACCCACAGACACCTTTAGCAACAGACCATGCGTGCTCTGTACCACATGTTCCGTGCTGTGTCTTCCCTCCAGATGGAGGCACAGTCGCCTGAAAATTTTAAAATGCAGGATATAGGCCCATCTACTTATGCTTTCTAGATATGAGAAGAACAAAGTAAAAGGAGGAGAATTTACCTGTATTTTTTAAGTGTCTCTTGAATATGGCTTTTAGTTTAAGTAGCTACATATAATACAATGCCACACAATTAAATAGAAGTAATACGTTGTGCCATGGCTTTTAATGTCTTACAGTCAATGTTTACAGGGATTTCTCTTTGTCGGAAGACTTCAATACAAACAAAGGCTTCGGCGTACTATGGTTTGTCTTTAAGGTAATGCCCTGCCCCTGTATGTCCTAAAATTGACTTAGTGGCAAGATGTACCTGATAACGCACATCTTCAGTGTCAGTGATCTGCTCTGGGGCAATTAGTGCTCTGTGTTTGTTTTGTCTTTCTTGCGTCTTTAACTCGTTGTGCTAAGTTGCTTTCCTGGCTCCAAAAGGGAGGCAAAATAGGCGATTTGGAAAAGGAATGGGAAAGTTTCTTTCATGATGGAGGAATTCCTCCTGGTTCTCATATTGTTATGCCCCCTCCTTTCACTCTGATAGGAATAAAAGGAGCAAAGGGTGACAGCTACTGGTCATTTTTTGATGATGATACCCTGAGGCCATGTCTATCCTGTAGTCTAGAGCCTGATACTGAGTTCTGAGGTGAAAGCAGTGAAAAGCACATCTGTTTAGGGCTGCAGCTGGGTGTGCCAGCTGGAAGACCTGTCACTGTTGCTCTTGGGGTCCAAGGGAGCCCCTTGTTGGACTGCGTTGTTTGAATAGTGCGCTCTGAGACAGCTTGCGGGTTTCTGTGCCTTGCCTCATTGCACAAAGGCAAAATGCCTGTTTTGTAACAATAAAGACCCTTCTGTACTGAAGGAAGTATTAGAAGTCATTGTTCATGTATTTTTAGAAGACTCAAGGAGTATTGCAAGTGCGTGAAGTTCCTGTTTCCTGTACCCAGAAATGGACATTTCCGTGGGTACTAAGCACGCCAACATGCCCTCTGTAATACCTTTAGATGAACACCTTTGATCCACAGTTAATGTTACCTGTTTTTACAGCTCAACATGAGTCAGTGCAGATTCAGGTAGCTTCATATCTGACTCCTGATTGATCTAATAATGTTTGTTTCTAAAGTAGTCATGCCTCAATCCCAGTTTTATCTGTTGTGGGTATAGTGAAGACTTGCAGAGCTATACCTCTTTATCTCAAATTATGAACATTCAGTATATACTATGCTCTTAATTAAAGAAATGTTAGGCATTGTAAAGTTGCCGAAAAAGTAGTTTCACAGCTGGACAACTTTGGCACTTTGTACCATGTGTTTAGGCAGAAAAAAGAGCTTGGTACCCCAGCAAGCGCATGGCAGAAGGGATACTCTGCGGACAGCATGACTTCTGCTGCAACATGGCCCCAAAGACTTATGAAGTATTAGCTTTCATGCATCCCTTTTCGAACTGCCATTGACAAGACACAGCCAATGCTGAGCCAGCTCAGCCCTCCTCCATATCCTTGCTTCCTACGCAGCAGCTTTGACTCACTCTGCCCTGTGCCAGGAAAGATGACTCAGGGAATCTAAAACATGCCACAATGATTTCTTTTTCCCTCCCCTGCATAGCACAGCTTGCTCCTAAGGTTTATATTGGATCAATAAGGGTCGCTAAACCATAATTTACCACCTTATCTTGGTGGTGACTTAAGTGTAATTATTATTATTTTTGAAAAATACACATATTTTTATTTCTCTCTTGTTCACATTGCTGTAGTGCAGCTGCATTTCTAATCCCTGTTTTATCTGCTACTGCTCCAACACAAACTTTTGTCCTTATTAAAAAAGCCATATTAAAGGGACTATAAACCCTATGAATTTAGAGTATTTAATGAAAAAACCCTAGCTTGTGTTGGAGAACCAATAGCACAGAATGACTTTAAGGGCAGGATTTGAGAGGAAGGATCCAGTTGTAACAGGGGGAAAACATCACAGTGACATGACCATAAAACTTGTAAAGAAGTTTAAATCTATAGCAGCAGTAAATGTTGTAATCATTCTGATAGTTGAACTCTTTAAATTTGAACTCTTTATTTCAGCTAACTTTTAATTTTTAATTGTGGTGAAAAATTCATAATCAAAAGTGTTTGATATTTTGATGGCTGTATGAAAAGAATCTATTTAAAGGAGAAAACCTATTGGTGCCTTGAAAAGGATAACTCGGTGGAAATCTGACCACAGGAGTCTCTCTTAGTGAAGAATAACTGCGTTTTTTGAGAGGAGGGAGACAACTGCAGATTTTTTTTTGTCAGAAATCCTATATAAGGTTAAAAAAGAAATAAAATCCTTTACGGGAAAATGTGCCTGATACTTCATCTTCAGGAGGATGTCTGGATAGTCTTATGCATCCAAAATATGTTGTCAAATATAGTATTTTCGAATCAACAACTGCAGAAAATCCTGGTCAACTGCGTGTCCTCTTGCTTTGAGATCTGTTTGATAAAGGCAGTCAGACTTTTGTAATAGACAGTATTTTATACTGCAGTCCTAGCCACAGGTCTCTGATACAGCAGTTAGAGTTACGCCTGTGCCAGGCAGGCAGGTGTAGGAGCGGTACCCGTGCAAAGAGTGCATGGTGGCTCTGCACGGCGTGCTCTGCTCTCTTTCGATGCAGAGTCCTGCCAGGATGCTCAGCTTCCCCAGCCTGTGCTCCTCTTTGGGAGCTGCCGACAGGGCTGCCTCTGCTTGCCCCGCAAGTGGCAGAGCATTCTGAAGATGGGGAGCGGGGAGCTGTGATTGCATCTCCAGTGTGTAAAACTTGAATTAGCTAAAAATGTATGCTTTGGGGACTTGGCTTTTTTCTTCCTTTTAAACATTGCTATTTACAAGCAGAAAAATACTGCAAAGTTTGAGTATTTTCTCCTGAAAGACAATTTCACTTTCTTAAAGAGACAAAAAGAGGTTTTGCAAATCAGAGCCTGGTCCACTGAAAGTCAGACATGATTTGCCCCTACAAGATATTGAGGCTTTGCCCCCTTCCGTCACAGTAAAAGAAATGCAAAGTTTTAATGCAAATGATTCCATTTTCTTTTTTGAATTTTTTTCATTTTGTTAATTTAGAGTAAAATTTTAATGGGAATTTTTCTAAAATGCAGACTTGACCAAGCATTTCCTCCAAATGATGTTTTTGTTTGCTTTTTGCTGAAAACCAGCTCTAGTTTCAGTGCTCTGCTTTCAGGCAAATGCGCTTGTTTGCAGGGCAGCACGCTGATTTGCCTTCATCGCACTGAGAGCGGGAGTCTTACTGTTTCAAATGTATGTGTTATGTTAGATATGCAGTGGTAACTTCTGTTAGAGTTCGCTGGTCGCTAGATAACAAAGGTAGTAGTAGGGATGTGGACGTGGCTACAGGATCACCATAGTGGTGGCTGTACAGATGATTTAGTTCCACTTGGTAGAGTCAAGATGTCTTTGGCTTAAAATACTGCATCAAGCCAGACGAGTTTCTAGGAACAGAGCCACGCTCAGATCTTGGAAGTTGTTTAAATCGTTTTCTGCTGGCAGACAGCTGCTGGAAGGGAAAGCCTGCGCAGTACGCGGGGAGAGCCCCTGCTCCCGCCATTTGCGGGCAGGCTGGCCTCCTGGGCATCGCGTCCACAGGGTCGGCCGGCCCGGGTGAGCTCTGGCAGCGAGAGGCAGCTCTGCGAGGTCTGGCAGAGTTCATTTTGTTCCTTTGGATTGCTGGGCCCAGCATCCCTGTTCGATTTCTCTTTTGTTTTTCCGTTGGATTGCTGAGAGACAGAAGTTGTGTGAGCCTGTGCACCACATGGCTCTTTGGAGCAGGGCTCGAGTCAGACTGAGTTCAACTGGGATAAAAGTTCCTGTAGCTGAGAGCAGCAGCAGTGTATATGAAATTGCACTAATGTCATTGCTGTGTTTTCGGTGGGGGGAAAATGGGTCCCCAGGCTCCCCCAGTACTATTGTTGCCGAACCCAACTACTGATGGGCACCAATAATGAGTGATTCAAAACCGACTGGAGTGAAAGAGGTGTTGGCACCCAGCCTTGTGGCAGGGCGGTTGGGCAATTTCATCTGGCTTCTGTTGGCTTGAAATGTATCAGAACCCAAACTTTGAATGGATGGAAGGATATTTGGTCTGTATGTTTTTCACGCTGGACTTCATGGTACTCGTTCTCTAAAACAACTTAAATGTCAGCACTCCATCCTGAAGCCCGTTGTGTTAAGAGAAGAACTGACTGTAGAGGTAGATCTGTGCATGTTGTAAAATCCTTCCTGAGTTTACTTTTGCCTTCTAATACCTTCGGGTAACCTGATATCTAGCTGTAGAAGTCTCCCAGCTACATCTGTGAAAAATGTAAGTTCTGAAGAAAATTAATTGTATAACTTCCACAGGTGTCTACCAAACATTGCCACTTCAGTACTTCGTACCAGATGAGAGGCATTTCTGATTTAGATTGAATTCATTTTTGCTGTTAGGGTGGATACTGAAGACTAATGTAAGGCTGCTTCATTTATTTATTTGTGTTTTTTGTTGCTGGACTTGGAACAGCAGATTTCACTTATTTTGAGTGACAAAATAGCTTCTCATAAAGATCAAAATGTAGTGGCCCAATTTAAGATGTTAAGTTGCTAAGAAACTTCTCCAGTCTGCTGGTAATCGATGGCACTGAAGACACTGAATGAACTCTGATTAATATGATGTAAGTAAATATAAAATAGAGGAAAAGTCTAATTGATCGTTTAAAAATCTCAGTCACGTACTGAGTGGTGCAAGTAGCATTAAGCATTTCTGGAATGGAGAATCCAGAAGTCAGAGAAGACTGGCTTCAGAGAGTTGTTGTAGGGAGTATGGTTAACAGGACAATGCAGGCACTGCCTACAGACCCTCAACAACCAGCTGTAGAGTAGTTTTGCTGATGTTTCACGGTTTGGGAGGTTTCGGCTCATTTGCTCGGGCTTTGTGCAGACAAGGTTATATAGCCTTGTGAGGAAACCATTTATTCAGTTCTAAAGTCTCATCAATAAGATGTTTTGTGAAGCATTTTCCATTAAGTTGATCAGCAGAAATCATCCACCAGAACTAGCGAACCTCAGGACATCCCTTCCTGGGAGTGTTTGCAAGTCTGCTAAATGAAAATCAAAATTCTGCCAAGCAACACTTCTCTTGTCTTGTGAGATTTCTAGATGTTGCTTCTAAGTTTTCTGTTATTACATGTAATTATTTGTATATACCTAGCAATGTGCACAAATAATTTTGCAGTAAGTTTTGGGGACAGGTATAAATGTGGCCTGTTGGGTGTTGTGTAATGTTGCAAATCAGTGAATGTTTTGAGACAACCCTGAATATATTATACTTGTTTTGAGTGGTTTAGAGTGGGTTTTTTCTTCTGTTAGTATTGTGAGATACATGTATAAATAAATTATACGTACATACTGTTTATATGCACATTATTAGTGCAAACATTCATTCACTGTCCATTGCTGGATTTCATTACACCTTAGTATAAAACCATTCTGGAAGCGTTGTAAAGTTTGATATATACTGAGAAACATAACATTTGTGTAATCTTCTTAGGTTAACTGGAAGTGGAACTTCAGGTTAGAGTAATTAGAGAATTCATCCTTGTGTAAGATTAGTAAGGTAGGCCCTGGTGTATGTTTCCTGAATGCCTGTGATTTCTTGACTAGAGGAGGGCAGTCCTTGAGAAGCAAAGGTAATGTAGTCCCAGGTCATGAGCACTTGGCCTTGCTTAATTTGTAACTGCCAGTTCCTTGTGGGTCAGGATATGCTGTGCTGAACTAGTATTCTCTTAGTTTTGTCTGCATTACTTTGACAACCTAATTTTTTCACCCAGAGGACAAGAAGTCGTCTTACTGTTTTATTTATACTTTCTCTAGTAAGTTACTTCTAGTTAGTGAACATACAGATGTTTGAGTATATACGCAGTATCTCAAGAAATAATCCATCTGTGCTGCAGTTCATCCAGCTGCAAGGTATTATATTCAATGAGGCAGCTGCTTGAAGTCTTCATTTCTCATTGCAATAGATCATACTTCTCTGCCTTGCTTTTTTTTTGCCTCCACCTGTTAGAAATCTTGAATGCTTCTATTCCATTTTGTGGCTAGTTGTTCTTGAAGCTTGTACTTTAATTGCATGCACTGTATTTTCTACCAGTTTTTTTGGTCATTCCTGTTTTATGTGAAATGCTGTAGCCAGGCAGATCCATCAAAGAAGCAACAGAATTTTGGGATGTTTGCAACACAGTGAGTAGATGGTGTTTGTTGATTGGCATTCTTATATTTCATCGCAAAAAACAAAATGATTATTACTACCTGGTTTTTTTTCCTCATTTGTAGTATTTGTGTAGAAAAAACCCAACTGTCTAGCAGTTGGACTCAGTTCCTTCCTGCAAACCAAAAGTCTAAGTCTATGCCTATTATGCCTATGAATTAAAATAAGCGTTAAACAGCTATGCTGATATAATTCCCTTCCATATGCTGTTCACGTGTACATTTCACGTACAGTTTTCTTCAGGGTTGTGATCTAGCATAATCTGAGATTTAGGAAATAAATTTGGAAAAAATCTAGTGAACACTTTGTCCTGTTTTGTATTTTACAATATCGTATATTATATTATTATTACATTATTATTATATTTCAGGTCTTCAACTACTGTGTGAGTTGACAGATGAAATATACTGCAGTATGCTTTGCTTGGCTTTTTCTGTTATCTGTTGGACTACTTTCAAGTTGGATCTGTCTTAATCTCCAGCCGTTGCAGGAACGGTTACTTAACAAATGAGTAACATCGAACTGAACAGTAAGCCAGTAGCAGATTAATGTAAGATAAAACATCCTGAAGCATATGAGTGTGGTGATCAAATACATGAGGGTAGTGGTCAATGGCTCAATGACCAGACAGAGATGGGTGACCAGTGGTGTCCCTCAGGGGTCCATATTGGGACCAGCACTGTTTAATGTCTTTGTCAGCGATGTGGATGGTAGGATTGAGTGCACCGTCAGCAAGTTTGCAGATGACACCAAGCTGGGTGGTGCAGTTGACGCGCCAGAAGGACAGGATGCCATCCAGAGGGACCAGGACAAGCTCAAGAAATGGGCCTGTGTGAACCTCATGAGGTTCAATAAGGCCAAGTGCAAGGTCCTACATCTGGGCTGGGGGATGAAGGGATTGAGAGCAGCCCTGCCGAGAAGGACTTGGGGGTACTGGTGGGTGAAAAGCTGGACATGAGGCACCAATGTGTGCTCGCAGCCCAGAAGGCCAATGGTATCCTGGGCTGCATCAAGAGAATCGTGGCCAGCAGGTCGAGGGAGGTGATTCTACCCCTGTGCTCTGCTCTGGTAGACCTCACCTGGAGTACTGTGTCCAGCTCTGGAGCCCCCAACACAGGAAAGACATGGACTCAGAGGACCACAGCTCTGAGGGCTGGAGCACCTCTCCTATGAGGAGAGGCTGAGAGAGTTGGGGGGTGTTCAACCTGGAGAAGAGCAGGCTCCGGGGAGACCTTATTGCGGCCTTTCAGTACTTGATGGGGGCCTGTAAGAAAGATGGGGACAATCTTTTTAGCAAGGCCTGTTGTGACAGGACATAGAGTAATGGCTTTAAACTAAGAGAGGGTAGATTTAGGCTCGATATAAGGAAGAAATTCTTTGCCATGAGGGTGGTGAAGCACTGGCACTGGTTTCCCAGGGAGGTGGTCGATGCCCCGTCGCTGGAAACATTCAAGGCCAGGTTGGACGGGGCTCTGAGCAACCTGATCAAGTTGAAGATGTCCCTGCTCACTGCAGGGGGGTTGGGCTAGATGACCTTTAAATGTCAATGATTCTCTGTACCTGACATTATTGACAGGAGCTTAAGCACTACAAGCATACAATTCCTCTTGAATTCTGATGGAATATGAGCTCTGATTTCCTTTAGACTTACCAGAAATCCTATCTGAGACAGTGAAGTATCCATTTTTTACATATTACTGAAAATTCTATTTCAGCTGAAATCTCTTTGAAATGTTGCTCACTTAAGAGAGCAGAATTTATTCAAATGCAGTAGAACAAGAAATTCATGTATACTGCGTCCCTTTTTTCCCTTCATTTGTTCCCAATTTGTGAATAGATCACAAGAGAAAGCAGATGGAAGTTTGCAAAGCTTTGAAAGTATGGCTGTGCTAAAGTATCTGAGGCATTTCTTTGACTTCATCAATAAATCTGCTTCCTGAACATCTGCTGTGTTGAGCTTGACCTGGAAATTGTAAATATCCTGTGTATTGCTGAAATATGTAACTACTTCTATAGAAAGCTTTAAGAAAAAAATATGTTTAGATACTCATATATATGGAAACCTAATGCTTCCACATGGCAACTTACCTTTTATAGTTATTCTTCCTATATAATTTTATTAATATGTGTGTTTTGATTTGTGTTTGTAAGACGCATAGTGATATCAGAGCCTGACTTTTACCTGGGATTCTGTGGTTTGTTACATTTCAAATAATAATGCATACATATTTTTAACTATATTTTAACTATTTTAAGTAGGGACCACACTGGTGTAGGAAGTCAACCATTTCCCTGTATACTGTAATGTTTCCAGTGCATTGTGCATACCTCCTTTTCCCCACTTTTCTACTTGCTATTTGGAGGGGAAAACAGGATAAGAGGGATGAGAGCAAGAAGATTTGGGTGTTTATAGATGGACACCTGGATGAGCCTCAAGAACTGGAAAGGGTTGTTAGTTCCTTTAGGAAAATGGGAAATGACATCTATCAAAGGTTATCATTCAGCAGTAAACTCAGTACACTCCAAAGTGGACTTGAACATAAACCATGTATACAGAATGTATTTTTAAGAAGACAGGAAAGTGGGAGAAAGGAGATGAGCTGACAAGCCAAGCTGTATCTGTCCTAATCGTACAGGCTTTATATTAATTTAGTCTAGCTTTGATGTAGAAGACATATTGTCTTCTGTATCCAGGTGGCCAATACTTACTGCTGTATTTTAGAGTATCTGGCCTGCCTAGGTGCCTTAATTGCAAGTGGGGTAAACTTCTCAGGAAGAGTTATGCCCTCATTTCAAAGCACACTTCTTTGTTTCTTTGCGAGCAAGAGAAGGATGCATGTTGTGGCTTCTGGGCTCAAGTTTAGAAACAAAGTTGTATCCAGATTGTGTGGTAATGAAGATTATTAGGCTAGAACAGAATGTAGAAGGAAGATACGATTTTTGCGAAGCACATGTGGAAGTGGGTGGTATAGATCCTTTTAAGCCTACTTCAATAAAATTTGTCTCGACTCTCTCCACTTGCTACCAACAGCAAGACCTCCATGGGTTTGGATCAGTATTCATGCCCACAGTATCAACAAATTACCTGATACTGTGCAAGCGTCTCTGCGAAATGCAGTGCAAATGCATATACTCTTGACTTGAGCTAAAAAAAACCCCAACAATGTTTTTCCACTGTAATATCCTCTAATTTTACTTGCTCTTCTGAAAATGAGTAAACAAAACCTTTTTTAATTTCTATAGTAGATTTTTACCTGTTAGGGGCCCTTGAAACAAGATACAGACACCCAATATTCAGAAATTAATTTTAAAAAACCCAAACCACCACCCTATGAAAATGAATCAATGGAATACTTTGATCCACAAAGCCCAACCTACTGGTGTAAAGTACTTAGTAGCTTCATCACAGCTTTCTCAACATCTGACTTAGCTGTCAAGCAAAGTCTTTAATATACAAGACTACATGAACCAACAATATATGAACTCACGTGATCTGTAACCGTCCTTACATATCTGTATTCCTTATATAGCTTCATTGTGTCTGGCGGCTGTGCAGAGCAGTCTGAAACTTGCTGCAAGTGGACAACTGAGGAGTTGGATCCCTTCGATACTGGGAGCAGTGTGGGTGGTATAAAGGTGGTCATGGGAGTACCTTATAAGCAGAGTCCTGCTGGGAATCAGAGGGCGTGGTTGTGGAAGTGATTATCCAGGAGTGAAAATTAGCATAGAGCAAGGTTGCTTTAAATTAACATACCCTAGGAATTTAACCAGCCTCGGGTAATTTCAGAGGTTGGTCTCCATCTTCTCATTGTCTTCTGTTTTGGATCTTGTGCCAAGCACAACTTTCTTAGAGCCAAAACCTCTGCCGCGTGTCAATTAGGAAATAATGCTGATACTTCTTTTTTGTCAGTTCTAGCAAGGTTTGTGTGGCAACCTTATCCAGGGGTAGAATTATAATCTTTTGGAATCTCTGTTTCATTTTGTAGCCTCAGATCCTTTTGAATGATGGATTTGTCAAGGTAAGGGAGAGAACAGAGGAGTAAATAAGGTGTCTTGACTGCCTTATCAAAAGGAAGCTTTTCTCACACTTTTTAGTGCTGTTTGCATTGGCATGGCTATTGTATACAAGTACATATGTAGAATAAGTGCTTTGGGATGTCTTTTTTGAGATGATACTGACTTTTTTTACTCCTGTTGTCCATGGGAAAAGTCCTCTTAGGCTTCAGAGCCAACATGTCAATCCAAAAATTCACCTTTGCTGTTGGATCAAAGTTTTTCACTTCCTTTGGCTTCTTTATAACAAAACACCAATGTAAAAAGGACCAACTGTCCTTATTCCTACACCTCTTTTGGGATACAAAAAGTGAATCTTCATCTGAATTCTACTAAATCTGTTCTTTCTGGTGATAGGTTCCTTTTGTAGCAGACAGAGACAAGCAGGCTCGGATGCTCTTAACAAATGTGTTTTACAGCTTCACAAGGAAACTATTTTTCAGGAGTTTTATGTTTGTAGTCCTAGGAGTCCTTGTCATGCGGATCTGCACAACCATTTCGTGTAGTAGAATGGACTAGAATGGGGGAAGACTTAAGGCTCACAGTGTTTTGCAGGTGTGCACTTCTTGCACAAACCCCAGTGATCCTGCCATGTCTCCCAGATCCATGAAATAGTCTGGAGAATAAAATAGAGCTGTGAGGTTGAGACTGTGTAGTCATTTTAACATATGTTATACATTAACTTTGGGGAATATTGAATAAACAGGGCAACAAGTAAGCAAACAATTATCAACATGTGTTCCGTCTTTGTTGTTAAATGTATGAAATATGTATTCAACATATTTGTACAATTTTCAATTTTTAAAATCAAGTGCATGTTCTTGATTTTAGATGCTTTGTTTTGTGCAGTGTGGGTTGGTCAACCTAGAAGGCAAAATTCAAAAATTCCTGGTGAATATTCTTTTCATGTTTAAAAAGAAATGAACAACTGAGACTTAGGGAGAAAATACATAAAGTAAGTTTGGTAAGTAAAGTAGAAAAGAGGCTCCCTATTAAAAAACACTTATTAAGCTGTCTTAGATTTTTGACGTTACTATCTTTGCCTCAGTTTGTGTGTGGAAATAGTTTTTGTTGATTCGATTATGCATTTCAAAAGGTTTTAAATAGATTCATAATATTTTCCATATGTTCAATTTAAAAAAAGCTTTCACATTTATCTCCTCCGATCAACAACGATTGTCCTAGTGTGGTGCTTTGTGTATAGCAGGCTGAGGAGCTCCCACTCAGGTTGCTGCTGCAGTTAAAGGACAGCAATATAAATATGACTTTTTATATGTCCTAATGGTCCAAGAATTGTTGAGGTTAGTGGGAGTTTTTCCCATTCACTTCAGTGGCTTTTGGATAAGGTAATTTAGAAGAAAATTCACCATGTAGCTAAAGAAGCAAACAGAACTGAGTCTGGTCCAACAAAACTTTGTTGCAAGTTGATAATATCTAGATTTCTGTGTATTCAGAGAATGAGTATATAATGTACCTAATTCTGTGGAGGCTCAGGACCTCACTAGAAATTTTCACAGTTTCTTTGAATAAAAGATGACTCAGTTCAAAGAGTCCACTTGTCGTCCCTACTGTGTTCAAAGGTTCAAGAAGCTTTTGTCAAGTCTGGGCCCAGTTCTGTTGGGTGAGTGTACAGGCAGGGACTCGGAGAGAAGCAGCACATAACATGGCATTCAGAGTTTTCTTTCATTCTATGAGGAACTGCAAGTACCCAAAGGAAGGGTTTTAGGACCATCTCGGAGACCAAATTACTTCCTCCTTCATCCCTTCCCAAAATGTCTCATCTTTGGTTTTACTGTATGTATTCCTGAGCAATTAAAATTGTGACTATTAAGTGAAACATTTATTCTACCATTGAACCTTTTAAATATTAACAGCTCTCACAAAAAATCGAAATAGTATATGTATTCCTAGTTCAAAAAACCTCCAAACACTGAAGGAACTCTTGGAGAAACGAACCATAGACGGGGTTCTAGTAAATAGAGACTCTTTCCCATTTGGGAGACTGATTTCTTCCAACTATTTTTCATTATGTTGAAAGAATTATATATTAAGATACCTTTCATTTATGGTTTGTTCATTTTGAGCCTGTTCCAGTATCGACTGATACAAAAGGAAAGATAACATTAACTTCAGAGGCAGTCAGATGTGAATCTAAACATTTATTTTTGGAGTTTCCATCAGTGTTCTCAACAGTTGCTTATGCACACTTTCAGCGGTAGAACTTGCATTTTTGCTTTCTAGAATATTTAGGCAAAAAATTCTATTTTCTTAGTGTACTTTCTATGGCATTGTACAGATTTTGGAAATTAACACCTAGATATACTGAAAATGTAGATACACAAGTTCTGGTTCCAGTAAAGTTTGTGTTTTTACCTGATTAGCTTTTCAAATGTTTTAGCTTTAACTTATCAGTTCTGCAACTGAGGTTTGGGTCTGTCTACAAGCAAGGCCAAAAGCTGTGATAGCACTTAGCAATAGCAGTATGGTGCAAGTTCACAAGTCCAGAAGTTGTGGCTACCTGAAAAGTCTGGGAAGCCTGCCCAACTACAGAAGATTGTAGGTTTCAGATCTGGTGAATGAGTCTTCTGCTTCTGTGTTTTAATAGTAGGTGGCTTACTGGTGATTGATGTTTAAGCATGGTGTAGGCCACTGAAAGCGTGAGCCATTTTTTCCCAAACCAGAAAATCCAAGCTCCCTCAGGTAAGGCCGTCGTTGCAGGCTCACCGGTGTGCAGGGCTGCCTGGCTCGCTGCTGGAGCGGGTGTCCCATGTCTGCCTCTGAGCCGCAGCAGTGGTAGAGTTTAAGACATGCTCGCAAGTTACTGCTGCGTAACAAAAGCACATCCCTAGAACCATGCTAGCTGGTAATATCCATACTTTCAGGCTGTGGTAAACACAAGGTAAAAGTCATTTGCTTAAGCCTTGCTTACTCTGATAAAACCTCTTTCTGTGGGATGTGAGTGAGAAGACTTTGTCTTTTTTCTTGTGATACAAGGTGAAAGCCTGCAAGATTAGTCCCTGTGGCTCAAGCTGAGTACTGAGACTCGCCCAGCTCACTCCCAGTCTGGAGTCACTGTGCAAGGCTTTAAGAGTGGGGGAGGGATGGGAGGTTGTAAAGATAAACTACTACAGAGGGTTCATAAGGATTAAGTATTATAGCCTATTTTTTAACGTGGCACTGCTTTAAAAGCCCCCAGATTGACAATTTCCAACTTTGTCGCCCAGCATTTCAAAGGTGCACAGAGTTTACAACTCTCATTGATGTAACTGCTAGAAAAATGAGGTTACTTATTAATATGAATGTCGGTGCCTGTGCTGCACATTATTATTTAAATATAGGTATTCTGGAGTTATCTGTTAACATTTTGAATGGAGGTTTTTGGTAGTGGTGAGTGTTATGAAGGGAATTAAAAAGATTTTGCCAGTTTAGCCAGCATATGTAGTTGGACTGGCATTTATATATGCTTGATATTCCTTCTTGTTATGATGAATTACTACTTTCAAAGCAAGGAAAATCTTACCCGCCGTGAAAGAAAAGCTTATAATATGGATGAACATCAGAAGAAAGAGATTCCCAGTGGTAGTATATAAAATGAAAAGCAGAACCGGCTTCTATTGTGCTCTGTTTCCATTAGACAGCTTGTAAGTTTTATAAGCACGGCTCATAATAAATATCTAAGCCACAGTTTGAGGCCTTTTACAAAGGAGAGACAATTCTTGCTAATATTTTTCTGGATCAGTCCTCCTTCTTACACCCAGGTAGATACAAATCTCTGGCATTTGTCTGCAGAGTCAACTTGTGAATTTGTTAATTTGCTTTCCATATTGCACTGTATAACTCTGAATTTAAATCCAAACATGACAAATTTAAAATTAAGTTTGAAAGAGCTGGAGAAACTGTGCATTAAATTTACTCGTAGATCTGCAAGGAGAGGAGATCTGCTACTGAATAATTTTGGTCAGAGCTCTAAAAATACTGAGGTTCAACTCACTACGGCTGGTTCTGCTGAAATGGTACAGTGATCCCTCTGGAGACAGATCACAAAGAGCTAACCGTTTGGATCCATTACACCACTGAGGTGGATATCAAGTATAAAAGCAGAAACAGACCTCAAAAAGTTCAGCCTGATCTTTTTTTCAAATATAATAATATGAGTCTGGTGACATCATCAGATCTGAAAAGTAATATAGACTTTTACTGTATTTTTTTTCATTACTCCAATATAAATGTAACCCAGTGTATGTAAAATGCATTATAGAAAATCTACAAGCAATTTCCTTCATTGTAACAAATACTGTATCTCATTAGAGCAAAACAAGCCCCCAGTTATGTTGCAGAACATCTGCTTAATAATTTCAAGTTCCTCCAACAATGCTGCCAAAACAGCTAAAAAGTCAACATCTAGTCCATTACTTTGATCAACTGAAGTAATAAAATTACAAATAATGCACCCAGTGCAGATCTAGGGAAAGGCAGAGCAGTGCTGTTGGCCCCACGCTCAGGTAGCTGTGACTGGTGGTGATGTGGCTTAAGGCACGGGAACTGGTATGCTGAGGGGGAGTTGGGTGGGATGAAGAACCAGATTTCTGGCTGGCATACATTTCCTAGCCAACAGTGAGAAAGATAGTTCATCTTTCTGTGTCCAGGTCCTGACTTTAAAATTCAGTTTAAAATGCCCTTTTGGTGTCTCGTGGTCTTTCTCTAATGGATATGAGGTGCTTTAACATTACTGACAAGAGCTGAAACATCTACAAACAAACAACAGATCAATGTTTATGTAAAATTTGGTGTGAGTTGTAATGATACTTATTTGTCTGCTTTGTGACTATATCAGTTTCTGCTCTGTATGTCTTAGGAAAAGTGTTGCTTGGTGTTGTTGAGGTGTTAAGATTTGAACTACTTCTTTTCATACCAAGTCTGAACAAAAACTGAAAATGGGAAAGTTTTCTAGGAGTGCGAACCACTTTTTAGGTATGAAATTATTTGGGGTCAGTATTGTCAAAATTTCAAAATATATGTATGATGGTAATATTATTAGTATTTCAATTTAAAAAAAAAAAATCAGTGAAGTAAAATGTTTCAGCATTGAAATGAAAGAAGTAAGTGGAAATGAATTTGACTTCCCTCTGCCCATTTTCAGCAAAACTCAACATATTCTGAGGGAAGATTTCAGTTTTCACGAAATTTAATTTTTGGAAACAGTGGGGAAAAATGACAGCTGAATGAGTCCACTGTATTTGTAACCAAATGAGAAATAAGCTGAAAATATAAAGCCTGTATATAAGTGCAGGTACTGAAATGGTAATAGAGAGCCAATTGAAGACTTGTTCCTTCTTTGAATAGCAATGTATTATACCGTACCGTTGCGTGACAGTGACCAGTGCCTTCTGTTTGTATGGTTTTGTAGTTGGGTGTGCATTATTTTGATTCTAAATTTTTCACGGTCCAGTCAGTTCATCACACCTTGAACTTGCTTTCAAAGAAAAGCAGAATTTTCACCCTAAAGAATCTTAATCATCATCAAAATGTCTGAAAAAAACCCAAACCCAAAACATAACCGTAAAGGTTTCTCAAATTCAGACAGGCGAACAGGAATGTTGGATTGATGAGACAAGGAGGGAGCGCTGTGAGGAAGTTCATCTGTCAGAGCTCCCCAGTGAGGATATGAAAGGGTCTAGCAGAGAGGCTCTGTGATTTAACAGCGTGGCTGTAATGCATCACTGCCCCAGCTATCTGCCTAGGGCTTTGCTGAAGGTAACTGCTCCCAGCAATGGGACGGCAGAAGTTAACATGTGTGCTGGCTGGCTCCTCAAGTGCTGCTGCTGTTAGCTGCCTGCTGTAGTCATTAACACAGCCAGGGAAGTTCACAGCTCTGATTTAACACGGGTACTTTGAACCCGTCGCATTCAGTGGGGAGCAGTGGCAGCTGAGGAGCTGGGACCCACATCTGCCTCTTGCGGTGCGGCTGCAGGACCAGCGGCTGGGAGCAGAGGGCCAAGTGCATCGGGGTGCCAGCCTCTCAGTCGGCTGCTGCAGAGTTACCCATGCTGTCTGCCTGAGCCCTTGTGCCAGAGCGCTGAAGCCAGCTCCTGTGGACTGTTAGCAGTGCTCTTGCTTACAGGGCTCAATAGTTACCTGGTTATCATCTGTGCCACTTGCACTTTGTGAATCCTTAACGTGAATTCAGTTTCTTCTGCTTTCACATGTGTTGACAATGCACAATTTCTTTAGTTAGTCAAAAATGATAAAATAGTAATTAATAATGAATTAAGAAAAAACCTTGAAAGAACTGTTACACTTTTCTGGCTTGTAATTTTCCCTCTTACCTCTCAATATCTGTTACCACATTGAAAGAAAGATGCGCTCTGAAGTGAGACTGGTGCATTTTGATGTTAGAAGGTTGAAGATAGACTTTAAACTGCCTCAGAGTTGTATAAAAGTAATAAAAAAAGTTTTTTTACTTATGTAATTTGGGAGGTATATTAACAAATGGTGGGTAGGGCATTCTGGTTTACTTGCAAAGCGCAAGATTCCCTGGAAGATATCTGCATTGTTAGCACTGTGAGACTGGAAAATATCGAAATATCTCATTTCAAAATACTGATATTTCCTTTTAATTTTTACTGTACCAGTAAGTCTGAGAAATGTCTTCATTATGAAATTTTGTCATGGAAACATTAAACGACTTCTGGGCATGATGCTTTGTGTTAATATGTAAAAGTCAAAATTAGATAAAAATGTGCATGGAGACAAAAGAATACAGAACGTTTTAAAGAAATCTACAAACATCTATGCATAGTAATTGCAAAGAAGTGTTGCACTAGCTACTTGAAATCCAAAAAAACCAGAACAGAAACAAAACCCGCTGTGTTTTCGTATCACAGTAACTATTATCAGGTGAAGTAATCTGATACAATATGAAGATGCGAGTATTGCTTTCTTTTTGGGAAGCCTGAGTGCACCGATAGGATTGTTCGGTAAAACTCTGCACCAGTATGCCATGCGGGTGTGACCAGTCAGGTCAAGAGGGACACAGAGCAGTAGGGATCTGTTGGAGACCTCTTGGTTTGGTCTAGTTAAAACCAGCTCAGGACTGTAACAATTTCTGGCTGTGTATGTTAAAGGCGTAAGGAGAAAAAACCTTTTTGTTTCATTGTTCTTCCACTGCAAGAATTTAACTAGTGGCATTAATTAGGGTGTCAAGAGTCAAATTACTTTCATTCTGAAAGAGACATCGTAGTTTGTACAGACAAATGCATATCCGAAGGGTTTCAACTGTACAACCTGTACTGTGCAGATGGCAGGATTAAGTGATCACACTGGACCTTTTAGGGATATGATAGCCATAAATCTTTTAATCTGAGGTTAAGAAGAAATGCTGCAATAAAAATTGGTATTGGGAACATCACCTTTGAATTCATTGCAATTTGTAACTTCTGCTGTGCTACAGAAAGAGAAAAGAAAGAACAATAAGAAAGAAAAGGGTTCTTTTTCTCCTTATGCCCTTAGCATAGAGGACGGAGGGATTGCTGGGTTTGGAGGGGATCGTTTTCATGAGGTTATGTGGGTGGGTTGTCTTTTGGGCAGAAGCAGCTCAGACCAAGATTAGAGGATGTTTTAATGCCAGAGTGACAGACAATATGTAGACAGTACTTACTATACTGCTGAACTTCAGTCATTTCCAAGAGATTCTTGCACATGGCCAAGTCATATGAAAAGAAGAGAAGCATGATTCTGAACTGATTAAATGGGCCCTACAAGAAGAGAAAACAAGCCCCTAGTTTGTTTTCAGCTGCTGGATGCATTTTAGTTGAGGTTGTTTTTTAATTACCATCATCTTCCAAAGCACTTGTAATGTGGAGAGTAATTCAGTGTGTTGTTCGGCATAATTTCTCTGTTTTCCTCAAAAGCAATTTGCACTGTCATTGCAAGATCAGCTCCACCAATTCCCTTGCAGGATTTCCTGGTCTGTTCTCCCAGATGTTCCTCCTTTAAATGCTGCATTTGTAACACATGTCATTTTAGACCTTGGAAAACATGCTTTGCTTTGTCAGATGCCCAGAAGGTCTTCCATCAATGAAATGGCTCTCTGTTTAGTTGATGCAGTGCTCTTTTTCAAAAGCAGTTTTCGCAAGAAAAGCTTTTGAACTGAATTGAGTCAGAAATTCAAGTTTAGGCTTCCTACTGGAGTGAATATGTCGCTGTTTATTCTGGAGTATTCCACTCTTTATGTTTTGGTTAGTAATGTTGCGGCTAATGGTATGATGTATTATTCAATCTGGGTAATCTGCATGGGTTATGATATTGCATGAGGAAGAAGAATCAAACTCCACTAACAGCTTGTTACGACAACCCTCAACTGGTTCTACATTGTTTTAATGTGATGGTGCAATAGCAGTTTCTACCAGTTGAGGGTCTGCCTCATGATCTTTAATTTTACTAGAAGGAGACTACTCTAAGTACAGGTTTGGAAAATCTGAGAGCCTAAGAGGCCAGAGCAACCCAAGAAAATTCCTTTTGTTGTATGAGTCGCTTCAGAAACTGTCACAGGAAAGCAAAAATACCAGCCATTTTCTTATCCTTCGCTTTTTGTACAGCATGATTAGATCTGCTGTCTACAAACGACTAGCTAATTCAGTTGTGGTGTAAATGGTGGAATCTGATTCAGCGAAGTGGTTGGTTTTACTTGGCCAGCTAGAGACAGGGCTGGCTATGACAGTTAAAATGTAAAAGAACACAATTCCCAGTGCTCATCCATTAATCAGATCTGAATTTCAGCAGCAAACACATAGAATAAGCATTAATTTTATCTCCATGAACATATAGAAAGTTAGTAGGGAAAAGAGTAAAAAAAATTGTGCTGATAAGCTTAATTTATCCTTCCTCTGTTTCCTTATATATTCAGAACTTTTTTTCTGAGTTTAAACAGTCTTAATTCTGCATGGGAGAATTTTCCATGATTTATTAATTTCACTATCAGGTGTTTGGGTTTTTTTAATGAGTTAAGTTGTGGGCTTGGGTTTGGGGTTTTTTTTTTTATCTTCTTCTGAAAACCGTGTCAACTTTAGTGAACATTCTTCGTGCTTTTTTATGTACTTACAGGATTTTCAGGTGTTTATGCATTGTCTGTTACTTATACTGTATATGTTTAGCTTAAAAATAATTGGAAGGAAAATCTGGTTATTTCTTTCACAATTTATTTTTATTTATTTATTACCTTAGATATTATAATATTTTTATTTATTTATTGCTTCTTGCTTGATATATTGAATTTTTTCCCTCCTCTTTCTCTCTTGCTTATCTTTCTTTTATACTGACGTCTTCTCCATTGCAAATACAAAGGCAACTCCTGAAGCTAATATGCAATGTGTTGCTCATTCACAGAGGTAAAATGGGCAGGGTCAGCCAACTTCCCGCATGTTTTTACAGCCCAGCTCTAGTGCATTTCATTATTAACTGGTTTAAAAATTCTATCGCAAAAGATAACATATCTTATCAAATTTTACAAGGAGAATAATAAATAGCTGTATAACGTATTAGCAGTTTGCCTTCAATTTTAAAATACTGTTCATGTGCTGCATACTGTAAAGTGCGGAGAATTCGTCAGTGAACATGCTAACATCTGCCCCACGTGGCTGAGACAGAGGAATCCTGTGTACTGAACATGAAAGTATGCTGCTCTTACTGTATAGCCTAGAGTAAAATTGAAATCTCCAGTTAATGTATATCTCCAGTTAACATTTAGCATTATCCTTCAGAAAATTTTGGGGATCGGAATGATCTTTTAATACAGGATTGCTTTGAGGCCTTTTTCTAACACACGCTGTTCTGTGAACTCAGCTCTGCTCATCCAGTAATAACCATTCTGTAGTTTTACCACTACTGCCCCAGTCCAAAGAAATTACTGAAGTTCTCAAGGGCAACACATGTTGTTGCTTTCCAATGAAATAATAGGAATGGTGGGATAGCATTGAAGACCTGCAAAATTCAGTTCTTCATAAATGGAGTGGAAAGATCAGTAACTTTACCATGCCTGAGAGTTCAAAATCCCAAGCCGATAACATACAATTCAGTTATAGCATCTTTTAGTAATCAAAAATCATAACAATAAAATGGTGGAAGACTTAAAAAGTAGTTTTAAATTAAAAATCAGGCTAGCTATCTGACTTTACAAGTCCTATGAATACTGCCCAATGTATGCAGACTCTTGCAGACAAAACTGTTTGCACAAATAAGCTTTTGGTTTTATTCACACATGTTGATATTCGTTCTGATGAAGTGTACTTCTCATCTGTCTGTTTATCTGAGTTTAATTTTCATGGCATGAATGCTTTCAAAGAGACAAAATAAACAGTTACCAGTAGTCAGCACTGAAATATGTTTTTTAGTTCACTGAACTGTGCACAAACAAATTTTAAAACTATGTGGCTAAGCCTAACAGCAGCCTTATCTTATTTATACACTGGTAAATCCACCCCCACCATTTAATTGAGGAATTGTGTATGTGCAGGCTTGTGTGGTGTTTGCATATGAAGGAAATGCTGGATGTATGTATAGTTCATATCATATACTCTAAATGTTAATCAGTTTATCATGTATGAAACTGTGCTGCAATACGTATTAAGGCATTTATTGCAGCACTTCCAATATTCACATATTTCAATAAATTATTACGTTGTTGCAATAATTTCAATAAATATTTCAATAAATATTTATTGCATAATTGCTTATTGAAATATTTATTGCATGCATATGTAAGTTGACTTCTTGTTGACCAAACCGCCTGTTTATATTGGATAATGATCACAGTTACTGCTGGATATTGAATCTGGAAGGCAAAGTGAAGGTAGCCTATGTTCCTCGTAATAGTCTGATCTAGTTAACAAGGCTGTCAGCTGCAATGAAAATAGGATGACCTGAGTATTTGCATATATTGGCCACTGGCATATACACTTACACCACAGACAGCTTAAAATCTGTATACGTTTGTCTTCACAGCTCTTTCTAATCATATTAGCAAGATTGATATGGTAGTACATGCCAGAGACTGTACCTCCACTTTCTGTTACAGACATTCTCTACAGAACCGTGCAGGACAGGGGCCTGAATTACAAATAGAGATTTGAAAGCAGGTGGTGTTAAGTTTTCAGAGAATAAAAGGCTGTGCTGTTAAGAGCAAATCTGAGTTTCAAAAGGATTTTTCTGCTGCCCAGGATGTTGCGTCTCTTAAGATAAGATTCAAGTAGTTGTGAAAATACGGGTATCATACATATGTCCTGCTATTATCAAAGTGCCACTTTATTAATGATCCTGTTCTGCTGATTATTATTCTGTGTTTCTTTTTCTATGAAATTCAACAAAACAAGCTAGCAGCTTTATTCTGAGAAACAGTCCTCAGGCTTATTGCTTCTGAGACTACTGCCTCTTGTCAGTTTTGTGAGATACAGTTTGCATAAGGACAAATAAGTAATACACTGTTACCTAAAAGACCCCTTTTCTAGGATTATTCATGGTAATCTTTATTTTGGAAGTCTGTGTCCCAAGAGGCCCCTGCATTTACGTCCGACGTTGTGAGACTTCAGAAAAAACACTCATTGTATTACCGTACCTTACTTTCCTTCAGCCACAGTTCATGTAACATGCCTTGCATGTTTAATCAGTTAATAACGTATGATACTATACTGTAGTAATATTACTTCTCAAATATTAGACATCTCATTCCAGGGCCAGTGCAAACAAGTAGGCACTGAAGGGGTAGGTCAGCAGGATATTTGGGTACATAAGAAATAATTAGAAAATAAAAATCCTAATATTCTTTTAACTTCATAGATTGAGATTTCTGTGGCAGTAGAAAGTGTTTATCATTAAGATGCAAAAGTTTTGGGTCTTCAATGTTCATCCAAGTAATTATATGCATACAGATCTGAGCAAAATTTTGTAACCATGAGTTCACTTGAATTTCTCTTTCATGAGGAATAGAAATCAGGCATACATATCTAACAAGAACATGCGATCTGTAAAACATAAATGTATATATTTGAAAATGATGTTATTTAAATGTATGTAGAAGTCTGTATAGCACAAAGAATCCAATTCTGTTGAAAATTAAGTATAGTCTGGAGATTGATTAATTCTTAATTTTTAAATTGTTAATTCAGTGATGGGAATTTACTCTTAGGTCTATTTCAAAAAGTCTGAGAAACGTATTAAAAAAGTCTAATGTAGAGCTGTGTTCCTCATCTTAACACAGAATATTTTAATTTCTGCATAATGCAATACTATAATGACATTGGCTTTGTCTACATGCAATGGGAGTGTGAATTTTTGTAGAGAAAAATGACCGTGTTGAGGACCCAACATTTATATTGTATGCATTCTGGGAGTTGTTCTTTAGGTTAGCTGTGGTGTGATCCCAAGAACTAAATGCAATTTATCCAAAGAAGAATGTCTTCTACATTAGTTTGATTTGAAAGGAATCCAGTTTGCATGCCTAGAGATTGCTTGGCAATGTGAACTAACAATGGTTAGTAGGGATTTTGGAGGGAGTCTTGCATCAAAAGGAAATTCCTTATCAAAACTAAAATTATAATGTAGATACACCTGTTGTATTTATTAGCATTTGAAAATGTATGTGGTGTCATTGAGAAGTCCCAATTCCATTAGTTCTGTCTTAAAAACGGTTTTCTGGAGAAACTGGGGCTCAGTTTGCTTCTGGCTGAGCTGCGAGGCCTCAGCTCACGTTCTAGCCAGCATCCAGTGAACGTGCTGCTCTCCTCTGTGGCTCCGGAGGTGTGCTGTGCGAGTGGCAATCCCCACAGGACAACTGCTCATGAAGGGAATAAGCTGTTGGCAACCCATTGGGAACAACCGTTGCGTTTGGCTGCTGGCTGAAGGCACGCTTCTGTCACAGAAGGAGTGTCACTCAGGATGGCCAGTAGGCACGGCGAACAGGCCGTGCCTCCCCAGCAGGTGGGTGCTGTCAGGAAATGAGGAGAAAACAATAGGCTCTTGCAGGGATCATTGCTAAAAAGCAAAACTTCTGCATGGGCACAGCTTCCCCTTTTGTGCTCTCTCCTCAATAGGGGTAGAGAGTAAAGTGCAATTAGGCAAAATAAATTCATAAAATGTACTTGACTGCTGCAGGAAGTCTGTCTGCATGCTGGCGCTAGAGAAGCAGAGGGCTACACTAAGGTGGCCAGACTTTTTAATATGTAACTTCTCTGGTGAAAAAGAAAAACACAGTGGTGGTGATATATTTCAGTTATTTAATAAAGTTTCAGCTAGCTTAGAGAACAAGAAAGCAAAAAATACGTACTATAATAAATCTGAAAAGGATTTGAACTTACACATTTTCTTCAATTTTATAATAATATATTTTCAAATATATTTAATTGAAATACAGGGAACAACTGTTGGTTATGTGAAAGCCTGACCCCTTATGCTTGTAATGCTTACTTATGGTCTGTACCCCAGGAAAGCCCAAAAGAAGGCCAAACTTGTGTGAGAGAAAGGTCGGCTGAATTATATATGGATGGAAGGTGAGTTCACTAATAGAACTGTAGGCTGGCATCTGATTTTGTTTTTATAGGTGCAAGTCAGTTGCAACTCCTAGATTCAGTGGATTTACCTGCTGTGAAGAAGGAGTTGTGTGATCCAAATAAGAACTTATTCCTGAAAAGTCCTCAGAACTGAGAAGATGCCATATTTTGTTACTGACAGATACACTGATGCTATACTTCTGTCTTTATAGAGGAAAGATGTTGTCTTCCAAATGCCTAATGAGGAACGCAGTCAGACAATTGCATACTTCTTTGTCCAAAACGTCAAAAGGCATAAGTGAGGATTCTGAGACTGTGATTTCAGACTTTAGTTTGGCCCAAGCTTATACAATACACATTATTTTTTTTCCCCATCTAGAACTGTAATTATTTGGAAAAAATATATAATATCTCTCCTTATAAATATAAATTGAAAATCAGTTTAAAAAAAAAAAGGTTGAAGACAGCCCATGAGCTTTGGTTCTGGACAGAGAGCAGAAAACAGGAAGGGTGATCAGACTTAATGCCTATGAGTTCTCATATGGTTCTAGGTATGAACAAGACACTGAGCAATATAAAAAGCAACACCCATAAAAGCATTTTGAGATGATGAGCTGAATCTAAATGGAATAAAATAGTAAGAATCTATGGAAATAATCTTAGGTGAGGTGCTGAAATACACTGAATGTTTCAGGAACAGGATGGAGATGTGTATGTATGAGCTCTTCTGGGACACAGACTGGATGTGGGAGCGTGCAGATGCATGAAAGGAGATTCAGCATCCTGTGCTGTGGAGTGCTCCGCTCATTATCCAGAGTACATCAGAAGTGTTACAACTGTTCAACTTGCATGAGCTCGTGAGTTGGAGGGCTGCCTTGCTGCCTGTAAGGGTGGAGAAGGTATGCAAACTATTTAGAGTATGTGTTGATGCATGTCCTGCAGATTGTGCTCTGTGTCCTACAGCAAGGAAAAGCAGAGAATTGCTTTTCAGAACAGAAAATATATTTATTTCCTTTTCCAGGGTCAATTTTTTTCTTCAAGCTTCTTTTACTCCACATTCTATCATGTGGATAGTTGTTTTACAATATAGGTAGTCAGCCTAAATCCTTGAAAAACGTGAACGCTGCACAGAAATTATGAAGCCTCTAAGATCACATTTTGGGAAGGGATTTTGCCTAGTAAATTTTTGGCCTTTGATGGAGTTGCTGTTAAAAAACATTGTCTCTGTACATATGAAAATCAAAAAGTCATTTTTAAAATGGACTTAAAGATGGTCATATTTTTATCTGGAGCTTTAAGAAAAATACCAAATATTGTGACATTTAGATAAAGTCTATAGAGCTGCGAAAGCACTACTGGCTGCTTTTGGTACAGAAAGTCATATTGATGATAAAATCTGTAGGAGTTAGAACATATGTGGTACTCAGCAGAGATGTTTCTGACTTACTGTCTGGAGGAACTGTGGATGCAAGTCTGCCTGTCAATCTGATGTGTGGTTTAAGAAACTTCAGAATGAATTTTATTGCCTAATTTTGGGCACTTAACCTAATGGGAAAGACCTAACTCCCTAAAAATGGGAGTTTTGACTGTATTATTGTTTAGTATTCTGTGGTACATTGATTGGAATGATCACAAATTCCTTAGATCCTGTGGTATGAAGATGTGATTAATTGTTAGGAGTGTCTTGATGCGTAAGTACAATGCACGTTAGTTTTTTCAGCAAGATCTTGGGGCAAGGTAGTGTTTTTATTACACACAGAGTAAGCTTTTGCTACTTATAAGGGGAAACTTGAAAAAAAACATGAGCTACTTAGAATTGCAGTCTTTGAGTAGAAACAAATGTCGTTACCTGCAGTTGTACCTGACAGAACAGCTGAGGTCAGAAAGGACCTCTGGAGATTGTCTAGTCCAACTCCCCAGCTCAAGGGGGGCCAACTACAGCAGGTTGCCCAACACCATGTCCAGATGGGTTCTGAAATAAGAGATCCATTGCATATCTCAGAATAAAAATCACAGCTTGTTTTAAACAAGTGGGTGATCTCTTAAGGCTGGTACTTTGCGAATAGAGCTGATGTAGATGAGTGGTTGAAAAGTAGCTCCTGCACTCATAGCAACAATTACTTGTTAAAGACATTTTCATAAGAAACTTTATTAGTGATGCGTGCCTGAGTAGCAAATATGTATTACCACTAAATACCTTCATAACTCTGTTGAGCAAATATACATTTAAAAATCATTATCCAGCCATTTAGAGGTCCAGCTGGGTTCCAATCTACACATTCAAAGCCCAAGTATGTTTTAAAGAGAGAACTTATATATGTCAACTGTTGTAATTGTGCAGTTCCCAGAGGCAGCATATGTAAAAGTTGGTGTTTCCAGCCTCAGGGGCATCAGGAAGATTTTCCCGTAGTTTTACTTTTGATTTGTGTGGGTTTTTAGCATCCACGGTATTTTTGGATGGAATGGACCTGGATGTTCTAAACCAAAAGCTGTAAGGTGTGCTTGGATTGCTCATTGGGATTGCACAAATGTGAGAGCTGCAGGTTTCAGATGTGGTCCCATGTCCCAGTCCATTTTGTCAGTGTAAAATAAGATTCATATTTCTTCCAAAACCTGAAACAGAGCTGGTTTCATGCAGCCTTAAATCCTGTAGCAAAGCTTTCATTTGTCTTCATAAAGAGCTACTCCTAAAACTTTCTGAGATCAAAATCCTGTCAATACAGGAGCAGTCAGTTGCCAGACACACATGAGGTAAGGTGTTTCAGTAATAACAAACTATGATTGGGTTAGAATCTAACCTAGCTATGGTGAATCCTTAAACCAGGGATATTTCAATTACGAGCCGCCCTGGAGGTGAGGACTGAGTTAGAGGGTTGCTTAGTTCAGCACAGAGTTCCTCATCTTTCTCCTGGCCCAAACCTCAACAAGCTGTGCAAGGCAAAGACCATCCCAAATAAATCACACAGGTAAAAAAACTATTGAAAGGAGAACGTCTCTCAAAAAACTTGAAAAAAAAATGAACTATTTGTAGAAAACAAAAAAAACACAAAAACTTTTAGTTGCTTTTTCAGTCAGCTCGAACAGGTAATGACCTTTTAGGCCCTGTACAACTAGATAGTATTTGCCCAATGTTACACATTTTCTTTCGGTAATAAAAAAGGATCTTCTGTTTCCCACATAAACTCACTTAGGATCCAGCTGTCTCCGTGAAAGTTGATTATAAAGCTCATAATGAATTCGATAGAATCAGGATCAGGCCCTTAAAAATGAAAAAACCCAAAGTATATGAACAAAATCCTTTATTATTCAGGCTGGAGTTGTGCATATTATCATGCTGTTGGAACTAAAACTCATTAAGACAAAGCACCAAAGATGACAAAGCTTAATTCACATAATAGATAACAGCAAGGTAACAATTTTCATTATTCTTTCTCCAGAGATGACTTATCTGTCACAACAGTATTTAGAAGAATGTTTCACTACTTCTAAAAAGAATCATTTGCCCTTCGCTAGAATGAAATTGGTCATTACAAATGCCCTTGAATAAACCCTTGTCCAAACTCAGAAAACTGTTAAAGCAGATATTGAATTTTAAGTATGTATGTAATACTAATGGCTACAAAGTAATCTAAGTATGCTACTATATACTGTCCAGAATTGCGGTCAATCTCAGTGTGTGTTAAAAAGCCAAACATAGATGATGCACAAGTTGCAGACATATACAAATAGTCTGAGTACATTTTACTTCACTAGACAGAGAGAAGGCTGATCTGCACATATTTTCCAGTGGAAGTTCTTTGCTCTGAGAAAGTCATACAGAGAGAGTCACATTGTTCACATAAAATATCTTGATTATTTTGCCTGAATAGGCTCAGTGCTCTGGTGAACTTGGTGAGTGTTTTCACACTGATGGAAACTTGGTGCTTTCTGTCATGCCTTTTGTACCATGCCCTGTTGTGCAACTGGGAAGTGGCGTAGCTGTTCCAGCATGATGGTATCCTTGCTGTGGTGTTTGATATCAGCTGTTTAATAAAATCTACATATTAGAAGGCTTTTAATGAAAGCAGTGATATGCCACATAATTTAAGTATTTACATATATGTGAAGATTTAGGGAAGTTATCATTAGAAGTAATCAAATTAGACAATTTCTTTTTTTTTCTTTTTTTTCTTTGTTTTAAAGAAGTTAGTTTGCAAAGAGCATTGGTAACTCTTTCAAGCATTTGGAACAAATTGTGTTACATCAGCAAGTAATACCTGGAGTTATTGTTTCAAAAGGTTTACATGTTTCATTAATAAAGTTTTTTAAGCAAAGTGTTTAGCACTTCTGATTTCTGAGGCCAGTGGAGACTGTTGGCCCTTCTCCCTAACCCAGGAGGAGTTGACACCATGCCCAGAGTCTGAAGCAGCCCCTCTTCTGCCGGGCTTAATTTATTACTTGGACATAAGACTCGCTCTGTGGCCTACCAAAGGAGGCTCCCTGTAGATTCACTCCTCCTTAGGTAGGAAGAATTTGGCTCCCTCCCAGTCGTGTCTTGATAATTGATCCCTCTGCCTTTTTCTTAGAAGGGCAGCACATGCTACTGCCCTTAGATGTAGGCTTGTAGAACTATGAAATTTGTATAGAATAGTGCTCTGCTTTCTTATATCATACGCTGAAATTCATGAAAAAAGGAATTCAATGTGTTACTGGACCTTGCAGTTGGATGTTTGGGGCTTGTAGGTCAGTTTGTGGTAAGGCCTTAAAGAAAAAAGAAAAAAGTACTTGAAGAGCCAAGCACAGGCTGGGTGAAGGAGCAGAGAAAGCTGATCATTGTTTTCAAAGACACCTTATATGCAGAAAGCTGTCATGTATCTCAAATAGATGCATTTGTGTGTTGCTAATAAGTTGCCTTCACTTTAGGAGGCTGTCTAGTGGAAATAGAGGGAAGCATATTTGTTTACCTCATCATGCTACTGCTGCTGTACAGTTTAGGTGTGACACCTGGATTGCATCCAGCCAGTTTTGGCATGCGAGTCTGTCAGCACATACTTGCATGCATGTGTGCCCTGTCGTAATACGCTGGAGAGGTATTAGGGAGAACGAGACACTCAGTTTGCATCCCACTGAGAACCTGATCTAGTCATTGTAGGAGGAGGCTTTCTGCAGATTTTGCATGAGCTGCATCAAGCTCTGTATTTTGGGATGGCCTGTCCCTCGGGAGTGTATTCTGACTTCAGATTGCCTTGGGAAATGGTGCAGTTGACCTTGCACCTGCGATTCCTGAAAGCAGTTTTATGAAGCACCACTGATCTCCAGCGTACATATAAATAATTCCTTTGTCTCTGGTTATCAAGACAGGGAAAGTCTTGTCCATTCTTTTGAATATAAGAGAAATATGGGCTATCGGTGTCTTGAAGGATGGAAAGAATGGTATTTTTTGTTTCCCGTGAATCAGAAAAAGAAAAAGGTAATACTACATGTGTCATGCTGTCCTGTTGTATCTTTTTAACCCTTCACTTTACGTTGGTATGGTTACAAGTATTAGGAAATCTGGTGCTACCTAGACAGTTACACAAATTATAAGTTATTGAGCATGTGGAATCTCTGCTAAATATGATCTTGTTTTAGATTCAGAGAGTGGAGATTTTAACAGCTTGCCTTTAATACTTCTAATAAATCACAACCTGAAATGATACCTCATAGAAAGATGTATGATTACCTCATAGAAAGATGTGAATCGCTCATTGCTGCTTCTTCCAAGAGTTGCCTCACTTGTTGTGAATTTGGAAATACTTCCAGTGGGCTGGAAATACTTTCTGAATTGCTAGATTACCCTAGTGCTTTTCTGCTATGAGGGCCAGATCAGGATTAATTTAATTCTAAGACTGTAGTATTTTTCTGCTAAGTAGTCATCTGTCTGCAAGGTTTTCTCTCTGCTACCTTTAGTTTATTGTTGGAGTGCTGCATGTTTCCATGTGCATCCATATATCTGCTTTGAAGGAATCAGTTCAAATAAAGGAGTAACAACTTCTGTGAAACAAATGACCTACATACAAGTGATGATGGGCTCACAGTCTAAGCACGTAAACTGCAAACAGTAACCATCTTGTGGAATGCCTATCTTGTCAGTAAATGCTTATGAAGTCTTTTAATGTAGGCATCCTTTAAAGGGCCATATAAAATAGGTGATATTTAAGTATGGGTTGGAGCCCGTGTTCTTTCTGTGGGAGAAGTTGGTTGCTAATCCCAGCTGAGCCTTCCACAATCATAAAATCATAGAATCATTTAGGTTGGAAAAGACCCTTAAGATCTCATGGCCTCAAGTTGCTTCAGGGGAGGTTTAGATTGCATATTAGGAAAAATTTCTTTACTGAAGGAGTTGTGAAGCATTGGAACAGGCTGCCCAGGGAAGCGGTGGAGTCACCATCCTTGGAGGTGTTCAAAAGATGTGTAGATATGGCACTTCAGGACACGGTTTACCAGACATGGTGGTGTTGGGTTGACAGTTGGGCTTGATCTTAGAGGTCTTTTCAAACCTTAATGATTCAATGATTCTATGATCATCAAGTCCAAATCAAACTAGTCCTCAAATACAGAAACCAAATAAATTCAGTGCAAGGAAAAAAACCCAGTGTTTTTCAAAAGGAATTGACTGTTAGAGAAAAGCAGTTTATTCTCAGACTTCCAAAGGCTGTTGTGAAGGGGCAGATCTTAAAGAAAAGTAACGAAATAAATACTCAGAGATGTGGTTTGATTATACCGTAATTCTTATTATTAAAAAAAATAAGAAAAAAAAGTCACTGAGTCACATATTGTTTTCAAGCTTTAGAAAAGCAGTGAAGTTATGTAAAAGAGAAGAATGAGGGAGAGATTGAGCAAGCTTTCAGGAAGGAAGATTTTTAACTGGTGTGTGATTTAGCACAAAGAACTGCAGAAAAGTGAGGCAGTGGAGTCAGAGCTGTAATTCTTATGGGGCCATTTGCTCCCTGCATGACCTTGGACAACCACCTTGATCCTGGTGACCTTCAGTAAATGGAAATAGGGAAAATGCAAGCTCAAACACTGTGCTGTCACTTAACTGCCATTTCTACAGTAGTCTACCAAAGAGAAAAGAGAAGAAAGCTGAGTCTTCCAGCATCCCACCAACTAAAACAAAAAAGTAATTTTTTCTTATTATCCTCCTCTGTACTTCACTTTAGTCAGATAAATATTCCAAATAAATGAGGGACTCTTAATGTTCTAGAAGTAAGGATGTATAAATACAATTGCATAATCAAAGTCTGAAAATGAAGCAGCAAATAAATGAGTGCTGTTTACTTTAGGATTTTATGTTGACTGTTCTCAGTAACCAGATGTGAGGTCTACAGGCTAGCATAAAAAAACAGAACTCCCAAACTGTGACTAACCCATACTGTCAAATATCTCCAAAAAGTATCCACAGGCTTGCTGACTGACTGACTTGAAATATTTTTTTGGTCTGCAGACTTTCTAAAATTTAGTAAATGCAATAATAGGAGTCATGATTTATAGAAAAATGGCAAAGTCTGATCCTACTTATTGGTGGTTGACTTCTGAAAAGTGCAGTGCCCTCTTCTGATGTGCCTTCAAAAAGTCTCAATTGACATTTTGGAGAGGGAACCAGCAAAAACTAAGTGAAGAGAATAAGCCTTACTGCCATCTCATTTGCTTATTTTATGGGTTTTCCTATGGTTGTGCACTGGCTAAGCCATAAATTTCTGAAAATAGGATTATGGAAGTGTTAATGATATTACCTAAGTGGCAGTACAATGGAATCTAGCTCTTTTTTGAAAGCTTGATATTAGCGGGCATTACCTAGTTTACTACAAATGTATATTCCTAGCACATTTATAACCAAGGAAACCAATTGCATTTCCTTTTTCACTTCTGTAGGAAAATATGGCTTGAAAGAGTTATATTGAATGAACAGATTTCTGTGGAGTTTGTTTATACATAGCTAGTTCAAATGGTAATGTAGGAAAGCAATTAATAAAAAAATTATAGTAAAAGCACCTGCGGTTTTGCGTTGTCATCAGTACCTTTTTATTGTCTGACATGTATTTAATACATAGGGTTGATTATGAACTGTAATCTCATTTACTCACATCTCTTGCTTTGAAATTGTGGAACCAGCTTCTTAATCTTTACTCAAACACTTCACATCTTCAGTGTAAATAGTTCAGATTTATACTTGCAGAACACAACACAAAAATCTAATCTCACTGTGGTTTTCTTCATTTCTTGAAATTTCAAGCACATGAAAAAAGTTACGTGTTGAGTTACATTATTTGAATAACACAGACTAAATTGTCTGTGTTAATTCAGTTTGTTGTCAAGAATTGTTTTACTGATAATTGTGAACATACAATTTTAATGTATAATATTTTTAGTTTATTATGAAAATTTACTGTCCTTATTTATCTCCCCCAAAATAAGTGTGTGAAATAAAAAATCGGTAGCTATAAATAAGCCAATACCAGTTTCTTGATGGGAATGACAGGCAATGTTTACACTTTTCATGTGTTCCCAGGCAGACCTAATGCTCTGTGTCTATCCACGTCTCTTCCTCATTTCCTAGTTCAAGCACTCTTTGCAATAGAGTCTTGTATGTGACCTGGAACTGTGCTGGGAAACTGGCTGTCTCCATTCCTAGTGACGTCAAGTGCTGCTTTAAAATTTCCCATTGGAACAAAAATATTCAGTCACCCGCTGAAATGGGTTACAGCAGTGACAACCCAGCATCCCAAGGTTGAGGCTTTCTAGTTGTCTTTGCCAACTATGGATGTTCAGATGGTTGGCCAAGAACTCACCAAAAACTTGGCAGCAGGACTGCTGGTAATTGTGGCTGGAGTGCATAAATCCTACTGGAAAACTACTGCTCTCTTTGGTGTGAGGGTCACTGAAAGCAGGCTGGTCTGGATTTCAAATGGTAAGCCAGAAATTACCTATAGAAGACAGGTAGTGTTTAAGTGTATCACAGCTGCTCTGGTTGTCATGTTTTGCTGTATGTCCAATGCCAGTGATGTGGCAGCACTAAGGACGGAGGTTTGAATGGCAGCCACTTCAGTGATCTGATGTTGCTTGCTGGGGTGAGTAGAGTAGAGCACAGCAGATAGGTACTGCAGCGTTTTCATCCCTGTGGTTTAAATTTTCTGTAATTCACATGTGAAACCAGACTTCCTCAACTCTAGCAAAGTTCTGCTTTTACACGCTTCAAAACTGCTACAACATAGTGTAGGTGGCAAAGCCTCGGGACCAGGCAAGTTTCAGAAGACAAGGATGAAGAGGCCTTGAGGGACAGTCTAGGATGCCTTACAGGTCCTGTGCCAAATCCAGCAATCCTTACTCATGTCAAGTGATTTCAATTACTTGAACTTCAGGTTCTTCCCTTTAACTTCAGTAGGAGTGTTTCCCCTGATCAAGGACTGCATGATTTGATTTCCTTCACTGCTAATTTCTCAATCTAATCAGCTTGGTAGTCACCTACCAGTTTTGGAGGGACTTGGGGGAAGGAATGCTCTCATCCTTTCATTGTTGTTGAATGCAGTCATATGAAGAACCTAAATATAAACAGATGTCCATTTTTAAAAAGTCAGCATATTGCTGAAATTTAATATTTTTGTTAGCATCACTGACAGAAATTTTATTGCAGAACATTCAATCTCTGGTTTGTATTCAAACAATATTAAGAGATTGTTGCTGCACTGAAATTTGGAGAGGTTTCAATAAGATCATTCTGCAGCACGCACTTATTTATTTATTTATTTAGTGTCTTGACTGGCAGAAACTGGAATTACAGAGTTCCTTTGGCTCCTGCTACTCACCTTGGGGAATGGGGTGGGGTGAGTGACCCGTAGTTTGTCTTCTCCTTTCCTGCTGTGCGAACTAGATGGCTCTGCATAACTGCGTTCCCCTTTGCTTCAAATCTGTATAGGAAGCAAGAGGGTTTAAATCAGATCTTTGAGGCATAACCAAGGGACTGCTTTTTTGAGGGTGGTGGCTAGATGAAGCGTCTTGGCAGTGCATGGTCTTTTTGGCAGTGCAAGGGGAATATACATAGAGACTGGGTTCCTGTTCCAGAGTAGGAGCATGCGGAAAGTGTGAGCAAAATGGACCATGAAGAAATACTGAATCCTTTCAGCTGTTGTACAGGTTCACTAGTTACTGGTTCAGCAAAGCAATATTGAAATACTTTAACTGCGTATGAATGTAAGTCAAAACCAGCATGTTTGTTTTCATGTACATATAGAAGTTTGCTGAAGGGATTATCCACCACAATGGAGTCTGAGTAGCTCCTGTTAAAATCAGTGGTAGTTATCCATATTTTCAGTCATTTTTCTAGCATGTTTGCAGCATCCTCATTTTAAAGAAAAAATTTAAACATTCCTAGTGATAATAGCTAAGTTGGAAAGTTTAAGTTTAACATGTCAGAGGTCCTGTTGTCTGGGGACAGCAGCTTTTGCTGCATAATTTTGCATTTGGCAAGATGGAAAGTTCTTATGGTTAGTTGGGTCCACACGTTTAGCCCTTCTGTGACTCAAGTTCTGTTTTCATTTGGGGTGGGAGCTGGGAACAGAGAGAAGATACAGCATATACAGGAAGAAGGTGAACTTACTAAATTAAAAGCTTTGGTTTTCTTTACTAGAATAAAACGTTATCTTGATGGAAACAGCATACGTTAGTCACTAGGAAATTAAAGAAGATATTTGAACAATGTTGGATCTGTTCTATGAAAATAAGTTTAAAAGTCATCAGTGGATCATGTCTCCTTGGGGTATTGCAGGAACACTGGATAAAATCCAGTTTAAAATTAGGTCAGACTATACTTGCAATAATATCCAAACTCTGGGGTTAGTTTTTCCTGCCTAAAACAGCTGCAGATAGAATTGATGCTGTGTCTGCTACGTGAAGATGAAGATTTGTGTGCAGTGCTCTGTCTCAGGAATTCTTGCTTTTAAAATCTACACCTGTTTTGAAGACCCAGATGCCAATTTTGTCATGCTTTCTCAGTCTGAATGCTGTTTCACTCTGAACATAAATCTGCTTTGATCATATGTTGTCAGATATGATGCTACCCAATGTTAGGGAGCAGGAGACGCAACCTGTCTGGGTACTCGTTTGGCTCTCATCACAGTGCTATGTGAATATCTCAGCAATTATAGGAGTACTTCTGTGAGAAGGGAAGTTTTATCCTGATTTTGTGGTTTGTAATTTATAGAACACAGCTGGTTACAATTTTGTCCAATGCAATAAAGCAGGTCTTAGCTATGGCAGGATCTAATATGAAGCATCCTGCCTAAAATGCTATTTGTTTTATTCTTATCCATCATTCTTGATGCCATAAAGGAGAAACTAAATGTCACTATGTAATGGCTTTAAACTAAGGGAAGGTAGTTTTAGACTCGATATAAGGAAGAAATTCTTTACGGTGAGGTGGTGAAACACTGGAACAGGTTGCCCAGAGAGGCCCCGTCCGTGGAAACATTCAAGGCCAGGCTGGACAGGGCTGTGAGCAGCCTGGTCGAGTTGAAGATGTCCCTGCTCACTCCAGGGGGCTGGGCTAGGTGGCCTCTAAAGGTCTTTTCCAACCCAAAGCAGTCTATGATTCTACGATTAACTCTTATGACTGTAAATAAGTTTTTTGTCAAAACACTGATGAGAAAGTTTTCTAACTTACAATGCTGCAAGCATTTTGGAAATTACTCTGAAACATCTCAACTGCTTTCAGTGTAAAAACAAAAGATATTCTTAATTGCTCATCTTTGCTGCTAGCTAGTTGACTCTAAACTAAGCATATCGAATCATATATAATACCAGCAGGCATCCTTCTTCCTATTTCTAGTACTGCTACATTGTGCCAAACCACATGTCAGTACCATCACCACTCTGTCTGCAGTCACCACCAAAATGGAAGTGATTGTCCCTCAGTGGAAATAAAGTATTAGATCAAGGATTGTTTTCTGACTGCACTTACCTTCTAACGTGCTTAGCTCGGTTGAAACACGTTTCATTTGCATCTCTCTCCCATGAGCCATCCTTATTGTCTTTTGAAGGACTCACAACCAACGCTAAAGAGATTCAGTGGGAACTTTCTGTGACTCTGTATTTGCTGCCCATTGCGGAGTGGACTCATGGCCTTGTACTTGCAGAGATGTTTGCAGATGGCAATGGACATCTAGCATCAGTAAAAGACTTTGACCAGGCACATGCAGACTGGAGATCCAAGAGAGATAGAAAATATTTAGAAGATAAAGCAGTTTAAATGACTGTATGTATTGTGAAAGGTTGTTAAATGTCTAAACGTCTACACGTTTGCATCTGCTCTTCTACCCGCTTCTATTTTTTTCTGGAGTTTACACAGGGAAGCCTGTCTGTAGGCCCTTCCATTTGCATTCTCATAATCTCTTTCAAAACCAGTATGAATTGTCTCAATTGCTATGAATTAGCTTGTTACTATAAAGTTTATTTATTTTTGGAAATGGAGAGACAGTCTTGGTATGAGTCTTCTGTGCTACACAAGTAGCATATAGGAACTGAAATCTAGCTAAAACTCACTGTTAGAGAACTGGTCTGGTGTAAGAAATACCTGATAGAGCACCAGGGCTGTGTATTACAATGTAATCATATAAGAAGCTGTGCTACTCTACTAATTTACTTAGTGGCACAACTGAAAGATTGGAAGGTGTTCTAATCAGGATAAAGGCTGTCTCAGAATGAAGGATCCAAAAGTGTTCCTGATGCATCTGTACATCCCAGGGCAATGCAAATTTCTGGATCAGGCCCTCATGTGCACTGTAAATGTTCTAAAGTTCAATATCATGCAGTATGTCTGTGGCAGATATCTGTCTATAGTAATTCCCAGTTGTAACAAATACATCTTCCTATTTAATATAGTCCAAAGTCCAGGAAAATACCTCCATATGTTTTGAGTTCTCTTGCATCTTCCCTGGACTTCTCAAGAGTATGTTATTAATTTAATATATGATTCTGTTCTATATTTGCACTGTGCATAAGCTGGTCAGTATACAGACAATAAGCTTTGGAATAGCTGAAGTGTTAGTGTATGTAAGGTTTATCTAGCACAAATACTTGATAGGATCCGTATCCTTGGGTATATTGTAACAGAAGCTCACTGGTCTTTTAGAGAGATGCAAAATTAAAAATATTTATTTCATCAGTAATCTCCTTCTAAGAATTGGAATAGGTCATTTGCTTGGCAACATCTCTAGTCCACTAATTATTAATTCCAGAAGAATAGCAGCTAATGCAATGTGGGAGCTGCTATATTTTTCCTCTGACTTTCCTCTTTTCCTTTAAAGACACAGTCATTGCACTAGATACAATTTTGCTGTTCCCTTGCAATGATATGGTAGTGCCAGTTCATGTTTCCGCTCCTGTTTCACTGCAGAGTATTTTGGAATTTAGGAGAATGTCAAATAAAAGAGAGTATTGAGTGAGAAGGGTTATTTAATTGCTTTTATTAGTCTGGGTATTGAATAACAGTGCAAAACCCTCTTGTGTTTCTCTTTAAGAGAAACAGTGGATATTTTTCCCCAAATCCGTGATTATTCGCTATGGATCGGGCATCACATTGAGTAGGCCGCTTAAAGGACTTAACCAGCTTATTTTCACCAGAAGAACAGGCAGTAATTCAGAAGGGGGGACGGTGAGCTGCTGAAAGCTTGTATGTATATATAGTTTTAAAGTGTTTGAGCCAGCACAGAACAGTTTCAATGGAAAATGGATAATGGTTAACATCAGCTTTTGTACAGCTGCTTTTTGGCTAAAAGAGAGGTAATTTATATTTAAAGTCTGTGAGAGTGATTCATTATTTCTCACAATAGTGTTTTGCTGAAGTTACCCCTTCTTTCCCCTTCAGATTCTTGACAGTTAGTAAAGCTACCTCTGCTATCTCATCACCGTTTCTTCCGCCAGGTTTGTACCAGGTGAACCCTAAATCACCAACTGTGATTGCCCTCTATTTTTAGATAATATTTGTGAATAGCTTACATATTTGGCTGCAGTCTAACTGCCAGACTTGAAAGGATTGCTGCATTACTATGTTGCATTGTTCCAACTTGAGGTAGGGGTGGGGAGAACAGCTTTAGCAAATTTGAAGGGAGCTGTATTAACGTGTGTCCCTCTTTCTATGCGATGTTAAGCATTAATTGATACAGACATTTAAAAATGACTTGCACATTTAAACATGCATTCTCTCTCCTCCTAATTGCTTTGGGAAGAATGAATGTAATCAGGCTGGACACGGTTTATTAACTTAGCTTTCTTGAGGGTTTGGAAAGATTTTTGCAGTGTCCCACATCTCCACTAAAATTCTGTATTGTTTTCTGTCTAGTAGCCTGGCTGCAGGGACACAAAGCAGTAGGCTGGTTTGCCTTGCACATTCATTGTAAGGTGATTATAAATTGTGGCTTTAACGCCTTAATATTACATTTCACAAAAATGAGTAACTTTATTGTTTGAGATCTTTGACATGGGTCTGATACTTTCACACATCGGTAACTGTTGGCTACAGTGGTATGGAAATCAAGAAGTGAAGCTTTAAACAAACGGGCTCTGTATTGCTTCCTTATGATGATAATGATTCTTAGCATTCAGGAGAAGGATTTTCTAGTTTTGAAGGGTGTACTTAACTACCAAGTGATCATCCTGATATTTTTGTTATTAGAGATTCATGGTTTGACCTCCAGCATGGCGTTAAGACTTTTATAGTGAGATGGCTCAAGGGGCGAATCTGAGGTTGGTATGGAAACTAAGGTGTTTCAGAGGATGCAAGGTGCTTTTGAAGTAGTTGCAGCTTATTTCCTTATTTAGGAGTATTTTTCTTATAAACTAAGAAAATTATGAACAGCAACCTTTAAATCAACAGCCAGAAACCCAAATATATGTGTTTGATGTTACCTAGGCATCTGATGCAGCAGTTACTGTGTGGGTTGTTTTTGGCATAATTGTGATAATATTTCCAGAAAGATTTATAAGTGTTAGTACTTACATCGCTCCTACTCTGCTCGACTCACAGCTGTGCACTGATCAAGCTGAAGATGCTTTTCATATACAGTCTTGGTGAAAGAAAACTATGTATTTTAATTATGCTTTCTGCAGTCCACAGCTAGAGGTAGGATTTGCAAGACTGAAATTTCACAATTTACTGCCTTTCAGAGAGAAAAACTGACCTATCGGAAATATTTTTGCAACGAAGGGTTAATACTCCTTGGTGCGTTTCCCTGGGACGGAGTCCAGCCAGGTGCAAGAAAATCTTCCTCCTTTTTCATTTTGAACTCTGAACATATGTATATCTAGAACTGGGCCTGAATATTTACATTTCTTCGGGGAGAAGCCACAGTGTGAGGTTTATTCATGCAGAAACTGCTGTGAACTGTTTGTATTAATGGTAACAATTCCCTTGATGGTAAACAACAGCATCTCAAAGTTTACTATGTGACAGCAAAAATATTTTGAATGAAAGCTACCACTGTATCTATCATAACTAGGCACTATGGAAGAAGGAAGAAGTCAATCAATAAACATAGGAAGGCTTGTGTGGTCTGCAAGATGCTAGGTTAGCAAACTGAACCCTTTAAAAGAGCACAGGGGCTTCATTCAGTTTTTCCCAGTGCCAGTCTCCACTGGTGGAGATTCTGTAGTCTCCATAAGTAAATGGTGCTTAATTATTCCCTGCAGTGGAAATTTTCTGTGAAGTATAATATAAATCTTCCATGCTGCAACTTTGGCCCATTACGTCTCGTCCAGTTCACAGGGCACATAGGAACACTTCTGTTCCCTTCTGCACTTCACCTCTACTTAGAGACTGTCATCCTCTCTGTTTTTTCAAAACAGCATGTGATTTGAATCTCCCCTCTTTGGTTGTGTTTTCTAGAGTGCTGGTTGCTCGCATTCTCCTCTGGATGGTCTTCACATGGACCTGTGTCCAGAAGCGGATGCAATGCTCTGGCTGAATGTTAGAGTTACTGATGTGATTTGCAGGCTACCTTCTGTCTTGTACCTACTTGTACAATACTTGGTTATTTTTTTGGAAGTTCACCCCTTTGATGTCTCACGTTAAATGAGATTCACTGTCACCGCTCCAGATTCCTTGTGTAGTTACTGCTTTCGCATTAGTTACTCAGCCTGTGTTTGTGCAGGTGGTTATTCTGTCACAAATGTAGGATATCGCACCAATCCCTATTACATTTCATGCTGCCTTTTCAGACCCTTTCCCAGGCTGTCAACATCTTTTTCGAACTCTAATCCTTCCCTCCAATATTCTTGCTGCCTTTCCCAGAGTGGTGTTATCTGTGAATATCATCGCTCTATGCCATCATCTACTTTGTGCATGAAAACATATGCTGGAACCGTACTTAGGAAAGATCTTGCAGGTTCTCACTCAATACATACCAAAACCCAGCCAGCGAACTACTGAGTGTAGTTTTTGAACCAACTTTGCACATCCCTTACAGCGGTTTCTTTTAGATGGCATTTTCCTAGCTTGAAGAAGTCAAATACCTCAGAAAAGCCAAGCTAAATCGCAGCCACCACGTCTCCCGCATGCAGAGCCTGTTTGTAGAAGGAAATTAAATGGGTTTGACGAGATTTTTATCTTGACAAAACCATACTGGTTGCTACTGCTGCCCTGATTATTTTTTGGGTGTTTATGAACGGTGGGTTTGAGTTCTTGTGGAATTTTTCCAGGAAATGAAACTGAGTTGACTTGTTCAGCATTTCTCAGCTCCTCCTTGTTCTGCACTTTGCAGCTCAGAAACTGTTTGTCCCATTTTTAGTTTTCCGTCATTTTACACACACAACTGCTCTGAGATTGCTTCAGTAATTTCTGCAAGTGCCCAGGGGTGAGTCCCTTGAGCCCGACGGCTCTAGGCACCCTGGGTTTATCTGCAGGCAGCATGGCCTGTTGTGTGACTGTTTAAAAGTCTGATGGCAAAACCTACATCGTCAGCTCTTTCCGTCTGTCTCAGAAAAGCAAACCCTCAGACAGAATATGGGGGATGAGAGAAGGAAGTTGCCACATACTTTCTTTAGAGTATCTAGTTCTATTTATTGCATGTAATGGTAATCTAGTAAAATTTGTAGGCAGAAGGGCACATAAAATTGGACTGCTCCCTGGCATGCGGCTTCTCAGCAGTGGTGGCTGCAGCCTCCTCCGGAAGAAGCCTTACAGCCCTGCTTGGGGCACCCCAGTGCTGTGCTGGGTGCCACGGGATTTGGGGTAGCTCACAAATGAGTGAAGAGAGACAGATCCTAGGTTCATGGGGCAAAACTCTCAACATGAAAATAGTCTTATATCAGACACCCTAATTTTCCCCTTAGCAGAGAGTGGTAGGGGAGATGAGGAGAGAAGTCAATCTTTGTTGTTTCGAACTGCAATTGCTAAGAGCGTGGAGGCCAGTAGTGCTAGGGTCAGAGCTGGTAGAGACCAGCTCCCAGCATCAGGGAGCAATAACTGGCTTCCCAGTGTCTTCCAGTTAGATTTTACGAGATCCAAGCTCACTGAGTTGGTACCTTCCAATTTTCTGCAGGGATCTTAGTATCTAGCAATCAAAGTGTGAAAACCTAAATAAAATTTAAGAAAGAAAAATTAGAAGCAAAGTCACTAAGAAATCTTGAATCTCAGCAATGATCCTTATGTCCTTTTATATAAGAATAGTCTTAAAAATAAATGTAATGTGAAACCAAATCTCCAAACACTGAATGTTTAGGACTTTATGCTACCAGAGGGAAAGCAGCTTTCAAGTTAACTGACTGAGCTCCAGGTCAGTGGCATCCTAGTGAAAACATTGTTCTAATGAACACTGGTTTTTTTAACTAATGTTTATGAGAATGTAGGAAATAAATATCTTTCATGAGTATGTAAATAAAAGCACAGAATGCTTTAACTAATCCTTATGTATTTATATGCTTATTAAAGGATTGTGGCAGGAGGCCATATCAATACACTTAGGACATTTTAGACCTAATGATAGCTATATTAGTATTTAAATAACTACAAGTCTCTTCTAGTCTTTCAGAAACACTCATCACCCCATTCTATTTTTTTTGCTTAAGTCAATCCTTAAGCGTGTAAGATTCAGTCAGAACATATTGACATGTATTTCCTAAGGGACAGTGACAGTCAGTATGGGGCTGACTTTTAGCTGCTGCTTGTTTCTGGTTTTGTGCTTTCTACAGTGGCTCCTCAGGTGCTAATTTCTTGGTGTTGTTCCAGAGCAAAGAATGCACAGTTACAAACTCTTAAAAACGGGATTTAGTCTCCTCTTTTGCTTTGCCCATTGATACACAGATGTGCTAAGGATCCTGTGTATAAAGAGTATAAAAGCAGATGCTTTCTTTCCGTTACAAAGCCTTCATATGTAGTACAAGTTACAGCTTCTCTCCTTAGCCACGAAGATGGGAATCTCAGACCTTTCCATGATAAGACTCGTGTGTCAGGTGTGAGCGCTTCCCCAGCAGCCTGGCTTGCGGTGTGTTTAATCATTTACGGAGCTGCTCATTCTAGTGTACAGGGGCAGGAAAATAGCTCAACTGGAGAGAAGTAAAAATTAGTTCATTATACATAATGTACATTTGCATTAATTTACACGCAGGTGATTGATATAATAGCAATACATTTAGTGACAAGAATGCGTGTTTGGTTAAGGACTATGTGCTATCTGTGGCTCCCCAACACTCTAACTGGGCATCACCGAGAAGTAAAATACCATCATTGCTTTTTTGTAGACTGAAACTGAGACTATCAGGTTGATTTACTGGGTCTTCCTTTCCCCTCCGCCCCAGTTTTAAACCTTTTTCTGTGGTTTTCCCTTTATTTTCTGTAATTTCATCAGCACACAGATGCATGTCATTAAAGAATCCGCATGCCATCCTTTCTGAGTAATGACTCTCATCTTGTCTAGGTGTTGTAGCTTTTTACAGAAGTATTTTATCAATAGTTTGATTCTGAAGAAAATAATATTGCTCAATAAAACAAGCTTGTAACAATTATGATTTTTAAAAGTAGGTTTATTCTCAGATTGTATAAATCAACTGTAACTTCATTTAGTTTATACAACTGCAGGTAGCGGATTTTAATTCTGTATTCATCAAAGCTGCCATGTTCATGTCAGCACTGAAAACTGTGAATAATGAGGTTATCAAGCAGAGAGATATGAAATGATTTACAGTATGCTAATCAGCCCAGAGCCTGGATTTGTGGAAAAAAGATGTGTTTCAGAGTCACTGCCTCCCCTGGAGAAAGTGGGGGGAGAGAGGCGGGGAATGATAAGGGCTATCCAAAATGTTTATCCAAAGTGATTTGGCTGGGAAATTTTGGCAAATTCAGTCTGTTTAAAACAACAAAAAAATTTGTGGGTTGAGATGACTGGAAACATTGTTATTGTCTCCGAGTTGTGTAATTAAAGTAAAACGAAAGTTGATTCCTATATACAAAAAATTTAAAAAGATAGTGTGTCATCATTTCCTGTAAGGAATGATGTAACAATTTTTTTTTTTACAGATAAAATGTTTCTTCTTCCCCCCACCCCCAAGCTAAATATCTCAGAGAAGCATACCTTCAGAACACATTTTGACTTTAATGCAATCTGTACTTTTCAGAGCAAGTTCTGTTTAAGAAAGCAAAGGAAAATTTCTTGACAGTGATGCAACAAAATCAGTCAGTGAGAGCTGGCTCGTTTTGTACAGGAGCTTGCTAGCAAGAAACAGCAGCATTCAGTGTTCCCTTTTTTCACTGCTGTCAGATTTGGCTACTTAGTGATTTTTTGTCTTCATATCAAAGAAAGGTTAGGATGCGCTTCAGTGAAGAGTGACTTCTTACATACATAAAAGTGTGCCATTAGTTTACATGAAAACTCCACCGGTACACAAGTATGAGGCAAGGCTTTCTATGGATCATTGTTAGAGTTTTATTAAATACTAGAGATCTGGATGTTATACTGATGGTCTTTTCATGAAAAGCATTACTTTGGGAATTTTTAGTGTTGAAATACAGAGTTGTGTTTCAAGAGGAGAGAGACTTCAAAGTTATTTAGCTTTATGAGCATAAATATGCTCCCTTAAGAGATGTCTGAAAGCTTTTGTCTGGAATGTTGCTGGGGGCTTCACAAGCCCAAACTTGAATCTCCTTTCTTCCCATTTGCAGTTGGTATTTATTATTCTGAACTGTGACATGAAGTCCTCCTTCAGTAGAATTGATCTGAGTAAAAATGGCTAATCGTTCTGTGGAAAGTCTGAAGGCAGGATTTGGAGTATATTTACTAATGTTGCCAAAGTATTGATTTTATACAACAATTTAACATTATTCTACTTCACAAACTTTTCTGGGCTACTAGTGGGCTAAAGGAGATAAAATCAGATTTGAAAATACAGATATGGATGCAAGCTGAGATTTCAGAGGCCAGTAAGATTCTAATAAAGTCAAACAGAAATAATCAGTTCTTTCAAATTTTAAAGACAGACAGAAACCAGTATCAAACTCCTTTCAGAACATCCCAAACTAATAGCAGTTGGGACTGATAGCTGTCAGCCTCCCTCAGGAACTGGTCAGCACTTCAAGGGACGGAGCACTTCATGCTGTTTTCCAGATGAGAAATTGCACTGCATGTAGCAGGTTTTCTTCTCTGATTAGTACCAGAATTAAAAAATAAGCTAGAAAATGAGATTGTTTAGATTAGTCATGTTTTTTTTCTCTGTTGTTTAGGCTTTATTAATATGTTCCCTAAATATTTTCATTTTATTTTATAATAAATTCTGTATAATATACCTGCAAAAGGAGGCATCTTCCATGAAATCCTAATAGTTTATTTCCTACAAACAGTTCCCAGGGGATGTCAAACCGTACAAATACTAAATAGTTGACATTATCAGCTTTAGGTGAATTATCCAGTTATGCCAGCCAAAGAGTAAAAAGGCAAGGAGAAAACTTTGCTACCCTTCAGAAGCCCCCATGCCTGACACCTGTGTCTTCACCCGTCACGTTATGAGGATTTTACTGATACAAGGTTAGCTGTTGCTGGATAGAAAGGGAAGCAAAAAGTTTTAAGCTTAAGCAACTGCTGCTTGATTTTCTTCTACTTATGTAGCAACATTTTAATAATTTTGATTTAACTTACGGGGAGCTGTTATTCAAAGCTTCGCCAGAAGTGCAGTCCACATGAAAATGACATCTCCTGGCTGTTGTGAGGGCCAGAGGGTGCAAGTCTGTGTGGCTGCTGTGCACCGTATGCAAAGTGTAAGTGGTGACTTGTGAATACAGACAAAATGCCTTTTAAAAAACCTTTTTTTCCACTGAGAGATGACTTTAATCTATGTTTGCATAGGTCAGTGGAGACATCCAGTGGCCAATGTCTTCAGTGACTGACAAGTAGCAGTCTCTGGATTCTGACTGCCTAACAAATGAAAGGCTGATGTGAAGCCAGGCGTTTCTAGGTGTGGGTTTTTTTCCTTTAAATTCAGAAACGAGTTCCAAACGCAACACAGTACAAACTAAGATGTGTAGAAGAAACTACATCATGTCATTTAAAGGGATATTGGCCTTGAGCCACTGTTAAACATATAACTTTTGGCAGTTCTACTGAAGCCAACAGTAGTTACTATTCAGGTACTCCTGTAAACCACCTGACTAAGTGCTTTGCTGAACTGAGGCCAACAGCACATTGACATCTACAGTTTAGATTTAAATTGTTATGAGCACGCACATCTTAAAGTTTTTGTGGACAAATGTGTATGCATTAGTTTAAACTTTAAATGAAAAAGTCAGTTTTGAGCACTGATTGAAGAAAATTATTGTTAATAAAGAAATAGCAAAGGCAAGGAATTGAGAGTTGTGTTGTGGTTTCCCAGAGTCTTTGACTACACTGCCACAGTGATTAGAGGATAAATCCCCGGGAAAGCCTGGCCACCTTGCAATATGCAGTGATTTGAAGCAGGCACAGTTGTTTATAGGCGCTTTATTTAATTATGGCTCAATAATTATATCTGTAGGATTTCCCCAATGCCTGTGAAAGCTGTAACCAGAGCAGGGAAGTACATATTCTGATAACAATCCTCTGCTGTTCAGTGTAAGTGCCTGATGTTTGAGTCATATAGCAGTTATGTTACTGTTACTGGGCAAAATCCCTCGCTGTATGAGTTATCGCCATTTCTATACACTGTAAAAAAAGCAAAAAAACCTTGGAAGGTTGTTAAGGCAGCTGTTTGGATTTCTTACTCTTGTACAAATGATTCAAAATGACAGACATGACTGAGCTCATTGTGGACAGTTCAGAAGCTTTTATTAAGGACATTGAGGGGCTGGAGCGTGTCCAGAGATGGGCAACGAGTCTAGTGAGGGGTCTGGAAACAAGTCTTACGTAGAGCAGCTGAGGGAACTCAAGCTGTTTAGTCTGGAGAAGAGGAGGCTGAGGGGGGACCTTATTGCTCTCTACAACTACCTGAGAGGAGGTTGTAGTGAGGTGGGTGTTGGTCTCTTCTCCCAGGTAGCTATCGATAGGACGAGAGGCAATGGCCTCAAGTTGTGTCAGGGGAGGTTTAGATTGAATGCTAGGAAAAATTTCTTTACAGAAAGAGTAGTCAGGCATTGGAACAGGCTGCCAAGGGAAGTGGTGGAGTCCCCATCCCTGGAGGTGTTAAAAACACGTGTAGATGTGGCGCTTCGGGACATGGTTTAGTAGGAATGGTGGTGTTGGGTGGATGGTTGGACTCGATGATCTTAGAGGTCTTTTCCAACCTATGATTCTATGAATCTATGATTCTATGATTAAACATTGCAACTTCCCAAATACTTACATTCCTCTCCTTTTGCAGCGAGACCCAGGTAGAACATTCATAAAGTGTTTAAGACAAATTTTTAGGCAGTCAGAACAAAAATGAATTTCATAAAAGCACATCAAACTTATATCTTTTGCTGATTTCCGGGTGTCCAGATGGTCAATAGAGACTTGAATGTGTGTGTTTTTATGAATTACTTGTCTCTAGTTGGTTTGTTTTATTTTAATTCAAGAATAATAATCAATTTTCCAGCTATTTTTACTGGATGACAGTAAATCTAGAAGGTATCCTTAATAGTTTTCTAATGACAAAGGGATTTGGGAGGAACAGAGAAACCAGGAAAATTGGAGTAAATGACAATGTTTGCAAGTTTCTTATTGCCATAAATGCTAAATATGAAGATAAGATTATGGAACATTGGGGCCTTTCAGAAATATTTCTGTTCACTGAAGAAAAATCTTCACTGAATCTACTCAGCAGTAGTTCCCCATGACTATGTAACATAGAACTTACTGGATCTGGAAGCAGAACATACTGTGGTATGTACAGATAAAGATGAGGAGTTTGCTTGAATGATATCTTCCTTTTTTGCTTCATATTTGTTAAAATGTACTTGTAGTTTTGTTATAAAAGCTTGATTTTTTTTAACTTAATATCTGAAACCCGGTGCAGGAAATATTTTAAATATACATTAAGTTGTTGAGACAAGGTGAAGTAATAAACATCTTTATTACATGAGAAAATGAAAAGTGGAAGTAAAAAAAAAAGGAAGTGTACTTCCATCACTGAAATGAAGAATGGAAAATGATTTTTGAAAAAAAATTCAAGCCAGAGTAATAAAGTTTATAAGAATTTAACAAAACTGAAAGGGACAAAGTAAAAAATAAACACAACTCTTTCTGGTTATTTTCAGGAGATGTTCCCAAGCCTAATAAGGACAAAGCATCAAAAGAGACTCAAATAAAACAGATCACACCACATTAGTATTTCTGTTGGAAGGACCAAATGTAGTTGCATGGTAATTATTTTCTGGACAGTGTTTGCATATTCTTATTTAGAAATCTGGCAACAGGTAACTGCTGTAAAAAGCATTATTCCTTCTGGCCACTTCAGAAACTCAGTGCAAAACCAGCCTGACTCAGGCTCAGTTTTCTGTGATGGACCTGACAGCCTCCATTGTAAAATTGCAAAACTTGAACTAATGTTTCAGTACAGATAACTAAGCCAACATAGGTTATTATCCCAAACAGTGAAACCTTAAATAAAGTAGTTCTGCTTTCCTACACATTTTCCTTCTTTGCACAGGAAGCTGCATAAACAAAGGTGTCTACATTGAGTACTACACCAACATTTGTCTTCCACACTGAGCTCCGCAGGTGATCACTGGTGGGTGCTTTTTAGTATGGAATTGTCACATTTAGCCCTCTGTCTGGCATGGTTTGTTGCTCTTAAGTCTGCAGTGTAGCTGTCAGCTTACAGCCACAGCAGCGTGGAAAAGGAATAGACTACTGCTAGTAGTGTTAGAGGACCTGCCTTTGTTTTCCTGTATGTACAAGTGTCTTGAAGCAATTCCTATATGCAAATAAAACCTTTAAACAGAAACTTTGGTTTCACAAAATTGTAAGTTCTACCTTAGTGAATACAGTACTTATTAAATTACATCTCCTGAATGGAAGAGACCACTGCTTTGTTTAGATGACATCAGCCTGTAGACTTACTATAGCTTTACTAACAGATGTAGTGGATACAGAAGCCGGAGCCTTGCCAGACTCTTTACTGTACCGTTCTTCCTTCTCTGCCCTGTGGATTTCTATGGGATAGCCAAGAGTGTCAGTAATCTGCAAGTCTGTCACTGAAATCCCACAGCACTGGTAAGTTTTAACTAAAGTAGATGTTACATGGATAGACATAAGCACATCTCTTAAAAGCTTTTCCAGTGTCTGCTATGCCGCATTACACCTCCTGGAAAGCAGATCCATAGCTTTTATAGTGAGTAAATACTGGTTATAGCCCATAGCAAGCTAGGCCCTGAAAATAACTGAGCTGTGTGGAGACAACTTGTTCCTGGAACAATCGGTTCTGACACATCGTGGATGAGTGTATCTTGGCTCGATATAGAGGAGCACTGAAGTTGACTTTACAAGGCAGTGTGCACACAGAATGAAGCCGCATTTAAATTTGCTTAATCCCATAATGTAGTATTAGCATGAATGTGGTATTTGCTTGCCAAGAGTGTGCATGCCACTTCTCTATGGGCACCCTCGAGGCATGTTTCTCAAATTGCAGAGGTTGTTATTAACTATTTTTAGATGTTTAGGCAAACTTACAAAAACTGACAAATGGTGAAAGCATTCTGTAATGTTCTGTGGAGAACTAGAACTGCTACATAGATAACAACAGGGAGTCTGAATCTCACATTAAATTAAGATTTGGACTGAGGAACCATCAGGAGAGTTTGAACATTCCAGTCCCTATCTCACAGCACGGGGAATGTGAAGTTTCTTTGCTCTATCATTTATTCTGGTTGCACCTACAGCTAGCATTGTCTGTGGGGGGAGACTTCATGTGTGTGCAGTAAGACACAGTACATGCTCCAAGCAGCTTGCAATCTCAGGAGCCAAAACAGAAAGGAGGAACGAACTACAGTCTGTAGGAGCAGTCAGTGCATGGTTCTGCGCCATGTCATTAGTTTACTGATCGGTTGCATTTTGATTTGATTTGTGCATTATTTCTTAGGGTTTTTTGGCTCTGTGGCTATTTTTAACTTCCCTTTGAACAGCTGAATACATTATTTAGCAAATGTATTGCAGTTGGAATGCTCTTTCTTGTAACATTTTTTCCTAAGAATATCATTAGATTGAAATTCCTTGCATTGGCAAGCTGCCTGTGGAGCGCTCTCTGTATCTCTTCAAGCTCACTGCTGAGTAGCTCTACCACTGGCTCGGCCTGCTTATCCGCTGTGCCAGTTCTCCTCCCTGCAGCGTTTCCTTGGGCTAGAGGCTGGTGAAGATGGAGGAATGCGATGGAAGAGGAAGCTGAAGGAAGGGAATTGCTGACATGAAGTCCAAAAGCACCCCCTGCACGGTGCTCTGGTGTGGAGCTGCTCGCTTCAGGAATTCCTTTTAGGCCTTCTGCAGCGGGCAGACAGACGGTCGGAAGGAAGGAGGAAGGCCTGAGTGGAGGGCAGGAGGCAGGGGCTTTGCAGGGGTGGGAGGGTTTCATGCTGCGGAGGACGGAACGTGCGCAGATGGTGACCCCAGGTGCCCTGGCCTCTCCCTCTCTTCATCAGGGTTGTGCCAGCCTTGACCAGCATGCAGGGAAGGCGACTGTCACGTGGGGACCTCGGCTGCAAGCCACGCTGTCTGAGGGCTCCCGCTGCATGCCTCTGAGCGTGGCGTAAGGAGCAACGCGCTTGGTTTGGCTGGAGACCTCTCTCTCAGTAAAGTTTTAACACTGGAAATATTCTTTCTCAATGAAATGCAAAGGGATCTTATTCAAAAGCTTCCACAAGTAGGAACGTTTCCGAAATGGTGACTTTCTGCCTTTTTCAACGTGCACAGGTTTAGATTTGGGGTGGGTGTTTTCTGAGGACATGAGCTTCTCACGCTTTCCGTCAGCGAAGGCGGTTTGGGCCAGGCGGATGCGGGACCAGAACGAGTCCGCGCAGAGCCCCAGCGCCAAGGCCTCCCGCTGGGCCCCGGCCAGGCAGAACCCTCCGCAGGGCGGGCGTGGGGACGGTTGTGCTCCCCAGGCTCAGCTGGGCCCGGGCCGAGACCGGGAGAAGAGCAAGGCTTGCGCTCAAGTGATCGCCTTCAGTGCTCTCCTCCCGCCCTGAGGTGCCTGGTGCGGCCGGGGCCTGCCTGCAGCGTCGGGCCTGTCAGGCCGGCCACGCCTCGTCATCAGGGTGGCAACGCCTTGTGCCGGGAGCGTGTTGTGGGCTTGTACAAACCTGTGTTTTCCTAATAGTGGGATTAAAAGGAGATTAGGATTGTTCTGTGAGCGTCAGCCTGTGAACCCTGGGGGAGGACAGTTCTTCCCTCTTGTGCTTCTCAGCAGGCACGCTGCTGCTCTGGCCCGCCTCTCAGCCAGGTCAGTGAAGAGACCTTAGGCTGAAATGCTGCTGAAGACGTAGTTTGAACTCCAGCCATTGGCTGTAATGTGGTAACATCTAAATCCCTCTTTTTTCCTTTCAAAAAATCTGTGGGTGGGTTGCGTGAAAATTGGTGAATTTTTCTTCTCAAAGCTGTACCACACTGAAATCTAAATGGTCTGTTTAAGGGAATGGAATGTGTTGATATTTAATTGTGATTTAAGTTTGATCAGTTAAATCACTCCTAGGACAACAAAAGCAACTCTAAATTAATGTATGGGTTGCCCCACTCTTCCACTCTTGTATTCATTTTGACTATGGCTTACTGTGTGAACTTCATAATAGCACTTCAGAAAAATATGTTTCCTCTTTTTCCAGGTTTATACATATATCTGTACATGCGCAATGCAAAAATACATTCTGTGCATGAATTTTAGAATCATAGAATCATAGAATTGTTTAGGTTGGAGGAGTCCTTCAAGATCATCTAGTCCGACCATTAATGTAACACTGTCCATTCCACCACTAAACCATGTCCCTAAGCTCTGCATCTACATGTCTTTTAAACACCTCCAGGGATGGGGACTCCACCACTTGCCTGGGCAGCCTGTTCCAATGCCTGACCACTCTTTCAGTAAAGAAATTTTTCCTAATATCTAATCTAAATCTCCCCTGACACAACTTGAGGCCATTGCCTCTCATCCTATCGATAGCTACCTGGGAGAAGAGACCAACACCCACCTCACTACAACCTCCTCTCAGGTAGTTGTAGAGAGCAATAAGGGCCCCCCTCAGCCTTCTCTTCTCCAGACTAAACAGCCCCAGCTCCCTCAGCCACTCCTCATAAGACTTGTTCTCCAGACCCCTCACCAGCCTCGTTGCCCTTCTCTGGACACGCTCCAGCACCTCAATGTCTTTTTTGTAGTGAGGGGCCCAAAACTGAACACAGTACTCCAGGTGTGGCCTCACCAGTGCCAAGTACAGGGGCACGATCACCTCCCTACTCCTGCTGGCCACACTATTGATACAAGCCAGGATGCCGCTGGCCTTCTTGGCCACCTGGGCACACTGCTGGCTCATGTTCAGCCGGCTGTCGACCAACACCCCAAGGTCCTTTTCCTCCAGGCAGCTTTCCAGCCACTCTTCCCCGAGCCTGTAGCATTGCATGGGGTTGTTGTGACCCAAGTGCAGGACCAGGCACTTGGCCTTATTGAACCTCATCCAGTTGGCCTCAGCCCGTTCATCCAGCCTGTCCAGATCCCTCTGCAGAGCCTTCCTACCCTCAAGCAGATCGACACTCCTGCCCAATTTGGTGTCATCTGCAAAATTCCTGAGGGAGCACTCAATCCCTTCATCCAGATCACTGATAAAGATACTAAACAAGACCAGACCCACAACTGAGTTCTGGGGAACACCACTTATGACTGGCCAACAGCTGGATTTAACTCCATTCACCACAGTTCTTTGGACCCGGCCATCCAGCCATTTTTTTACCTAGCAAAGTGTACCCCCATCCAAAGCATGGGAAGCTAGTTTCTCCAGGAGGATGCTGTGGGAAAGAATGTCAAAGTCCTTACTAAAGTCCATGTAGACAATATCCACAGCCTTTCCCTCATCCACTAGCCAGGTCACCTGGTCATAGAAGGAGATCAGGTTGGTGATGCAGAACAGGTGCAGTTTGTAATTAAACATGAAGTCTCAGTACCCTTACTGGTGAAGTGGGAGGTGGCAGAACTGTGCTGTGGTCCCATTCTCGCCTGCCTGAGTCTTGTTCCTTATAAGGAAAGGTGGAAGGTAAGTTTCAACAGAGGGCTTGAGAAAAACTCCCAAGTCTTGCAGTTCAGCCAAGCCCAGGATATCCCTGAGGTACTTCAGGTTAATTTGGCAAGGACATTGTAAAAAAATGTACTGATTTTTTTGATTTAGATACTTTTTCATTCTGTAAAATGAAAACTAAATATTACATGTTACCAGGATTATTTACTAAAGGCACCTCTTTCAGTTAAATCAATAATGAATACGTCTGGCAGACTGTATGCGGTAGCATTAAATTTCACCCACGTTCACTATTTAATAAGGTAGTATAAGGTGAGAATTTCCACAAAGATGTGGTTGTGCTGAGGTGGGCATGAGAATGAAAAGCAAAGACATTAGGAAGACCTGTAAAACAGTACCTGTATAGTGAACTGTCTTCGTAACTGTGTCACACTTAAAAAGAGCCCATTTTTGAGTGGGTATGTGTCTTGCTGCCAGCTTAGTTTGGAAGATCTTCACCTAGAAGCCTTACTCTGTTCCCTGAGGTCAGATAGATCCTTTTGTAAAGTCTGGGATCAGATGACATAGTACTAAAATATGTTGCCTGTGTGGAACCAATCGCTTCACAGCTCATTGTTTAATTGACATTTTATGTCCAGTTGCCAAGCCAAAGGTGTAGCTTGATCTACAGCTTAAACTATAAAAACTCAAGAGTCATGGCAAAATACTAGGTAAGGGAGAGTGTCAAGATACATGTGAGGTTAAAAGGCAATGGAGTGCTCTTTACTAGTGTGGTATCTTGTTTTAAGAGGGAATTCTAAAATGTGCTTGTTCTGCTGTAATTGACGCATATTAAATATACAGTGCTTACTTAAAATTCTAATGCGAAATGCCTCTCACTTGATAGGGGCAATTCAATTAGCAGATTTTGCTCTTCTTAGATGAAAGTTTTTTTCAGATCTTTGACATCTAGGAACATTGTCTTTAGGTACTGGTAACTAACTGGTATGTGAGTAACCAAGGCAGTGCCTTACAGTTGCTCATCAAAAGAATCTGGATATCAAAAGCCAAGGGGTTATAGGGAGAGATGCTCATGCAGACTTTTCTTCTGGTGCATGTTTATTGTTAAGGCTTGATTTATTTATTTAAATTCTTTTCGGTACTGGTCAAAGCCAGTGGCTGTTTTAGTATTTCTTTTTGTATGAGCAGAAACAGCTCCTAATAAGAAAGAATGAAAGACAAAAGTTATGAAATAGGAGTCATATTTTACAGAGCAAATAAGCTCTGCCTGCTTGTGGATTTTAATATGCTGCACTAGCAATGCAGTAGGCTTACCTATCAAATCATAAATAAAGGATGAAAGAGGTCCAGGAAAAAATACCATGCTTTAGCAGTTAATTTCTTCATCTTTCTGAGTAGCACAAAATTTTTCTTGGGATCTGGAAGGCAAACTAAGAATTTAAAAAATAAAAATTTTAAAGTCTCAAGCCCAAATGAAGGATATTGCAAGGCAGAAGAGCACAGGAATGTGAGGCATCAGCATACTTTGGACTAAAGGGAATCAACATAAGAAGATAAGGACATTACAGAAACTCTAAATGGCTAGTTTGACTGGACTTTAGGGAATGGGAAGATAAGAAAATGTACACTGCAGACGTGCTGCTTGATGGCTAGTGTTACAGGTTATAAAAATAGGACACTTTCAGACACAGAAAAGGACAAGTGATTTCAATTGTAATGAATCACTGAAGCTGGATTGTATTTATTTGAGAATTCTGAAAATAGTTATATGTGAAGTGACTAAGCTGCTAAGAATAATGCTCAGTTTATCATTAAAACTAACTGTTATACTTGGAGATTGAACTGTAGGAAATACCTCACTTTTTGTTTTTAAATAACTGAAATCCTTGGAATGATAAGGTAGTGAATCTATCTTTAAAAAGTAGCCAGTGGAAAAATGACCTAGCTGAGCATGGCATGCATAGCTTCTACAAAAAAGGATTTAGGTAAACAGGTCTATGAACTCACTAAACATTAGTAGAGGTTTCTGAGGATTTTAGCAAAAGATTGCCAGACGCAATAGGTGATATATACGAATGGCAATTAAATAGCTGCGTGAGGGGAAATCAAAGATCCAAATTCCAGAATTGGTCTGCACTAATCGTGTGTCTGCACATGGGGTAACTTAAGTTGAGCTTGAAAGTTTGTTATTTTTACAGAAAACAGACATTAAATACATATTTGAAATAATTGCATGTATTGATTTTGGTTATTTGTTATGTCTTAGCTGGAGATTCAAAAATGCAGAAGTCAAAGAGGAAATCCTGGGAATACCATGTTTTAGCAGCTAACTAAGGTGTGTAGCATGTCCTTTGACAGATTAAATAGTGGATTTCACTTACAGTATAGGGTATGAGCTGAAGCTTGGTGAAGTCAGGGGAATTTTAGTTTGTTATTATGGCAGCAAGGAAAGTACTGTCAAAAGAAAAAGGAATTCTGTTTGTACCTCACCGCCACTGTGTAACAGTGCTACACTTGGTTGGAAAGAAACTGCAAGTATTGTTGTTTCAGTTGGCAAATAGGGGTAATGAACTGTGTGCAACTTCAACATGACAGATGATTTGAAATAGAAAGACTACCCAAATGTGTTACCAAACTTGATAGCATAAGATACGTGGAGTGTTAGGCTGTATCTGTTTAAGTAACAGATTTTCACAGGAGAAGATAACTGTTTCTTGTCTTCTGTGTTCTCCTCGAACAGAGTTCAAAGGACTGATTTCCTTCTGGTTCTCAACAGAGATCACGAGGTTTTGAATAATGGTGTTTTTATATATTTTTAAAAATCAAAGAGTTGTTCTTCATTTTCTCTTGAACTAAGGAATAGTCACTAAAGTGCAACTTGTAAAAATGAAGAGGAAAAAATAATGTTTTTTTAAAAAATTTACATCTAGCTTGTTTTATGTGTTACTTAATGCCAAATGTTAGTATGCTTATTCGACATGAACTGACCAGTGACTATATGTGAGGCTAATTTGATGCACATCTTTCTGATTATGGTGTAATTTTGCTGACACTTAGGAGTCATGAAAAGTCATAATGTGTTAATATGTTCTAAGAAGACTAAATCTGGCAACATTTTTCTAAAACTAAAAATACTCTTGGTCATTTATGAAAATATCTGTCATTAAAAATTGAGACACTTTAAATTTTCATCAGTTATGTTGGAATACTTACCTTGGAGTTGATTTTCATTTGATGTAGTCATTCACATTGCATTCGGTTTGCCTATTTGTTTCCTTCTCTCAAACCTTTTTGTTACTTAAATGGGCTCTTCCTTTGTAAAACTGCTGTGGTCTTTATAATGGGGACTTTTGTTTCTTTCCATAGTGAAGGGAAGTCAGAAGTGTGAGCTGAATTGCCGTGCGATAGGCTACCGCTTCTATGTGAGACAAGCTGAAAAGGTGATAGATGGGACACCCTGTGACCAAAATGGAACTTCAATCTGTGTGGCAGGGCAGTGCAAGGTAAGGCTACTCTCTCTAGTAGGTTCGCCTCTACACTGTCTATGCCATAGTTAATTTCTGTAAGAGGTTGCTATACTGTACCTGTGAAATGGTGTCTTGTCCTGATCGTGTTGAAGATGTCTCTGCTCATTGCAGGGCAGTTGGACTCTGTGACCTTTAAAGGTCCCTTCCAACCCAAACTAGTCTACAATTCTGTAACTTCTCTCTTTTTTTTTTTTTTTTGTAAAGTTGGTGTGAAAAATTAAACTGTTACTATTATAGATTTTATTTCTTAACTAATGTTTCTGTATGTTGTTGAGAACAAACTACGGAATGCTGAAAGGGTGGATTCAGAAGGTGTTCTGGCCACAATTAAGGTGACTTCCAGTGAGTTTTTTCCACAAATGTAGCTTTCTACAGAAGACATTCTATGAAAGAGCCAGAACAAAAAGACTGGAAGCTTAAATAAGAGAGAAATAGAATATATTTCTTTGATTAAACTGGAGATTTTTTTTTCAGTCTGCAACATAATGGTTTATTCAGTTATGTGTTTATTTGATTACTTTTTAGCTGGTGTTAGTGTAACTTTTGTGATTGGTCCATGTTTGCTGTTTTTAAGAACTGGGTCTTACTGCCTGTCCATTTAGTAGGCAGTGATGTTCTCTTAGAAAATATGGGAGTGAATGGTTATTTTTCAAGGGTTCAGAAAGAGCTACTGTGTTGACTTTTTGCAGTCTGTTTTGTAGCTTCCCTTTGTAATGAATAAATACACTTTTTTCTGCAAATTGGTAGCAATTTTAAACAAAATGTAACGGTGTGTAGAAAACAAAAGTAATTTTTCAGGTAAGGTTGATCAAAGAAATAAATTCCTAGCAAGGGTCATTTGCCACTTGGCTGATGTTTCCCATATATGTTGCCAAAAGAAGCAGAATTGGGTCAGATGTGACTCATGAACACAAATATTGAAAGGTCAAATTCAGTTTAAATAGTTGGTTCGCCAGAGGAAATCATTCATGAATACAGCCTTTTCCTCTGCATGTCCCGATTCCTCTTACTTGTGCGCATCTGGACAACGCCATATATGTTTCTGTTCGATATTTCTTAGTGCAAGCAAAGCCATAGCTTTGAATTTCCTTTTAGATGATAGATCTGTGTGAAGTTGATTGTTCTTTAAAGGTTTTCTTGATCTCAAACCAATTCAGAAAGGGCCAGCAATTTGTTTTATTTACAGTTCTGATTTATGACTCAGAAAACTGAAAAATAGTTTTAGTATACCAGCTGTTGTATTTTCCCAGTACTGTGCAATTGCAGAAGCATATACTGATACATTCATCTTGGAGGTCTGGGTTAGAAGGAAAGGCACTGTTCAGCAGGCTAGCAGGAAAGTGTTCTGAATTCTGCAAATCGGCCATTGCCTGTGTAGAATGTCAATTCCCGAAGCTGCGTATAAACAAACAACAGGTTGTGAATCCTTACTGTGAAAATGTAACGTGGCATTCATAGAACTGTAGAATAATTGAGGTTGTAACGTAGTGGGAAGGTCATGTAGTTCAACACCCTACTCAGAACAGGGCCCGTTGTTTCAGATAGCTATCATGGTCTTTTCCAGGTTGAGTTTTGAACCTGTTCCAGCGTCTGAGCACCATCGTGGTGGAATCCTTTTCCTCGTATTCGAGTGAAATTCCCTGTATTGCAGTTTGTGCCCTTGGTCTCTCAACCTAGCACTGCACATCTCTGAGAATCTGAATCCATCTGCTCTGTTACCCTCCCAGTAAGATCTTCCCTTCGCCTTCCTGTTAGGGAAGGTATTCCTAGGCTGTAGTGGTTTTTTTGGTTTGAGTCACCCCCCCCACTCCCCCTTTCTTTTTTCCTATGGTCTTGAAAACGCAGACCTAAAAATCAAAATCTCAGTGTCTATTTAAACTGTTCCTCAGTGCTCAGTGATGCAGTCGATCTTTCTTACAGAGTTAAACAGAACCAGTGCTGTACTGGTGCTCAGTGCCTTATAGGCAATAAATTGCCATGAGAAAGCTGAGATAAAGCAGGTAAAGACACTTCTTATTCTGTGCACTTTGTAGTGGTTCTCACTACAGCAAAGTAGAATGAGAGTGTGAGTTGGGAGAATTTGAGGGAGTTGACACAGTCCTCATATGCAGTAGTATTAACTGCACTTGTGCGGAGGGCTGAACATGGAGGCTTTGGGAGACACATCTAGATAAAACGTTAAAAGGTTTGTATTTTTCTTCTGATGAGGAACTCAGTTCAGACATTTTCCAGCTTCTTGTAATTAGTTCTTTTGATCTGTAGTGATTTACTCCTTATTCATTACTTGCAACCTCAGTAAAATGGTAAGGTGGATGTCAGCTGAAAGAGACTTGACCTGTTTGACCAATGCAATGGTTACATTGAGATTTTGTGTGTGTGTAAACCCAGCTCCACTTTTCTTTGTTTCAAAGTTTTGAGTTAGTATTTGAGGGAGTACTCAGGGACACATACATGTCAAACTAAAGAAAAATACAGTATTACAGTTTCACAGTGCTTCAAAGCACTGTCATTATTGACTCAGTTATTCTTTTTTCAGCGATTTCCATAGTTCAAGATTAGAAAGTCAGTGCTACATCTTTGGTGAAACTTTACATCTAAATAGTCAATAGCATGTTTGCGTTTGAGGGAAGTTGATAAAGTTGTATCAGATGAGATACGCTTCATTCTTCTTCTTAAAAGTACTTCATGTTTCAGGACAGATTAATCTATTAAAATTACTTATCTTGTTACTTTTTTTATCTGTTCTATATGTAAAATCTCATGTTCCCTGTGATTTAAGGATGAATAAATCTGATACACTAATGAATATTAAGTTGCGTATATTACCTGTCTTCTTGGACTCTGAGACTTTGTATCCCACTTATGTAGGAATCAAAACTATTAAAAATAAATAAAATAATATTACATAACAGTGATACTATACACTGTAGAGTGAACATGGATGTAGCTGAAGGATGTAATAATTAGAGAATGAAGTAATTTAAGTTTTATACTGTCAGATGCTTAAGAGAATATTTTTCTGAAAAGTTGTCAGTATTTACAGTTAACTGAAAATATTTCTCAAGTGATGAACCTTCTTCAAATCTTTGTAGTGGTTAACTATTTGCTAACTGTACTTTTTGGGTTTGTTTTTTTTAAGTCTGATAGTTTAAGAGTCTAATGACGAATTTATGGTCTCTATCACCCTCTGTTGGACATTTTGCTGCTTAACCTGAACAAGAATACCCTTGTGTTAAAAAACGTGTTCTGTTTCATTCCCAAGACCATTGTTTCTGGGTAGTATTTTCAAGTTACCTTATTCTTAGAAACCAAAGATGAAACATGTTTCTGTAATAAAAATGAAGTAGAAATCAAATAAAGAATACCACAGAGACAGGTTTACCTTCATCTGAAATAAAAATGAAACATGTATGAAGTAAGGTATTTCTCACTTCTCACTTTTTAACCATTTAAAATGTTATATAAGGCAACCACAGGTAACATGAGTTAGAAGTTAGTAGGTAATGCAGGTTGGTGGGGACGAGATCGCGGAGAGAGGTCCCAAGGCCATCAAAAGGGACTTCAGGGCACTGTCAGGGGCACAGGTGGTGTTTTACTCAATCCCATCAGTGGTAGGGAACAGCACTGAAAGGGGCAGGAAAACTCACCTGGTTAACAAATGGCTCAGGGACTGGTGCCATCGGTCAAATTTTGGCTTCTTTGATCATGGGGAGGTGTACACTGCACCGGGCCTGCTGGCGACAGACGGAGTGCAGCTATCTCAAAGGGGAAAAAGGATTCTTGGCCATGAGCTGGCGGGGCTCATTGAGAGGGCTTTAAACTAGATTCGAAAGGGGAAGGGGACATGGCCCACCTCAGTAGGGATGAGCCCAGGCTTGGCGTGCCAGGGTCAGGGCTGAGATTGACAGCCCAGCTCAAGTGTGTTTACACCAACGCACTTAGCATGGGCAATAAACAGGAGGAGCTGGAAGCCATTATACAGCAGGAGGGCTACGACTTGGTCGCCATCACAAAAACGTGGTGGGACAACTCACATGACTGGCATGCTGTCATGGATGGCTGCAGACTCTTTAGGAAAGACAGGCCAACAAGGAGAGGTGGTGGACTTGCTCTATATGTGAGGGAGCAACTGGAATGCATTGAGCTTTTCCTGGGGACAGAAGAACAAGTTGAGAGCTTATGGGTTAGAATTAAGGGACAGGCTCACAAGGGTGACATTACTGTGGGTGTGTACTACAGGCCACCTGACCAGGAGGAGGAAGTTGTCCAGTCTCACAGTCACAGGCCCTGGTTCTCGTGGGGGACTTCAACCACCCTGCCATCAGCTGGGAAGACCATACAGCTAGGCATTTGCAATCCAGGAGGTTCCTACAGAGCATCGATGATAACTTTCTGATGCAAGTGGTGGAGGAAGCAACAAGGAAAGGCACTCTGCTGGACCTTGTATTAACAAACAAGGAGGGACTGTTTGAGGATGTGAAGGTCACAGGTAGACACGGCTGCAGTGACCATGAAATGGTGGAGTTCAGGATCCTGCATGGAGGAAGCAGGGTGATAAGTAGGATCAAAACCTTGGACCTCAGGAGGGCTAACTTTGGCCTCTCCAAGGAGCTACTGGGAGGAATCCCGTGGGCCAGGGCTCTTGAAGGCAGGGGCGTCCAAGAGTGCTGGTCGCTGTTTAAATATCACTTCCTCCACGCTCCGGATTGGTGCATCCCCCTGAGAAAGAAATCTAGCAAAGGAGGCAGGAGACCTGCATGGTTGAACAAGGAGCTTCTAGCGGAGCTCGGGTGGAAGAGGAAGGTCCATGGAATGTGGAAAGAGGGACAGGCCACTTGGGAAGAATACAGGAATGTGGTCAGAGTGTGCAGGGATGCGACAAGGAAGGCCAAGGCCCATCTGGAATTGAAGCTGGCAAGGGATGTCAAAAACAACAAGAAGGGCTTCTTCAACTACATCAGCAGCAAAAGGAAGGCTAGGGACAATGTGGGGCCGCTGCTGAATGAGGCGGGGGTCCTGGTGACGGAGGATACGGAGAAGGCAGAGCTACTGAATGCCTTTTTTGCTTCAGTCTTCAGTGCCAAGGCAGGCCCTCAGGAATCCCAGGCCCCGGAGTTAAGAGAAGCAGCCCACAGAGAGGGTGACTTTCCCCTGGTCGAGGAGGACTGTGTGAGGGATAGCTTAAGTGGTCTGGATGTCCACAAATCCATGGGCCCCGATGGAATGCACCCACGAGTGCTGAGGGAGCTGGCGGATGTCATTGCTGAGCCACTCTCCATCATCTTTGAGAGGTCCTGGAGGACAGGAGAGGTGTCCGAGGTCTGGAGAAAGGCCAATGTCACTCCAGTCTTCAAAAAGGGCAAGAAGGAGGACCCAGGGAACTACAGGCCGGTCAGCCTCACCTCCATCCCAGGAAAGGTGATGGAGCAGTTTATCCTGGAGGTCATCATCAAGCAAGTGGAAGAAAAGAAGGTTATCAGGAGTAGTCAGCATGGATTCACCAAGGGGAAATCATGCCTGACCAATCTGATAGCTTTCTACGATGACATGACTGGCTGGGTAGACGAAGGGAGAGCCGTGGATGTTGTCTACCTTGACTTCAGCAAGGCTTTCGACACAGTCTCCCATGATATCCTCCTAGGGAAGCTGAGGAAGTGTGGGCTGGATGAGTGGTCGGTGAAGTGGGCTGAGAACTGGCTGAATGGCAGAGCTCAGAGGGTTGTCATCAGCGGCGCTGAGTCTAGTTGGAGGCTGGTGACAAGTGGTGTCCCCCAGGGGTCAGTACTGGGCCCAGTCTTGTTTAACTTCTTCATCAACGACCTGGATGAAGAGTTAGAATGTACCCTCAGCAAGTTTGCTGACGACACCAAACTGGGAGGAGTGGTGGATACACCAGAAGGCTGTGCTGCCATTCAGCGTGACCTGGATAGGCTGGAAAGCTGGGCAGAGAGGAACCTGATGAGGTTCAACAAGGGCAAGTGCAGGGTCCTGCACCTGGGGAGGAACAACCCCATGCACCAGTACAGGCTTGGGGTGGACCTGCTGGAGAGCAGCTCTGCGGAGAGGGACCTGGGTGTCCTGGTGGACGACAGGTTGACCATGAGCCAGCAGTGTGCCCTGGCTGCCAAGAAAGCCAATGGGATCCTGGGATGCATTAGGAGGAGTGTAGCCAGCAGGACGAGGGAGGTTCTCCTTCCCCTCTACACTGCCCTGGTGAGGCCTCATCTGGAGTACTGTGTCCAGTTCTGGGCTCCCCAGTCCAAGAAAGATGAGGAGCTACTGGAGAGAGTCCAGCGGAGGGCTGCGAGGATGAGGAGGGGACTGGAGCATCTCTCCTATGAGGAGAGGCTGAGGGAGCTGGGCTTGTTCAGCCTGAAGAAGAGAAGGCAGCGAGGGGACCTAATAAATGCTTGTAAATATCTGAAGGGTGGGTGTCAGGAGGATGGGACCAGACTCTTTTCAGTGGTGCCCAGTGACAGGACAAGGGGCAATGGGTACAAAGTGAAGCATAGGAAGTTCCGTCTGAACATGAGGAAGAACTTCTTCACTCTGAGGGTGACGGAGCCATGGAACAGGCTGCCCAGGGAGGTTGTGGAGTCTCCTTCTCTGGAGATATTCAAGACCCACCTGGATAAGGTCCTGTGCAGCCTGCTGTAGGTGACCCTGCTTCGGCAGGGGGGTTGGACTAGATGACCCACAGAGGTCCCTTCCAACCCCTACCATGCTGTGATTCTGTGATTCTTAATATATAAAATGCAGTCACACCTGTTAACACTGAAAATGCATTAAAAAGAAGTTTTGTCTTAACGTCAAAACCAGAATGTTTAATATATTAATTCTCTCATTTTTGAGTTGTTAACCAATGTAAGATAGAATAGCCTTTTAAAACTGAAGTATTATTTAATCTTATCAGCAAAGATAATCTATAGCATAAGAGAAGATTTTGAAAACAGTAGTATGTACAAAAGTCCTTCTTAAAGCCTGGTTGCTGTGGCCATTACAATATCATGCAGGAAGGTTAGAACAACAGTGTGTTTCTGAGTCCCTCTGAACAGCATCCCAGTAACCATTTCCTTGCTTCCAGAGAGTGTCTTTTTTCACCGCTTGCTGTTCTTTTGTTCAGCTGGCCCTGAGTTGGAAGTAAAAACTTTGTAACTTGTCCAGCACAAGAGGTCATATGTAAAGGCTCATTTTTATACATAGTCCTCTAACAAGACTTAAGAAATTCTTATGATGAAATCTCCTAATTTGTTTGTTGTTTTTTTTCACTTTCTTATTTGACTGTGACATTGCAATAACTGGCACATATAATAATGCAAGTACTACAAAATAGCTCACTCGTCATTGAAATGCTTATGTACTTCCTGGCCTAGACTAGACTCTGAAATCTAATTAAATGAAACCTTTTTAAAGCAATTAAATATTTTTAAAATAACACTAGGCAAAATAGGAGGAACTGGATGATATTCTACCCATACAGAAGAAAGAAGTATAAAAATGATCTTGATAATCAGTTTTATTGTTTCTGTGTAAAATTGTTTTTCTGCACATTTGGACATTGTTCTTTCTGCTGGATTTCAGAAAGTGAATGAACTTTTCCTTTGGCTGTTCTATAGAATTCCACTTTTATTTTTTGAAAATTTTTATTTAGTGCCACGGCTGGTTATTGCTAATAGGTTTGGAATATGTTTCAGTATTATTGAGTATGTATCATTTGTTTTAATACATTTGCTACCCCTTTCCTAACTCTAAATTTTCACAGTGCTGTTAAGTTAAAGAATGCCTACAAATGAGGCTTCTTCAACTTGCTGTTTAGCCAGAATTGCGTGTTTACTTGTTCGGAGAATTTTTTTCTTCTTGTTTTAAATCAGTGTACCTTTTTATTTCTTCCGAGCCATTGGGCTGATCCTACTCAGTAACTTTTAAGTTTAGAAGAAAAATGCAAGTAGAATATTGAGGAGGTTTTAATGAATAAAGCGAAGTATGAGGAAAGAATGCTCTTAATAATTTTGGCCTTGACCATAGTTTACTAAATGTATGTATAGGGAAGTACATTGCATGCATTTTTTGTACACATCTAGGACACTTCTGCTAGAAGGAGTCTTTCCCAATACTTGGGCAGGTGCGAGCACTGACTCACTGTATTTTTGGAGACAGAAAGAGGGTGATTTGTGAGCTGTGAAGCAAATTGGTTTTGCAGAGATGTTAGTTACCACGCGGTGGCGCACTTTACAAAAATATTATTTAGCATTTCACAAAACTTCGAGTGGGAACTGTAGATATCTTTTAAAGATACCTGAAACAACTATTGTCTCTCTCCCGATTTTTATATTACATTTTCTCTTGCATCATAGTTTATTTTCATCTTCCAGTTAACTTCTGAAGTTAACTGAAAATGTCTCAGCAGTTTTAAAAATGCACACAGTGAGTAACTTGAGCAACAAAATGATTGCAGTAGAGATTTTACTTGCCTCTTAAAAAAAAAATTGCATCAGATACTGAAATCCTTGCAAACTTTATAGGGAGGTAACTGAAGTCAGCTATAGGAAGCATAACCAAGCATGCTAAATCTCCATCAGAAAAACATGACGAGGCAAGGAGCTCCCATTTGGAACCCTGCTGGCATGCACTTGTGTCCAGGTAGCAGAACTATAGGTGGCATTACTTTTTTAAGTTAAGGAACTCTTAATGACTGTAGGATCAGAGTAACAGATCATAATGGTGAGAACTATGTACTTTCCATCAGTTAGGGTTGTTACCATAACTCGTACATGTTGAAATATAGAGTAGTCCTGTGGTTGTTCTTGTAAGGGTAAAGAAACTGTTTTCTGTAGGAATCTCAGCTTACTTGTGTAATGTTGATTGTCTACGCTGAAAAAAGGATCTGGGGTGGATTTGGGTGTTTTGTGTGTGTGTGTGTGTGTGCGCGCGATTTCTTAAAGTTGGAGCCAGACTTTGCTCCTTTGTCTGTCCTCTTCTGTTTAGTTTGTAGGTTCTTCTGAGGAAGTACTGTACAGTGCTAGATGCCGTGAAGCTTTTCTTCTTGTTCCTTAGGCATTACAGTGTTATTTTTTATCAATAATAATGTAAGGAAGAGCCTAATATGTGGATTAATATAGCAGAAGCAAGGGCACATGGATGTCTACATCTGTCCTTCAGCTGAATTCCAGAAAATATTTGTGGTTGCTGGTTCATCTTGGTTGGATTCTCAGAAGAGGGGTGGTATTCTTCACTGCAAAGGAATTTTGTAAAGCTCTGTGTCTTCAGATGTGAAGAATTTGAAAGCAGTCTGAGAAACCACATGAAGTATTGGTCTGTGCCTCAGTGGTATGCTCTGGCCATCAGTACTTTGGTATTAGCCTAATTAGCACAAAGGTGAGTGAAGATTGGTGTCAAGCGTTGTTTGTATTTGAGGAGGACCAATGTAATCAACCTGTTGTTTCTAGTTATTTGACCCCATCCTAAAAGTGGGCCTTGAACTAGTGAATTCCTTGTGTTGTTTTTACCATGGGAGCTGCCATGTTAAGAAGCAGCGTGCTGCAGAGAATTGTCACCAAGGCTTTGCCCAGGATGTGATCACACACAGGATATGCTCTATGGAAGTGGAGAACTAGGTTATGGAGCCTAATAGCATTCAATACTGAAATGCATTTCAGAATCAAATGAAAATTAAATCTCTAGTTTCTTAATATTCTAGGCTTGCTTTTTTTCTTATTCTTTATTTGATTTCTATCAATAGTAGCTGAGGGACACCATGCTGTGAGCTCAAGACCTTTTCAAGGAGCAGGTAGGATGCATTCAAAGAGGCAAAAATCGCATTATGCCAGATCTTTATTTAGTTTTGCTCACACTGTGTATGGAGCCTCTGTTGGAGGCTTTCTCTTTCAATGAAAAATGGTTGTTCTGTAAAACACATCATAAAAGTGAAAAATTATAGTTACAATAGATTGTGCTCCTCTCCTCTCTGCTTTTTCGTATATACTGTTATAATTTCTTGGCTGCTGGAAATAGGACTTGTCGTTGTTTCTCTTCATAATGACTTGCTAATGCCAAGCATTGCATTGGGAAACACCTGCCTGGCATTAATAAGGTGTTAATGGAAGAAGCAGGTTCCTGGGAGCTAAGAAATAACTCCTTTTGCCACTTCTTCCCTTTGCTTGCATAGTTTTCTGTTAAATGTTTTACAGAGAATAAGTGAGCCTCTGTAAGGTTTCTTGACCTCACTGTCTAAAAAGTCTTTCTGCCTTTCTCCATTTATAAAGCAACACTAAAATTTTTTGGGGGATATGATCTTTGGCCATGACCTAATTTAAGTTGCTTCTGATAGCTGATACACAGGAGGTGCAATCGCTGCACGTAAAAGATACTGAAAGGATAACTTTACTGCCTTTGAACTGAGCTAAAACTGATGTAAAATCTGATGATAGGAAATCGTGGATAGCAAAGCATCTAGTCAGTTAAGTTCAAACAAAATGAGTGAGCACTAGATCTGTATATTTGTTCTTCTCCCCTTGTCTATCAGCCTCTTGTCCTGAGAAGACCTCATAATGCAAAGGGTGGAGCTCCTCACTCTTCCAAGAAGCTGCTATCGAAACCTGTAGTTCTGCACTCTCTAGTCTCATTACTAATAACCCAGTGATACAGATGTTATAAGGGTCAGATGTTACAATGGCATTTAACATTTTTATCCAGCCATATAATACAGCATTGATGCTAGTGCTGTCTTTTGAGGTTTTTCCTCCCAGTTTTAAGCAAGTTATGGGAGGACAAACAGTTTTTGATTCAGTTTAAGTTAATGCAGTATAGGTATGGAATAAAACCCACTGAAATAACTTTACTCAGGCATGAAAGTTTTTAATAAATTTAATTTAATGAGAATGAATTTGTAGAAGATCCGCATGTCATAATTGTGTACATAACCTTTTTTTTTTTTTGCTCCCACACTTGGAACACCAAAGTGAGATTTCACTGCTTTATTGAACTACAGCTTGACAAGAAACTTATGAAAAGACACAACATAGTTCAACAACATTAAAATTTGGCTTACGGCTCAAAGTACTGGAGAAAAATGTTGTCACTGTACGTTAAAATGTTTTCACCAGAGCTTCTGGGAAAAAGTGAAATAAAATACTTATGCTGGAAAAAGCCTGATTAAAGAGACTTTTTTCTTAAGTGATAAAAAATTCCAGTGTCAAATACCTGAGGTAAAATCTCAGTCTTGAAAAATGTCCTAACCAGTATTAAAAAAAATTAAATGCTTTGAAAAATTTTGTTTATCATTTCAAGTTCCATAGCATATCAATAGATTGTGTAATTAAGCTTAACTGATGCTTATAATTGTATGAAATATATTCTTTCTTTAGATCAAATTATTTAGATAATTTTCTTCAATGGCAAAGAGCAAACAGCTTGCTTGTGTAACTCTGAAGATTTAAAAAATAAAGTACTAGCACTAATTATATCTTATTGCTATAGTGTTATGCAATTATACAAAAATAAAATGAAGTTAAAAATGTAAAATTTGAAAAAAAACCTAAACAAAACCCAAACAAAATCTAAAATGGCTTTACAGAATGTCTTCATTCTAAAATGTTTTTTAACTGCTTTTAATATTCTGCAAAGCATATTGCCTGGAAAATGTTTGCTTTACTCCAGTTTGGAGCAAAAACATACGCTGAAGCGCACCACAGAAAGGCTAATCCAAATTCTGATTATCTCTACGCTCCACTCAGTGTCTCTGCTTTCCTGTCAAATGTAGTCAGTAATGTCCAACTGGCCTATCTGAAGCAGCTTGAGACATAGGAAAGTAAAGGAGTTGTGTGTAGCTTTAATTTGTTCTTATTTCTGCAATTCTTTTTAACATGTATTTTGCAGGTTCAGATGTCTTTGTAAAAAGGTAGAATGTAATCCTTAGTCTGCAGTATGCGTCTGTCTTCATAGGTTGGCTAACAGTGTTAGACGATACACACCAGCTTGGAGCTTTATTGTATCACTACAAAAATAGTTCTGAAAGCAAGTGCTACTAACGCTAATGATTATAGAGTATCACAATTTTGGAATCTTACTACATTTGAAGTACTCTTTTCTCTGAACTAGTTTCAAAATAATACATTTGAAAAAAAAATCCAAAATTAAAAATTTCAAAGTTTTCAAGAATGCTTGAGATACTAATGGAGTAGAAAACAAAACTGGTGTATGTTGCTGGGCCTTGTTTTTGTCTCTGATTAAACAGATAGATATATATCAGGCTGCAAGTGAAGCCAGGTTTTTTTATTAATCTGGCAGTGTTCCCTAGGTTGGAATAATCAAATGATCACTCCTGCGTGCTACTGACTTTCTCTGGGCCTAGCACTGAGTATATACTCTTTTCTTCAGTCTCTGACTCCAAGACAGCTGATGGTTCTGGCAGCTGAAGAGTAAACCAACCTCTATAATTCCCTGCCAGTCATTTTTTTTCTGTTCCTATCTTTCAGACCTTTTTTTCAGCATTTTGGTGTAGTATCTTTTTTTAATGACAGTCCTTTTAGTTTTGACTTTCTTGTTTAAAGTTTCTCTTTTTGTTTGAAGTTGCTGATAGTAATTTTAAATGTCTTTCTGAGGCCTACAACTGGCAGCGTTTGCTGGGTAAGAGGTGAGAGGAATGAACTTGGTTGTTTTGAGTTCCCAGTACGAACAGCAGTATGTGCCGTTTAGTAATCCTCCCAGTAGTGTCATGTTCTGCATCTAACATGCTTTTAAAAAAACAAGATAAAGTCCTGTAATATAGCAATATACTACTATTAAAGGATGCTGACAGTGTTTGTTAAGAAACATTCAGTAACACACCAGTCCCTTCACATAGTTGTTCATAAACGAACGTGAGCTCTTGATCGCTGGTTCTGCTTCTGAATTACTGGTTTTCTGCCATGATGTGGAAATTAAGGATAGACAAGAAAAAAGGAGTGTGGATAAAAATACAAAACAAATGTAATCTCAAAACTATTCCTTTTTCTCAATCCCTTTCCAGAGTATGCATGAATGTATTCTAACAAAACCAGCTATGGCAGCCTCTAGTAAGATAGCTTGCAGCATGGTACCGCATTCACAGAAGAGGCCAACTGACGAAGAATTATGTACTCTGTACTGTGGTTGAGGTGGAAGTGTTTTATGTGATGTCTCTTATGCAGGAATTACTAATTTATAGTTAATGCCTTTTAAGTAACCAGGAGAACCAAATCTGTTTTGTGTTACATTACAGCAGTTTAAAGGGAAAAAAAAATACAAGAAATTTCAACCAGTTGAAATTCATTCGAGGGAGATGGGAAAAGGATTGTAAAAGAGACTCATGTAGCTAGCGCAAGACCCCTCTTCTGAGGTTAAACAGCAAAAGGAAACAAAAGTAATTTAGATTTTATTGCAAAGAAACAAAGAGGGCTGCAGCAGAAACAATGTTCTGAAACTCAGATGTAAGGGATCTGTTTAACACCTGGACAAGCAAGCAATGGGGAGAAAGTTTAAGAAGGGTACTGGCTGCATAAATATTCGTTCTTGTTCTTCTATTTAGAACATGGATGAAAACTTCACAATTATTCCTAAATTATAAATGATACCATAAAAAAACAAAAAAACCCCAAAACAAACAAAAAAACCAACCCCCACCTGATCTGTCTTTTTATTTGCAGAATTTTTCTTTGTGAATTGACTAGATTGTATGTCTCATGCTACAGATCAGAGCTTGGAAATGTTCGAGCCATTTGACTTTCAGCATCTCATTGTGGTGATTAGGTTAGGATCCCCCAAAAGGGCTTATAGATTCCTCTCTGCAGAATATATAAAGAGATCCTGCCACCTTGATTAGATGTCTAAAACTAGACATTGTCAGTAGTCCCCCAGTGGACTGAGTGGTATTTTGGCTTATTCTCTGTGTGTTGTGTTTGTGTCAGTAGAGGCTGTGATGCATCAGTCGGTTCGGGGTTGGGCTGCACCAGTTTTGTGCTGTTGTCCCAGGGAAATGCTAGGTTGAGGACCTTTCTCAATGCAATGCTATGTCACACGCGAAAATAAAAATGAAGAAACTGCATCCTTGAAATTGTTGTTGTCTGGTAACCTTTATGCCAGAAGACTGTCACTGTAAACAGCCACAAATGATTTTGTCATGATAAACATAGGAAAAGCCAGGGGGTGGGGGTGGGGGAAAGACTTGGTTGTACAAAGATAGAGCAGGCTTGACATCGCATGACATATTTTGTGAGAACTCTCATTTCATTGATCTCGCTGCTGGCTTGCTGAGTTCAATAAGACTACTGTAAGATATTATAAATAAAAAAAGGCAATGTATGTATGCTGGAGACAGCTTATTAGCAGTTTGAAATGTTCACATGGCAGATGGGGTCTTGAAGTAGGAGGGAGGCTATTTATGGCATTTGTGGGGAAAAATAAAGGCTTGCGTATGTGAGGATTTATGAGGTGAGTGCTAAAACAATCATTGAAACAATAAATGGAATTAGTATTTCATTTTCCTTTTTTGGATTTTTTTGTTGCTTTCTCTGTCAGCTTGAATCCATGCCGTCTCCTATGATGTCCATGGTCTAGAGACCAGCTTTTTTTCCTTTGTTTGCAGTTGAATAACCCTGTGCTGGTTTGTGGCTGTACCTCCTTTGTGCTAGTGGCAGTGTCAGAAATTATGCGGTCGACTAGTGATGTTTCAGAGCTCATCTTCAAGTCAGAGTTCTTAGAAATGTAATATGAAAGTATATTTATTGCTAAAGGTTTGCTTGTCTCTTCTTTTGTAGTACTAATATACCAACTGGTGACAGGTTAATATTGGTAGTGTTTTAATTACTGTTACTAGTGATAAAATTACTGATAAGGTGCAAATTTTATTACAAGTCAGTACTTTCAGAAACTCTAGAATTTACGCACTGAGAGATTTTTTTGGTTAACTACAAAACTACTAAGAAATTATAATAAACTATCAGGACCCAATAACATCGAGGTCTTGAAAACAGAAAAATATTTAGAAAGTGATGACAGTGCAGCTTAGTCTGACCTCAGCTGTTTTTTGCGAAGGAGCCAAATAGCAAGTAAATGCCTAATTTTGTTTTGATGATTTTTGGGAGCAAATTGAAAATACTAATAAGAACTGTAACAGAATATTCCAAAATACCCATTATTTAATCAGGAAACTGGAACAGCAATCTTGGAAAACTGGTCTGCAGGAAATTAAATATTTAGGGTTTGTTTTCATTTAACTACGTTATAATATTACTTTAGAGCCTGGAAAGGGTCCAGTATGTTTTTAGGCACTTCTGCTAAAGCAAAAATTACAATTTTGATAGACTGGGTTGGGAAAATTCGTCACATGAATAAATAAATCCTTGGGAGGAAGGTACATATAGACAGGAGTTCTGTGTGTGCGTATGTTTTTCTTTTTATGCAGGCACTCACACAGACATATATAGACGCACCCAGAGCAAATAGTTACGGAGCTGTTCTGTCTTAAGTCTTATTGTGTTAAATGGAAGCCATGAAAAAAGGTACTATTGTGTTAGGAACACAGAAAGACATTAAGTTTGCAGTACTGTACGTGTAAAAGCAGAGACACTTGGAAAGCAGGAAAGTTCAGGCCTTACCAGTATCTAATGGAGAGATGAAGTCACCAGACTGTGTGGAGTGGCTGGTTGTTTGCTCCTAAGCGCTACTGTGGATTCAGATCGCTGTTCCAGTCAAGCTAGCAGGGCTGTTCTGCAGTAGATTTCTTGTGTGACCTTGGATGTTTTATCTGACCTCTTTAGTTATTGTTAATACAGCACCGCATAAGGATACCCGAGTGTGTGCTGAATGTGCAAGTTGGACCCTAAAGCTCTTTTTCAGAGCCTGTAGTCCTATTAGGAACCAATTTTTTTTAACCAAGGTGGAGCCCAATAGTATTGCCCAGTTCTGACTTTTCTTTTTCGGGTGGCTTGCTGGGAACTGGTTCTTGTATCCTCCACACGATGCACCTTTGTCCCAAACATGCTTTTAGTGCCTAGATTCTTCATCTCAAAAATGGGAATAGTGTGGCAAATCCTTGTTTTCCAGGATAAATACAAATTGTGAGACCTAATGAAAGTGAAATGTACAGGGGTACTGGAATAATATCAAAGTGTTGCACTTAATTGTAACAAACCATTTTTTGTGTACTTTTGATATGTTTTGACCACATTGATCTACAGGAAGTTGTGTTTTGCCCTTGAGCAGAACAAAGGTGTGGGAGAAAGGTCTCAGGGAGAGCAAGAATGTGAGTCATAGTCCTTTGCTGAGACCAGAGTTTCAATTTTGATGCAGAAACTCATGTGTACAAGTTGTTTACAAGATACAATTTAGTTTCACAGGAGTCTATGCGGAGTTCCCTTCAGTTCAAATTCCACATTGGTCAAGTTTTCCCATAAGGGTTTTGACCTTTTCTCAAAAGCTCAAAGTAAAAAAGTATTCTGGATGTCATCTGGTACCACCTCAGTCTGTGAAATTTAATAAGATTAGATAAGAGATTGTAAAACATCTTACACTGAGATCGAAATGAGCTTGTTCAAACTTGGTTGAAAGTGAATTTTTAACAGAACCTGAAATTGGCCAGACTTCCTTGTGGATTCCCAGTGAAACTGGATGTTGACAGTTCTGTACACACCACCCCCCACCCCCCCAAGTGCCATGGTATTTGACTTTTCTTGAAGTTCTACAGACTGGAGTCACATAAATGTATGATAATTCAGGTTTTCATTTGAAGTCATGTAAATTTCCAGCTTCCATGGTTGCTGAGAGAAATAAAAAACTGACTAGATCATCATACACTTAATGGCACAGACTTCACAAAAACAGTGAGGTTAGTTCAAACCCTTATTAAAAACTCTACTGATTTGCAAGTCTGTGCCCTATTTTTGGGGCCCCTAACATTCTATTATTGTAACAACAGGTTTTTCACATTGGCAGAAATAGCAGCAAAGCTTGAACATGACAGAACAAATGCGATGTTATTATGTAAGATTGACGTATTTAATCCTTTTTATGGCCACAGCTTCTCTGCAGTCACAGGAATATACTATGTTGTTGTTGCTGCTGAGATAATCCAATTTCCTGGAATTCTGACAATATAGTATTTTTGAACAAGAGTATTTATACCTTGCTCAATGGAGAAGTCATCAAAATGCTTGTGAATAGCTTCCTGTTCCCTCTTTGTAACTAACAGTGACACCTGATCTGTTCAAAGTCTCTTGTAAAAACCTATTTGAGCACATGCATTAAACTTGATGGATTTTTCTTTTTAAATTATGGTCCATTTAAATGTATGAATAATGTCTGCCACATGAGTTGATTAGCTTTGTAGTTTGAGGCAGCTTAACCTGGCATGTAAGTACATTTCATGAAATTCAAACTTGGCCAGGGTTAAAGTTGTTGTGCCCACAGTCAAACAATCCTAGTAGTTCACTGGCACTATTTTAGTATAGTTTGGCTTGTGTGTAGTTTTAACAAACCCTGTGTAGTGGAAATTGGAAACATAAGTATCTGTATATCTCATAGCAGGGAAAGATGACTTTGAAACAAAAATCTGTTTTCTTCTGTAAAATTCAAAATGTTCTTACAGACATTGCCTTTCCCTTCCCATACTAGAGCTGTGCCTATAATTTTTGATAACTGTCGTTTGCCAGGATGTTGACCTTACAGAAATTAGAAGTGTCAGAGTCTTGTTAGTTATTGATATTGGGCTGTTGTTGATACCATTTGTACGTAGTCTGGCGTATTCTTCTCAAGTTCATGAACACTCAAGGAACTGTGATGACAGAAGCGGGAATGTGGTTGCTATGTAAATATGAAAAATACCTGCAGAATACTAGCGAGCAACTTCAGAAACCAGTTATGAGTAAAATCAGTCCTCTAGTCTTTTTCTGTGACAGAGGCACTTTCTTTCCCTTCCTGTCCATGTCTATTCCCTGTATCCCAAGCTGTTTTGTGTTGAGAAGTGTGAGCCTTTACACACAAGTCTAATGAATTTATGTTTCAAGTGTGAATTGTTGACATCTTATAAAATGCAAGGTGGAAGAATTGCTTAGTATGACATTTTTGAAGGGGACTAAGTTCCTGCTATAGTGTTAAATACATGTTCTCACAAAGCAGGTACTTCTTCCTCAGCACTGTTCTTGACATACGCTTACAATAAATTAATGTAGTCTTGCTTTCCTAGGAGGGCTGCTTTACACCACAGCTGTTTCACCGATTCGTTCTCTTTAGCGCGCACACACAGAGTTTTACCTAGTTTAGTAGGGTGGAAAGTATGATGAAAGGAAGAGTTGGGATTCTAGCTGTAACTTATGCAGTGCTTCTGTTGATGATAATCGGAGTTCTGTTCTGCTGTGGATTTGCAGTGACACTGGTAAGAAAGAGCATTCTGTAGATGAGATAATGGAGGACTTTGAAGTCTTACACAGTTCGTGCGGTATGAGAAGGAAATGTGTATGTTTCACATACGTGTGCAGTATGTGCAGTACCACAAATATCAACTGGCATTTGCTAAGGTTTGGAAGCACTTTAGGGGTTGGATGCAAGACCACATTATTGCAGATTAGCTAAAAAGCAGTCACCACTTGTGACTATGATGCTTGTTCATGTCAAGTAAGAAATAATGCAGCCTGGAATCGCTGCAACTAGAGACTCACGATAATCGCATTACCCTTCATTTGCTGTGGGCGAAAGGTTATACAATTATTGCAGCTCTGTTCATCTGTATTAGTGTTAAATTTCGGTAACTAGCTGTAGCTTGAGTATTGATTTTACTCGTATTAGAAAATGAATTTTCCGAAAAGAAATTAACCTTTTGAAAAATGTCATCTTTTCAGAATTTTTTTTCTATCAGCTTTCATGATCCAAAACAACATGAGCAAGGGGCACTGACACTATTGCCTTGAGGAAGAGAGGTAGCTGGTAGAGGGAAAACTGAGTAAACATACTTATCAGAACAGAACCCAGGCCTGCATCTCAACAACTTCAGCCACAAATTCAGCAATTTTGAGCAATTTCATTACTGCTGAAAGCTATTTTAGGCTAAAATGAATTAGTCCAGTACACTTCCATGCTGGATGTTGAGATGGTGATCTTCTGGAGAGAGTCAGAAAGATAGCTTGGACCTCTGATTTCTCCAGCTGGTCCATCAGGATTTAAGAGATCTTTTCTATTGCTCGTGAGGAAGTTGTCACTTCAGTAAGAATACTCATTGAAAAAAATTCATAATACTGGAAAAGCATCTTCTGGTTTCATTTTGGTCTTTTTCCTTTTGGAATGCAGTAAATGGTGAATTGTTTCCTTCTTGGCAACTTCTTTGGAAGCGGGCAAATTTTTAGAGTGGTGGATGCCTCTCTACTGAAGAGGACATTAGTTACTGTTATTGTGGGCAAAAACAGTGAGTAGTTCTAGGTGCTACCAGTAATTCTAAAAAAATCAGTAAATATGAATTATGCCTTTGAATTCAATGAAATAAACATGCATGAAATTTTGCTGAGAGCATTGCTATCGAGTGTGTGTTACACGAATTCAAAAAGAACATGCGGCTTGGCTGTAGGCCTTTGTGCCTGCCTCACCTCCCCGCTGCTTTTGGTGGTTTGACTTTAATGATTCTCCATTGCTTAGGCATATTTTTATGTTTTGGGGATTACATTAAGCTATTTTGATCAACACTTGAATCATCTTGAGGTAAAAATTGTACATTTTTGTCTTTTTGAATATTTTTCTTCAGGCTGTTCAAGCCAGATATACCACATGCGCATATAGGTAGAGCTTCTGTTGTCTTTGAAGGTAAATTGGAATTTTAAATTAAAATAGATGCTCTTTCTTTGTATTGCTATGCTTTATTACTAGGATTTGTTCAGTGAATTAAATGTATTTTAATGGTTTTTATGTGAAGTAGAAATGTATTTTGGGTTTTCATCATTTTCAGTACTTAAATGCAAAGACCAGTAGGTCTGAATTTACCTTGGCCACTGCAGAACATGTTTTTATGTCTTTTTGGGGGTTGTGTTGATAGACCAAATCTCATTTTATTGTGTTTCTTGAATTCCAAGAAAACCTATGTATGTGGCTAGAGTTGAAGATCTTGGCTAATGCTTTCCACTTTTTAAAAAATAAAAGTTCACACATTTATACAGTTAGTAAATATTCTCGTTTCATGATTTAAGATTCTCATAAACAGTTCATGTAGAGAAAAGTGTGCTTTAAGGTGTCTTCAGCAGTAAAACTGGAGAAGGACCGAATGCGAAGTATTCAGAGATTTCAGGCATTACACATTCACTAAAGCTTATTTAAATAAAATATGAACATAGGCACATTAGACACTAAATTTTGGGCCAGATGGCTTAATTAGGCCAGAAGGCTGCTTAATTTTAAAATATTGCTCTCAATGTTTGCTGAGAGGGAAGAAACGACTCTTATAACAGGTTCAGGTGGCCTTGTGTAACCCTTGAGTATTATAAAGAAGCACGATCTTTCCAGCAGTTTATTGTTATATTGAATGAATGAAATATGTAAGCATTGAAACTGTGTTAGTGTCTGAATACCCAGCATTTAAACCCTTAAATAGGTACTGTGCCTGCATGGAAGCAGCCTTAAAAGTCTGTGTTCTTCAAAACTGGAAAATAGTTGTCGTAATTGTATGTGTCTCCTACCATGGCAAGCTTTCATTTTAAAGGGATTGTTGCAATTTATGCTCACATTTCAAGAAATGAGGCATGACTGAAAAGTCTTTGACCTGTGGAAATCCTACCTACACAAGGATATTGTTTTACAGCCTATAGAATTTTATTCAAACAAATAAATTTTATTACTGCAAGATTTGTTTGTTTAGAGTTGGCTGTATGTGGCAGATGCAGTTTATCTTACGTGCCTGCAGTCTCTTAAGCCCCTTTGCCAACACAAAGTCACAGCGTGACGGACATGACTTCTGAACTCTGGAATGTTTGCAGTGGACTCTTAGACTGCTCCAAGGTCATTCACCTCTGTTATGGAGACTAATGAATTTGTACAGCTACTAAGGCTAGACCGGAGCTTAGAATTGCTTTTGTACATTTGTTTCCCCCCTCTGATATGCTTATGAGGCTTAAATTTGTATTCTCTAGGAGAGCAAGACATTGAAAAAAAACAGTTACTGTTTTGCAAGTCATATTTGCATATTGTGATTTTCTTCCACCTTCCCTACAGATCTGAGATCATTGCTGTTTGCAGCAACAAAATCAAATGGGATGAAACAGATTCCAATATAAGTATTTCTGTTTTCCTTATGTATTAGTTGCTTATTCTTTATTCCAGTCTTCATTTGATTTCCACCCCCTTTCAGTGATAAATGAAGTAGTAAATCCATATCTCAAAAAAAAGTAAAGCTAAGAATTTTTGGAATAACATTTCTGTATAACTGTTATTGCTTGTTGTATATGATTTTGCAGAAGCACTGTCTTGCTTGCACGGTGTTTCTTCCATCTTTTACAAAACATGAAGATGATGTGACAGATTAATTGCAGATTGGTAGTCATCCTAGCTTTTAAAAGTAGCTTTGTGGAAAGTATGCTTTATGGATGCTTTGCTGTCCTTGTCACTTGTCATGATAAAGATGGTTGACAAGACCAGATACTGGAGACAACCAATTAAACCAGCCCAAAACGTAATCATGAACAGCACTGTTGACTAACTGGATCTTCCTGGACTATAAAATGCCTGACTTCTGCTGTACAATGCTCTTTAAAATGTGGGCTTCCAGCTGTTGTTGCTTAACCTTTCAATTGTAGTAGATAGTTAAAGCAGTGTGTACTTCTGTATTATTCAGGAGCCAATACAAGCAAACCATGATGTACTTTCTGTGAATCTAATGTATTAAGAGTTTAAAGCCTTGTGTTTTTGTAGTTGCATTAGTTTTAAATTCTGCACTGCAATATCAACCAGCCAGTGAAAACAGTACTTAAGAAAAGCTTTGGGCTTATTTTTGCACTATGGGTCATTGTTAAAAAATGGGTTCATCTTATTTATTTTCTCCCGCAGTGCAGCTTTGCTGAGCAAAGTATAACTGAAACTTGGGACCACGTCCCTCAGAAAATGTTTTCTGCAGAGTAGTTCTCCTCATGTTAAACTTTCTGGTAACTGTTTTATAAAAGGTATAAAAATCTTGTCTGTCACGTGTTTGGTCATTTGAACTGGCAAATGGCTAAGTTCCATTCTGAAAGAGGGCAAATTATTCCAGCCTTGTTAAATAGAAAGCTTTTGGTTTCTTTTTTGTTAGAACCATATCATCTTTATCTACCCTGCTTGCTAGGAAGCATGAGGAGGATCAACATCTCAGAAAAATCTCGCTCCGCATGTATTTTCAAATAATCTTAATAATATAGATGAAACCATTGCCACTTCACATAGTGGTGGCTTCTGGAACCTTTGCCACTACTCTCTTTTCAACATCAGTGACGCAAAGGGGAAGAAGTCCAAAGTCCTCAGTTTCACCACTTGCATTGTGTTCCGGCTTTCACGTTTAACTTGCCATGCAGTGGCAAGAATGAACCTCACCTGGTAATAGCAGTTCCTGAGTTTCATGGACATTGACATGGGAAGAATTGTTCTTTTGCTTTGCAACAACAACAAGGAAGAATGTAACATCCTGTTTTTTCTGCACAGTTTTTTATAACTCCATTTTCTAGATTGGATTAGATGCAAAATGGTCTTATCCTGGATGAGTTTTCTAGGAACCTCTTTCAGTTTCTCAAATACATTGCTTTGATGTTCCTGTCATAAAGCAGATTCCAATGAGAGAGGCTGTGTTTGGAAATGAGAAACACTGTTTATAAGATTTTGCAGTGTATCTTGTTTTGGCAAAAAATATTGCAGCTTTTGAGCATCCGTTGCATTTAAATGGCAAGTAAATGCAACTTAAATTGGATCATTTTGTTACTACAATTGTTTCAAGGCATTCTGTTGGAAAATGTTGAAAATGGCTGTTTTTTTGAAGTATCTTCTACTTCTTACCAGCCTTAAAGGCAGTTGAAATTTTTTCCAATTTTGACATTGTAGTGAATTCAGTGGTATTTGAAGCTATGTCCCATAGCTTTGAGAATTATCCCAGTCACCATGACGCTTGATACACTGGGGCATGGTGTTACCTACCAGTACTGGGGAAGTTAAAGTTCCCATAGAAGTTATGGTTGTTACTTGGAGTGGGGTCCCACCTGTATCCATTGCAGGCTGTTGAACCTTTCTCTTTCTTGTTCTTTGCCTCAGCATTGAGTAAATCCCACAGAAAACACTGAGGAATTTAAAGCATTATCCCACATTCTGATCAGCTGTATCTGCTTGAGAACACATGTAAAAATTTTGGTAAGTCTTGCTAGATCTTTGAATTTCCACATCCTTGGTGCATGCCCTCACTCTGGGCATTGAAGGGGACTAGGAGGAGGTCACTGCCAGCATCCAGTGTGTTTTTTGTTAGCCTTTTACTTATTTTCTTTTCTTTTAGGTGCTTTAAAATGAAATGGTTATTCGCAAATGGAATGCATTTTAGTTTGTCCTCTGCCCCCCCCCCCCCGAAAAAAAAAATCCTGTTTACTTTTTATTTTTCTGTGGAGCAGACAGAGAAATTGTAATGAATAACAAAATTAAGTAGAAGAGGTAGTAAATTTTCGGTTGTTGGTCCAGAAGAACAGAAGCTGATATATGTGACTCTAAGAGATGATGTGATACGAGGACATGGGACTGTATGTCTCCACATGTTGCTTTGCTGTTCATCACAGCATCTAGCATTACACACTTCTTTCAATTTTTTGACAAAATTTGTGCAAACGGTTCATTCACATAAGGAATTTTAAAGCTCTCCATTGAATAAAACCCAGAGAGGCATTGAATTCTTGTAGAAGTTTGAGCTGTAGGACTGATTTCTTGATTACATTAATGCACCTAGCTGAAATTATATTCCAAATTTAGACTTAGCATATGTTGCTCTCAAAATATTTTAAATTAAGTTCAGCCCATAAAAAGAGGGAGAAGTGTCAGCGCCCAGCAGCATTGGATAATTATGTTCCTTAGTAACTGGATGAGTTGTGTGAAGCAGCAATAGTGCACCTGGAGAAAATGCTTGTATGCTCTAAGATTAGTTTTTCTATTAGTTATGATTTCCAACACCTTTATTGAATAAGTGCACTTAAAAATGCTCAGTTCAGGTTTGAAAATACATTAGTGCAATTCAATAACTGGATTCCCAGTTAACTGTTGTTGTTGGGATTTTCTGTACAGATAGTTAAACACATCATTTTTGATGTTGTGTATGTTCCCTAGAAAGCTGCTGTGCCTTCTCACAGCTTTACTGAACATTTGTTCTCCATTCTGCTTATTTCCTTTTTTAAGGGCTTGGGTCCAGGCCAAAGAGCACAATTATGCTTACATGGGTCTTGATTCCGAAATACGTGCCTAACTAAGCAAGTAAGCAGTCCCATTAAAGTCAATGGGATTATGTGCATATTTGCAGTTAGGTGCAGGCTTAAGTGCTTTGATGAATTAAAGCTTTAGTGGCTGAGTATTGTAACACAAAAAAGCTTTTCTAAGCGCAGATATATTAATGAAAATGCTTAACTAATGTATCTCACATGGGTAGAATCAGAATTACATATTTAGTAGGGAAAAAGTTACACTAGCTGAAAAAAATAGTAATTAGTGACACAAAATCCTTAAGAAATAATGAGCATTGCTCTTGTACTGAAGTAGAAAGTACAGCATATGCTGCATTTTTTAGTGTATAGCAGTGGGAAATAATTGCAGTCACCTAATACGCAGAGTTATGGTGGCAGTAGCTTATCATATCATGAACAGCATCATTCTAAGAGCTAGCAGTTATTCACATGGGACTTTTGGCTCTGTATTTTTGGACTGGACTACTGCAAATTAGCAATTTGACTGACCTTACTTTCTGAATGTAACATTTGCTTTGGCTTTTCAGTGATTCCCAAGCAGAAATCTGCATTCAGACCCACAAATATGACTGTTTCTCATTAAAAAGAGAATTCATGCAAGCTAAGAAGTGCCAAAGTGTATTTCTGAACTGGAGCCTTCGAGAGTGATCTCGCAGCAGTCTAGCGATCAGCGTATACTCTGACACTAAGATGAAGTTAGCAAGGCTGCGTTAATTTGCTGAGTTACACTCATGCTTGTGTCTTTTTTGGACCAAGGCCCTGCACGACAGTAAACCCACAACTTTCATAGTTGTGGGAGCTGAGCTTTGTCTGTTGACCTTGAAATGGTTTTGTGTGATTTCTCTGATCCTGAAAGTGGCAGAGAATTATCTGACTCTGCTTGGGGGGGGGGAAGGCCAAAAGCCGTAACAAGACAAGTTGTCTGATCCCCCCAGCTTGCTGCTGGCTCTCTAGGATTAGAGCCGGAGCAGTGACAGTGGCCAAGAGGCGGCTGGTGAGGAGCAAACTCCTTCTATCCAGGTTGCTCAGATAACTCCCTGAACAAGGAGAGAAGAGATTTGTTTCTATTTCAAAATTTCCTCCATTGCCATGGCATGATCAAAATCAATATGTTCAGATCTTAACTCCTGTGAGCATTTGAAGTTGTCGGTTTATACTTGTGTGCATACTGTGAAATCAGATGACCTTTTCTTAATCTTTGAAGAATCGTTTTTTATGGAGACCCTTTCCCTAGCTCTGTCAAGCCCAGTTAGGTAACTGCACAAGCTTTACAAGCAAAATCAAGGAACTTTGCAGACCCCCAGAAGGTCTTTACTAATCTCGTGAGGGCAGTGGGCTCTAGTTTGAGAACATCTGTTTTACACAATATCAGGTACAATTATATAATTGAATGCTTTTCACATGCCAGACTGTGGAGATTTTTTTCCAACTGTAGCATAGACTTGATTTCAGATTTTAAATAAGATATCAAAGATGTTGAAACTAGCAAATAAAGACCCCAGATGTACTGAATGCTATTATACCGTTTAATTGCTCTCTGCTGCTGTTTCTGACTGAATTTTTCCCTGGGAATAAATAGGTCAGTGCTACAGCTTACAAGAACAAAGATTTGTGTTGAGATGGCAAGGTTTCTTTTGGGGGGGGAGTGCGTATATGTAGGTTTTTGTTTTGTCTCGGGGACTTGAGAAGTTTGGGGAAATGTATAAATTTAAGTTTTGGGATTTCATAGTGAAACACATGAATTTATGTACAGCAAAGAATAAATAAAATAATATGTCTTACAAATTCTTGAATTGTGTTTATTTATATTTGTGGAGTTTTAAAGGTGTAAGTATAACAACATAGGCAGATATTAATCCTTCCACATACTCCCAACAAGATAATGCCAAAGATTAATCTAAAACAGTGGCTTTTGCAAATGTAACTTTAAGAAGCATCAAATTTCTATATAGTGTAGCACCTAGGTTTCAGTGTTCTACTATAGCTGATAGACCCAATTGCATTTTCCTAGGTATTTTGTGTCATCTATTTGTGCTGCAAAACTAGCAAAGCAGATAAAATTGCTAGAAAAATCAGTATTTACATCTGTAGTTTTTTTGACTTATATGAAGATAGAATGTGTATACCAGTCTTTTTTCATTTTAAGCCTTTCCTGTTACTTAGAGGTTTTTTTACTATTTTGGGTTTTATTTCTCATAATATTTTTAGCACAATGTAATTTTACTTTTATAAGGGCAATGTCATCCTGGTTTAATCTACCAGCAATCCAGTTTTATGCTCACTGTAGCTGGAACCTCTGACACCTTTTATTCATTTAATGGTAGTAGGAGTCAAGTTTCATTGTGGGCTTTACTGTACCACAGTGACAGTTTAATATCACTAGTCTAGGAGGCTTTATCTTTATTTAGATTCAGTCAGATTCCTTGAAGATGCTATTGTGTTTGCAGCAGTCACATTACAACCAGATGATTATCCCAAAAATATTCCACACACACACACACACACGCTTCCCTGCGCCCCAGGAGCTTCTGGCAATTCTGTATTTGACTTGATTTTTTTATTTTTTGTTATTTTATTTATTTAGATTTTAAATAGTGGTAGACCTCTTTTATTTGAGCCACTTGTGGCTTGCTGTGGTATAGAAGTGGTCATCTGTTCCTACTGGATTTCCTTCCTTCAGCAATACCTGAAACAATTTAGCAAGTTGTATACTTTCTCCTGCCATTTATCTGCCCATCATTTTTTCCTGCTGATGCTTTATATTTCATCATGCCTCCCTTGTAAGAGAGAATATGTTACTGTTTGTTCTGAGGGTAGGAAGGGAAGGAATTTGATAGTTTGGGCCCAGTAACTGAGTAATTTGATGTCAGCGTTGCTGTTTGGTCTTTATAAATGTATCCTGTGTTAATATTCTGACTTTTGAGTTTTTCAGTAATCCAGATCAAGTAATTGCAGCCCTTTCTCTTGGACTGGCATATTTAGGCTTCCTGCTGTATCATTCATAATGATTTTGATGAAAAAACAGAAAGCCCATGATCAACCTGTTCGTTGTAATGAGCTTTAGTTCAAAACCACCATTAGGTAAGTGTATTGCATTTTAGTGTTACCTAGTGTGGTATTATGACATGCCTGACCTCAACAACATTTTGTAAAAACATTTTGAGGTGGAAGGAGGGGGAGGACTGCTGTAACAATACTGCAAGAGTGGTAAGCTTCGTAATAACCTCTCTGCTTTAAAAACCTCCAGAATTTGGTGGATGGTATAAAAACCAGAAGTCAATGATACATGCACATTTGCTGAAATATTTTTCTTACTCTAAGCATAGGGTTGAAAGAATAGTTGAACAGCTTTTGACAAAAAATTATTTCTGTACTGTGATTTTGACTCGGTGAGTATTTATATGATAGTTTATATTTGGAGAAGTTCTTCCATATTTTAAAAGAATGGACACCATGTTTTAAAATCCACAGTATGTTGGCATCTTGGTAATAGCATGCTGGTATTTGTGAAGTGATACAGAGAAGACGTAGTGCACTGAATTTATTTTTAAACTCTCTTTACAAATTGTTTTGTCTCTCTAAGCAGTTATTGTTATAAAGCCAGAAAAAAAGCTAAGTGGAAAGGTTATACATTGGAAAACCCTGTATAGGCTGCTGTTGGAAATTCACATAGCAGTTATAGATCCAAAATCAACAGCTGCAGAGTTTCTGCAGGAGTAGTGGAGTTCTGCTTCATTCTTAAAGAGTGTAGGCTGGTTCTGTGGGGGAATGTTGTGAGAGAAACTGCCATTGGCTACACTGACTCTTGTATGCCAAGGAGAGTTCTGGAGGTTTGTGAAGCGTGTTAGTTGTTCCCTGTCATCCAGTGATAGTTTTATGTGTGTGCTCCTCTAAGCAGAGCTTTGAGTAAGTCATTGAATTGGCTTTGTTGCCTATTATTTGCTACTATAGCTAGAATTCTAGAAGAGAACTGGGTATGCTATGGCTATACATTTTTTTATTAAATGCCATTTAAAATACAAGGTAAAACGTAAGTTGGCATAGGTATGCACATTTTAATTCATTTCAGTATACGGAAAATAGATATCAGCCCATCTGTTTAGACTGCACAGGTATAAATATCAGGAGAATTTTGTCTATTATATAATACAATGTAAATTTACAGTATATGAGCTGAAGTAATGAACACAATGGCTTCTTTTTGGTTTTGCTGTAAGCACATGCAAATTTTGAAGTGCCATGTCTACAGTTTGATACATGTATAATTAGAGAAACTCTAGTGTTTCTTCCCTTCCCCGCCTACCTCACCTCCCTTGTGAAATAGTGGATTTTGTCATGGATACTTGCCAGTGTTCTTACTCCTTTTCCTCTGATGCTGTGAGTGGGTTGTGACCTTCTTCTTCCCATTACCATCTTTGCTGAAGGAAGTTTACCCTTTGAGGAGGTGGATGAAAAGCATTTGTGCCTGGATATTTCATTCAAGGCAGAAATACCAAGACTTCATTTTTGTTTCTGTAACTCTAAGTGCACTAATCAATTATCCTTTGCCTTGCTTCTGCTGAATTAGACACAGAAGGCTAAATCTTACCTATTGTGTCTAGCTAACTCATGATTTAATCTAGTGACTCTTGCTTTAACATGAATTGTGTGCTCAAATATGTAGTGCAACATACCCATTCATACATCTAAGCAAAACAATAGGTAATTAAACAATTTATCAGCAAAGGTTTTTGTTAATATTTCTGGTTTTGGCTTACCGAGAGAATCTCAGACATACTAAGGAAGCTAAATTAGAACCTACTGGCTAGCCAAATAAAAAAACAACCTTGAGTTATTCTAAGGGTTTCAAATAGGCAACTCCTAGCTATAACAGCTGCAACTTTGACAGTGACATGAAAAATAAGAAAAGGTAACTTGAAGAAAATAAGTTACACATATTAACCAGCTGTTGGTCAGAGTAGTAATTGCTGAATGAGTTTTACAGCAAAGCAGTATGCCAAGGATTAGCTATGTAGTTCAAGTGACCAATCCAGTTCTGTACAAATGTATTTTGCTAATGTGAAGGGCACTTTCTGATAGCTTAGATGGTAATTGCACACCATCTTTGCTTTGGAGAAGAAACTTGTTTGTTAGTATGAATTCAGATAACTTTTTTCTGAAAGATAATCAATTTATCATTGTTTTCACCTCAGTACAATGTCTATGGCAAATCAGGGTAATGTTTATAGTATGTTTATTGCACTTAAAATAATAGTGCAGGTTTTCACATAAACTGTCTAGAACTCTCTTCTGAGGCAGCGTAGGCCACAAATAATTCTATATGTTAAAAATTTTGGTGGAGTCACAATACACTGAGTCTCCTTGTATGATGAGGTCTAACTTTGCTGTGGACTGCGAAGTATAGAAAACTTACTGTTAAAGGGGTTTTTTTGATCTTTTTTTGTAAGTAATTCAGTATATCATTAAATCTTCTCGATAATACTTAGTGATCTCAGACATGAGATTTAGCTTTACTTAAGTGGATGTTATCTTGCTGGTTAGACAAATAGAATATTTAAATAGTGAGCATGGTATTCTGCTTTTGGATCATGGAAGGCATTCTGGTATTACACTTCATTGTACTTTGCATATGCAGACTTACACAAAAAGCTCTGGGTTTTCAGCCTCACATACATGAGTTACAACACATATGGCACAGGACTCTACTCAGATATTTCAGGCCTGTTTCAAGATGATTGTGTCATGAAAGGTTTCCTGAACAGTCATGTGTTTAAAATGAAAAGTGCTTGTAAAATTCATTGCATTGACTACGAATTCTGAAAATTCTGTAAGATAGCACAGATCCAGTCTGAAACATTCTCAGCTTCCTCCAGCATGTCCTGAATAAGAAGGTAAGATGTGCTTGTATTTCTGCACCACCTCCTTGAACTCAAGTGTTAAGTATCGGATTAGACCTACATCATGCTACGAATGTATTTTTATTCTTATTTTCACTGCTAGTTGAATATTTTAAAGTTGATTTTTATTATTCCATCAGTGTAGTCACAGTGGCCATCTGTTCCTTCTGTACCAATGTCCCTTTAGAGCCCACACCCACCCTCTGCTTGACTCTGTAGATGTTAATGAGATGAATTAAGAGTTTCTTCACCACAGAGGAAATTGCCTGATTTACTAAGTTTGTATTTTTCAAGAATTTTATTAAGAACTGTTATGAACTGTTCAGGCTCACATGTTTATACCATAGATATATTTCCCTAATTACAAATAATAAGACTATGTCAAGATTTGCTTCCTGCCTCCAGATGATCAGCATTTGCATTTTGGAGGGTACACCTCTCAATCAGGATGGGATGGGGCAGTTATTTTCCATTAATAATATTCAGAGACTGTCCTGTAGGTTCCAAATTGGAGCAAAAAGATTTTTTTTTTTTTTTTCCTGCAATGGATAAGAGTAATTTGTGATCATTTATCTGAATGGAAAAGGAATCCTTTCCTTTCCTTGGCTGTGGAAATCCTTCCTTAGCAGACACATTTGAAGAGATGATTTATTGCATATAGTGAGTGAAGAGGTTGCTGTACCTGGAATAGCAGCACTCAGTGTGGTTCTGAATACAAGTGAGAGCAAAAACTGATTTCCTCCAGAGGGTCTTAAGATCTGCCTTTATCTGTGTATGTGAAAATAAATAGTTTAATTTTTCTAAGATTACCATGATGTGCTTCTAAGTTGGCAGCTGCTACTACATTTAACTGCTTAGAGCTGAAGAATTGTAGTGTTGCTGCCTTCTCTTTCTTGGCCTTCTCTTTCTTGACACGGGAGAGCACACGTTTCACAGAACGTCAGTTTGAGCTGGGCTTAAAGTAGTTAAGCTTTGTATTACCCTGAAGTGAAATACCATACTTGGAAATAAAACATTAAATTGATGTCAGAGCTTCTATTCAAAATGGAATATTAAATGTTCATATACAGAAGATTTTCTTCCCTAGGAATGTGTTTGTAATTAGATTCAGCCTCTAGTTGATGGATTATTAATAATTAATTCATGTGATGATCTGAACACAGTAAGTAATGACATGATGCCTTGCATTAACTAGGTAATTGAGAGTACAGGCCTACCTGAAAGGCACATCAGTTAAATGGCAGGAGGTGAAAATGTCTGTTTGATTCTAGGATTGACAGTGCAGGTGAAGAGTACTTGGATGGAAAAGAATTTAAAGACAATTTTCAGGAAAAATTATGCCTCTAGTGCTGCACCTTCATTTCAGAGAATACACATGTGTATTTCTACAGGGACGATGGTTTATTGGTTTTATATGAGGCTGTGTTATACTGATGAGCCTTTAGGGAAGAAAATATTTCTGTGGTTGCTCTTTTTCCAGGGCATGCCGGTCACGAAGGCTAATTCCTGGCACCTCACGCCTCTTGTTGAAGAGTCAGCCTTACTGAGTTAATGTTATGGGACCCAGCATTGCTCACTAGAGTGCTTTCAGAATTTACTTCTGTGAGACAGGTAATAACCTTCAGAGAACTTCAAGAGCTATCAGGATGGATCCAATCTTTTGATGATTGTAGTCTGTGTTTTCTGGCTTTATAATTAATTTTAGGATGAAAGCGTATAAAGAAATACACAAAATAAACCATCACCCAATCTTTAATAGGACACAACCTGAATGCTTGAGAGAACACTGTTAATTTTCATTAGTACAACAATCACACTCGTATAGTTTTGAATAGATTTTAAATGAAATTATTCTGGGGAATTACACGTAGAATGAGAACTCATTACTTCAAGTGTTTCTAGTAGTGGCAGAGTAGCACAAGGAGTCTGTTCTGCATCATCCACCTGACAACTGTATTTGCTAGCTATGTAATAGTCTATAATTTATGGATAAAATAATATTGCAAGATAACTAAATAGTAATACTGAAAAGTTTGTCAGCATTTGCAAAAGTTATAACCTCCTCTTGTCACCAGTCACTGAGTTTTAGTTTCTATCTCCTCATACCTTTCTAAAAATTATTTGCCTAGCATTAGAAACCACAACAAAATAGCAACCCTAAATAATTGGTGGTGTTAATTTGCATCCTTTTGTTGCAAAGAATCTTAAACCAAAAAGAAAACTCATCACTGGTTGAACATAAAAGGTTTTAGCCAAAGTCAGAACATGGCTCAAAAGACACTGCTGGTCTGCAGTGACTAAGATGAAACTGTTACTGGTAACAGCAGAAATTCAGTGCAGAACTCCAGTCATCTGTGCCTTTAGTCTGAACACACAGAGAGGTAGGGTTGCAGTTTGCAAGAGAATAGAGAGAAATTAAAACGAAATGTCAACAATGGCTTTTGCCTCCCTGTGTAATACAGAGTAACGTATGATGCTTTTTTGCATCTGTGGATAATCTAGGATTTATGTCCTTGAGATAATGTGAATGGTACTGTTCATCAGGACTGCTGATTTTACTTCCTTGCTATTGGTCAGCTTCTGAAAGCCCCCCAAAAATCAAAAAGTCTTGCCTGGAACACATACTTTCTTTTGGCTGTTTCAGAGGAGTGTACAAAATTCAGAGTGGAAGCTTTTGACTAAAACTTTTTTTTCTCCCCCTTAAATTTTTATTAGTTAGTGTCTTGAGTTTGTTTCCCTGTCCTGATCCAGAAGAAGTTGTGGTGTCCCTGCAGAGAGATTGAATTCAGAATCTTTCCCTCCTTAGCATACCTTTATTTTTTCTTTCTTTTATTTTTCTTAGTTTTAGTCTATTGTAAGATAGTAGTTACAATAAAGTGGCACCCCTGGAACAGAGGTATGCGTATGATATGCAGTAAAAAATTTTCAGCCAAAAGCCTCATGTGCTCAAATAATCTATTTCTAGCTGGCTTTGAAGTGATCTTTTGCCCTGCTTTTTGGCAGACAGATACAAGGTTTCTTGGCGCATGCTCCTTGCCATCCAGAAGCTTTGTAGCCACATGATGCTGATGCTGGGTGTGCCTGGTACTGGTGCTTTCTCTCAGAAAGGCATGCAGTCATGCTAAACCGTTAAATCTTTACACCTTTCACCCTTTCTCTGTACAGTGCAGAGCTGGCATCTGGCCAGCGTGAAGAAGGACAGCGTGAGTTGCATCTGCCTGCAAAGTCTCATGTAGGCATTTCTTTAGAAGTGACAGTGTATGAAAAAAATTGCCAAACGTACCATCTTTAGCTGTAAGCAGCTCTCCGCTCACTTAGGGGGGAACTGTAAGCAGGTATCTTTGGATGTTGCTCTGTGGTGTTTGTGTTGAGTGGATGCACTGATTTATGCAAATCTTTTGTAGAAGTTTTTACCAGCAAACCTCAGCTTTCAGGTGGTGAACTACTATTTCAGCAGCTGTGCCTAGGGCTATCATCTAGAGAATATTATGGTTCTGAAAACATTTTGGCATGCCAGCCTTCTACTCAGCAGTAATTAATTTGTATGATAAGGTTTTAGAAGCCTGCGTTAGTAGTTTACAGTTTACTGTCTTCAGATTGGCTTTTCTGGAATCATGTAACACCCCCTCCTTGCCCCCCCGTGACTTGAGTCTCTGGTTAATTCCTTGGCACTGTTGCCAGTGAACCTTGTGTGGAGAAACCTGACTCCTGGCACAGAAGGATTATGTATCCCTGAGCTGGTACAGCTGCACAGAGCTCAGGTTGAGCAATTCCAGCACTTGGCTTTTCCAGCACTAGTGACCTACATCGCTGTTTACAGGGCTGGCTTTGAAACCTCCAGGGGCCAAAGTTACCCGAGAGGAGGAGGAAATTGGCTGATGTGGTCTCCTCAGTTTTAAGAACATTGTTAAGGAAAGCTATGAAGCCTACTCAGAGGGTGGGTATGTTGGAAAACAAAAAGGCAGATATTTTTCAAACTTTCGACCCCATAGCATTTACTGCTTGCCTTTTTTTTTTTGAGGAGTCTTGATAGGTTTTGTCTTTGAAGCTCTTCTTTTTGAGGGACAAAGAAAGAATGAGAATTTAATTGCATACGAAATGTAAAATGTAATCAGGTGTTCATTTTAAAAACAGTTGCAGACTTCCTGCACAAACTTTCCTCTCTTAATCCCATAAAGCATTTCTTTTACAGTGTTATACCAGCTGTAATAGCTCTGGGCATAGCATGGCATAAAGGTCTGAGATTTTTGGAGATGTTCCTTTTGGAACAATGGTGGAAGCCAACATACGCCTAACTGGATGGTGGTTGGTTTACTTTGACACAACTAAATTATGTTCTGTACCTGGACCAGATCTCTTGATCTGCACTGCATGTGTTAGTGAAGACCTGCAGCAACCTGGGAGTTACTGGGTCCTGAAGTCACTGTTGCCTTCTTTAAAAAATGTGTTCCAAGTACTCACTCTTGAGTTCTTTGGTCTGATTTTGAAATATTTTACTAAATGGCTTTCTAGAAAAATAGTTTAAAAGTACATTTGTAATTTAAAATGCCAAGCTTATTCTCCAAATAAAAAAAAGGTGGTAGCACTCTCAGAAACAGAGCAGAAGTCTGATGCCGAATACAGGGAACAGTCACTTCATAGAGAAGAATGCTTTTAGAGATGTTTTTACATTCTTGTTGCTTTATGGGGGAGATTTTCTCGAAGCACTGGGGAGAGATAAACACAAAAGATTTGTTGACTTACACTAGGATCTGTGGTTCTGTTGCGCTTCAGATACTTCTGAAAGTTTCCTCAAGGGCAAAGTGGCTTCTTGACTAAATGGATTTCATCAACTTTTCTTTGGATTTGCTAAGCATTTAAGATTCATAATTAAAATTTGAATGTGAAATTCAAGAGCAAATTTGCTTTTGGAAATCTTCTGCAGCAGTGCCATGTTTCATGAGCAGATCTTTCAGTGAACTGAAGAGACTCAGATTTCATAGAGTGACCTCTGGTTTTCTAGTCACCCTTATCTTTGATGTGGCTGGCAAGCTTTTTTGTAGAAGAATCTGTGGAGGGTTGTGAAGGAATGTATTAGGATCAACTGTTGTATCTTGTCAGAAAGTGTTTGCTTGGTTTTTTAATAGAGCATGTCTTACTGGCTGTTCATTATCCTTTCTAAGATGGACATAAGATGCATGTAAGATGGTTTTCATTCCATTTTGTTCTTAGTCCCTACTTGGCAGGCATTTTATATTGTGACCCGAATAATTTTATGTAATCTCTTTCAATACTTCCTGAGATAATAACTTCACAAGTATTATTCCTAATGTCTTCACTTGGATACTAAGTGCTAATAATATGCAACTAAATGGATGTTATGTTCCTATTTCATATGATCCTTTTAATGTATATGACAAACGTTCAGGCATTCTATATTAATGTTCCATTTACAGAACAGATTATTTTTCTGGTTTTATAGCATGCAGAGGATCCAGTTATGTGGATAGTGCCTGTTGTGCTTATGTTCTATCCTCAAGTTTCTTTGCTGGAATATAGCAAGAAGGAGCAGAAGTGTTATTGCTTTAGTGACAAATAGCTGGATTGCTGGTCTGGATTACAAGAAATGGGAAGGTTGAAGAGGACTGAATAGCCTGACTTCCCTTAAAAAGCTTGTTTCTGCCTGAGAATACTAAGTACTCACCCATGGGTTTGTAACTCAAGCCCTGATACTCTACCGTTAAACCATTTAGTCCCTGTGCTTTTCTCACTTCATCATCAAACTTGTCTTCCAGTTTCTCATCTCAGTTTAATCATGAATATTAATCTGACTACTACTCCTCCCACTAGACACACATGTTCCCATCATCAGCCTCTTCCTTTCCCATATCAACTCTGTGTTTTTGTTACCAACACAGCGTTAGTCTCTGCTTCAGTAGTCATTCTCTAGCCTCTCCTTATGCCTTACTCCTCATCATTTTGATTTTGAGAGTCCTACAGGAATGTTTTTCATTTTAGACAAGGGACCACACAGATATAAGAACTCCACGCGGGCAATAAGAACATAGTGCAAAAATAATATCAACTTTTATTTTGCCATTTTTAATGGCCCTTTTCAGTGCACAATTATATTCAGCTGGAATGTTCATATTTGCAAACTCAGTCATGCAACTGCATTGCCTTCCTGTCTTCCAGAATTCCAAGGCTCCCTTTATTCACAGTTTTCTGTCTCAGGGTATATTGTATCAGAGGATGGGCAGCAGATACCCGCATGATCATATTTTTATGCAGTGATGTTGGTTAAAAAGTCATTACTATGTAGACAGTTAGCCTGTTCATTTAAAAGCAACATTGGCAATAATCTGTAAAATATCTTAATATAACCTGGCTTTGGAAAGGATAAAGCATTTGTTTTTTCATTGGAGCAATGAAAGGTGATTAGATCACACCTAATTAAAATGCAAAATTTTTACTAGCTCATGACCAGCTCAGACCAACAATAACTTTCCCACTGTTTAAGAGTTCATCTTAAAATATTTTAAAATATCTAACATTTTTTGCTTTCTTACTTTGCTTATATGGGCAGTAATGACATCAGACATCATCCTGAATTAATTTATGGGATTAATTGATATTATAAGTTTCTCTCCTGTTCTGTATATCTTCTATACTAATTTGGACTTAGGGTGCTGGTAACTGAATTAAACTACAGTTAGCTATTAAAACTGTATAGCCAGAAGCAGAAATCTTATTGGTATAAGACCATATTTTATAAGTACTAGCCCACACCTTAGAAACCATCTGGTAAAAAGTCAAAGGTTTGAAAACATGGCCAGGAAAATGCTCATTAAAAAGCTTAAATGCGGTACACCAACCAGAGTGGGTTAAAGCAAACAAAAGCCATGTGTCTGAGTTAACCATTTGCTCTATCAGTTTGCCGACATGTATGTCATCACTGTATCTTAGTTGTCTTAAGCTTTTAATAAATTCTAAACTGTCCACTAAGTCTCTTCACAGCTGAACTCTTTGCTACTTAATAAATCAACTGAATTTAATCTCACATGAAACAAAGTTAAATATCTTTAATGTGCAGTGTTGTGCTTCTTCCATCAAATCAACAAATACTTCAGCATTGTGTTGATATTGGGTAATCCTGTTGATTTTGGTTGAAAGGTTGTCTAGTTTTGGTTCTTTAGTTGATCAGAGACTGATGTTTGTGCCAGATTTTGTTCTGTTTGTTGAATAAAAAAATGTAGAACAGAAGACAGGACATGAGCAACATAAATATCTGACTAGTGAGGAAAACAAAAAGTTACTAATGTATTTGTGTCAGCCACTTAATTGCCCATTAAAGTCATTGGAAAATATGTTAATATTATCTTTATGGAAACAGGTTCAATAGACATTCAGTGACATTTGTCTGAAATGTGCCCTTCCTTTTCTCAGCTATGACAAAGAACATTCTGTTTAACTTTCATTTTGTTCTGTTTGCGTAATGACAGCAGTGTAAAATAATTTCTAACTTACCTGCATACATATACTAAATTTCCCTAGTGTCACCAGCTATTTGATCAGAGAATCAGGACAGCTGTTCTTGACAAACAGTTCATGCAGAAGCTGATCTGGAGCTGTCTAATGTGAATTTTAAATCAATCTCTTCCGTGTTATTAGTTTGCGTAGTACATGCTCCATCAGCTGTAATACCCAATCAACTTTATAACCCATACATTATTCTGCACATATAAGCTGTCAGCATTGAATGTTTTGGAATCTGTCTTAACTTCTGTGTAGGATTCAAGATGTGTCTGCGTAAGGAGAGTACTGGGGATCACCAAAAGTGTTTAGAAAAGAAGTTACTAAGAATATTGCAGACAGCTAATACTAAAAGCCTTCTAAATACTTTCAAGTGGTATACATTTTTTCATACCTTTTGGAAAGTCTTTGCAGAGTTGTCACCATTGTGATTGCCTGCAAATAACTGTTCGGCTAGAAGAGAACGTTGCAGAAACCACTAGGCTAGTGCCTCAACTAGCTGAAAGAATATTGCACTAAGAAATCTCAAGGACATCTGCATGGCTCTCTAATAAGAAGACAGACACAGACACAGTAAAGGCTGATAGAGGACTTTCTGCAGTTTTCTTGACAACAGCTGCACAGATACCGCGCAAGAGGGAAGCTGCCGTTGTGTCTGTGGGATCTAGGAAACTTTTAACAGTTCTATTTCTTTTCAGTCTGTTCATTTAGGGATTGGCCAGAAGGAGTGTTGAACGTAAAATCGTTACAATTTTGGAAGTGATGGTGGGGAACACATCTGCGGATCACAATCCAGCCTGATAGTTTTTCTGTCTATGTCAGATCTCTCTAAATTTCTCTATTTTTTTCTCTAAATTCACTGATTTCTCCAAAATTGTGAGATTTGGTCTTCATTCAATGCTGGTCCTAAAATTTAAACTTGATCTTGAATTACATTTGCACGTGGATGTCCATCTATAAACACAGATAGCTCATTTCACTTGTGCGTGGGTGTAAGAACCTAACTTTTCAGAGTCCCTGACTATTGCCGCAGTCACAAGACCACCATTAACCCTTCTCATACTGCACAATGATGAGGGGACAGAAGGAGATTTACATGCTATGTAACAACAGGACATGAAGTTGCAAGTTACCAGCAGCTATGTAAATGGCTTTGCCTCCTTCTCAAGACATATGTTCCTTAATTGGTTCTCAGTACAACTGCAGTTCTTTCTTACTTACTGTAAACGTGATTTAAGACGACTCATGTTTAGGGAAGCTAATCCCAGACCCTCAAGTCAGAGGTTGAGGTGGCACGTTTGTAAAGAGTTGTTTGCCCATGGCTGAAAAAATACTGACGATAGCAGCAAAGAAAGATTTAGCTTATACAATCTATCCGTTTATAACAAATACTAAAACCCTCAAGAAGAATACTGTACCATACGGTCTGATTGTTGTGTCTGACATTTTTATTGTGGAAGTGCTTAAGGTGCTGTACTTCTGCCAACACACAATTTAATTCTTTCCAGTATGTTTGATAGAGGATATATGGTGAACATTCGGTAGTTTGTATAGTTACACTGTGCAGTTTTGAACTTGCTTTATGCAGTCTTTTGTCTATTTCAATGTAGTTTTATTTTTAAAAAATCAGAGTTGTCCACTCAATTTGCCATAAAATGTCTTGCTTCTAGAGGCAAACCTGTGCTTCTCATTCCAATGTGTGTTTCCAAGATTTTATATTGTTATCTTATAATTTTACGATTTTCTAAGTTTATAAATTTATACTCATACGCTTATTATTCATATATTATTATTTTATATATTATAGTGTTTTATATTCATTTAAAGTCTTTTAAACACTGCAAGCACACAAGCGCACAGAATATTCAGAGTTTACTAACTTCACTTACACAAAATACTGATTAGAAAAACAATGTTACATAGTCTGAAGATCCTCACTTTCATATCACATGGTGGCCAGACACAGCAGCTGAAACCCACATTTAGAAAGGAAAACATTTTAATATAGTGAGAGTTGATAGACGTGCATCAAAGTGAAATGTTATTTTTGTAGTGATCAGCAGGCTTCAGACCTCCCATGCTAATCATAAACTTTCCAGGCCAGTAAAGCTAATTTGTTCTGTTATTGCCACTGGCCTCCAGCTCCCCTTCTAAAGGAGGTATTGCGCTTGCTGCTAGCTAGTAATTGAGCAAAAGGCCTCCTCTTTCTCCTTTTCTTTAGCCCTTTTATGCATGTGATATTTTGGGTTGTTTATATGATGTCTATGACTGTGTCTTAGATGTATTCATGAAGAGAAGTTGCATGAGCTACCCTATCCTTCTTTCTAGATAGTCTTTCTCTATTAAGTTATAATGCACTGGTTATGGCAACCATATGTTCAAGCCTCATCTCTTCCTCTAAAATATGTCCTTCTTTCTTCCTGGAAATGTTGACCTGAGAGAATTAAAGGCCTTTGTGCGTTTGTCCAGGCTATCCAGATGTATAACATTATGCCTGGTCTTAGAACCTAGTGAATTCTAGAGTTACCCCAACCTTTTTTACATGCATGGAAAAGGCACTTTGAGACAGATGTAGAAAAGGTATTCCAAAGAACAGCTTGAGATGATAAAGGTTCCCAGAATACATCAAGTCAGTCTGGTCAGATCCTCTGTGAATTGGCAGGTAGCAACTGGTCAGCAGGCTGCAGCTGAACGAGGTACAGACCCTAGAGGTGCTGTGCATTTGCAGTTCTCCAAGCCAAAAAGAAAAAAAGAGGCAGATTTGGAAATAGCACCAGCACAATGAAGGCCAGTGCAGAATCTCTGGATGGATGATGGTCACAGTTTGGCACTTTTGCTGACAGAGTATCAAGTCCCATGAAATCTGGGTTTCGTAGCTCTGTCTGTTGCTGTTTGCATGTTAGATGGAGCATCCCTGAGTATGCTTTCCTTTTGAAGGCTGAAGAAGTTCTTTATCATCATGATTTCAGTTCCTTTTCTTCATCATCTGATGGGAGCAATGCGCACATGTTTCAATCAACTAAAGAAGAAGGCTCTGTGCATAGTGTGCACCTATTGTATGGTGTAGTGTTCACCAAAGAGCACTTGAGCTGAGAGTACGTGCAAGTTGGATGGAGGACCTTGACATCAGTTATTAGAAGAAAAGTAGAATTAATCACAGATAGAAGTTTAAGATTGATGAATATCTGTTTAAACTTGAAGTTGATTGGAATTTTGGTTGTAAAAGGAAAGATTATTCCCTGGACAGCTTCTGATCTACAAAAAGCGACTGTAAGTCATTGTCAGGCGTTTGGTTTTGCTGTGTTTTTTTGCAAATGGAGACAGAATTAGGTACATTTTTTAGGCTTCATAGCCTGTTACATGAAATGATAGGGAACTAGCCTAAAAATCTTAAGATGGTGTTTGCAAAAGTGTGATACAAGACACAGGAAAAAGTAATTAACAGTCTATTTCAGAAGAGTGGTGTGTTTGTTCTGTTAGTATTGTAGTGGATTTAATCTCCTTAAATAGGTAGGTTCCTATGCTCAATTTATTTCTGGGAATTTCTGTATTGCAGAGTGTCCCCACAGACTAAGCACATATATGTTCAGATTAAGCATTGTGTGATTGATGTGAGTAGTCACAGAAGTCTTAAAGTGGGGTTATGCTAAAGCCTGATTGAATTTATGGCAGAACTGCAGAATTAGATGCAGAATTATCGTATGTTGCATAACAAGGCTCGTCTGGAGCAAATGCGTTAGAGCTTAATTTTGTGTAAAACTAAATGATTGTATTTCTTTAACATAATTCCATCCACTTTTCTGAACTTGAACATCATTCAGAAGCAATTCCCGTCTCAGAAATTTGTTGCAAATCTGTCACTTACACACAAACTGTACAAATTATGACCAAGACGGGTCCAGCATGCAATACAGTCAGAAGTTTGACTCTTAGAAAAATGTTCTCTGTAGTCTCACTAGAACAAAAGTAAAAGGAAAGCTTACCTTAAAATCCTATTTCTAAACTCATCTGTGGCCACTCTGATCACATCTGATAAACTAGTAACAGTTGTTGTTGCACAGCAGCTGTTATCTGCTGTCTTTTCTCATTATGCTTTACAAATTACATTGATGAGTTTGGCTTCAAATTCTTAGGTGCTTTTTGTTACATATATAAATGCAAGAGCATATTTTGCTTTCAGCCATTTTTTTCAGAACCATAGTTCTGACAATTTTCTTTGTCCTTTTAGTGTATGATGCACTATAGTGTCCCTGATCGAACTTTCCTGTTGGTTTGCAGTTTGCAAGACAAATGTTAAATTAAGCATAATGGGTGTTTACTCTCTTTTGGATTAAAACCTTATATATCCGTCCAATTAAAACAATGTGCTAGACTAATCATACCATAAACATGCCTAGAGAACACATTTGCTGGGGAAGGGATGTCTGAATGTTATTTTTTTCAGCCCTATATTGGACAGTCACCACTTCCCCTCTATTATACCCATTTAAACAAACAAACAAACAAACAATTCTTTGTCTATAGTTACTCTCTGCAGTGCTGCTGTGGGATGCTTGCGCGTGTGATAATTAAGTCTGTAGGGTTTTTTACTTTTATGCAAAATGACCAGGTGACATCAGCAAACTTTCTTCATTTTAAAATTTGTTGGGAAAGTTGTATTTGTTTTCAATTCTAAACCTATACATCACTTTCTGTTCTCATGTACCTACAAGTTCCTTTAGTAACATGGCTATTGTGTGAAGATGAAAACTAAGTACTGGTGCTGATGTTGGATTCTCCACGTGGGTCTTTATTTTCAAAGCCCAGCTTGCTGAAGATGCTCTTGTACTTAAATAAGCTTTATGGGCAGTATAATATTACAAGAGGAATGTGAAGGAGCATTAATATGACTGAATGAGGCCCTATATGTTTTCCTTCGAAATATCTTCACTGCTTGCCAAACCGCCTTGGCAGCAAATAGCATGAAGGCTAGATGTGGAATTATGTATGTGTACTGTATTTTTCTCTGCAATGAAGGGAATATAGTCTGTGACTCCTACACAAATTTAAAGGCAATGATTGAAAGTGTTAGGGTAGTAGGATAGATGTACTGAAGAACCTAACTGGTAATCTCTTAATACTCCTTAAGTTGATTATGCTTTCCCTAATAATATATACAATAGTGATCTTGCATAGGAATTTCTAGGAAATATTTCTTTCTTCATAGATATATTGAGGGTTTTCTAGATATGGACATAAGAATATTTACTTTACCAGGTAAAACTATGTACAGTATCTGACTGAGTCCTTCGCAGTTACATTTTTTCAGAGGAAAGCAAAAGGTCAGTATTTTTTCTAGAGGTTACAAACTGAAATCCAGTCTTTACTAAACACTTTCTGTAGTGTCTCTAGGTTGCAAAAAATCTTCAGATGTGGCAATACATTATATGTCCTGAGAATTAGTTCCCACAGAACCTGCTGAGTCTACTGTGCCAATATCACAAGATGTGAAAATGAGAGAAAAATAAGCAATATGTGGCCCTTAGATTAAATGTTTTACATTTAAAGACCATGCCCCAAGGACTCAGGCTGTTTACAAATATTTGTTGGAGAAGCGATAATTTATATTTCCCTCTAAGATATTGGCAAAGTGGCTGTTTTGTTATCTGATGGTAGCAATCAAGCTGATAGATCGTGAGGAAACAGGGACTAATCATGGGTATTATAGAGAGGTATACTTGAAAATGACATCAGAGAAAGGAAGATAGCTGAGAACATGGAGGTGAAGGATTGGAAAAGCTGCAAAAAAGTACCTGGATAATACTATATTTAGATTAACATCACTCTGTTTAATTTAAAAGGAGTGCTTGGAAAGTTAAAGAATGAGATTTTAAAAGCCTTTTTAAGATAAATGCCTAGTCTTCCATGATAATACTTCATAACAAATGCTTTAATTCATAGATTAATGCTTGATTTAATCTTTGTCTATTTTGGCTTTGGATAAGTAGTCATCAGTGGCCCATGGCAGATTGAATTTGTGTAATGCCATTTACCATCACGGTCTAGCATGTATCCTAAAGTATTCTCTTGATCTACTTGAGCATAATGCATTTAGAAATTTGAAACAATACATATTTGGTAAAAACAAGGCTGCTATTCTATCATATAGTGTAGAATTTTGCACTGTGAGTTTTTATCTATGAAGCGTTTCATAAGGGAGAAGAATATCACCCATTTTCAGTAAAAAGAAAGAAGGGAAAAATCTGTCTCTGGTACTATAAAAATGAAAGTAATGGTTACTGAGATTGAAAGAGAAGCAAACAATCTCCAGTGAATCTGACCTTTTCTGGTTAAATATAAATTAACTAAGACACTATAAAACTATTACTTACTTTGCAGGCTTGAGGACACAAAAAAATAAAATATTCCGCACCTAACATTTCAAAACATTATTTGAATATTTGCTATTGTGTGGGGGTTAAGAACACATGCTGAAAACCTCATCATTGCACTTTATTTGGTGTATTTCCTGGGAAAGGGATAAAATAACCATACTTCATTGTAAACTTACTTCTAAAACAAGTAATGACAAATCTGCAAACTGATGCAGACAAATTAACTGCCAGTTGGGAAATGGTGTCTGGTTTTGTTTGCTTATTTGCAGTTTGGGGAATTTATGTATCTGTGTATACTTTTTCCAGATGATGAGTATTAGTAATAAATAGTATTCTCCATGCAGCTGTCTGGTATCATGGCAAGCTCTCAGTTTGGTCTTCAAGTTGTTTCCAAATACATCAGCAGAGTAGCTGTGGTATTAGTCATACTTACCATCCTTCACCAGCTCGTGTCATTGGGTTGCTGTATAGCTTTGAGTAATTCTTTTTTAAATTAATGGACAGGCTGCTGGCATGAATGGTGACTCGATGGCTAGACTACTAACCTGTGAATGTAGAAGAATGTTTAAAAGAAAATTCAGTTCTGAGTTACACCACACGCTTACTTGTTAACGTGCAGACCCCTGGGTACAAGTAGTTTTCTCAGTTGAAGACAGCAAAATAATGATTGTCTTTTTTTTGAGTTGTATTTTTTCTGGAATCTCTTTTGTCTGATAAGGTAAAGTTTGAAATATCTGTAGTGCTTTAAGGTTATCAGTAATTGGATTGATTGGCAGTTTTAAAATAATCCTAATCCTTACAAATTATGAATTAAGATGGCATTTTCTTTCTTATTGGAGAATGATTGTAACGCATAGCTGGCTACTGTGTATTGGTGATTCTGAATAACTGATTATTAATCTTGGGTTAAAGTCACTTGGACAAATTCCTATCACTAACAATGTGGACCATATCTATTAGACTAGGACACTTTAGAAATCTGGGTGTTCTGATGAAGGTCATGAATTCTCTTGGCAAATTCTCTTTTAACTGCTGGAAGCTGTAATAGCTCTGTTAGGATAACCTGGAAATCTGTATTGTAGGATAACTGAGTCCTTTTGATGCCTTGAGAAATCCCTCTCCAGCTTTCCCAAGTGTAACCATGGTGTTGGCTGTTATGTGACACTATTTTCTGCTAGTTTCTTTCCTATGGGAAGTATCACTAAGTCCATTATCTTTTAAGAGTCATCTTTTCTTACAGTAATATCCACAGTGAAATGAGCAAGCTAAACAAAACCCCCAAAACCTCCAAACAAACAAAAAGTTAAAGATGGGAGAAATAAAATTTTAATATAGATATACATATTTTAAGATTCCTAACTTTGTAACTGTTTTGCCTACATGCGCTAATCCCTTGACAGCGTGTCTGAAACAGCAGTGATAGGTAGTTTGTGAAATACATGTGAAAAAGGCAAGTCCAATTTAAACTAAATATGCTACCAGTGGAATGGTGGGGTTATAATGCTGTTACGCTAGGAAAATAACTAAATGGTGAGTACCGTTACTTGTTTCATTGAAGATGAGCTAGCATGTGGAGCGGTATGTAAAAATTAAGTGATATATTCATTGAGAAATATTTCATTGTGCGGAAGACTTCCCTGAAACATTGCCTGAAAATTATTTAAGACATGATCCATACAAATATGAAGTTACTGTATTGAAAAGACTTGGAACTGTGCAGGAAATCTTCAGAAGGAAATCCTTCTTCCACATTGATTGTTTTCCAGACGTGTGATGGTGTTGGCTGCACAGATGTGCTTTTACAACTAGATTTCTCAAACAGTCAAGTTTTATGTCTCTCTACGGGCCTTTAAGATTAGAACTGGTGTTATTGCTAGCTTTAACCCATGTAGACAGTCTGAGTATGGGGATAAAATAATCAACACCATTTGCATCTTTCAAAATATATGTAGAGAAGGTTTCCTCACTTCCTTTGTTCTATGCAGCTTTTTAAGAAGTGCTTTTTGTAATCTTAGTGTTCATATGATATTTATTTACCCCTTGTTATCAGCAAACACTATTTCTAGGTTTTGTGGCATTATGTAGAGATTTTACACTGTATACTGTAGGTTAGCTGCTTAAAAATAAAATGGCATGCTAACTAACTTTAAAAAGAAAGTTTTCGGAGTATCAAACTATTTCATGCAGTCAGTTTGGGCTTGACTGTGCGCCTTATCTAGTAGAAGAGTGTTCCTGAATTTAAGCATGCCATTTGCGCATGAGAAAATTTGACAGGACTGAACTTGTTTCAGTTGACTGTTTTAGGAATACAAATTTGAAGTTGTATTATACTGGACATGCTCTGAGTACTCAGAGGCTTATCAGCTGTTTATACCAGTATTTATCAGTTTTGTGAGTTGCTGGTCCTATAGTAAATGAAATATTTGAGACACAAGAATGCATAATTATTTTAAGATCCTAGTTGTCTAGTTAGAGCTGCATTTGAATTTTCAGAATTCATATACAAGACATAGAGCTCAAGGTTTAACATGATCTATAGCTGTATGTTTCCAATTTCCTGTGTTGCAGGAATCAACCATGCACAAGAATTGGCCATTTTCTCTTTGTAAATGACGTGTGTTTGCAAGACATCTAGAAAAAAGGAGTAAAGTCCAGGTATCTTCTCTACCTGTGTGCTTCCAAACATTTTAGCATATGGGACAACTGTCCAGATTCCAGAAAGCTGGAATACTCCTGATAGTTCATTTGGTTCTAATGGGCAACATGTGTTTAATATGATTTCTTTAAAAAAAGCACATTTATAAGATGAGCTATCTAAAAATCTAATATGTAAGCAATCAGATTTCCTCAGAATTTTGTTTTCATCGAGACAGTAAAGATACACAGTTGCTCTATAATTAAAAAGAGTTCATTCATTTTTCGTATGGTATACATTTGTAGAGAAAGAGAGGGCTTGTTCTTGCACTGCAGCTATGCTTCTAATTTGTACCTAATTTGCACCAGCAGTGTAACTGATCTGTTGGTGCTGTGCGTTCTTGACCTGGCATGGACCCCCAGTGGTGAAAAATGAGCCTTTAGCCCACTAACAGAGTAGATTCTGACCTAGGCTAGTGTTAATTCTTTTAATTTGCAATGCAATTAGGAGTAGGTATGCTATAGTATGCTTAGATCAGATGGTCTTATTGGAAGAGGTGGTGAATTGGGAAGATGGAATCAAACAGAACATGAAGAGATTTTTGGGAAGGAATAATTGTGCCTTTGGCTCAGGAGTTTTGTAACTTGGTGTGGTAACCTGGGATGTGGTTGCTACCCAAAGCAGAAGTTACATTACTATGAGATTAAAGCTCTCTGCTCACTTCAGGTATCAGTGTTGTGTAATGAAATTAAGTTGGAAATCTTCCTCCTCTTTATTCCAGTGTTTGGTTTCAGGTTGAGTGCTTAATCCAGTGTTTTGATCAGTATTGCAATTAAATCTCAAGTCTTCAGCCAAGCATACACATTTTCTTTGGCAGCACAACAGCTATTTTTATTCTTTCTGTCAGAAGAAGAGAGGAGAAACCTGGTATTCCTATAAACTACAGAAAATACAATTTGATCATGAATACAAATCTTCCAAGATTTTTTTCCTTTCTTCTTCTTTTGGATATGCACTAAGCTCTGGTTCAGTACATTCTGTGACATCAGAGGACAGAGGTGTCTGTGCTACAGAACTGTCCTTGGCACCAGAGCTCCAGCTGTATGACTCCAGAGCTCTAGCTGTATGACTCCTGGTCTGATGTTTACTTTCTTTTATAGGAGGAATGCTGATCTAGTCCTGGCCCCTACACAGTGTGTTGTAATGTGTGCAGCACTGGCTCCTTTCTCAAAGTTGCCTCTATTCTGAGACTGTTTATCTGCTGCCTGATACAGTCTCTTACCTTCTCCCTTTGCTTAGCTGATTTCTACTGTTGCTAGCCCTGTATACTCATGATTAGAAATGTGAATTTTGGCATAGGCACAGACTTTCAGGGCCCTGATTACACTAATCAGCCTTAATGGCGCTGATGAGCTTCACCTTGGTGGGCCTCCCCTTGCATCTCTGCTCATGGGACCAGTAGCCCTATTTTAATTCAGCCCTGGGCCTCCAGACCCTGCTTGAGCTACCGTGGAGGTGTGCCTTGCTCCAGCTCGGCCACAGCCCCACACGCGCCAGGCCATGGACCCTGCTGATTTGCACCCTGATCCACGGACTGATTGCTTGGCTTGACCTTGCACCTGCCTGGTCACCACCTGGTCGGTGATCTTGGCTCTTGTCTGAGCCTGGCTGCCACGCCTGGATCTGCCCTGCTCCGTCTTGCGGCAGTAGTGGGACAGAGACCCCGACAGTGAGGGCGCCTGCCTTGCTGCCGCTGTCGGCATGCTTGACACGCGGCTCCCCACCCCTCTAGGGAGCAGCCAGCTGTCGCTGCTCCCTGGCAGAGTCTTTGAAGGCTGGCTGATGCTGTTTTACTGCTTTAGTTAAGTAGTAAGCATGAAAACTGTCGGTCAGCTTTTGCAGAGCTTTCTTTTCATCTTTAGTTGGCATGACATGATGCTTATTTCTTGTAAACGTAGGTTTTACCATAGTGTTTTTTACACTTTTCCTACCTGCGTATTAGACTACTATGTGCTATAGTTGACCCACTCTTGGGGAGGACTCACAATGATTTTCTTTCTAGATCTGTTTTCTCCGGTCTAAAAGAATCTCATTATGGTTTTGAGATTTCTACCAATGTAGAAAATAAGAGGACAGGTAAAGTATATGCATGAAAACATGTTCTACAAGGGCTTCCTCCTCTAATGAATTTCAAGAACGTTTCCACGCAAAATTAAAAATTATGATTACATTTGCAATGCTAATTGGTTAGTTTTTTCTTGGAGACAGCTTGTTCCCATCGTTTTATGAGGGCATGCTTGATGCAGCTGTCATTTGCCAGCTGGACACTTGGGAAAATGTGTGTTAGCGCTAAAATCTAGTTTTAATGTGTTGTAGTTTTGGACCTGAAAAAACACTCTCCTTTATAATTCTGATTTCACTGGAGGATTCACAGCACAGGTCATGGCCTATTACATCATGCGGTTTAGTGCTTTTTTGCCAGGACCTCTATTTATTTGGTTTTGTAATGAAAAAATAAGTATACTTACATGATCCAGGGTCCTCACCTTTTTCCCTATTGTATCTTTAAAATAATTTCTACATGCAGAGTTAGAAGTATCAGCCTTTACCCCTCATGAAGAAGTGAGAGATCTGAAAATACTGTGATTCAAATTTATATTTAAAATGTTTTCTCTAGGAGGAGGCTTACTTTTCACAGGAAATAGACATGCATTATTTGTGTAATTTATAATTAATTTGGTTTAGTTAAAGATTATTTGAAGTTTTGCAGGAGGATTTATTTTTTAAAAGGACAAACAGGCCTAGTCACATTTCTTGTTTTACGTGAAGCATCCAAATATAGCAGTGGTACCAAGTCGTTTATTTCCAATTTTGTGGTAGTTGTGAAGGAACCAGTTCAAGTATTTTAAAGGGAAAGGCATGCTTTTTCCTTCAGTTCCTACTTTTATGTGGCTGCTCATTTGCTACACTTCAACATTAAACACAGATCAAAATGCCTTATGTGAAACTAGCGTGATGAGAGGTGGTTTTCTAGAAATCTATGTCTCGTTTTTATGCATACAAAGAAGAGATTAAATATGATCCATCAAAGAACTCTTATCCTTTTGGTCGCACCACTTTTTTGTGTATAGGATCCATAATGTTGAATTGTGTTGTGAAAATAGGTAAGAAAATAATGTGAATAAATAAAATAAAAACCTAAAATAATTCAAATGATGTGTGAGGAAGACCAGAATATGGTGCTAAAAATCTTAATGCCTTATTAGGAAAACAGAAGACATTGATTGAAAAATGCAGAGGAAAATTTTTTGTCACAGAATGAATGATATTCATCAAAATTAGAAGTTCAAAGTATGGTGTCCACTTGTTCTGTAGTGTAAATGTAGTGTTGGGCAGAGGAAGGAATGCCTCATAAATGTCATCTTATTCTACTAGCACTATGCAGCTACTGTCTGGGGAGGCAAAGAGGTGCTTTGAGAACTTGGGATATAAACCAGAATTCTATCATCAAAACACAGAAAACTGGAATAACGCCATGAAAAATATGAATTCTAGCCCAGCCCTGGGCAGGTGACAACCAAAGGTCCTTTCCTCCCTCTAGCACACTGTAATGCCAGAAACGAGAAAGGGATAATAGATTTAGTACTGAAGGAAAGACTCAAGATGATAAATCAATTTGAGGTGAATACTCAGCTCTTTGAAGGTGGACCTCTTCAGTAAAGTCTGGCTTTGTAATCAAAAGTCTGAGTGAGGAGAGGAAGGAGTCTCCTCAGAAGTCTGAGAAGAGGAAGGAAACGCTCGGATGTCCTTTTCAGGGTTCGAGTGTAGTTTAAAAGCACCATGCGCTGCCAGTACCATGGTAGTAAGAAGAGGAAAAAAAAGATGACAATGAAGACTAACACGTTATTGCTGAAGTAACTGACAAACTTCCAGCAACGTAATGTAAGCTGAGCTGACCTAACTATATACAAATGCCTAGTTGAAACTTACTTTGTAATGCCATTGCCACAGGATGCAATAATACGTTTTTAATGGTGTACTTTCTAAACTGATCAGATCAGATCGCTACTTCCTCCCAACAAAGAAGCAAAAAGATATGGAGCTGAGGAAAAGCCAGAACTTGAAGTGACTTTAGATGAGAAACAAGTGGAAGAATGAGGACTGGTCAGTTTAGAAAGGGAGATAAGCAGGAATAGAAGTTAAAAGGTAACTTGGAAAGTGGTTAGCTACTAAAAGCATTAATAAGAACACAAAGCGACTGTATGGAATAACTTATTAAAAACTTTTTAAAGACCTCTTTTTCCACAGCATTCTTTTGTCTTTTCCATAACTGTACAGTGTGATCAAAAAATGATAAGACATATTGATAGGTAAGAATATCCCTAGCTTCATTATGTAAGATAACAGTGGAAGACATGCTGCCCCATGCAACAGCGTATTCTGGTAGCCAGTCAGTATTTCAGTTTTGGAAGGATTTTTTTTTATGGGCATAACTATCCTCTTAAAGGTTTCTTTGGACAAGAAATTATGTGAAGTCAGCTGCTTTCTTAATGAAAAAATTGAGCAAAAGGACACAAATAAGACATTGAGAGTTACTTGTAAAAGTGTTAGTATCTGAAACACTTAGATTGAGTTAAAACTTCAACCAAGAAAAAATGCTGAGATGCAGTGAAATATGTGTGAGGGTCTGGGACTTGTTTCCTCCAAGGTGCTTAGTGTCTAGGGTTTGTTCTCATAGGGCTCCATACACTTACCTTTAGGCTGTAATACATAGCTCACACCTTGTTTTCCTTCCCAAACTGTATGGGTTTTGTTTTGTTTAACGGCATGAATGAAAGTCCAAATACTCCTTGGTCCTTCTTGTACCTATTGTTATTTCATCTGTTCTTGGTCAACAAAAGACAGAGATGCTGATGAAATTCAGATTCAGTGTGAGTGTGAGCACACCTCTTTCAAAAGGACTGCAGCAGCAAGGAGAAATGCTTCAACTACAGAAGGGAGAGCATAGGAGGGAATCTTTTGCTCTCTTTCTTCGCCCTGTCTGGCCAGTGAAATGCAGAAACCAGTGAAGTGGGTGTAAAAGCCTTCATGAGGGTAAAGAAATCCCTTTGTGGTTCAGCTGCAGTACCTCCTGAATCCAAGAAGGCAGGGCAGGGCAGGGAGCAGCATTTTTCTGCAAGTGCACTGTTTTATCTGCAAGGAAAATACATTCAAGGAAAATACACTCTTTCTGCAGTCTAAATTCCCTGACTGCTCAGAGACATACACGGGGTGGCAGAAGGCTTCTTCTTTATTTCAAGTGTTTAATTAAACATTATTTTTAAATCAAGAAAACTCATAGAAGAAATTTTGAGTAACATTTTATGGCCAGTGTCTCAGTAGTTCAGGCTAAAGGACAGCAGTAATTTATTTAACCTTAAAATATCTGAATAATAAATTCAGAAGTTAATGCTTCCTGGAAAAAATTAAGTGAGATAATTATTGGAAATTCATATTTAAAGCAATATTGGAAATGCTTTAAATATGGCAGCCAACTTTACACATAACTTTGTCGAGCATATAAGACTTTCTCTGTTAAACTTTTGTTCCTTTTTTGTTGTAAGTAGCCTGTAGATCACAAACTGGGGAAGATGACCAATTAAATAAAACCAAAACATAGTAGATTTTCTACTTGATTTTTCTTTTGTTATTCAGCTCATGTAGTTTGTACTAAATTTCTAGTACATTCAGCCTTTTTTCTTTTCTGTTAAATTTTTACATGGAACATTGACATAAAAAAACAACACTTTTTCTTAAATAATTACAGAATCTGCAGTGTCTACTTAATTGGCTTTTTCCATTAGTGATTCCAGGAAGATGGTGTCCGGCCAAAGCAAATTAAGAGAATGCTATTTTAAATACTTGTTTTAAGAAACAGTTAAAGGGCTTATGAGTTATGCTGTAGCAGCAGACTTGTTTCAGGCTTTATCTTCCTTTTAAATAGTTCATCAATTTATATGCTTCAGCTGAGTACCAGTGGACATTCCAGTCAGCCCTCTATTTCCTACCAAATCCAGTAGCATTGACGCTGCACCCATAGTGACAAAGTGTGAATTGTACATATGAATACTTTGAAATACACAGAAATCATCATTGTCTTGTTCTAAAATAATTCAGCCTGAAATATGTAGTTATACTTCATCTTATCCTGCTTTAAAAGTTTGAGAGTTTAGTTCTACAAATGTTAAAGCTGTAGGAAGTAGAAGGGAAGTCTTTAAAATGTTGTTTTGACTGATGTTTTCTCTTATTGTTACTTTTATGTTAGGAATTTGGTCAACTTTCTAAGCAAATATACCTTTAGCAGAAAGAAGTAACCGTGAGTGATTTTACCTGAGCGTACTGTTCATGATTTGATGTGGAAGTACAGGAAGGCTGAAAGACCCGGAAGAGAAATTGCTTGCTTTTGATAAGTTTAACAAACTTGTACTTGTTTGAGACTTAGGTGCAACTGCCTCAGGAGGTATCTAGTGAGCAAACTTCATAAACTGATTGACATTTACAACCCCCTTGAGACTGACAGTTAAGTAGTTCACAGATGAAATCAGTACTTTTTTAATGAGAATTATTCTGTCCAAAGATCCATTGTGTATTTTGTGTGTTTTAATTTCTGAAAGTGAGAGATAGGATCTTTCCTCAAAAGATTCTGATGTGGTTTCCTGTTAAAAAAAAAATACAATTTTGAATTTTCTATTTAAATTGTATACATAAAATAGTTACGGTATTATTTTGCTATGTTTGTATGTTTCTAAGTAAAACCAAGGATGCTTTTGTGCTGAAATTAGAGATATTTTATTTCTTTCATTTTACTGGTGCAAGGTATTTTGGTTTCTCTGTCTGCTACTGCAGAACTTCGTCTCTGAAATAGCTCTTCAGTCATGAACTGATTTTTTTCTGTTGCACCAATAGCTTTGTAATCTCTAGTGTAGTGATTATTGAGGTTTGCAGAGAAATTCTGATCTTGGTTGCAGCAGTGCAAGTCTGGCATGGTGTTAAGTTTCGAGTTACTTTGTGCTGCAAAGAAAGGCTGTGGTTGTGAACATGCTCGATTCCAGTTCAGCTGGATAAAGCTTGAAAGCGCAGTCACAGGTATGGATTGATCTCATGTCTTAACACAGAGAACAGAACACCAGCTTCTGGATGTCAGGGAATTCTGCCTGTATGTTTTTGTAGAGGAAAAATTAAATGCACATGGAAAGAATTAGTTACATGACTTACTAAATGCAAATGTAGGACAGTTTTCTGTGCTCAGAAACTCATCCTAATAGTATTCAGTTAGACTTTGATAAGGTTTTTTATTATTTACAGAGGATATATTGCTTTATGAAATGATGAGCAGAGGGAAGACTAAAATCACAGTTACTCCTAATTTTTTTCATTTTGCTTTTCTACCTGCCATTAAAAAAGAGTACATTGGCAATTTTGTGCCTATGCTATATATTTATTCACAAAAATTATTTCACTTTGTGAAGAACTACAGAAAAAGGCAAAGCTTCATTTTATGGAAACAGTAGTCATTCTGCATGAAGCAACGTTCGTCATTGGAGTTTTTGTTACACACTGCAACATCTAAAATGGTGCATTTGTTCTTTCTAAACTTTTTCAAACACTGAAACTGTAGTTTTAATTATCATAGTTGGAGCTTTCATGTTGGAAGCGTTTTGAACTCTGGTTTAGTTGGCAGTTTGCTCACTATCCTTTTTCCTTTTGTGGTACATCTGGATATTTCAAAAAAATATGGAGGGACAGGTTGGCTTCCTGACAGGGTTTTGATGGAAAATTTCCTTAAGTTTATTTGGCTTTACATTTTCAGTCCAGAGACTTTGCCACAAGCAACCAGTGTACAAAGTACCTGTCATGGCAGCTCTATATTTAGCTGTCAGCACAACGGTATAACTTGCAAACCTTCAGCTTGCCTTAAAAAAGGAGAAAATGCTTCTTTCATTTAGGTCTTGAAGGGAGCTGTTGTATTTGTGAGATCAACATAGTAGTAGGGAGTTCTGGATGATTTTTGTCAGAAAGGTCCATTAAGGTTATAGTGTCAAGTTTTCAAAAACTGCAGGTTTGGCTGTCAGTCCCCATTCTTACAACTCTGTAGCCGGCTGCCTGTGATCGGTCAGGTCAATCGGAAAAGCCATTCTCACTGCAACTCTCACTCTGGCTTTTTGTATCTTCTTAAGCTTGAACCGTTCCCTCGAGGGGACTCAGCTGAAGGCAACTCTGGTGCCACTGAGACCCCCAGCCCTGCCTGGCCTGCCCGACTTTGCCCCCCCAGCACACCCTCCCCAAACGCAGCGCTTGCAGGTATCAGCAGTGACGCTGCCAGATCCACAGCGCGGCGAGGCTGGGGAACCACAGGGGGAAAAAAGGCTGACCTGTGAAAGGTGGTCTGCTGATCTGAGAAGGCTGAAAAGGGCAGGTTCTTCTGTAGATGTAGGAGAGACACCGCATGGTGATTCCAGTTAGGCAGAAGAAGAGAGAGTACCCTTTATGGACAGTAGTAGTAGTAGTCTGTAAAAGGAGAGGCCTGAGAGGGAAGAGGCGCAGTGGCAATGATGTCCAGTTAATACAAGTCAGATTCTACTACGCTGGAGAATCAGATATGCATATTCAAATACAGCAGAATCTGGACTTTTAGCAGCAGTGAGAAGGCTAATTTTCTATACTGATTTAGGAGCTTGACTGTATTTAATTACAATTCTGGAAGCTCTCTAGTACATAGAAGTATTCTGTTATGATTTGTTTGAATATTAAAAAAAGAAGGAAAATATTTGTGTCTTTCACCTCTCATAGCACAGGAAAAGAAGGGTTGGTAAACTAGTTTAAAAACAGAGTGAGGAGTCTGACATATTCAGCTGTGTATACAAAGCTCACCAAATTACAAAAAGAAATCTAATACATAGTAATAGTTTGCTTCTCAATTTCACCAAAACTTTTACCTCCCGCCTCCTAAAATCTTGGGATATTTTAAAGTACCTGTATTCTGAGTTCATGTGGTTTACTGTCTGACATATGAGACCAGGTTATTCTTGGGTCATATTTTTGAGTTTTCCCCTACAACCATAAGGATGAGAGATATGTATTTACATGAAAGATGAGAATATAGTGTGTTTTCTTGACTTCAGGAGTTGGAACTTTAAGAAAGACGTAACGTCTCACATTCCCATGATAAAATACTTAAATAGGCAACAGTAAGTACAGTTAAAAGTTGTGAAAAAGTAAAATGAGAAAGGGAAGGAAAGAGAATATAGGACTGGAGCATCCCATATATGTTACAAAAGACTTGTTCTCTCCTGTTATTGAATGTGATAGATCCTTGGGGTTCAAAACTTCTTTTTATATTCTTTTATATTTTTATGTTGCTTAGTTTACCATAAGAAAATGTCTATTGCGTAGAGATTGCAATCAGTCATACTGAACTAAAGGGAAGCCCTCCAACTTTTGTAGCTCTTTTTGTAATGTTACTCATTTTTGGAACAAACAGTGGTCTGCTTGTGAGATGTAATAATTCCGCTTTGTATCAGGCTTTCAATACTACTTTATTCCTTACTTGAAAATAGATCTTACTCATCTTCTAAAATAAAAGGTTTTATTTTCAAAGGCTTGCACTTCTGCTTGCTTAGTCAAAGCAGGTTATTTGATGGGTTAGACTGTTATAAACAAAAAATTATTTTATTCAGCTATAATATGAAAGAGAGATTACATCCATATCTGGCTCCAGGATTAACCTAACGAATGGGGGCCATTTCGGGAAGGAGCTGCGACATTCTGGAGAGTGAAGGGACACTTGGGTTCCCTGTGGGCCGGGAGTGAGAGCCCGCAAGTTCTGACCGAGCCCCTGGCAGGATCAGGCCTTCAGGATGTGCCAGTGTGGGGCTGACTGTAAAAACATGGGCTGCTTCCTGATTAGCTTTTAATTTACGTTTTATTTATTTATTTTAAACTTCTTCCACAAAAGGAGGTGCTGTACCTTTAAGTAGCACGTGCCGTCTAACCATCCACAGGCATCTTTTGCGAGCTGCTGCAGCCTGTTTCTCCAATCATGCCTGCCTAAGTCAACAGCGCCGTGCCAAACCTCCTCGTGCATTAAAGGTTACCGTTCCGCTTGTTCCATGAATCACAGCAGATGCATAACTTGGCAGTGACCACTCTGTCCCTCCCCTCCTTTGCTCTATCCTGACTACAGTCCCCCAGCCCCCTCCCCCAGCAGGGAGCAGTCATTACATGAAGAGATCAGCTTACCAGTTGTCTCCCGAGCAGTGGCTGAGAGCACGGCTCCTGGGCGTACCGTGAGTGCGGTAGTGAGGGGGAGCGGGAAAAGGAGTCGTGCCTACCAGAGCCGAGGGCTCGACACCGAGACGCAAGTGCATCTGCTAGCTGTTAGTACTTGGCAGAGGGGTTTCTCCTCCAGGGTAGCTCTAGCTGTGGGTAATAATGTTTGTCAGCTACCTGATACTAACGTTGCTCTGCTTTCAAACAGCGGTGTTAGCGAGACCTGGGGGTGAGGTAAGCAAAGTAGCACGTCTTGTCAAAAATCTGCTTGCCTGGGGTTTGTTTCCTTCCTATCTCCTAAGACGGATTCTGAAAGGTTTTTATGTTGCTAGGCATTTCAGAATTGCATTGTTTGCTTCATGTGTAAAAACCTGGTGTTTTGTTTAGGTTTAGTTTGGGGGGGTTGTTTTCTTTTGGGGGGCTTTGTTCGTTTTTTTGTTGGGGTTTCTTGTTTTTTTTTTTGCGAAAGCCTATAGATACTAAGGGAGAGTAGTTTGAAAGCTAGTTTCTTTTGATTTGATACACAATATGCTTTCCGTGAGAGATGACTGTAATTTGTGAAGTCTTCTTTATGAACATACAGAGAAATATGATACTCTTTGCAGCAGTAGATGGTAGTGTTCTGTTCAGATTTTCTACAAAAAACCTGCATGATTGGAAGGTTTTACAAAGGATGTATTTTGGGTATGTGAACATGTAGAAACTTTATTGTTATTTTAATAAGGTTCTTTTTGTGCAAATATACGTAATGTCTAGTATGTGACAGGGCAGAAAGAACTTTATTTTTTTAAAATGTATGTCATATCATTAAAGAGGGACTTTATGCATTCTTACTATGAGAAACTTGAAGTAATAAAATAGAACAGCCCTTGCTACGCTCTGAAAAGCTGCTACTTGATTTACAAAGCAGTTTTCCAGATTTTTGTTCTCATCAGAGCAGTTTCTCATCTAGTTCTTATTTCATACCAAAGCAGAGAATTTCAGCTACTCGTTTGTCATTTAGGAAATAGTTTGTGAGGCATAGTACTATTAGATACAAAATATTCCATCTCATGAAGTTACTAGCAGAAAACACATTTGATACTCATTGTCCCTCACTCTAACTGAAATGTGAGGTATAGTTATGCATTTTAAAGGAATCATTGGATAGTTTTGTTCCATAATATGCCTTCCTTAAGTAAATCTGTTGAAAACAGTGATTCTGCTTTACAGCTTTGTCTTTTGTTTCCCCTGTCACACGTTTATAGTAGCCTAATAAAGTCCAGAGCAATTTCCCCGGTAAAAGAAAGTGGAAGTGAATTGGAAAAAACACCTTGTCCAAGAGTGTGTGGTTGACACTCTCTGTAGCTCGTATGTCCACACATGAACTGTATTTTGCTTTCAGGGTGTATAAAAAAGAGGAGTTGTAATGGTTTTGATTCAAGAAAATGTCTTTTAGCGAAATCTTGTGCTGCCTTTGATCAAATTAAAGCAGGGAAAAGTTTTCAGCAGAGGCTCAGGGAATTGAAACGGACTGATGATCAGAGTGACTGGAAGCTGATCGTTGCCCTCTAGTTGTCACTGAAGTTTTTAACTTCCTGGTTGATTGTTACTGAGCACAGAAAACGATAGATGGACTCACCTGGTCGAGACTGAGGGACCTGAAAATGTGTGATGGCTCATATGGAAAAGATTTCTGTCACCGCTGCACGCACATGTGGTATTCAGAGATCCATATAAAGAACAAATCTAGAGCAGCAGCAGTGTTGCCTGCCAATTATGCTCGTTAGCAAGTAAAATAAAACCAATGCTGTGTTCTTACCTGGAAATGAATTTCTGCGTAAAAGTGCAATGTGGAATGTTTTAGCACTGTGATCCATATGCCAAGTACTTTAAACTGTACCGTTCTTCGTTTTTCAGCTAACACAGCAGACAGCATATGAGAAATGGCCTGTTACTTTATCAGTGAATTTTATGTTGTAGATTTTAGTAGTTGGTGAGAAATTTTCTGCTTTATTATGTTCATAAGATTAATTTTGAGAATTATATAATAAAAAATATACTGTGTCTACTATTACTAATTAGTAATTCTTTGTCCTGTGTTGTAGGAGACCACCCGATAATCTCATGTGTTTCCCTGCTCCAGCTGCAGAACTTTGGCTGCATAAATATTATTTCTCTAGGAAGTTACTCAGTTAAGATTTTTCCCATAGTGGACAGAGAGTGAATTGAAGACAGGGAAAATGTGAGATGGCATTTTTAAAAGGAACCCTTGTTATAGTTTTGTGTTCCTTTGAACTATTCTGTTTAATTCTCTGTTTTGGTTTCGGCTGCCGCCGACAACAAAAGCGCCACGCGGCCGCCCCTCCCCCCGCCGGCGTGCGGAGGAGAATGAAAAGAAAGAGGCAGAAACCGGTGGGTCAGGATAAGGGCAGTTTAACAGAACAGCAAACAAAGGGAAACAGTAACAACAACGGTACAAATAAGGAGAAAACACAACAATGAACCGCATGACCCAGACAGCTGCTCTCCCGAACAGGACCGGCGCTGCGCCCCCCCAAGCCGCGAGTGAGTTCCCGCCGCGCCGCCCCCCCCCACTGGAACCCAGCGTGACATCACATGGTATGGAATACCGGGCTCTGTTTGGCCAGGTGGGGTCAGCCCCCACCCCCTGGCTGTGTCCCTTCCTGGAGTCCGGTGAAAATTAACCCTGTCCTGGCCAAACCCAGGACATTATCCACCCCTTATTCCATACCATCTACGTCATGCCCAGGTCCCCCATTGTCCAGTTGATCACCACCACTTCTCCTGTCTCCAGATATCATTCCCTTAGTCTATGGATCATCACTCTAAAGTGTCCATTGAGTTCATTTAATCCATGACTTCAGGCTCCATCTGTCGTAATGGTCTTCAGTGGCAGGAGAGGTGACGTGTGGTGATGGGCGGTCACTTGCTGCATCCGGAGCTCACGGCTGATGTATCTGGTGCTGCCCATGCCCACAGTCTGCAGGAGATGTTGATCTTGATGAAGTTGCTGGATGCCAGTTGTTGGAAACCAGGTCCAGTTCCATCATCGCTGTGCTCTGCTAGGTTTTCATCGAAAAAAGTCCATCCTTCTTTAATCTGGACGATTCTTACTATGCTACTACTGGTACAACATATAACAATTATAACAGTGATAACAGACAGTGACAGGGTTATTTAACATTTAGCTTTATACAATTTATTTATGGACTATTCTTGCCCCAAATCAAATCCCCATGAGGTACACATCGGACTTCCCCATCCTTCCGCATTACCCACCAGGTACACCCAGGTCCTTGAGCAAAAGCAATCCCGCGGACGGGCTTGCCTTTGCCCGAGGCAGGATTAACCCAAACCGTCTTCCCTAACATGTTCCGCATGTGCACTACAGGAACTTTATCTCCTTCTACAGGGCGCTGAGGTTTTGACTGGGCAGGACCAGCCCGGTTGGTGGACCCTCTGGTGTTAACCAACCAGGTGGCCTTTGCTAAATGAGTATCCCAGTTTTTGAAAGTCCCACCCGCTATTGCCCTCAAAGTGGTTTTTAGCAGCCCATTGTACCGCTCTATCTTTCCAGAGGCTGGTGCATGGTAGGGGATGTGATACACCCACTCGATACCGTGTTCTTTGGCCCAGGTGTCTATGAGGCTGTTGCAAAAGTGAGTCCCGTTGTCCGACTCAGTTCTTTCGGGAGTGCCATGTCGCCACAGGACTTGTTTTTCCAGGCCCAGGATGGTATTCCGGGTGGTGGCATGGGGCACAGGGTAGGTTTCCAGCCATCCGGTGGTGGCCTCCACCATTGTGAGCACATAGCGCTTGCCTTGGCGGGTTTGTGGCAGTGTGATGTAGTCAATCTGCCAAGCCTCCCCATATTTATATTTTAGCCATCGTCCTCCATACCACTGAGGCTTTACCCGCTTGGCTTGCTTGATTGCAGCCCATGTTTCACATTCATGGATAACCTGTGCGATGGTATCCATGCTCAAGTCCACCCCATCGGTATGTCGCGTCTCTTCCTTGGTGGCCCGAGGTGTCATGGGCCCACTGAGCTATAAAGAGTTCACCCTTATGTTGCCAGTCCAGATCCATCTGAGCCACTTCAGTCTTAGCAGCCTGATCTACCTGGTGGTTGTTTTGATGTTCTTCAGTGGCCCGACTCTTAGGGACGTGGGCGTCCACGTGACGGACTTTTACAGCCAACTGCTCCAGACCGGCAGCAATATCTTGCCACAATGGGGCAGCCCAGATAGGTTTGCCTCTGCGCTGCCAGTTGTTCTTCTTCCATTGCTGCAGCCACCCCCACAAGGCATTGGCCACCATCCAAGAGTCGGTGTAAAGATAGAGCACTGGCCACTTCTCTCGACTGGCAATGTCTAAAGCCAGCTGGATGGCTTTCACCTCTGCAAACTGGCTGGACTCACCTTCTCCCTCGGCAGTTTCCGCGACTTGTCGTGTAGGGCTCCACACAGCAGCCTTCCACCTCCGCTGCTTCCCCACAATGCGACAGGACCCATCCGTGAACAGGGCATACTGTTTCTCATCTTCTGGCAGCTGGTTATACAGTGGGGCCTCTTCAGCACGTGTCACCTCCTCCTGTGGCGATGCTCCAAAATCTTTGCCTTCTGGCCAGTCCATGATTACCTCCAGAATTCCTGGGCGACTGGGGTTTCCCATTCAGGCGCGCTGGGTGATCAGCGCGACCCACTTACTCCACGTAGCATCGGTGGCATGATGCGTAGAGGGGACCCTCTCTTTGAACATCCAGCCCAGGACCAGCAATCGTGGAGCTAGGAGGAGCTGTGCTTCAGTGCCGACCACTTCTGAAGCAGCTCGAACGCCTTCATATGCTGCCAGAATCTCTTTTTCAGTGGGAGTATAGCGGGCCTCGGATCCTTTGTATCCCCGGCTCCAGAACCCCAGGGGTCGACCTCGAGTCTCCCCTGGTGCTTTCTGCCAGAGACTCCAGGTTGGGCCATTCTCCCCGGCTGCGGTCTAGAGCACGTTTTTAACATCTTGCCCTGACCGGACTGGACCAAGGGCTACGGCATGAACTATCTCCCGTTTAATTTGTTCAAATGCCTGTCGTTGCTCAGGGCCCCATTCAAAATCATTCTTCTTCCGGGTCACATGGTACAGAGGACTTAGAATCTGGCTGTAATTTGGGATGTACATCCTCCAAAAACCCACAACACCCAGGAAGGCCTGTGCTTTCTTTTTGCTGGTTGGTGGAGACATAGCTGCTATTTTGTTGATGACATCCATTGGGATTTGACGGCGCCCATCCTGCCATTTTATCCCCAAAAACTGGATCTCTTGCACAGGTCCCTTGACTTTACTTCGCTTAATGGCAAAACCGGCTTTCAGAAGGATCTGAACTATTTTCTCCCCTTTCTCAAAAACTTCCTCCGCTGTGTCACCCCATACAATGATGTCATCAATGTACTGCAGATGTTCTGGGGCTTCACCCTTTTCCAGTGCAGTCTGGATTAGTCCATGGCAAATGGTGGGACTGTGTTTCCACCCCTGGTGCAGTCGATTCCAGGTGTACTGGATGCCCCTCCAGGTGAAAGCAAACTGTGGCCTGCACTCTGCTGCCAAAGGGATGGAAAAGAATGCATTAGCGATGTCAGTTGTCACATACCACTTGGCTGCCTTTGACTCCAGCTGATATTGAAGTTCTAGCATGTCTGGCACTGCAGCACTCACCGGTGGTGTGACTTCATTCAGGCCACGGTAGTCTATTGTCAGTCTCCACTCTCCAGTAGATTTTCTCACTGGCCATATGGGACTATTAAAGGGTGAGCGAGTTTTGCTGATCACTCCTTGACTCTCCAGCTGTCGGATCAGCTGATGAATGGGGAGAAGGGAGTCTTGGTTGCTATGATACTGTCGCCGGTGCACCACTGTGGTTGCGATGGGCACCTGTTGTTCTTCAACCCTCAGCAACCCCACAACGGAAGGATCCTCCGAGAGACCAGGCAAAATGGACAGCTGTTTAGTTTCTTCTGTCTCCACAGCAGCTATGCCAAAAGCCCACCGATACCCCTTTGGGTCCTTGAAATAGCCTCTCCTAAGATAGTCTATCCCAAGGATGCATGGAGCCTCGGGGCCAGTTACAATGGGGTGCTTCTGCCAGTCCTGCCCAGTGAGGCTCACTTCAGCCTCCAGTACACTCAGCTCTTGGGACCCCCTGTCACTCCCGAAATGCAAATGGACTCTGACCCTTTGAACTCTGATGGCATTAAAGTACACTGTGCACCAGTGTCCACTAGAGCTTTATACTCTTGTGGATCTGACGTGCCAGGCCACCGAATCCACACCGTCCAATAAACACGGTTGTCCCTTTCCTCCACCTGGCTGGAGGCAGGGCCCCTCTAATCCTGGTCAGAGAATTTGCTGCTCACCTGCTGTAAAAATGACTTGGAGGTCCCCTCCAGAGGATCAGAATCAAGGTCAAACTGTCTACCTGGTCTGGAGAGCTGGCTGCTGGAAACTGGAGCGGCATTTTTCCTAACAGAATCCCCTTTTGTGATTGTTTTACCTCGCAACTCACATACTCATGCCTCTAGACTTGAGGTGGGTTTTCCATCCCACTTCCTCATGTCCTCTCCGTGGTCACGCAGGTAGAACCACAGGGTGCCCCGGGGTGTATAGCCTCTGTATTCCCTCTCCTGAGCAGAGAAACGCTTGCCCCTAATAGCTGAGACACTGGCCCGTACGGGTGGGGAGTAGGACCTACTCTCTTTCATTTGTCGGACCTCCCGGGCCAGTTTCTCCACAGCTGAGACAAGGGAGGAAGAGAGACTTTCCTCATATTGCCGGAGTTGGACAGCCACCTCATCCAGTGTTGGTGCGTCTTTACCTTTCCAGTTTACAACTGCCAGTGAGTTGGCATATGAGGAGGGTGCGCTCCGCACAAACTTCCTCCACATGGATTGTGAGCACTGGACTTCATCTCGGTCTGTGGGTACCTGCTCATCGTCTGTGTCACAGTAAACCAGCTCCCGCACAGCTAATTCCCTCAAGTACTGAATACCCCTTTCCATATTGGTCCACTTGCCAGGATAGCATACAAAATCGTCACTGAAGGGGTACCTCTCCCTCACGCCTGACAGAAGTCTCCTCCAGAGGCTGAGGACTTGTTCCTTTTTCCCAATGGCCTTGTCAATGCCCCTGTCCCTGGCCAGGGATCCCAGCTGCTTGGCTTCCTTGCCCTCTAATTCCAAGCTGCTGGCCCCGTTATCCCAGCACTGCAGCAGCCAGGTAGCAATGTGCTCGCCTGGGTGGCGGCTGAAATCTTTCCGCATGTCTCGCAGCTCGCCCAGGGACAGGGACCGGGTGATGATCTCTGTCTCTATCTCCCGCGATGACCCTGGCTCATCGTCATCCCTCCCGGAGCGATCTGCTCTCTTTGCGTCTTTCTTTAGTTTTATGGGGGCGACTGCTACCAGCACAGGTTGGTCATTGGGCTCAGCTTTGATGCCTGAAGCTGGAACTGGAGCTGGAGCAGCTGCTGTGCCCACCAGGGGAGTCGGGACCACGCCAGTGGCTGCAGCAGCCATGGTGCCAGTCAGGGGGGCTGTGACTGCCTGCTGGGCTGGAGGGGCTGCAGGGCCGGCTGGGGGGGCAGCGCCAGCCACAGTGCCTGCCACTTTCCCCTTTAGGGCACTGAATCAGGTTGAACAGGGCTCGGTAGGCATGGGCCAGACCCCAGCACATTGCAGTGATCTGTGTCTCTCTGGAGTTCCCAGGGTGGCAGCACACTTTTTTCAGATATTTTACCAGATTGTCCGGATTCTGTATTTGTTCAGGGGTGAGTTTAAAACACACCGCAGGTGCCCACTGCTCTAGACACCTGCCCATGCTGTCCCACACACCCAGCCACTCACAGCTATCCGCCCCGGGGGCAGATCTCTGCACGATGTTCTTAACGACTTGTTTAACCCTAAACAAAAGCTGAAACCCATTCAGGAGGCAGAACAAAAGGAGAGTGCTGGCCTGAGCATCCCACGGGTACTCGAAATTCTCAAAAGCCGTCAGGACTAGCCTGAAGGAGAGAGGGAGGGCGAAAGAGTGGGGGAAGGTATCCCCTTCGGTTTTCCCCACAGATTGGGTTTGATTATTCACAAATTCTAAGGCATAGGATCCGAGGTACGGAAATGACCGCAGTGCCGCATGCAAATACAAGCCTAATTTCATGCACAGTGATGTTATCATGTCATAAGTCGATATCATACAGTAGAGGAAAATCATCATCCTGGTCCTTTTCCCAGTGATGATGAACAGCATGGCAATGAACACATAGTGCAAGTACGGATTTACATAGCAGAGCCACTTGATCAAAGTCAGAAACATTTGTTTTTTTACTGGCGACTACTTAACACAGAAAAATGCGTATAACAAAATTTAAGAAAATCTAAGAAAGCAGTTTTAACACCCACTGCTCAGCCCTGCCGTTATCCCCGCCCCTCGCCTGGGCGCCAATTTAATGTTTTGGTTTCAGCTGCCGCCGGCAACAAAAGCGCCACGCGGCCGCCCCTCCCCCTGCCGGCGTGCGGAGGAGAATGAAAAGAAAGAGGCAGAAACCGGTGGGTCAGGATAAGGGCAGTTTAACAGAACAGCAAACAAAGGGAAACAGTAACAACAACGGTACAAATAAGGAGAAAACACAACAACGAACCGCACGACCCAGACAGCTGCTCTCCCGAACAGGACCGGCGCTGCGCCCCCCCAAGCCGCGAGTGAGTTCCCGCCGCGCCGCCCCCCCCACCGCAACCCAGCGTGACATCACATGGTATGGAATACCGGGCTCTGTTTGGCCAGGTGGGGTCAGCCCCCACCCCCTGGCTGTGTCCCTTCCTGGAGTCCAGTGAAAATTAACCCTGTCCTGGACAAACCCAGGACATTCTCCAAAGATTTTAATTGCTTTATAGGTATGTATTTTTAAAAGTTCTGCTCCTAAAAGTGTCAGTTTGTGATGGATTGTAAAGTCAGTGGGAAGTTGCTTCCCTTCCAAGCTTGCTCTCTCTGTCTTTTAATGCTGCAGAACTTTGACCATTCAAGAAACACGAAATTGCAAAAACCCAACTGTTAACGTTTTTACCCTTAGGATTTTTAAGGAACCCCTAACACTTATTCTAATGTGTATAAAATTATATTCTGCTTTTCATTTGTTGTCAGAGTTAAGGAATGACTTGGCATGAAGTCATTGAACTTGCATTGCATCGCTTTCCCGTTCAGGCGGAAAATACAGTTGTGTAGCTTTGCAACTTGCTCCACATTTGCAGTGGCCAAGATGAAAATTTTTTTGTGTGCTTCTTAGGAAGCGAGCATGGCTCTCTTCATCGGTAGCTGGAAGCTCTGGGATCAGCCTTGCTAGAGGGCCAGAGTTCAGCTTTCTTCTCTCTGGGGTATCCAGGAGCAGTTGTCCTCATTAACAGGCTGTACTGCTACCTTCTGTGACTGAGAATCAGCTAAGACCAAATTGGCCTTAGTAAAGTAAAGATGAAGCAGGGTAAACGTATGCGATACCATGCAGAATGCATGAGGCCTGAACTCGTAATTTCAAAACAATATTTGATCAAGGTTTCCTCCTTCCCATTTCTTCTAATTTGATGGCTTGGAATCATCTCTAGCATGAAGATCGTTGATTTGACTAGATACATTGGGCTTGAGAAATCTCTGTGCAACTAGAGAGTCTTCCCGAGTCTTCCTGAGCAATAGCCTATCCCTGTATTTTCAGGTTTTCCTAAGAATATCATTATTCTTCACTCATTGTCAAGCAGGTAGCCTTTCAAGGTTGTTTTCTCAGTATACTTGGTAGATATTTGTATTTTGGGAAAAGAATTTCACCTTCCTTGTGATTTTAGTTGTTTTGGCTGAGTTCTCCTCCCATCGTAGTAGCTTCTTTAATCTTTTACACATTGGCCATGAATCAGCACTCTCAGTACTACATGAATCAGTCCAGGAATCAGTGAAGCTACACAAACGTGCCAAAGCAACCAGCCCACCCTCCTCAACAGAAAAAGAATGTCAAATTCTAGAATTTTGAGTTTTGTTTGTATTGCTTTCTATTAGCATTTAAAAAATTCAGTCCAGCTGACAAAATGTCTGGACAAAGGGAACTAAGCCTCGCATGTAACTTAAATGTTGATTTCGTCTGTATTTTAATGTAGCAAGTAATTGTAATCTGACTAACCATAAAAATACATGATACATGACCTGCCATGGAACTTTCAACAGATTTAAGTGAATAGAAACTGGTTTGTAAGATTTAAACCTAATTATTTTCAGTTCTTGAACAGCTAGTTCTGGAAATTTAGCTTGAAGAATGTCTGAATACTAGAAACTGTTTAACTTTCTTCATAAAGCAGTTAACATGAAGCACAGAAGATACTAAACAATGTCTTCAAATGCTATTTTAATATATTTTTTATTATAAATGCTGTGTTTATTTAATCACAGATGTGAAATGCGTCCATTTGGAATTTGGGCATAAAGAGGGTGAAAGCATCACATTCTACCTGCTAAGATGTGCAAGGAAGTCTAAGCAACTTTGAGTGAATCTCTGTATGCTACAGAATCTGCTGGTTCTGATCGGTGGCTTATGACTTGATACTTGGAGCAGTTGTTTTACAGAGTCTCCCTAGTTGCAAGAGCAGGAATAAACACACAGAAATGCAGAGGACCCTGTTGTCATGAGCTCACATTTGTTTTGACTTCCGTAGCGGCTGTCCTTTCTGCAGTATGTAGCTTGTCCACAGGAACGAGAGAAGCAAAGTGAACTAGTCAACATTTTAAAAGATCATTCCTTCTGAACAGGTTCAGGTGTCACAATCCCCGCTACACAAATGCAACCCGTTGCAAGCAACTTAAGAATACCTGTAGGTCCAAAGCATATTTAACTGAAAAACTGGGAAAGGAATTAATGAGAAACTTCAGACGATGTTGTTCAGACGCTAATCCAAACTATACACACTTTGCACTCAGAGACAAGGTTCCCTTTCTGGCCAAAATATGCTAGTAACATGAAAATGAATACTTCTAGCACTGTCTTTATGGGTAAACTGATTTAATTCATACCTAAAAGTAGATAGATTGTTTTGGTTTCAGAAGAGACTAAAGAGAGTTTCTATTAGACCAGAACCGTTTCTCCCATCTTTAATTATTATCTTTCCCACCTTGTTAAAGACCTGTGATACTTATTGTAAACTTGAAACTGTGATTTTGCTTCTAAAACTTCGTGTGTGTGCATATACGCATGCATATGTATGTATAGAATTATTTCTGTGGTCTACTGGGCTGTGGAAGAAAAACCTTACTAGAGCATTTTAAAAAAACATCTTCAGGGTATGTGTAGCACTGTGTAGAATTCTTTCCTGCCTGCCCAATCTGTTTCTGAGGTCAGCCGAGGAGTAGAGCTTATCCCAGCACTGTGGCTTACTTCCTTGTGGTACAGTATGGATGGAACCTTCCCTTGCTGATCTCAGGAACAAGACTGCCTAAGCAAGAGGATAAAAACCCAACCAACAACTTGAGGTCATGGCCCTTTTGACACTGTTTCTTGACTGACTTTTGTCAGGGAAGAACTCTCTCTCTTCTGACTTGTTGGAGTAAAATTTCAGACCTTACTCAGTGGAATCTTCTGGTGTTACATGGTCAAACCTGGTGCGTGTGTGGCAAGTGATGTGTACTTGGGAAGAGGTGTGGGGAGAGCTAATCAGCAGGTCACACAAGAGTAGGCTGGTGAAATTTCAGTAGATTTTTGTGGAAGGACAGTGTGGAGAATGAACATGGCAATGCTTACACCACATGACTGTTAATGATCATCATTTATTGCATTCAGCTTTACGTTGCTAGCCTATTGGCATGGCCTTAATTACTGTTGTATCTGTGGATTTTGTTGTCTTCAATTTTCTTATCCTTCTGATAGTCCTGTGAGGTAGGAAGATGCTGTTACACAGCTATTACTTAGAAATTCCTGGGCCACAGAGGTAAAATACTATTCAGAAGCTCAAAAGAGTTGTCAGTAAGAACAACTTTTAGATATGCTTGACAGTCAGCCTTCCCAGCACCGCAGTGGTTTTGTATCCTAGCACTGTCTCAAAGAAACTCTGCATGGCCAGGAAATGAACTAGTTAACCTATGTCTGCTCAGTCACCAGGCTACAGTTAATGATACAACTTCTTCAGTTATAGGCAGGGAGCACATTATATGACCCAAGAAAACAAGTGTTTCCATTTCTGACTTTCATGGGGCCAGCATATAAGAAAACATAGTTTCTCCCAGTGACATACTGACAAAAATAATTTCTGATCTCTGTACCTGAGTATTCCCGTCTGCAAGCCAAGGTTAGTAGGGCTTCCATTGATTCCTGAGAAATTGGTATGTCACCTTGACTGTATTTTCCCATAAAACATCACCCTTAACCCTTCTGTTTATGAAGCATGAGAATGTTTGAGAGCCTTTGCGGACTGGTAACTAAGAAGGAATTTAACCATTTATTTATTTAGCATACATAAAAGAAAGTTACTTGGATTTACTTTAAAATTACCCTATTCTGAGTTAGAAAAAACAGATGGTAATTTACATATGGCAGTAATTGCTGACATCACCAGTAGAACATCTGAAAGTGAGACATACCACAGTTGAAAAATAATCCTGTCAAGTAAATATCCACAGACGTGGCCAAATTATAAGAGTATGCTCTGTATTGCTGTTGCTATACATATTCTGTACTACAGAACAGGTTTATTTGACCTGACATTCTTGCTTCACTCTTCCTAGCTTTATTGTCTGTCTCAGCTGCGGATTAGAAACACAACCCTGTTTTGCTTTAAAAACTTCGTGTAATAGGATGTTCAGTTTGAAGTTAATTACATTCTAGCAAAATGACTAAAAATGTGTTCTTTCAGCCATTGTGATTAGGTGGAATAAATGTTCTTCCAGTTTCTTCTCAAGATTTCTGTAGGGCTTTTAGTTCTTCCTATACTGCATATCCTTGCCTATTCTTGTGGGAGAGACAGGACTTAAATATGAGCAGCGTGGTGTGTACTGGCAGAAGTCTGTAAGGATACCTCCTTAATAGCTCTCAGATCATAGGCCTAGATCCAAAGCCTTTTGACTTTGGGCTCTGGTTCAGGCTAGGCTGAGCTTCTTGTTCCATGTTATAAACATCTAAAAGACAGATTGAGGGCTACAGTAATTCCCACAGTAATTACAGCATCGTGCTCAGTCCTACCATAGTTAAGCTAAATTCATTGAGTCATTACCAAATAAATGGTTATGTGTGATGGATGAGCTAATTTCTTTCTTAGACATGCTTCATAGACAATTTTCTGGAAAGCTGTCCTAGAAACTTGGTGGATTACTTATCAGATAGACATGTGTTTTAAGGAATTTACCATGATTTTTACACCTGGAAATACTATTTTATGTAGAAACTGAACAGTTTGCAAAATACTTTCTTTATCGTATTTCATTATCAGTTCTCTTGATTTATTTTTGTTATCTTTGTTTTTTGAAGTAATAATTCACTTTCAAATTGAATGCTAATGAATGTATTTTTATCACTGTAACATAAATGCTTTTTCTTCTGGCACAGTGCATTTATCTTGAGTTTCTTAGAATTTTAATATTTGTTCCAAACATGCTGTGTGTATAAATGGAGCAATGAATTTAGGAGGTGGGTAGTTTGTATTAGGATGTATTGAAAGGTATTCACAAATAACAGAAAATGGAGGAATAAAATCTAGTCAGTAAAATAAGTGCCTGTAATTGTTCTTAAATCATAAGTCATTGTATAAATAGGTATTTCTTCTAAAGACGACTTCTTTGGTTTTCCTATCTCTTTTTGGTAATGTTACAAGGCTCTGAAATTTTTTTAAGTGCTCTGATGTGTAATAGGGCACAGGAATGTGTTCCAAGACTCATAAAATGTTTAATTAAAAGAATGGAAGTTCTTGTAAACTCCTGGTGGCTACCTGTAAGTAATATCCCTTCTTGAAACACTTTCTTTTCCCCCCTCCAGCGCTGAAGATTGTCTTTCATTTTGTGTACAGCACTGTTACATTCTGCACATGAATGATGTGCATATTTTAAGGAAACTAATTGATTAATTGAATTATCCAGCCTCTTGCCACCAGGACCATTCTGGTAATGAGACCTGGCATACAAAAGAGGCTGTGCTAAGTAACTAAACAAATGCCCTGCTGTTAAAGTCAAGACTAATTTTGCTACAGGCTTTCCTGCAGGTACAGTGTGATGGATGGATTACTAGCAGTGCTCACTGGGTTGTGGCTCGGAGCCTGTGAATCAAAAGTTGGAGGGAATTATGCAGTGATCAGGAGCATAAAACAAATTCTTACTTCATGGTTGAAAGACAGCGGGTAGAAGGGAGCTGGTATGTGTGACACATATCCCTATCCTTACCTGATCTGTAGCTTTCTTGAGTATTCCTTCCATATCACTTACTATTCATCGCTGCCAAAAGGACAGCAGCAGGGATCAAACATCATCCGCTGGTGTGTTTAAGGACCCAAAGGCACCAACACAGCAATTATATCGCCGACAGCAGCTACGTTGCTTCTCTTTAAAGACCCCTTCTAAATGAGACACATTAAAGTGGAGCATGAGAGAGTATTAAATTAAAGGTTTGCCTGTGTATGTGATGGCCTGAAGCTGTCGATCTGTTTCTTCATGGGTTACAGGTATTATTTTCCCAGCATGTGGGTTGTGAGGAAGGTTTTATCAAGAGACAGAAGTTTTTGACAGATTTCCACTCCCACCTATTTGGCAGACACAGGCGAGTGAGGTGAATTAGGAGTCAATAAATTAATCCTTCCAACCATAACTGCTTTTGACTGCAGCGTAAAGTTTGCTTCCATTTTTCATGAGATTTCTTACCAAAATGTCATGCTGATGGGGATAAATCCTTCAACAATTTTTTTTACTTAAAGGAAAAACCCTTTGTTGTTAAAATATGTCAGTTAGAAACCACTTCTATCATTGAAAATGTAAAAGGTTTTTTTAGAACTTTTTTGAAAAGATAGTAACTAATATGTAAGTCATCACAGGTAATGGATAACGTAGCAGTAGAAAGCTTGGTGTTTTAATACAAGATTTCCTTCTTGCTCCTTGGAAGTTGAAGTTATAGAAGGGATGGCAAAAACATGTGGAAATGCTGCATTTTAATCCCAAACAGTTAATAGATTTACCGTAAGAAATTACCCCCTCTATGGAAAGATCTCTTCTTTCCTAATGTACTAATTTTGGTATACTTTTGAAATGAGTTTTAAGTAACTGCTGCAGAGACAACAAAAACACATTTGATAACATTCAGTGTATGGAGGGTATATTAACATCTGTACATGAGTAGAGCATTTGAAACATGTGCTGGACTCTTGCTTGTAAGTACTTGAAAACTGAGATTTATTTAGTGCTCGAATGAGCAGGTGATAGTGAAGTATTCTAGCCAGGGGCACCAACTGTTTTGATGTTAGCTATGAGCCAATATCCTCTAGAAAAGCACAAGGACACAAATAACTATATAAATGACTTTTCTTACTTGCTAATTAAATGGAAAATTCTTTGCTGAAATGGTAGAATTATGTTTTTTTGAGCCAATCTGTTGAACTGAAGACAATTTTGTTAAGTATTTGCATATATACCATGTCGCCTTCGTTGGCATGGCGACCTGGTTCAGGGACGGCTCGGCGACCCACCCCTCGGCCGCTCGGGTCATCAGCACGCAGACACCAATGTGGTGGACGGCAAATGGCGTTTATTGATAAATAACACAGCGTTATATAGCCTAGGTTTACAGCATCACTTCCATCTGCTTACTTCACGGGTTAAATGCTATTTGCTATTAGGAGAGGGGGGGGACACTATCTTTCCGTACAGCGCGACATCTTCAGACCGCCAAGCCTTAACTACCCACATTTCCCCCCTCCTTATGCTTAACTAAATAGGCTAATATAAAATATAAAGTTGTAATACTTAACTTAACTTAGTGTTTAACTTAAGACTTAAACTTAATACTATGTTAGACTTAACCTTAATTAATCTTAACTATAACTTAAAAATATAAATATTAAGATCTTACGGTAACAAATATAAGGCGCCTTGAACGAATGCATTTGTAAATTAGCTAAAATATAATTTAAAATATATATAATATAATTTTAGAATATAATCTTAAAGTCTTAAAAATTCTATCGATATTCTTATTTTATATTTATTCTATATCTTACATTATATTTATAGTTTTAAAAAGTATATGCTATAAACCTGAAAAAGTATAAGGCACAGTAAACAGGTAAAAGTTGAGGTAACTTTTAGGATAACACTGGGTAGGTACGTTTTTAAAGCAGCTGACGGTGTTCTACGAACATAATGTTAACTTTCTCTAGCCGACTCTTGACGAACGACACGATTCCATTCAGTATACAGGGTCCAAAAATTAGTGCTATTACAATCATCGCGATTGGTCCTATCAAGGTGGATAGCAGGGTGGTTAACCATGGGATTAAACACTGCCAGAGATATGCATGGAGTAAGGCCTGTTTTGGAACAGATCCATTGAGCTCCTTTAGAGGGAATAACCCATTTTTCTTTGGTTTTTCCCACTGTGGACGAGACAGAACTACAGAGCTTCTGTTTTTGTCCCCACACATTGCCTATACAGGTCCCAGATCCAGAAACATATTGCATGGTTATCCTCCTTTTCTTCTCTCCCCAAGAACACTGAAGTGGTACGGATCGGGTGTCTAGGCTATATGTTGTGTTTACCCCTATAGCCTCATAAAAAGGGGGTTTCACGTCATAGCACAACCAACAGTGTGCAGTTAGTTTTGGGTTGGTTTGGTTCAAGGTGTCATAGGTAGCTCGCATTAGTTTCCATAAGGGGGGTTCCCTCGTCCCATCGAGGGAGGATATTACATCACTTTGGGTGGTCTCCAGGGGGCTAGCAGTTATCTGTGGTCCACTAACAATTGGATTGGGGCCAACTCCATGAGGAGGGTTTTTTATTATTTCCTCCTTCCTTATATGTATCAATCCACCTCGATCTTGTCCTGGTTCCCAATACCTAATTCCCCAAGTTCTTCCCGTTACCCATCTTGAGTCTTCTGGATGAATTACTTGGAGGATTATAGCGTCACAATTACTGTACCCTACAGATCCTCCAGACCAATCAAGTCGTGGATGTTTGCAACCTAGTGGTCCCCATGTTGTCGTTAAATATTTGTCTGGGATTGGGAGTGTCCAAGCGGAAGCGATAGTGACACAGTCCCAATATGCGCAATAATATTGATTAGGAGAATTACAATATCCCTTCCCTGGGTTAGATTGTGGACATAAGTAATAGGACCGCTGGTTTAGGCAGGGCTGTATGGGTGCTAATTCACACAGGTGAGCAGCGAATCTAGGAGGTCCTGCTGTTATGACTTCCCTTACTACTCGACCATTTACAAGGTTCCGTAGGACCCACCTATATGGCTGATGGTGATGGTAACTTGATTCTGCCTGTCCTATAGTGACAAGCTCCAAGATTAGGATCACACAAAGGCATCGTAGCCCCCCTTTGCGGACGCTATTCTGCTGTTGTCTGGATTCTGTCTGTGAGGAGGTTTCAGGCTCGGACAGGACGTTTGCCGACTTGTCGTCTTCTCTTGTCACCGGGGTGTACGGGTTACGGGGGTGTCCGATGATCCGGTCCTGTGGACAAAAACTCATAGTTTTCATTAGTTTTATTCTGGCTAGTATGGTGCGAACAGCCACCTGGATCGGGGTTAGATGCTCTTCCTTCGCGACATGCTTAATCATGTCTGTGATACTCGACCCCGCTGATAGTGATCGCAGGATTTCTTTGGTTGTCGAATTACACTGCTGACGTAAACATTCCGCTATGACTGGGCCTTTTGCCTCTGCAGGCAAGGCCGAAGAATCGACCGCTGCTTGGAGACGATCCACAAATGTTGTGAAACTCTCACTTTCACTTTGCTTTATTGTGGACCATGGCGATGGTTTGGTAATGACTCTAGAGGTTGTGCGAATAGCTTCTCTGGCCGCACGAGTAGTTGCCATAACTTCATGGGCCCGCAGGGCTTGGGCTTGTGCCTAGGGAGTAATCATTGTGGGATCTGTGCCCATTAACCGCTGCAGGCTGGAGCCATGCAGTGGATGGTCTGCCCCAGTTACTTGGGCTAGTTGCTTCGTACAGTTGTCCTCCCATTCTTGTTTAAAAACGATCATCCCTGCCCCGTCAAAGATCAATCTACAAGTTTGTTTTATATCGAATGGGAGTATATCGTCTCCCCCGAATACACCATCTATGAGGGTAGAGACCATGGCAGAATTAAGGCCTTTATCTGCGATTGCCTTAACAATCGCTTGTATGTCCTTAGGGTTTATCGGTGTGTGGACCCTCTGTCCCCCGTCCGTCACCCAGACCGGGAACGCTAGCGCGACCGATGGGGCCCAGTCGGCGCACGTAATCTTTATTCTCCTCCAGTCCGTGAGAGGGATTTCCCCACCTCGTGGTTTCTCTTTAATTTGGATGGGGATATTTTGACTCTTGACTTTATTTATCTCTGTTTCCTCCTCTACTACGTTTAAATCAGTTGCGAGCCACTCATCCCCACTGGTGGTCGAATCGGAGTCGGCACTCCACTGACTGGTTACTTCCGGCTTCCAGTACCTTTTTGCCGAGCTCCGGCCCCCTCCCCTATGGGCGGGACGCTCCTCCCCCCCGGGCCCACCCCGCGCTCCGCTCGGCGGGGTGCCTACCCCACAGGCGCACCTTTTGAAATGCACGCTCTGCTTGGCTCTCTGCCCCCCGCTCGCCCCCCTGTTCTCTTCCACCTCCTGCTTGATAACTTGTGCGCTTGATAACTTTAGCGCTTCCTCTCTTTTATCACCAAAGGAATTTTCATCCCGCCTTTCCCCTTTGGGCTCGGCGCCATCTTGGGGCGCATAGGGCGGTGGTGTAGCCCAGACTTCCTCAGACCCGTTTTTTTTCCGCAGCGCTCCTAGCCTCCTCGGCTAACCCGCCCCAGAAGGATTTAGCCTGTTTCTCTCCCTCCGTAAGCGGGTCGGGGTCCGGGAGTTGAGGGGATGTATCGCCCTCTTGCTGATCTTTAGGCTCAGCAGAGCCGTTATCGTCTGGGGGGTGCAAAGTCTGTGTGGCTGCCCCGATTCCCAATTTTGGGGTAGCAAACAAACAGCTCGCTGCCGCCTTCCAGGTCTCCTGCTCTTGTCTAGCTTTCTGCAGAGCCTGTACGACTTTCCCCCACGACTTAAGGTTTTTCCCACAACCCGAGGACATCATCTCCTCGGCTAACACTTTAGTGCACTTATCCCACACCTCAGGGTGGAAAATATCCACCGGCTGGTCAATGACCCCGATATGCAAAAGTCTCGCAACTGCGAGCGTAAAATCTTTGGGCTTACAATCAATCCCCCACTGCTTATGTAATTGCGATACGACCTTCACAAGGGCTTCCATCCTCCTTGCTAGTCCGGGAGCGTCCTCCCCGCCGGGCTGGTCCTGCCGCTCCGGCCGCCGTTCACCCGATTCCAGGCGAGTCTTTCCCGGGTTTCGGCACCACTTGTCGCCTTCGTTGGCGTGGCGACCTGGTTCAGGGACGGCTCGGCAACCCACCCCTCGGCCGCTCGGGTCATCAGCACGCAGACACCAATGTGGTGGACGGCAAATGGCGTTTATTGATAAATAACACAGCGTTATATAGCCTAGGTTTACAGCATCACTTCCGTCTGCTTACTTCACGGGTTAAATGCTATTGGCTATTAGGAGAGGGGGGGGACACTACCTTTCCGTACAGCGCGACATCTTCAGACCGCCAAGCCTTAACTACCCACAATACCAGGCACAGATTTTCTTGATACTGTGGAGGAACTGGAAGAGGGTAAGTGGTAGGGGTATTGTAGCCCCATGCCGTTAAGGATACCACATGCATACCCTTCTTGTGATATGGGGTGATTACAACATCATTTGCTCTGTGGCTGTATCTCATCCTGTTGAAATTTTCGGGTACCCAGAGAATATTCTAGTATTTCAAGGTTAACTATTCAATGTTATCCTCTGGCTCCCCGATAGAGCGTACACCAGACGCTTATAACGTGTTATGTTCATTGAGATGCTCAGTTACTGCTCATATGATGGACTCAGAAGAACAGTGTGTTACCAAAGAAACAAGTAATTAATAATGAGCAACGTAAGAAAGCAGGTATACTTCTTCTGCTGTGTTATTATGGTCCAGGAAATTAACAAACCTAAAGCAAAGCAAAATGATAAACAACTCCAGTATCAGACCATTCTGATAGTGGAGGTAATAAAATAACTAATGCATCCAGCTGTCATACTGTGGTTATTGGGGATTATCTCTGGTGAGACCAAATCAGCAGAGGCTGGGTTGTGTGCTGCCTTTTCTTTCTGAATGGCCCCCACTTCTAGTTGTCAGATGAGAGTGAGAAATACCAGGAGTGGCAACTAGTATCATGATGCTTTATTTATAATAGCAGAAATCACTTTCTAACCACATAAGAATGGTTAATAACTGAGTAAAACCATTCTTAGGGTTTAAATAAAAGTGAAAAAACAAGTGTAGTAACTTATTCAGAAGAAATTAGATCAGTAATCTTATTTTTAGGTGTACCAGCTTCTCTTCATATAGCTGAATCAATGCCGAGAGGCTTTAAAGAAGCATTAGTCTCGGTGAGAATCAGGCCAGGAATCTATCAAGTTCTGGTTTCTTCTTTGTTCTCACTCCTAACAAACTACCTAAATATCACACTGTTTTAAAGGTGATAATAGATGTGATTTGTTAGGTGTGGCTTTTTCTGTCCGTCATTTTTTCTTTAGTAGTGGAGACATTGAGTCATTAGGCTAATTTTAATTTTGTCATTCTCGCTGCTTGTGAAAACAGAACCATCTAATTATTTTATGATTTTTCTCAACAGTAGTTTTAGGAAAGAAGAATCAGTAAATATCTGTTTACAAGACAAGACACAGTGTACTGAAAAAGCAGGAGTTACTTGGAAAATTCTAATACATTTTTCCATGTTGTCAGAAGTCGGTATCATGATGCACAGAAGTCCATTAGTCCTTGGAAAAAATGGCAGTTGGTGCAGCTCCAACCGTATATGCAACCGTTCATTTTAAGAACTGATTGAGAGCAGATGAGATCAAAAGTGAACATCTGCAGCTGTTTCCAGCTGGTAAATAAGCATTAAAGAGCTGGTGAAGCTGTATTTTAGTGAAGGAGAAATGCTTCAGAACTTGAAAGAACAAATTTCAATGCTTATAGCACTGTAGCACTATTCTCACTCCAGTTTCAGGACTGGGTTCTTCTCTCTGTTGAAGAGAAAGCTGGGAATACCAAGCCAGCAAGGTAAAAGTTGTAGAACTTTCACATTGCCCTTATTCTTATAAAGCATAAGAAGTTTGTTTTTGGATAACAAACTGATGTTGCTAGAAAATGCTAATACTTCTGCTTCAAATCAGAAGGAAATTTCTGCTTTATCATAAAGATTTTGGCAAAACTTCAGAAAGTAAGAAGTGAACACTATTGCTTAAAACATTGTTTGCTTCAAGAGGTGTGGTCATGGATCTATAGGAAAGTAAGGGAATGACCTGAAAAACAATCAGCCGTGTGGAAACCATTGGAGACTTCATTAGGGAGACATTGCAGGGAAGCAAAATTGAGGATCAACATTGGGAATGTCAAGGTGAAGTCTTTGCTCTGATGAAGATGATGAAAGCCAGATTATCACTGATTTAAAACTGTCATAAAAGGGATTTCATTCTAGGCAACTCAGGATTTAGGAAAGAGATGTCATTAGCCAAATCCTGCCGCCTGGTTTAGATGCGAGTTTTCCTGTATGCATTGTACAAATACCCTTACAATGGCCAGAGTGTAAATGGATTGCTTGGGAGGATCTGGAAATAAATGCAGTATCCTGCAACAGAAGGAGAAGAAAAAAACATCTGGTATGGGGAAGATCTAAGAACAGTGAGAGCTGACTAACCTCTAGGCAAACCGTTTTAAATTTTGGATTGGCAATGCTAAAACTTCAGGAGAAATGCTGTCCTTTTTTCATTCATAAAACTGCTGTGGCATAACAAGTTTGGGTTTTTTTTTAATTTTTTTTTTCTTTGCATCTAATTTTGAAATATTGTCAAAAGGAGAAGACTGGTGAATAGTCTGTGTGTAATTCAAGGAGTGTCCAGGCATGAGCCTTGTACTAGTTAATCACATACAGCTCTGCCTGGCTAACAACCTTCTGCCAGTGGACGGGAGAATCAAACTGTGTTTCAGTCTGGACGTTTAATGAAACCAGTCTCACGGAGAGTTAGGTTGTAAGCTGGATGAATATTTAATTAGCAATACTGCATGGGGAGAAAAGTGGTATTTCGGCCTTACTGTTCCTCTTTTCCAGATGGTAGATGCTCTTATGTGATAGAACTGCTGTGTGTGCCATCATTGGTGGTGAAGTGCAAGTTTTTCTGTTGGCTTATGTCCATAGTGTGTGTGACAAAGTCTTTGTGTATGGTTTCAGAGGGCTTGTAATGGAAGAGTTCTCAGACCAAGTCGAAGACAAAAGCAGTATTTTCCAGGTGTGTGTTCAAGAAAAATAAAAATATGTCATTGTATCCTAGCACTTTGTGGTATTGCTGCAATTATCAGAGGATTATCCCAGTTTTCCTTTTTTGGATTTTTTTTTTTTACCTTTTTTATTTTCTTAATCTGTTTTAAGTACAAAGGATATTTACATTTTAGGGAAAAGATTGTGTCAGTGTTCGGATCATTTTCCTGGTAGTTGTCCTGTTTGGTAATGACAACAGTTACATTAACTAGTGAAGATTATGATTTCTAACTTTCCAGCATCAACTGTGATTAAAAGTGAAACAATATAACACTTCACTTTTAGAACCCCTTTATGAGAGACATGCTCTGTTAAGCAAAGTACTTGAACGTGTTCACAGCTTCAAGCATGTGAGATGTTCCCTTGGAACAGCGTGCATGAGTTTCTTGCTCAGGTAGGACCATAGTGAGCATTAAACTTTTTGAAGATGACAGGAATTTCTACACGAAACAGTGGAACCATGTTTCCAACAGGGTGAAGACCACAGTGTTACTGGCAACAAAGGAAAAGGTAGGAAGTAAATTAATTATGAGGGACTTGCAAGCATGATTATAAAGGATTCTTTCTAATAGAGTGTGTATTCCTTATGCAGCATCTTGAAACTCCGATGTGCGTAGGCTGCATAAAGTCCAAACTACAGACCACAGTTTGTGAAGTCCCATCAACAGTTGTAGAATATTATCAGATGCATGACGGATTGCTTTAGCAGTGTGGTGGCTGGTTTTTTCTTGGGGTTTTGGTTTTATTTTTCTTGTTTACATCGATCCTGTGGAATGGTTTCTGCTAGAGATTTGTTGAACTTTTTCAGATGAAGTACAAACTGTGGAAACCTTATAGTTTGTGGTCAAAAGTCAAACTAAACTTCATGTCCTTGAAGCTCTAAAAGTTGTAACTAAAATTTCTCTCTGGTATTTTTCACTTGTAAGTATTTTCTTCTGTTTTGTCTGGACAAAAAATGTAAGCATTAATAGTCATACTGGAATATAATGTTAGAGTTGTCCTTGTGGGTAAGCATGTCCAACTTATGATCTTTCTTCTAAACCTGACAATTTCCATCTTTGTTTCTTTTTTTTTCTTGCATTCTGTCCTTGAATGTTCTGAGATAAATAGCTAAATTTAGGAATATTCCTTTTGTTTGGAAATAAACCTACAAAACTTGGATAGTCTGAATATTTGACAGTTTCCCAGAAAATATAGCAGTTCATGAACATCTCTAAGGCCTTTTGCATTTTCTGTTTAAAAATTGGAGTAATTTTGGAAACAGTTCTACAGTAGCAGCTAAAAGAAAAGGTGACCTGATTTTTTTTTTTTTTTTCCTGATTTGGAATGTCACCAGGATTGTGCTGCCAGCTTTAGTTTCTTCCAATCAATGCATTAGTTTCTGTAGCTGCTTCAGTTTTGATGGTACGAACCACTCCTGATTTAAGGGGTCTTTCCCATACAGAACCTCTATTGTCTGGTTAGTCAGATATTTCAAATAAAGCTTTTCCAAAGTTATGACATTCAGAACAGATGATTTCTGTATGGATTCTCTAACAGAGGTAAAATGGGCTTATGCTGTCAGCTTTCTGTGACTGGGAGTGCTACTCGGATCACTTTCTTCTGAATAATCTCCTGTTACAAAAACTGTGGTGCCTGACTGAAATGCGTAGGTAAGCCTTTAAAGTTTTCAGTGTGTTTAAAACTGCTCAGATCCTAACACTTCCCATTGACTGGTCCCTGTTCCGCCATATATTTCTTGTCTTGCCTTTGCTTGACTTAAGGAGTATGAAACTTCTGGTAATGTCAGTAGTTGCGGTAGCGTCACATAGGCACTGCTCAGCCATAAGTGGTCTTCCTTGATAAACTGCTTCATGAGAATAACTACAGTCTTAAGGCAGGTTGTTTCACCTGGTTGACCTTACTTTTCTCATCTGTTAAACAGAGATAACACTAAATTGTTAGATGGTAGAATGCCTACAATGAAAGCTGTATGTCGTGACAGTCTGAAAATTATTTCCATTTTCAAGTCCTACATGCCACTCACTTCTGTAATGTTGTATTCACCTTCCCAAACTTATCTTCATCTGCGAATCCTGAGGTAAAATGAGGGAGTCCCGAGCCACAGAGCAGCATCAAAGTGTCCACAAATGGTCTTAAAAATTGCTGGTGTCACTAATCCCTTATTAGATATAATGAGGCCCTAAAATTTCTTTTTGAATTGCCTTCATTAACCTGAGTCCTGTGTAACTTGGAGAGGCAGATTTTAAATGTCTTTGTTAACATAGCAAGAGGGGTTATTAGAGGTTAATCCCTGAAGCATGGCATTTTTTTAATGCAGCTACAAATTTATTTGTGTACTTTAAAAATACAAATGGTTTAAAGTTCACCTTTACAGTCTGTCTGGAGCTTAACTCAATGCACAATTGTGGCAGATTTCCAGACAGTGGTTGTGCCAGGCTACAGAGTTGGTTTCCCTGTAGTGGTGAAGCTGAAACCATCTGACTCCACATACTTGAAGCCAGTTTACTGTTGAATTGGCAGCAGCTGCGGTCAGGCTTCAGTTGTAAGAAAATGCTTTATTACTTCCAATTTTCCCTTTCAGTGAAGAACACTTAGAAGACCATAAAACTGTCTGTGTCTTTCTAAGATCTATCATGGCAACCTGGTAGAACGCCATCTATTTTTCATCTGAAGAGCTAGTGGTTTCCAGTTATGTAGAAGGCCCTTCTCCTGCAGCAAATCCTTCTGATCCTCCACAGACTTCTCTTCCTGAAGTCCAGCAGTGACTGTCTCCCAAAGTGCTCTTATGAACTCAGATGGAAAGAGGCCTGCTCTGTTTGAGGAACAAAACAATAAATAAATAAACAAAACTATTATTTAAGTTTTTAGGCTTTAATCATCACAGAGACATCTTTTCAAAAGTAATCTTGTTTATGTATCTAGTGGAGTAGGACTGCATACGGTTCTGTGAGAATGATGGGGCTATTGAAATATTTGTGTAGTTCATCCAGTTCCATCAGCTCATTGGAAAGGTTTAAACTGTCTTCTGTAAGGTACTGAATATGGGATAAGTTGTTTTTAAAACTTTCAGAGTTCTTTACATATAACTTCTTGAGATTTGAGTTTGAATTGAGGACTTTCCACCAGTTAGCAAGCCAGTTAATTTCTCTGAAGATCATGTGTGGGGAGCATCGCAGTTTACATAAACCTTTTGAAAAATACCTTCCGTGGTGGATTCACAGTTGAGAATGCTCTGGGTGGAGCCTGAAATCTCCGTTTGAGGAGCGAGGGAGAGGTCTAAATGTCTGTGATAGTTAATCTCAGGTAGCAGATCCAACTGTTCTACGTGCACACTGGCAGAGCAGAAGAGTAGGACTTAAAAAAATATCAGACAGAACTTAAGGTGTTAGATTTTTTGGTAGTGGTATGTCATGTGGTCTTATTAAGGCCTCATGCTCAAAGTGAGCAAAAAAGTTCAGTTATTTAGTTTATCAAAAGTTGAGTTTTACGAGGGTTGGAAACCTATTTATGAATTTGAATCTCAAGCTAAAAGGTGGGAGGGGGAGGGAAACGTGCAGAAACAAATGAAAAATGAAGCATGATACTTAAAATGTAGTTATGTGGAATGTTGAAGGTTGGCTAAAATTGGTTTAATCAAATTCATGCTTCATTGTAAAGTTTTATTGTTGCATGTCAGTTTGAACCAGCTTTCGCTCTTAAACTGTTATTAAAGTCCCCATGTCTGTTTTCTCACGATGCTGATGGTTTTTAGGACTGTCCCAAATCTGAGAACATAGACCAAATGTGTGAGAGAGAATATACTTACGTAGGCAAGTGCAAGCATGCGAAGATGCCTTGAAGACCCAGAACAGACATGTCACAACAATGATATTCTGCCTATTAAGTAACAGACTGTTTTGTTTTCTGTGAAGCATTCCTCTGAACGTAACTCTTTCTATGTCTCAGATATTCTCCACAGTTTTCTAGTAGGCCTATGAGACACACTGAAGAGTAGTATCCCATGGGTTACAATAGGACACAGATAAGAGGAAGTACATGGCTTTAAGCAGAGCTTCCCACTCAGGAGATATACAGCTCTACGCAGAGCTGCCTTTTTTGGAGGAGCTTTTATTTTAGGTCCCAGGTGGGGTTTTTTGGGGTTTTTTTTTGGGTTTTTTGTTTGGTTTTTTTGTGATTGCTAAGTAAGAAGTTGTGATGGAGACCTGTAGCTGCACACAGAATTAGCGTCATCGTGGTTGTACAAGCCTTTATTCCTTTTGTCCTATGCATTCTACAACATATTGTAAGTAATATGAAATTATCAAGAAGCTCATTTGTATATTGTAAAGTAATTTATGATTTTCATGTCTGGAAATGTGAGCTACTTCGATGCAGCAAGGACTTTTACCCACATTCTCTTCATGTTCTCCTTAGCTTATAGAGACAGGTGTGTGGCCCAGCAGTTCTTACCCATGCAAAACTCCCACTGATTTCACTGACTTCAGTGGGAGTTTTGCCTAAATAGAGACTGAACGATTTGGATCACGAAACTTAGAACGTAGAGTTTTCTATAATCTTGGGCTGAATTGCACAGAAGACAATGGGTGTTTGAAGGAAAAAGGAAATACACTTTTTTCTACAATAATTTCAGCCCTGTTAGTGCTGAAGTTAAAAGCATTCGTTTTGAGAAAGCCTGGCTTCTAAACTCTGCCAGTGTCTGGAGCTGGGGACGTTAAGAATTACATTTGGAATTCTTTGTACTTTACTGCCAAGTTTAAGCAGATACTCTTCAATGAATCAGAGTAGGTATTGGTATGGTCAGTGTTTTTGTCATATGGTAACAGAACAGACGTTCTGTGAACAGTAACAGTGTACTTGCTTTCTCTTGCTGTAAGTTTACAACAAAGACTGGCAAATATCCCACAAATATTAAAACCTTGAACCAGATCCAGGAAACATTTATTTACCAGTACAATAAATACACAAAAAGTCCACCTTATAATTGTTTACTGCTTACAACGTGTTTTAAAAGCTTGCCCAGTAAAATGCACTTAGAACAGTTTTCCTCATCATAGTGTTTACTGCCTAGATTCCGAGATGAGCATATAGTTTTTACACAGCAGTGCAAAATAAGCTTTAGATATTAACAAATCAGAATATTAGTGTTCTACACTCACTTTTCCCTTGTGCCTGTGTCCAAGCCAAATGCAAGATATTGGAGAAGCAAGCCTGGAGTACTTATATAGCAAAAATGTAGCAATAGCTTCTTCCAAGCTTTTTGTACAGTAGAATTGACAAGTTCAGTACTGAATAGGATGTGAGGCCTGGAATTTTTCATGTGAAATTAGTTTTTGTGCTTTCATGCTTGTAGAGGCTGGGTATGTCATATATGCAACCTATTGAAATGTTACTGTGGGCCAAGGTGGTGGTTGATAGGAATTGCACAGAGCGTTTGCTTTTTTAGGAGCAGTTTATCTGCTCGCTTCATTGGTGGTTAGACTAGTACCACAGTAGCTCTAATCTGTGGTATTCAGCATAGCGCTGGAGAACATAAAGGAATGTGGAAACAGAACAGGAAAACGTTGAAGAGACCTCGTGCTGAACCCTGGCATCCTGAAACCCTGCCTTCTGGATACAAATCCTGCGGTGTATCCTGTGGCCAAAGCTAGGAAGAAGGGAAGTCTGCCAGGGAGGTCTGGAACCACACAGGACTGTAGGGAGGGGATGGAAGGGCTGGATCCTAAACCGTAGGATTTCATAGTCCCTTTTAAACAGTGTATGTCAACCCAAAATCTTTGTTAATGTTAGACAGACTTTGAAGATTTTGTGTCACAACTTCAAAGTGCTGCTACTTTTGCTCTAGGGTAGAGAGTAGTATATTTAGGCTCGCTCTTAATTCTAGCATCAAGTTTCTAAAATTCTCTGCAATATGACTTTTCTTTATACTGAGGCTGTATGCATTGTATCCAGAATAATAGAAATCGCTCTTCTGGAAACTAATCTTCACATATGGGCAGACGTAATGTTCTGATTTCTTTGAATTCTAATCTGTGCATAGAGATTTTTAATAGATAGATAGCAAGAAACATCATGTAGTGACTTTTTTACAGCTTCATATGAAATAGTGGTTGCAATCTGGGATAAATTATTCAGAAAGAAAATATTTTAAAGGTAATATGATAAGTACATAATAGGCCAAATTCTGTGGTCTTTATAAAATTTCCTGATCCTACATTTTGCAAGTCTGTGCTTCTTGCATAAACTCCTTGAATTTCCTGGTCATTGATCCTCCTCAGCGTAGAGGAGGAGCAGGGAATTACTTTTCCTCCTGTCCTGTTAACTGTGTGCTTGAATATCTATTTGGTCTTATGCTACAGAGCAGAGTGGTGGAAACTCTTGGCTCTGCTTCTTGTACAGAGCGCAGAGTAGTGGAAACTTCTGGCTCTGCTTCATGTTCGTGCACTTCAGGCGGTTTACTCATAATTGACATTGGAATATGGAATCTTCTAGCATGCTGTCTTTATAGTCTGACGGGTACAATGGTCCCTGCTACCACATAGCTCACCCTCACTTCTTGAGCAGGAGGGATCTTAGCAAAAGCTCATCTGGACCGATCCTGCAGGTGTCTGGGAATTTTAAGACTGTCAGGCAGACTTTTCCAATGAAGCAGAAGTACCTCACATTGTAACTATCATTACCACAAACACTGCTTTGCTATATCAGTGTGAAAGAACAAGAAAATATGAAGAAATTTTAAAAGAGTTTCGTATGATTACTCAGTACGATTAGTGATTACATTATCTTTAAGCTGTCATTTACCTATAACACACCAGTTATTTATAACCTGTATGATTAAAAACTGGATTGAAAAATAGGAAAAGCTACCTTAAATGCCTAGATATATACCCATAAAAACGAGACTATCAGGCCAAGCACATCAGTCAATCAATAGAAAGTCAAACATTTCTGCTTTTTGGAAAAAATGGTGATATTTGGGAATAGGCGTTAACTGTTCAGGAGGCAAAGATTAATACTCAATGATGCATGGTGAACCAAGCAAAATAAATAAGACTTGCAGTCATTCTCCAAATTGAGAAAACTGTCTGTTAATCTACAGCCTTGAAGTCAGGACTCTTACATGGTCCTGACTGAATTTAGAAATGTGAGGTAAACTTTGAATTGAGCAGTAAGTAGAATGAGAGAGAGTAGGTGATAGGCTTTGTATTCTGATCCTTTAGCAAGGTTGAAGTAGTGATTGATTAAATGTCAGAATGATAATTTACTTAAGGACGGGAACTATCCTAATTCTTAACTGCTGGAGCATACTTTTAATTTAATTATTTTAAATTTTAATTAATTTAATTCCTGGAGGTCAGTTGGTTCAGTTACTTGCATTTGCTTACACTAACTGATTGAGAGTAGGGTGGTGGTGGAAGAACCAGCCTGACATTAAGAAATAGTCTTTACTTAAAGTTGCTGTGTGTCTACCATTCCATATATTTAGTGGTTTTCTCTAAAGACTAAAATTACACTTGTAGCCAGAGTTACAGTAATATAGTCTCTCTCCGATTAACATCTTTCAACAGTGCCAGGGAAACTGTTTTCTGTAAATGGTTTGTTTTAGAACTGGTGGCTAGCTTGATAATAATAATGGTTTTTCAACTTCATCGAAGGTAAGGAAAAGTTTTAGAATTCTAGGAAGAAGTATTCCAATTTTTATCTAGCAGATTAGAACTTTTGGAGGGGTAAAATTAACAAGAAAATATGGCTTGATATGGAGCTTGCCCTACAAATCTTAAGAAAAGATCATAGGGCTTCCTGAAAATTGTCAGCGGCTTGTTATGAAACAGTAAGTGCTATAAATGAGTCCTGATTACAACTTCACCATCACTCAATTGTTGCCAAGTGGCACTTTGGTGGTAAAGGTTGATGAGTCTTCATGAGGATATTTACCCTAGCTTGCTTCAGTTTAAAGTTCAAACAGATGTGCAATGTAGAAATGTTGGGTGTTCTGCAGCCATTTGCTCTCCTCTGGAGTTGAGGTCCTATCTGCTGCTTTTCAGAAGTGAAGTGTTAAGTGATTTACAAATGCAACAACCTGTGGCAACCAGTGTAAAATTTCATAGAGGCTGGAAGATCCTTCCATGCTGCCTCATGAATAATTGATGAAGGGTGCCCTGAATGCGAACTATTTGTCCTGTTTTTTGTTTTCATTCCTTTCTTTCACTAAGGATGAGATTGAAAGGCTTATGCGTAAGAAAGGCAATTTCTTCATCAAACTCTTGAACACCAGTACCAACACCTCCTTTAGGCAGGCTTAAGCCATGGAAAGCACTTGTTTAGTTTCCTTTATCTTTAAAGTTTCAGCGGATATTAAGCATGCAATCATAGTAAAGGGAGCTCAAATTTGCAGGTCAAGTACTTCAATCTCTGTGAAGGATTTAACCAGACCAGGTATAACCAAACATTAAGCCAGTATCATCCATTTAGTTATTAGAAATGCTGGAAATTGGTCTGACTTAGTTCTTTTTAACTGTTCTTTTGTAGCCAATCCCAACAATTTTTATGTTAGTGCAGACATCACTTTGTACTTGACAGCAAACAGTATATACCATAAAAGAGAACTGTTAAGTTGTACTGCATTTTTTGGAAGCTGCAACAGCTTTGAGGTGCGCGTTACAGAAAACGAGAATAGGTGCTGGATTCTTGGGCATTATGAACCTGAATGGCAGTAAGAGGTAAGCAAAATTGCCATGAATGTGTCAAATATTGTATCTTGATTTTACTAAGAATTCAGCAGGTAGTAGAAGTTCAAATATATTGAAGAGTTTTTTTATTCAAGAATAGTTGGTCATCTGCTTCTTAAGCATGGTCAGAAGGTAGGTTGGTTACGCGTAGTGTGCCAGTTCCACTAACATCGCACACTGCGAAAATGAACTAAGCAGAAGCGGGAGAATTTGTTGCAATTTTTGTTCACTTGATTGTCAGTTTTTGCATTTCTTGCCTAATCCTGCCAAAAATGGTGGATTCGGAAAGAGAATCAGCACAACTACAGCAACAGTTTTGGTAATTTGGCTGAGCTTCCCTCCCGTCTGTGTGTTCCAAGAGTTATCTCTTACCTACAAGAATTAGTGATGGAGTAGTCTACTCTGCATTCACTCCTCAAAAGAATATACTGAAAGAGGATATGGATGTGACTTAACAAGTGGTTCAAGGTTAAAGAGGCAGCGATATTAAATATTTTGCAATTTTGCCTCTACTGGTTTCTTTTTGAGAAGCGTGTGGTTTCCTTTTTCTGTTTTTATTACTGCTCTGTAAGTTTTGCTGAAATTACAGCAGTGTTCTTGTTGAGAACTACCATCTTCTGTCAGAAGCATTAATGTTTATGTTGTTTTTATCTACTTTTGTAGTGAGAGAAGTCTTCATTGTATCCAGAAAAGAAATCAGTTTATACTGGGAGATGGCAAAACACTGGAGAAAGAAATACTGAAGCAGTGAAGAACGGTGTGCATTGGCCTTCATGAAGCAGATTCTTTTTTGCTAGAATTTTGAACATTTTGTGCTCATTAAGTCAGAAAGAGTATGTAGGGCTATTGATGGTATTTCATTACTTACCCTAATACTGTGTTTTACTAGTCTTTTCAAGTAATTTAAATCAACAGATGAAACGTAGTTCAAGAAAAGGGCTCAACTAGCATAAATAAAACCAATGGTGTTTGCGTAAGGAAATAGATAGTAGAGCTGTATTTAGTTTGTACAGATGTAGGAAATGAAGGCGATCAAACTCTACACAGTATCTTATGGAAGGAGAATCTTTGTTTAGTATAAAATCTCGAGGCAAGTTGGTTTTATTGCTCATACTGAAGATACCCACGTGTACCCTAAAACATGAAGACATACCTGTCAACGTGGTTTGGCTGAGATCGCTTCTGCGCAGCGCGGAGGGCAAGGAATGCTGGCTGACCAGTCCTCACTCTGTCTCCTGGGTTCTCCCTTGCTTGGTGAGACAGACTTAGGGGTTTTTTTTTTAGGGCTACAAGGATGGTGAGGGGACTGGAACATCTATCCTACGAGGAGAGGCTGAGGGAGCTGGGCTTGTTTAGCCTGAAGAAGGCTGCAAGGGGACCTAATATAGACTTACAAATATCTGAAGGGTGGGTGTCAGGAAGATGGGGCCAAGCTCTTTTCAGTAGTGCCCAGTGACAGGACAAGGGGCAATGGGCACAAACTGAGGCACAGGAAGTTCCACCTGAACATGAGGAATAACTTCTTTGCTCTGAGGGTGACGGAGCCCTGGAACAGGCTGCCCAGGGAGGTTGTGGAGTCTCCTTCTCTGGAGATATTCAAGACCTGCCTGGACAAGGTCCTCTGCGGCCTACTGTAGATGACCCTGCTTCGGCAGGAGGGTTTGACTAGATGACCCACAGAGGTCCCTTCCAACCCCTACCATGCTGTGATTCTGTGATTTTAACAGATCTGTTCTAACCTAATAGCTATTTAGGAGTGACTTTTTGACTCAGAAGCTCACTCAATAAATCCAATGTAGAGTTTCTGCACATTGTCTGTTTTTTCTTGTTAGAGGTAACTTCATGGCAACAGTCTGTCTTCCTGTTGCACCAGCAGGGAAGGGAACGATAGGCGTGACCTGCTGTAGCCACATTGCCCTCTGGCTTTTGCCAGGGTGCAGAGTCTTCCCCTGGTGAGTCGTGATGCAGTGCAGGTGTTCTGATCTTGACATAAACATCATGTTCCTCAGTTTTGTTGTAATGAGCTGTGGCCTTTGTTACCAACACAGGCCATTTTTTGAAACTGTTGCTTTGCTGTTTCTGCTGGAGCTCATGCATGTTTTCATTCATATTGATCTTAGTATTTTTGGTGCAATTTTCTACACAGACTACTGTGTCATTTTGAAGATGTCACTCAGTCATTCAGTGTTATGTTTACTTCTATGAAAATATTGTCAAGACATTCTAGTGTCTTAATGTCTTTTGGAATATTTCAAGAAACTGCTTTGTAAGAGTTCTTACAGTGCATTCTCTAGATATAACTGTAATGCAACTAATGAAAAATAATACAAAATTTTCCATAGGAATAGAATCACTTGCCAACCATCAGTTGGCACCAGAATGGAGACCAGTCTGTGCAATTTGCTTGCTTATTAAATTCTCTCACTGTATCCTCTGCTGATCTAATTGCTGATCTTTTAATTAATCTCTTTACCTTAAAACTGATTCTTCTTAGCTAGCACTGATGTCTTTACAGTCTCTTCTAATTTCACAGCCAGTCTGTCATCACTAAAAGCACAATGTAGTAGTATTTTGCAACATACTTTTAATTCCTTTACACTAATTAAGTAGTTTCCTGGCCACAGTAAATGTTATGAAAACAACATTGTACTATCTGTGTTTTACTACAACTCTGGACTGAACTGTCAGGAAAATTTTTCACCTATTTTATTTATTCTGATTCTGATTAATGATATGGATATTAAATTTAGAGGTAAGCAACACAAATGCAGTCTAGAATGTTCATGTGGAAATATGTTCTTATACAATGAGTTGTCTGTATTGCATTACTGCAGACACGCTGGATAATAACATAGCTATGATCAGAATAATAATTTTCAGCAAATTCATGATGGCTTTGGCAGAGATTTATATAGTCTTTCATATATTTTGGCATAAGTAGATATTACATGTTTTGATAGTGCTCTCTCATTCTTTTGAGGACTAGTGAGCGCGTCATCCTGTGACTTTCCTGTTCCAAATTTGTGTAAAGTAAAACTGCTTAGAAAGTATTCCTGTGGGCTGTTTTGTTCAGGTGACTCTTGTAGACCTAGATTGTGTGGAATTGTGATTTTTTTATGTTTTGAAAGCATTAGTTGCATTTTACTACTTTTTTTTTTTAGATTTATAACCATGTAGCTGACTTACTCATGAAAGTTTGGCTTAGTTTTCTGATTGCCTTTCGGTTGATTTTCTGAGGGCAGCTCTTTCTTTCTATAGTGGTACAGTTTTATTGATGAATTCATTTTTCCCCCTCCTTTTTTCTTCCTTTGTGCTTGTATTTTCTTTTGTTTCTATTTTGTTGCAGATTTTTTAATGCTTTATTGTATTATTCCACACATTTTTGAAATTATATACGCTTCATGTATCACTAGATGCATAGAAAATTTTCCTTTTTCAGTCACTCTGCTGCTTTGTGCACATAGGATCAATTTACTGTGCAGTACAGCTGGTGAAATGGTGGACGTGGTTAGTTGTGAATGGTTCTGCGTGTGGACTGTGCGTGCTGATAGCATGCTGATAGAAAAGTTTGTTCTGTCCACTTACTCTTGCAGAGAGCTGCTGGGAAACCCTACCTATTGTGGTTCCTTTTTGGTTAGAGAATTCTGCTCTTCGCTGTATGCAAGCTACTCCACTGCCTAGGAGGGAGCTGTGTTTCTTGAATATTTACATAGATATGAATGCAGAAAACAGATGCTTTCATGAGTGTTGGCAAATTTGACCAGGATATTGATTCAGTGTAACAGCGAATACAGCTGCCAGAGTTCTGTGCTCTGGACTATTTTATGAGTTTGTTCCAGGTGGAAATTCACCTCTCTTCTTTCTCTCCTTCCTCGGATAGGAAACCAAACTGTGTGTTCTCTTGGCTGGTTCTTTCCTTGCTTGCCATCAGTATTTTGTTGGCTGTTTTCATGTATCTTTTGGCTGTTTCTCTAATTGCAAGAACGTACATTTGCCAGAAATTTTATTGACACTGTTCTACCTGCTTTTGCAGTTACTTGTTTTGTACTACTTTGTGCTAGGGAAAAGAGCAGAGTTTATTTTGGTCTGTTTTTGTGTCAAGTGAGTCTGGGCATGAGAAGATGATTCAGGTATTTGTTTTTTTCTGCAGTTGTATAAATTAATCTGGGTGGATGCTATAGTTAGTGTCATTTTTACGAGAACTAATTATTAAGCTGTTTATGAAATGCCAGTATGAGATACTGTTGCCTGGCAGAAATGGACTATATCTCAGCTCATCAGAAATGATGCATGTCTGTGGGTGAGTTTCTTATGTTGCGTAAAGACAACATAAACATAAAGGTAAAGGTTTCAGTTTGTGTCATAATAAAAAACGTGTGTAATTATCCCATCGGCTACAACTCACCTGACTACTTAACCAGCATTTAAACAATTATCATATAGGAATTAACATAGATTAGCAGTTGTTATTCAGCAATAGTTCATATGTTTCCCTGTGCGGAACAGTATAAAATAGCTGCAATATGTGGGACACTGAGATAACTTACAAGTGGTGCTTTTTATTAGCAGTCACCATATATTTTATGTTGTGCACATTGGTAACTATGATCATATTGTTTTACGTAGTTTGACCTTTTGGTAATATTTTTTGTTGTTATGAGTTAGTATTTAATTTGATTCAACCTAGACTAGAATTTCTGTTGTAATGAAAAAAGCACTGGAGAAGAGGGTGTGTAATCATCTAATTTGTCTGCTAGTATTTTGCTTTGAGATACTAGGCTACAAAATTCACTGTCATTCAAAATTACGAAATCTTCATAGCACAATGTACCTACTTCAGTTTGCCTCTTGTAAAAGAAAATACATAATCTCGTTGACTGAAATGCTGGCTGTTCCTTTAATTGAACTGTCAGAGGAATAACGTGGGGTGGAATTTAGGCCCCCTCTATTCTTTATGTAGACATTTTATGAAGCAAGGCTTTCTAAGCAAAGAGAGTTCCTACCATAGTTGTGTAAGTAAAATTGGTCTTGTTTCTGGATTTTCCTTTTCTCCTAATTTAAAATAACAAAATAAAAGATGCACCTTAGTGCTCTTTCTTCTTAGCAGAAGGGTTCTTATTTGGGATTATGCAAGTCTCATGTGCTGTAGTGTAAGATACTTATTTTCAGTAAGGCTTCAATATTACCACTGCCTAGGGTTCTTCACCTCAGAGAAAGTGTCTGCTAGATTTTTGGCTGGTTTTGTGTATCAAAAATCTCTTCATTCTTCATACCAGATAGTCTTGTGGCTCTGCAGTTGGCCAGTGATTATGTTGTGGTGAGCGTTAGAGTAGATGTTTAGGAAAATCATAATTAAATAGCATTTATAAGGAATTGAATACTATTTCAGATTCAGAGAGAATTGATAGGCAAATTATAATCTGATCAGGATACAGAAACTAAATTCTCTCATCAGTTGTATGTGCCGTAAAAGCTTAGATGAGTAGTTGTGCTCAGAATTGATTTAAATTCTATTTTGATGAATAACATAAAAATGATTCCAGAGTTTTTGAGCTGTGGCCTTCTAGAAGACCGAGCAAGCAGAACAGTCTTGGACAGGAGAACAGTTGTCTGGGGTGTCTAGCTGGATGTCAGAGAATTTGCACTCCTCATACTGTGATGGGCATTTGCATTTACATTGGACAGCTGGAATTGCTATACGAACCTAAATATTAGTGAGAGTGCCTGCTGGTTGCATAGGACCAGTTCAATAAATCCCAGTCCAAAGGCACTGGGAAATTTGGCTAGGTGGTACACACATCTCATTAGCTGTTGCTGAATAATATTATGGAAAATGATACATTTTTACTGCAGAATTTTCTTGATTGAGAATTTTTTTTTCAATAAATGAAGTAGCAGGATTACTGTTGAGTTCAGTACCCAGATAAGGTGTTTAGAAGGTTAAGTACGTGTGCTTTATCATTCCTCTCCCCCATGAATAAACAGATAGTTGAGTGATGAAGTAGAGAGAAAAGATTGGAGAAAAGCATGTAGGACTGAAAAAGGAATGGGACTCAAATTCTTCACAGCAGCTAGCAAAGTGATGTTTTTGCCTTCAAGCCACTGTAGATACAATAGGAGTACGTGAAAGAAATCAAGGGGTTTCTATTTGAAAAGCACCAGAATTAAATGGAAGAACATCCTCAGTTTAGGTCCAGAGGAAAATTTGTATTTATTTCCAGCAAGAGCCTAAATGTGAATCTGCCTTGAATAGAAATATGGTGTTACTTTGGCTTCCTATAATGTACTTTATTAAGCACTTCAAGTATAGAGAATAAGCCTAAAGAGTAAGAGCCCTGGAAGAACTGTGGTTTTGCTGGGGATCAGGAATGGGGAGGCTATGTGGTTAATCCTAACTGTCATGTCTTGGCACAAACAACGTGTAATAATTAAATTACATCAGTGAGTTCACTGGTAGTTTGGAGTGAGGGATTTTGAAATGTCTAAAATATGACTGAAACTGAGATTTGTGTGTGTAATTGGTGCCATACAGTGAGTGAGTGAGAATGCTACATAATCCCTCAGGCCAAGCTAATTTACTAACAGATGGATTATACATTCTAAGGGCGGAAGTGCTGGGAAAAAGATGCATGTGCTTTGCTGTTAGCATGGTAAATATAGTAGATTCTAGCTTTTAGTGTAGAAGTCGAGCTAGGAAAATAGCTCCTATTGTTGGATATGAATTTCTTGAAAGAACAGCTCAGTTCTTGTTGCTGCAACATATCAGTGCTAGATAATTCCTTGGCTTTTGAGGGTGCCATCAAAACATATAGGCATACTGTTAAAATTTACTTTAGCTTGGCTGGGTGGTACCGCTTCCAGCTCAGGGCAGGGAGAATGCTGGCTTTGGTCCCTTGCTCCTGAGGAGCAGGATGGCTTTGCAGGTTAGTACTGCAGGTTGTGACGTAATTAAACCACAGTGAAGACAGAGATGTTGGTTACAGGCATCTTTTCCTTTAGGTGAAAACATGGTGAAATAGATCCTACTCCCTACCATGAGCTGTTAATGACTTTCTGGTATTTGAAGATCTGAAGTGTTTCTGCAGAGCAGGGCAGAGTTTAGGCCTTAGTAGGTGTCTGTAAACCCCTTCCCTGATAGGCATGGGCCTAGTGCTGCTGTGGAACAGAGCAGTCCAGGGGTGACCATGAAAACCGATTGTAGATGACTGTGAGCTTGGAGCAGCCAAGTATGGGAAACAAGTGGGAAGCTGAGAGTTCTGCCTGCCTTCACTCTGCCCCTTGCAAAATGCAGACCCTGAAGCCTGGACTTAGAGAATCATAGAACGGTAAGAGTCGGAAGAGACCTTAAAGATCATCTGGTTCCAACCCCCCTGCCATGAGCAGGGACATCTTCCACTAGACCAGGTTGCTCAGAGCTCCATCCAACCTGGCCTTGAACACTGCCAGGGAGGGGGCAGCCACAGCTTCTCTGGGCAACCTGTGCCAGTGTTTCACCACCCTCATGGTGAAGAACTTCTTCCTAATATCTAATCTAAATCTGCCCTCTTTTAGTTTACAGCCATTCCCCCTTGTCCTATCACCACACACCCTTGTGAGAAGTCCCTCTCCATCCTTCCTGTAGGTTCCCTTCAGGTACTGGAAGGCTGCTATAAGGTCACCCTGGAGTCTTCTCTTCTCCAGGCTGAACAGTCCCAACTCCCTCAGCCTGTCCTCAGCCTGGGGTACTCCAGCCCTCTGATCATCTTCGTGGCCCTCCTCTGGACCCGCTCCCACACATCCATGTCCTTCTTATGTTGGGGGCTCCAGAGCTGGATGTAGTACTCCAGGTGGGGTCTCATGAGAGTGGAGTAAAGGGGCAGAATCCCCTCCCTCGACCTGCTGGCCACGCTTCTCTTGATGCAGCCCAGTATGCGGTTGGCTTTCTGGGCTGCAAGCACACATCTGTGGCTCGTGTTGAGCTTCTCATCTACCAGTACTCCCAAGTCCTTCTCCCCTTTCAGCACGTCTTGGGCGCAAACAGCATGTGTTGAAAGTGTAACCAAGTAAGTGGCAAGACAGATCTTTCAGTAAAATCTGTAGCATTTTCTTGCTAAGAAAGTAGGTTTCTTACCTGCTGCTGGTGCCACCCCACCTACTTAGTATGGGTGCAGTGTTGGGGTATGTCTCTGCACCTCTGTGTTTTGAAGGGCCTCTAGCTCTTGAAATCTGACCTTGGAATTAATATAGAGTTGGGCGAGGGCAAATAAACAGAGCATATTGAAAGATACACTTTAATATTGTCATTTTCCTGTGTTTGTAACAGTCATGAGAGCTTTCTTTGTTTTTAAATAAGGAAAGCTACAAACCCCTGCTCCTCCCAGAGATTCCGTCATGGAATCACCTTGACACTCCTGAGTCCAGGAAATGTCTAAAAGTCATTAGATAAAAAGCCACTGGGTATCGGCTGTTTGCTGAACAGCTGAAGTGGGGTCCTTTGTTACTGTTTCTGCAGGTTCTGGCTGTAAACTGCTCACCCTGTTCTCTCTTGTCCCTGTGCTGGGACAATATGCTTCCTGGAGATTGGGCTCCGGCTTCTCTTTTTGCCCTGATCACCCACTGACTGTCTGTTTCTTGGTCAAGTACATTAAAAGACATTGTTTCTGAGCTGCTTTGGCTGCTGCTGTGACAGCAGGCTGTTTTCATGCACTTCCCTTCGTGGCAGTAGCAATTGCAGGCAAAGTCTTGAACTTACTTGAAACCCTTGAGCATGCACGGTATGGCTGGGGCATGTTTTTAGTGTGTGCTGCCCAATTCTTCATAAGTCTGTGTTGACTAGAGGCCTGGTGATACTTGGGGGTTTAAATCTTGACTAGACATGGACATCGTTTCTTAAGAAGAGAAAAGAGCACATCCTTAATACTGTCTCAGCCTCCTTGCCAATTTTGAGCCTTAAACAAGGACAAGAATTTCTGAGTAAACTAGTTATAAGTTCTTTTAAAAAAATATTTACAAAACACTAAATTTTATGTAATCCTAGGTTTTGGGAAAAAATAAATTATTTTCAGTGTTTATTTTCTTTAAAAAGAAATGTTCAGCTTGTTTCAAGTACCTGGCAAGGCAATTTTCAGTGTGGGTTGTTAAGTTTTGGCAGACCTGTAACAATCTAAAAGCAACAGGGATCTTACTGGAACGCATTCGAAAATATTAGCCATTACTATAGTTACCAGGTCTGCCTGCGTTTCTTGGGGTTTTTTTAAAGCAAAATTGTAACTTGAAAGATTGCTGGGGACGAAATTGCATCCATGAAAGTAGTCTCAAAAGTGGGGACACCAAGGTGGAGAGGAAGTGAAGACAGCAGCCGAGGGGCAGTGAGCAGAGTGGGGTGAAGAAAGGTCAGGGCAGTAGTTCGCAGGAAATCCCCTGGGCATCGAGTTCCGGGGTGCTGCAGCTGTTTGGGCCTCACAGTAGCACAGTTCCAGGTGTAACAGGCATAATTAAGCCCCGGGGAGAGGGGGGAAGGAGGAGCAACACTTGTTATAGGGGGAAGGAGGAGCAACACTTGTTATAGAATTTCAAATTTTATTACAATAAAAGGAATTAATGAAAGCTGTCCCAGGAGATAATAGAGAACACTGTTTTCTGTACTGCTTTGTTGTGAGCAACATAGTGGATAAAAAGAAATACATGCAGTTGAAAGGGAGGGCTGATGAGTTAAGTGTTTATTGCACAGATATATTCTGGCTGTGTTAGCTGCTGTTTCAAGATCAGACATCTGTCCTTAAAATATTTTGCTGCTTGGAGGTTTTTTCTTTACCTTGAAATAAAGCCAAGTTTTTCCTTCATAAAGGAGAACACTTGAATAAACATAACCCTAGTATAAAGCCAGTTGGGACTAGTCTACTGGCAATGGCCAGGGTCCTTTTCACATTGGGAATTATTAGAAAGACAGCAAATCCGGCTTCCCCCATCTCAAGGGTAGCTCCAACAGTCTCTGTTCTTGACTTCTATATTGTGAAGCAGTATGATAGAGACAGAAGCTTACATGAATATTACACTAGGCCAATTCTATAAGTGGTCTGTTATGTTCAGAAAGTGGCAAGTATTTCTTTCTTTTAACTTTGAAATTGCAAAACATGCAAGCATTTGTTGAATGCAGTATACCCATAGGGACAGTTATTTACACATACCGAGCAGGTAAAACTTGTAACGCTCCTGTTACAGAACAAAGACAGTTGAGAAATCGGAGTGGCTTAGAAAGCTGAGGTTCGTGTATTCTGGGGAGCCGTGTTGGCAAGCAGCCGTACTTAACTATGAATTGGAAGTTTGCACGCATTTATTTTCCATAAATACTTGTAAGAGTTGGATCCTCTGTATGTTAGACCAGGTCACAAGAGTTGTAATGCTAGTAGTGGCTGAAACTAGTGATTTCATTCCTTTGTCCTCAGTTTACCTGTCTATAAACTGTGTGCGGTGTAATAGCCACCTCAGGAATTTTAGGTTTCTACAGTCCACTGAGAACTTGGATGAGGTAACCAGATTGTTAGCTGTTAAAACTTGAAATTTGCCATTTTAATAGATTCCATTAGTTTAACTTTTATTTTGTTCTTCAGTAAAAAAGATTGACACAGGTCAGCAACGACTGCTTTGTGTTACCTCTAGGCATTTTATTTTTAATTCAAATTCTGCTGCTCTGAGAGACTTCTGGCATTTGTTTATCTCTGCTTATCAGCGGAGTGGACTGTACTGAATCCTGAGGAACTAACACTGCTGTAACACAGACTGAAAGAAATGCTTCAATAAAATGAAAACTAGCTATGAGCTTGCACAGTAGAATTCAGGCTCATCTCTCATCTGAACCTCAACAATGTTGTTGGGTTTTTCTCTTGACTTTTTGTTTATTAACACTTGCCTACAAATTTCATCTGAGTATCTAAGCATTCACTGATTAATGCCTTGTGAAGGCATTGTTTTAAAAGGAATTTAAAACAAATGCCTTGTTTTGATCATTATTGGTAATTTAGTGTTGCTGCCCTAGACTGTCTCAGTTGTGCTAGCTGCTGATGCACTGTGTGAAGGAAAATCCAGAAAAAGAGTGCAGAGACACTTCGTATATTCTGTTTGACCCTTAAGAAGAGCAAGTGGATGAGAAGTTACAGTTTTAATATGAGACAGTAGACACTTCCAGAGATCTTGTCTTTCATCTCAATTTTAATGTAATTTTCAATATAGACAGTTCAGATTTCTTGAAGGAGCAAGTTAACAGCTTCAAATCCAGAAGTCTTTGCAGACTAACTTTCCTTTGCACAACTTTTTTTTTTTTTTTTTTTAAAATCTGGGTTGAAATTTTCCAAAGTGTTAAAAAACTTGAAAAGGCATACAGGGCATCTGTTGGAGTTGTTAAACTCACCAAGTTAATGATAGGTGAAGCATATCCAAGCCAGTCCCGCTACTGCCTTGATCCTGGAATCTGATCCACTTAGTGAGAACTGGGCACAAATCTAATTACAGGATCAGCATGAAAAACTGGATAATTATTTTTTTATATGTCATCCATTCAGTCTGAACCCATGTTTTTCTCACAGCCCATGTACAAACTGCGAGCCTGAGTGTTCAAATAGTTGGTGTGTGGTTGCTGATATGTGGTTTTAGCATGTTGGAATGGGTGTGCATGAGCTGTAGGGGGCATAACCAGTTCCATGTGTGAAATTGGGCACACATATCTGTAGACTGACTTGTTGAAATCTGTGATGAGAATTTTTACTGTGGTCCTAAGAGTCACAGCTGTAGAAATCTTTAATATTAATAGAAAGTGCATAGGATCACATGCACTGCCTCACATGTAGTGTTTGTAAATTAAACAAAAAAAGAATGAGTACATATAATGAAGCTTTTCCAACAATGATCTAGCTTTGATTAGTCTAGGAAATAGAATTTAAAACAAATCTTGATAGGCTCATTTGCCTTGGACATGGGTATTTACAAACACACACATTGTGTTTTCTTTGAGGATGGAAAGAATGTGAATGTGTCCTTAATGTGTTAGACTACAGTATGCAGCTGTATTTCTTTATAATATGTATACAGATATGTAAATTCTTGTTACTCTCTCTACACTTTTCCAGGACTTAACTAAGTGTGCTTGATAGAGTGAATGTGTGGCAGTTTTCATGCCATTGGCGCTTAAATAACATGAAGCTGGTGGCAACCTAGGAGCACAGCTATGGTTAATACCATATTGTAGAATTTATTTACATATATGACCTTTGGCAACCTAGAATCACAGAATCATAGAATCATAGAAAGTTTTGGGTCAGAAGGCACCCCTAGAGGTCATCTAGTCCAACCCCCCTGCAGCGAGCAGGGACACCGCTAACTAGATCAGGTTGCTCAGAGCCCTGTCCAACCTGGTCTTGAATGTTTCCAGTGATGGGGCCTCCACTACCTCTCTGGGCAACCCGTTCCAGTGTTTCACAACCCTCATTGTAAAGAATTTCTTCCTTATATCTAGCCTAAACCTACCCTGTTTTAGTTTAAAACCATTACCCCTCGTTCTGTCACTGCTGTCTCTACTAAAAAGATTGTCCCCATCTTTCCTATAGGCTCCCTTTAAGTACTGAAATGCTGCAATCAGGTCTCCCCACAGCCTTCTCTTCTCCAGGCTGAACAAGCCCAACTCTCTCAGCCTGTCCTCATAGGAGAGGTGCTCCAGCCCTTGGATCATTTTTGTAGCCCTCCTTTGGACCCGCTCCAACAGTTCCATGTCCTTCTTGTGCTGAGGGCTCCAGAGCATCTAGTTACCTAGATGTAACTCAGTTCATTTCATCACGTTAAAAACACAGATAGTCCTCTCAGTCCACCCATGTGTAATATATGTACCTCTCTGGGAAGATAACCTGGCTCAAACTTCGATGCTTCTTTCACATATATTCTCTCATAGAAATGTGTGCAGACAAAACTGCAGTGACTGAATAAATTGATGATTTCCTTGTCTGAATGCCTTGTGGAAGCTGGATGTAGCTCCGGGAGTAGGCCAGTGGCCATGGTGCAGTTGTGGGTATTCATAGTGCAAACCCTACCTCATGTAATGTGTTTACAGGAACTGTCCACAAATTAAACTTGTTTATATCCTAGCAGCAGGATTTGTGTTAAAGCAGTGATGGGGCTACTATTTGTGTTAAAGCAGTGATGGGGATATAGCAAATATATGATGACTGTGTGGTGACCATGGGCAATAAGAAACAAAAGTCAAATTCCTGAAGTCTGACCTTTGTTGCATATGTATCCATTTTCTAGTAATCTAGAAGAAATAGTATTAGATTCCTTTTAACTGCTTTGCATTTTTACAGTAATGTATCTTTGTATTTGAAATTCAGATGATATTTGACATACCAAAACTTAGCTCAGAGTATTTGAACAGCTGTTGAGTCCAGATGCCCTTGATTTACCTAGCTTAATTCTCACCTTTTCACTAACAACCAAAGGAAAACCAAAAGAAATCACGTTTGAGATTGCAGTTGTGATCTCAAATTGTCCATTATAATTTCAAATCTTGTTTCTCATTCAGGCATAGTCTGTTATTGTGTGCTGCAGCCTGTATATTCTTCCGCATTTACAACTGGAATATAGCAAGTTGAATAAAATTCTATACTCAAAAAATGGTTATTGTTTATCTTTCCTGTAGCACAAAAATTGAAGAACTGCATGAATCCAAGTGCAACTTTTTGAACCTAAGTGCTCTGGGAAGAGAGATAAATCAACTACCTCGAAAATGAGGAAAGAATCCAAATGCTGTGGCTGTGAGTTTTACAGGGCATTCCAAATTGGACGATGCTCTGGGGAAAGATTTCACCTTGTAAAACTGCCTGCGGTTTTCATATCTATTTTGACCTAGCAGGATATCCAAGAAGGAAGAAAAAAGATGTTGAGACATAGTTCCACTGAAACAGGGAAACAGGGTTTAAGATAAAGCACTCATAAGTGATTTGAAGAAAGGTAGTAGCAGAAGGAGTTACCTTCTGAAAACACTTTTGAGCAAACAGTATAGCAAGAACGCTGAGGGGGACAGCAGTGGGCTGACCTCATAAATAATCAGATCAGTTGTGCAGTTGCATTCATTTGCAGGTATACCAGACTTTTGCTTAGCATGCCAAAATTAGCCAAACCTTTAATGAGTTCCATCCTGAGGAACCACTGTGAACGTGGTTGTGGCTCTGTCTGCACAGAGCTTACAATGATGTTTAAAACAGGATTGAACTTTTCAAAAATGTACATTCCTAAAAGCATATCTTAAAAACAGATTTTTAAAAACTATTAGATGTAATGGCCTTCTGCATAAGCACTAAAGTAAGGTATATTCAAAGAATGAAATTGGAAGAGCAAGAGAGTTTAATGAAACAAACACGACAGACTAGAAAAAATAATATCTTTGAATTCCAATTTAAATATTAATTTTTCCAAATCTCTGTAATGTTTAGAGACCATTTTCAAGTGTTAGTAATCCTCTCATGTATAAATAAATACGGTTATAATTTGTACTTCATGTGACCTTGTGCTTCAGAATCTTGTTTCACATGTAACGTATGAAGCTGCTTGCTTTACTTTTTAAGGGAGAAACGAGCTCGCCTGATCTAGTTAAGCTCTTTGGAGGGGTGTATCAACATAATAGGACAAAGAAGATCTTACTGGATTCCCACAGCTTCTGTGCAAGTTCCCTCAATGAAAGTCCTTAAAGAAACTAATTTCTGATGGGTAAGAAGAAAGATCATACCATAGATAAGTAACTGGTTAAGAGATAAACCCCAAGCATTAGAACATATGGTTCTAAAGTTTCTTAATGGAAAAAAATTATTAATTTTTGTCATTGTGTCTTGGCTTAGGCTTATATTCTTCAGCACAGTGAAAGGCAAGTCATCCACAGAAGAAAAGATAGCCCCAATTAAAAAAACCGTATTGACAGTAAACTAGTTTGCCATTCAAAATAAAAGTATGGACTTACACAGATGTTTTTATGAAAATGTCAGCTCGCTGTAAAACAGTAAAAAAGCAGATCAGAAGTTAGGAATTAGGAAAGCAATGGAAAACAGAACAAGTTGTTCTGTGTGTGATTCTGTGTGTAAGTACGTGTAGACAGACAAACATTCACACAGCGCATGTGCATCTCAAATGTATGGGCCTCCCCACCTCAAACAGCGCTGCTTAGAGCTACGGTGGGTGCAGTTAAGCCAGCAGAGATGACAAGGAAATGGAATAGCATGAGCAGCAATTCAATAGGCTGAACATTTCAGTCTGGAAAAAAGAGAACTTGGAGGAGAATGATTGACTGAAGTCCATAAAACTGAGAGTTCATGGAGAAAGTGAAATGACTGTCACTCTGTTTCTCAGTACAAGAACTACAAGGCATTGGCAGAAATTACCTAGTGTTAGTCTCAAAATAAAATGATGTGGCATGTAGTTAAACAATGGAACTCACTGACATAGAAATTAGGGCTGCTAAAATTCAGGAAGGAAGTTAAGCATAATCAGTGAAGGACTACTAAATGATACAAAAGACATATCTGACTTAGGAAGTATTTGGGCCTCAAATAAAAAATGCAGCCTGGAAAAATATACAGTCAAAATAGCATAAGTTTTTCATGGGTTTAGAATCTCTTTTATGCATCCCTTGTTGATGGCTTTGAATATTGGACCTTTGGTCTGACTTGTCATGACATTCTTATGTTTCTGTGTTCTTGTATGCTGAAGAGTTTTAGTCATTGAATCTAATCATTCACTGCCTTGAGAGCGTTCACTGCCTTCTGAAGCTCTTCATATTCAGACTTTTTTGCTAACCTGACTGTCTTTACATTAGGAAGAAAATACTAAGAACCAGGAACTTCCAGTGCAAATTAAGGATGAAGTCATGATTGACATGATGGTGGTGTTGAACATACTCTTCTGAGATGGGCATTAGGCCCCATTTTTTTCCTTATTTGTATGCCAATCAAAACAAAGAAGTGCATACAGTTTTCCATTACTCAGGGACCTTGTCACTGGTGTTTTGCACTTTTTCTCTCTGATTAACAGAAATAAAAATATTTGAAAGGTTGCAGGGTTGAAATATGTCGGGACACTAAATACAGCTTTTTGCTTATACCTGACCAGAAGTCTTGTTGTCTTTGATCCTGCAGATTTCAAGAAACTGTGCTAGAATATAAGAAAATGTTGAAGAATTTTGAAGGGAATCAAAAACTGTATGTTGAAAGTATCAGGACTGTTGTTAGTGTAAATAGTTCCAGTTCTGTACAGTGGAAACTATTTGCAGTATCTTCTAGACTTAATAATACTCTATATTCATAGAGCTCAGAAGGCAAGGACTAGTTAATTTCCTTCACAACATAAATTGCATCCTGGAATGACAAGCCTATGAGAATGAGTTAATAAGCTGTATTTTACCGCTCCACGTGTGATTTGGCTGTCAGGTTTTATGTTGTTTTGGAGAGCATTGGCATGGTGACGAGTAAAAAAAGAGACCAAGCAAAGCTCAATTAAGAATTATAGAATCATAGAATGCTTTGGGTTGGAAGGAACCTTTAGAGGTCATCTAGTCCAATCCCCCTGCAGTGAGCAGGGACATCTTCAACTAGACCAGGTTGCTCAGAGCCCCGTCCAGTCTGGCCTTGAATGTTTCCAGGGACGGGGCCTCTCTGGGCAACCTGTGCCAGTGTTTTGCCACCCTTATGTTAAAAAATTTCTTTCTTATATCTAGTCCAAATCTACCCTTCCTTAGTTTAAAGCCATTACTCCTTGTCCTGTCACAACAAGTCCTGCTGAAAATACTTTCCCCATCTTTCTCATAGGCCTCTTCAGGTAGTGAAAGGCTGCTATAAGGTCTCCTTGCAGCCCACTCTTCTCCAGGCTGAACAGCCCCAACTCCCTCAGCCTTTCTTCCTAGGAGAGGTGCTCCAGCCCTTGGATCATTTCTGTGGCCTCCTCTGGACCTGCTCCAACAGTTCCATGTCCTTCTTGTGCTGGGGGGTCCAGAGCTGGACGCTGGAATCCCTGGGCGGGGGGGGGGGGGGAGGTGTCTCACCAGAGCAGAGCAGAGGGGCAGAATCCCCTCTCTCGACCTGCTGGCCACGCTTCTCTTGATGCAGCCCAGGGTACAGTTGGCCTTCATGGCTGCAAGTGCACATTGGTGGCTCATGTCCAGCTTTTCACCCACCAGTACCCCCAAGTCCTTCTCGGCAGGGCTGCTCTCAATCCCTTCATCCCCCAGCCTATACTGATAGTGGGGGTTACCCCAACCCAGATGCAGGGCCTTGCACTTGGCCTTGTCGAACCTCATGAGGTTCACACAGGCCCACTTCTTGAGCTTGTCCTGGTCCCTCTGGATGGCATCCTGTCCTTCTGGTGCGTCAACTGCACCACTCAACTTGGTGTCATCTGAAAACTTGCTGACAGTGCACTCAATCTCGCTAAGTCATTGATGAAAATATTAAACAGTGCCGGTCCCAGTACGGACCCCTGAGGAACACCACTCGTCACCGGTATCCATTTGGACATCGAGCCATTGAGCACTACCCTCTGGCGGCAGCCGCCTTCCAACCAATTTCTTAGCCACCGAACAGTCCACCCATCAAATCCATATTTCTCCAATATAGAGAGAAGAATGTTGTGAGGGACTGTGTCGAAGGCTTTACAGAAGTCCAGACAGATTACATCTGTAGCTCTTACATTGTCCACTGATGCAGTCACTCCATCACAGAAAGCCACTGGATTGGTCAGGCAGGACTTGCCCTTGGTGAAGCCATGCTGGCTGTCTCGAATCACCTCCCTGTCCTCCATGTGCCTTAGCAGAGCTTCTAGGAGGATCTGTTCCATGCTCTTCCCAGGAACAGAGGTGAGGCTGACAGGTCAGTAGTTCCCAGGGTCCTCCTTCCTACCCTTTTTAAAAATGGGCACAATGTTTCTCTTCTTCCAGTCACCAGGGTCTTCGCCTGACTGCTATGACTTTTCAACTATTAAGTAGAGTGGCTTGGCAACCACATCGGCCAATTCCCTCAGGACTCTGGGATGCATCTCATCAGGTCACATGGACTTATATACATAAGGTTCCTCAGGTGGTCCCGAACCTGGTCTTCCTTTACAGTGGGAGGGGCTTTAACCCTCTGGTCCCCATCTTGTGGTCCTGCAACTCAGGAGGGGCGAGGAGAGAGGTTGCCAGTGAAGACAAAAATGTTGTTGCGTACCTCAGCCTTCTCCTCCTCTGTTGATACAAGGTCACCATTCTTGTTCATCTGGGGGCGGTAAGCTTTCTTTAACCTTCCTTTTCTGGTTGACATACCTGTAGAAGCCCTTCTACTTATTCTTTGCATCCCTTGCCAAATTCAGCTCTAGCCACACCTTGGCCCTCCTGACCTCCTCCCTACACAACCGGGCAGTGTCCCTGTACTCTTCCCAGGATACCTGTTCCTGCTTCCACTGCCTGTGCAGTCCCCTCTTGCCCTTTAGTTTGGCCAGCAGGTGTCGGCTCAGCCATGCTGGTCTCTTCCCTCCCTTGCCTGATTTCTTACACCTGGGGACTGAGAGCTCCTGCTCTCTACAGAAAGCATCCTTAAAGATCTGCCAGCTCTGTTCTGCTCCCCTGTCCCTGAGGGCAGTTTCCCAGGGGGTCCTACTGACTAACTCCTTGAGGAGCTGGAAGTTGGCTTTCCTAAAATTTAGGGTCCTGACTATGCTCCTCTTCTTTCCCATTATCCCTCAGGAGTGTGAACTCTACCAATGTGTGATCACTGCAGCCCAGGCTGCGTCCAGTCTTGACGTCACCGATGAGCTCACTTGCATTGGTGACCATCAGGTCCAGTATTGCAGCCCCTCAGGTAGGGGTGTCAATTACTTGGCTGAAGAAGTTATCGTCAATGCATTCTAGGAGTCTCCTGGATTGCCTACAGCTTGCCATGCTACGTTACCAGCAGATGTCAGGGTGGTTGAAGTCCCCCAGCAGGACGAGAGACTGTGAGACCTGGACTTTACTGAGTTGCGGATTAGCTTCTCTTGCATCATTCTGGAAAGTTTTTTTTTGTTCAAATTAGGCCCTTCCTATAACTGCCTTGTATAAGCTGATAGGAGGGTATTTTCTTCCCTGTGTACAGATAAAGTAAGTATTGGTTATGTTTCCCAGCCTTGAGTTACACCAACAAGGGAAGGAGATAGCGTGTCAGGACAGCGGTCTGCTTTGTGTCTCTGGTTAAGGTTGTTCAAGGACTTACTATCAGCTGTGGAAAATTTGTATGTAGTCTGTGTTGTCCAGGACACTTCAAGTGTTGCCTGTCTATCTTCAAATAGGTGTTCTGTGGTTTTGAAGTAGTTATTTTAGATTTTTAGTGATAGAGAGATCTCCTCATGGTGAATTCTAGTATTTCTTACCTTTTCCTGTCTACTCTGACATGTTTAGAACAGCTTAGTTAAGTAGCAGTTTAAAATAATCCCTTGGTTTCAAGAGTGACTCTTTTGTAATACAAGCTTCTAAATCTCACCTCTGTGCAAACCCCATGAAGTCGTATATGGAGGTAATTGAGAAAGGAACTTGGCACGTTCAGTGTCATTATCTTTAGAAAGACACCACTCTGAAGTTTTCATTTTCTGTGAGAAACTGCTTCACTGTTGGCTGAATAGGTTTAGGAGCCTAGAAAAGGGATTTCGGTCTACAACTCTGGACTTTATCAAAGAGGAGAACAGATAAATTATGACGCACCAAATTCCCTGGTTTCTGGCTGCAGAAATGTCACTCAAAACATTAATTTCATTATTTGATGGTGTTTGAGCATGAAAAATGTGGAATGATGTAAACTGATCAATCCCACATAAGCAGTTTATTAAAACAAGTGAAAAGGAGGGCTGTTTTTTGTCTAAATTACAGTATTCTATATTACTGTTACTTTTATATAAATCATATTTGTTGATATAGAAAGGTGGATAATTTTAGTGAAGTGTTTTTCCAGTAATGTATTCTGTCTTCAAACGTGAGCTCTGCAAGTCGGGATGGTGTGCTGCTACTCTTTCATCCCATGTCTGTTAACGCAAAATCACACTGTAAAAAGGAAACTCATCTCTGCAAATAATTTCTCACAAGTAGGTGAATGTCATGTAGTAGAGGAAACTTCCCACTGCAGTACAAATCAATTGCATTTAAAACAATGTTTTAGTATGCTGTATAAACAAGAATTTCTCAGCCAGAACCCAGGCTGGCCACTGTTGTAAGGAAAAACAAAAATGTTTTTACAAATACATTAACAACAAAAAGAGGGCCAAGGAGAATCTACATCGCTTATTGGATGTGGGATGGGAACATTGCCACCAAGGATGAGGAGAAGGCTGAGGTACTTCATGCCTGCTTTGCCTCAGTCTTTAATAGTCAGAGCGGTTATTCCCAGGGTGTTCAGCCCCCCAATGCTGGAAGGCAGGGATGTAGAGCAGAATAAACCTCCCATAATCCAGGAGCAAGCAGTTAATGACCTGCTATACCACCTGGACACTTACAAGTCTATGGGACTGGATGGGATCCACCCAAGAGTGCTGAGGGAGCTGGCGGAGGAGGTGGCCAAGCCACTCTACATCAACTGTCAGCAGTGCTGGCTAACAGGGGAGGTCCCAGATGACTGGAGAATCGCCAGTGTAACACCCATCTGCAAGAGGGGCCGGAAGGAGGATCCTGGGAACTACAGGCCTGTCAGCCTGACCTTGGTGCCAGGGAAGATTATGGAGCGATTCATCTTGAGTGCACTCACCGGGCATGTGAAGGACAACCAGGGGATCAGGCCCAGCCAGCATGGGTTCATGAAAGGCAGGTCCTGCTTGACCAACCTGATCTCCGTGACCAGGTGACCTGCCTAGCGGATGAAGGTAAGGCTGTGGACGTCATCTACCTGGACTTTAGTAAGGCCTTTGACACTCTTCCCCACAGCATCCTCCTGGAGAAACTAGCTGCTCCTGGTTTGGATGGGTGTGTACTTCGCTGGGTAAGAGACTGGCTGGATGACCAAGCCCAGAGAGTTGTGGTGACTGGAGGTAAATCCAGCTGGCGGCCAGTCATGAGTGGTGTTCCCCAGGGCTCAGTTTTGGGTCCGGTCTTGTTTAACATCTTTATCAGTGATCTGGATGAAGGGATTGAGATCTCCCTCAGTAAGTTTTCATGTGACACCAAGCTGGGCGGGAGTGTCGATCTGCTCGAGGGTAGGAAGGCTCTGCAGAGGGATCTAGACAGACTGGATCGATGGGCCGAGGCCAACTGTATGAGTTTCAACAAGGCCAAGTGCCGGGTCCTGCACTTGGGTCACAACAACCCCTTGCAACGCTATAGGCTCGGGGAAGACTGGCTGGAGAGCTGCCTGGAGGAAAAGGACCTTGGAGTGCTGGAGAGCCAGCTGAACATGAGCCAGCAGTGTGCCCAGGTGGCCAAGAAGGCCAGCGGCATCCTGGCTTGTGTCAGGAATAGTGTGGCCAGCAGGAGTAGGGAGGTGATCGTGCCCCTGTACTTGGCACTGGTGAGGCCACACCTGGAGTACTGTGTTCACTTTTGGGCCTCTCACTACAAGAAGGACATTGAGGTGCTGGAGCGTGTCCAGAGAAGGACAATGAGGCTGGTGAGGGGTCTGGAGAACAAGTCTTATGAGGAGTGGCTGGGGGAGCTGGGGCTGTTTAGTCTGGAGAAGAGAAGGCTGAGGGGGGCCCTTATTGCTCTCTACAACTACCTGAGAGGAGGTTGTAGTGAGGCAGGTGATGGTCTCTTCTCCCAAGTAACTAGCGATAGGACGAGAGGCAATGGCCTCAAGTTGCATCAGGGGCGGTTTAGATTCTATATTAGGAAAAATTTCTTTACTGAAAGAGTGGTCAGGCATTGGAACAGGCTGCCCAGGGAAGTGGTGGAGTTCCGATCCCTGGAGGCGTTCAAAAAACATGTAGATATGACACTTCAGGATATGGTTTAGTAGGAATGGTGGTGCTGAGTGGATGGCTGGACTTGATGTTCTTGGAGATCTTTTCCAGCCTTAATGGTTCTGTGATTACTTGGGCTAAACTCTTTTAAACCAACAAACAGAAAGCAAAATGAGTGAAGAATGCAAGCCAATGTAATCTGTTGCAGACCTGTAGCATCATGGTTTCAAGAGGATCAAGGAAGAGCTTATATAGATAAGGAAGAAACAGAACCTGGAAAGACTATGTTTCACATGATAGTTAATTTTATTTTTAGTTTTTATCAGGTAGGGTATTTCTGAAGTTTGCTTTGTTGAATCTCAGCATAGTACTTTGGCACAAAGCTTACAGTAACACCGTGTTAAGAAACAAGTAGTAGTTAAATCCAGTCCTTGCTTGGCTGAAGAGCAAAGGATCATCTCTTTCAAGATAAATCTAGGAAGTCTTAGAAATGCTGAGGGCCACAGCCCTAAAGGGCTGAGGGCTAAAGAGAAGTGATCTGCAGCTGTGTGGAGTCTTCCACAAAGAATTTTTTTCCGGTATTACTTGCATTCATAGGAAATGGGTTTTCCTACTTCTGCTACTTGCAATGCAGACACACACTTGGAAGGAGCTGGTTTATGCCATCACATGCTCTGCTCTTGTGGTCTCCTCCCTTTTGGATTCACACATTTCCTTCCCCTACAGCACTGATGGACAGCCAAAAATCCAGATGGCTGAATATTAAATGGCCTTTGTACTTGTGTAACAGAGCTAGGGCGCACTGCCTCCTTTCCTAAATTCTGGTCAGCAGGAGTATGTAATGCTCTAGAGGGTTTAGATTCCACTTGTCTTGCAGGGAATTTGCAATAAATTCTGCACACACACCCCCTTTTTTTTTTCTGTTTTAAGGGCTGTTATTTTCTATAGGACGGGCAGAATTTTAGCGTTTCAGTTCTGCAGGCTCAAATAGAGCTTTGCAAGGATAAAATCAGTTTTTTTTTTTTATTAAAAAGTAGAAAACTTGAACCTGTAAGTTTGAAAGATTTCTTCCATGTATCTCAGTTACAGTTCCATACAGTATATAGTTCCTTCAAAAAGAGAAAGCGTTTGTATATCTGCAAAGTCACCCATGTTGTTTAAATGGATGTTAATTGGGATGATACTGTATAGATGTTGTGCGCCAAGGATGGAGAAAATGGAACTGCTTTGAAAGGAGGATTCCACTCCTGGCTGTGACATTGCAGGTATCTGCTGCATGATGGAGTGGCTGCTCTGCCACTTCTGATTTTCTTGGAAGGAACCGATTGTATTTTTCTATCATTCAAATGAAAAATGTCCCGGTCCATTTTTCTCTCTCCTCTTCCTACATGGCAGAATAAAACCAGCATCATAGAGGTCATCACACCGTAGAACCTTTCTTCAAACAATTAAATACTTGCTGTAGAAGCAGAGATTCTCACTGCTGTGTGGGTAGAGGGGAGGGAATGCTTACCTGTAAGTGCTCAGGAGGCTATTCTAAACTTAAATCATAGCTGAGACTCTTTGTGTTCTTTAGCTCTCATCCTGATGTTGTCTTCAAATATTGCTACTGTTTGTTTACGCTCTTTATGATGTTCATGAACCAGAACGTAATAACGGTAGGTATTGTAAGAGTTCAGGGGAAAACTTAAAATGCCATCTTTCAAGGCCAGGAAGGAGTAGCTATACTGGGGAAAAAGCCATATCTTTGGGTGGGTTATATTGTGGTTTACACTTGTTTTCTGAAGTGTCAAGCTTTTGAAGAGAGTTGTGGAGACCTTTCGTTTAATCCTGGAATGGACGTAGTACTACTTGCCAACAATAATACTGAGATACGATCAGGGCGGTGCTGACTTATGCTTTGACTTTTGCAACTTAGATAAGAGGTGTTTTAAGAAGGCGTAGAGTTAACATCAGTGACTTAAATTGTATTATTTTATTTAACTGTTTCTTATCATTGCTAACAAGGTCAAATTAAGCTAGATTTTAAGAACTGGTTCATGAATTTTCAGCTGCACTGTTACTGGATTCAGTACATCTGTACATCCAAACCCTGCCTGCGTTTTGGAAGGCTTTAGCCTTGTGATCCACATCATAAACATACCCTTTTCTTTGTGCACAGATTCTAGGAAACAAGATACCCTTCTTCAAGAGCTATAATGTGTGGAGTTGGTATCTCGCCTTGGATATTGAAGTGGTTTTCTGGTTTTCCAGTTGAGTTGTATAGATACAAGCACAAAGTTTGCTTACTCTCACTGAATCTCTGATGTCAAATAATTTGGCATATTTGCAGCAGATCAATATATTCAAGCAGACGTAAGTGCTTCATTATATGTAATTTGGAATATTTATTTCAGATCAGACTTAGTGTGATCTTAGACTAAAGCAACTTTACTGTCCTTGTGATTTAAAGTTTGCTGAAGTGAAAAGGCAATTAGTGCATTCTAGAGATGTACATGCCATTTGAACCTATTGTACTCTTGAGCATTAGGACTTTTTTTGTATATGGAGCTTCCAGTTGCAGATGCAATGTTCAGATGAAAAAAGAAATAGTCAAACTTTCAGTTTCGGGTACTTTATTGTTGCTTTTTCTATCACAGTATTCCCCTCCTTAATGAATGTGAGCAATTTGATCCACTTGAAAGTGGGAAGACACCAGATGGAAGCCCCAGGGTGCTAGAGGTGCTTCTGAATGCTCTAGCAGTTGCTAGACGTAGCAACACTGTGTACATGTGTGAACAGACTGACCCTAGAGTCCGGGCGTGGTGAAACTGACCTCTTCTGTTATGGTCATGTGCTTGTGGTGGGACTCAGTGCTTAGAGGCTCTTGAATGGTTAAGGCAGATTTCTTCTAACCTAGGCAGAAATGAGTGCTGCTGACTGAATTGTATACGATCAAATGAAGGAAAAGGCCTACGAGCCTTGCGCTCAGCTGCAATATGTTTTCCAGTTTCCAGCGGAATGTATATATTATGATGAGGCATCTTAATCTCCTTCACTCCTAAATGCTACTGACACGACCACCTCAAAACAATGGAGTAACAAACTTCTCTAATAAGCTGTTTGCAGAGTAGAGGTCTCAAAGTTGAATAGCTATCTTTACATTGATAAGACGATAGCCAGCCACGTCCTATTTCAATTTCAGCTCTTTATTGTTGCAGTATTGCTGGTGATCAGCTGGATTTCATACACCTTAAATGGGTTCTGTGTGGGGGAGATCTACAAGTACCATTTGTAAGTATCTGTCCTTAGAACAAAAAGAAAGTGAGATAAATTGTTTTGCTGTCAGAGGTATCAGTGTGAGGTGCGTGCTTTATATTTTTAATCCTTTTTTGTTAGCTGTTACTAGTTGATATCTTTAAGACCATCTTTTCACATGATTACTTTTCCTGGATGGCTTCACTTTTTCCATTGCAAAAAGAATCACGCCTTTTTTCTCTCAAGTAATTCTCTAGCCAGCAAGAAATCAGTGAATGTCTTAGTGAAAGAGTCTTTGATCTCTTTATGTGAATAGCTTTTTTTCATTAAGCTGGTGCGTGTCTAAATACTATAAATTTCATTTGGATTCTTAAGGTTGTCAAAAATGAATAGTTTGTTTCTTCTTGCTATCTGAAATTTATCTGACAAAATGAAGTTCAACATGAAGCACAGACAGGTAATGAAAACAGTATTTGTGCAGGTAGAAGATCTGTGAATAATTAAGTGGGCAGCATCTGGATGTGACTTCAGTCTATTTGGGAAGGGCTGTAAGTAGCATCAAAGATTTGTGAGCATTAGGTCTGTGGACAGCAGGAAATACTTGAAAGCCAAAGTAGGATCAAATGTTTGGGTAAAAATTATGGTTATAGCTAACCACAAATCAAGTGAGAGCCATTAGAATGTTATTTGTTATCCTGTGGTTGAATGTAAATTCTGAACATTGCTCCCTTGATTTGTAAAGCAAGTGAGGGTTAGGCTGCAACCTTGAAGACATGCAAGACGTTGAAGTAAGACGAGCAGGCTGTCCTGTTTTTGTTGTACTCTGCCTTTGGAAGCTTTCTGAAGTAAGACAGACTCTGCAAGTATAGGCATGGTTCCTCACCGTTCAACACTCTGTTTATTTCGTTTCCACTAAAGGACATGCACTATTGAACCTCTAACTTTTGTTTGTACATGTTAAGTACCTCAAACAGTAAAATGCTTTAAAAGCTGTCTATGTGGTGTAATTTCTTGCTGTTCTCTTAGAATGCTATGAAGCACCTACATTTTGGCTCCCTCAGGGATCAGCAAAGTTGAAATCAGTTCCTGGAAATCTGTATCATTTTTCTCATTTGCAAATAGCTCCAGTGAATGAGGTGTACGTTTGGTGGTAATCCCACCAGGAGAAGGGATGTACTGGCATGTGCTAGCTATTACTCTCTAGCAGTCATAGAATCTTCAGTGGTGGCTCATTTAATACTTGTCACAAACAGATGGCAATGAAGGGAATAACCTTAATTGAATTGTAGGAGTTAAATCTGTAAGTTCATACACGAAGGTCAGGGGTTTTAACAGTGGCCAGAGAAAACCAGTATTGTTATCCTCAGCTTCCTCACGTGTTGAGGAGAGAGCCATCCAGCCAGTCTCTAGGCAGCCTTCCTTAGGCTTGGGGGGAAAAAACTGAAACAACGGAAAAATTAGGGGCCTCCCTCGTGGAGAGGAGAGAGATGGATCAAAGACAAGAAAGAAGAGTTGGGATGGAAGTGTCAGAAACTGGCTGTCAGGGAAAGGAATGCAAGTCAGCTAATGCAAACCGCAGTTCTAAAAGATGAGGAGCCAAAGCTTGCAGATGCCAAAGCGATATTTGCTTTCTTGTTGCTAATCTAATGTACCTCCTGCCTAGAGGGAGAGGATTAAATAAGTGGCACTTCTGTGAGTTCCAGTTGAGTGAAACTGGTAAAGTTGGGACTGTCTTAGTATCTCCTGCGATGTCCTCTTTATCCAAGCATCCTTGTACAAGTTCAAAAGGGGGAGCCTAGAATGTAAACCCCAGACTAATGCAATACTGCAAGTGTTTAATGACTTATTTAGCCCCTCCAGTCCCATATCATAAATGACTTTGTGGATAAACTAATACCTGCTGGTATGTGTCAAAGTGTGTGTCACATACTCATGTGAGGTGCATTGCCATAGAACCCCGTTGGTAGAGCTGCGCCATTTTGTTGTAGCTAAGCACTTTACTCATTCTGGTGTACAATTCTGTTAAGATCTGATTTTATTAGTGTTTACGTTAAATTTTATCCTGCAGTTTTTACCTAGGTTAAAGTAACTGATCTGAGAAAAAGATAATCGTTTGTATGCCAAAACTGGTTTTTAATATTCTTTCCTCGATATTGTGTTTTTAATCACAGTAAGAAATTTAGAAGATTCCAGTTGCTAAAAAAGGGTTTGAAACTCTGTGTGAAATATATATTCTAATATTTGGGTTTGCTTTTTCATTAACTGACCTTACTTACTTTTCTGATTTACTTCTTTGAATTTGCGTGTGTTTGGGGTTTGTGAAAATGTATTCACTGTTTGCTGTGGATTTGAGCCATTAGAAACAGAATGCGCTAATGGTAAGTTGCACATAAAGGGAGGGGTACAATCTGAAGTGAAATATGGCAGTTGAGTTGATATTAATACAAAATCCTGGAATTTGGAGTTCTGAGTGAATAAAGTGGTACTAGTGATATAAAGGGATGTACTTTAAAGTTTATAATTTTCTTTCTCAGCTATATACTTAAATAGTCATTACTTAGGGGAAACCCTGCCCTCCCTCCCCCCCAACTTTATTTTCATGGAACCAGTTGGTTATAGAAGGAGTTTTTAGACATAAATATTCATCTGGAGAAAATGAGCAATGGGCTGTTCTTGCCAAACATCCTTGGCCTTTCTTACCATTTCAAAGTTTATTGTTTTAAAGTAATTTTTTCATTTCTGTGAGATGTCCGTGATACAAATTTGGCTCTGAAAAAACAACGCTCAAGGCTTTCTTTAGAAAAAACAATCTGATATTGAAAGAATAAACAGATCTTTGCTTTATGTTTGTTTTAGTTTCAAGATGGCGTGGCTTTTAATAGTAGTGCATAAATGCAACCTTAATGCTTGAAGGTATAAAGGTAGATGTCTACATCTAGCTAGTTCCAAGCAAGTTTACTGCCTGTTCTACAATGACTGTGTCTCCTAAAACTGAGATATAACTGGAATTAATAAGAGATAAGAAAGAACCATTGATAGCTGGTGGTGCAACTTTGAACAGAAAATATGAAAAGGAAGTGATGCAGATCATCTTACAAGATGTCCAGTGGAAACAGTTGATAACTGGTATTGTTTTATTTTGATGATCATTAATTTCTTTGTGGTTTCACATTTCTTTGTAACATTTTGTGGTGTTTTCACTTTTCTTCTTTTTGGAGGAGGCAATGGTGGTTGAGGTAGTTAGGTAAGGAAAACAGGAAAAAGAAGAGGAGAGAAGTTTATCTTTGCCTTTAATGCCTTCTCTTCAAAAACATTTTTAAAGTAAATGCCTTGTACTGGAAACCCAAAATTGGACACAGTATTCTGTCCGTGGTTTCTCAAGTGTCAAACAGAGGACATAATCACCTTCCTTGACCTGCTGGCTACACCCTTGCTAGCACAGTCCAGTATGCAGTTGCTGTCTTTGCTGCAAGGGACCACTGCTTGCTCATATTCAACTCCTTGGCCATAAGGACCCCCAGGACCTTTTCTGCAGAGCTGTTTCCTAGCCAGTGAGCACCCAGCCTGTACTGGTGCATGTCGATACTCTGTCCAAGATACAACTTCATGTGGCTCCTGTTTGCCCATTTCTCCAGCATGTCAAAGTCCCTCTATGTAGCAGTCCTGCTTTCAGTATTTTGACTGCTCCCCGCAATTTGGTGTCATCTGTATATTTGCTGACAGCACACTCTGTCTTATTGTCCAGCTCCTTAGAGAAGTGCTAAACAGTATTAACTCCAGTAGGCCTCCCAGAGAGATGCCACTAGTAACTGCCTGTAAGTTGGATTTTGGAGCAGTGATCACTCCCCTTTATGTCTCGCAGTCCAGCGGGTTTCCCACCGACCTTATTGTCGACTTACCCAGTCTGGATTTCTCCAGGTTGGCTTTAAGAACTCTGTGGGAGACTGTGTTGAAGGCCTTGCTAAAGGTAAGAAACATCAACTTCTCTCCACTTACATTTAATCACAGAAGACAGTAGCTTGTTCAGGCATGACTTGACCTTGATAAATCTGTGATGGTTGTTCCCAATAATTTTTTTTTTGTCCTTCATCTGCTTGGAAATGACTTCCAGGAGGATTGGCTCTGCAGTCTTTCTGAGGGCTGGGATTAGCATGACCAGCCTGCAGCCGAGCCTCAGGTCCTTCTTCTTGCCATTAATGAAGATGTATGTGGCATTTGGTTTTTCCAGTCATTGGGCATTGCCTCCAGTCACCATGACCTCAATGTGATGTCATCCAACTCCATTGCCACCGTTGGTTGCATCTCATCTGGTCACAAAGATTTGTGTACATAAAATTCTATGAGATGCCCCCTAATTTGATCTTTCTCTACTCATTTCCAGGCACTCAGTGGGAGTGATTTAATTGTACAGAAAAATACAATTGAGTGGAAAAAATTAGAATATATATATTTCTGTTTGATACACTTAAAACCAGAAGTCATTTAAATTTATTAGTAAATTTTGGATTGTGAAGACCGTGAAATTGACATAATTCTGCCTGGTCAAATCCGTAAAGAGGCTGACTCCTGTGACATGGCAAATTTCCAGCTGATGTCAACTTTGAAGTAAATGAGGATTCCTTTTGAGGAAAAACAGCAGGATTTGGATTAAAATATTTATTTATGATTGATAAATGAAGTCCACCTGGTGTCCAGAAAAAGAGAGCAGATGATGCAAGAAAAATCAGTTTGAAAGTCCCTCATTCATTTCAGTTCTGTATAACATTTTATTTCAGATTAAAATACCTCCCAAACCCAAAGAAATCTTTGCATTGACTGAAAAATTTTAAGAATGTATTACCGATAACAAAATAACAGTAGTTGTTACTCATGTATTAGAGGCTAATTTGGAATGAAGAGCAATACCAACTTTGCATTTAGGTGTAAGAAATTAACTTTTTTTGCATGAACTTTCCACATTTTGATTTCACGAGGATTGTAAGTGCCACCTTGTGGACAACGTTATTAATCTTGTGCTCGTTACAGGACACAAATTGTTGAGGTAGGATAGTACAATTTAGTTTCAAGTTATGTGACAGAAATCAGGTATGTTTTCTTTGGGGATTGGAGGGTTTTGATTTATTATGTTTTCCAGTATTGTCAATTGATAATCTGAGACTTCACCTTCTTAATTAGCATGTGAGTATTCTGTAAGAAATCTCTGAAGTCAAAGAACATACTACCATTGGCTTCAATGGCTGTGAACAAAGCCAAACTCTACTAGTCTTACTGTGGAGTCTTACTACTTCATGATTTTTGCAGTTCTGGCTGAAATACCTTTGTTGGTCACTTTCAGATCCTGAATGCTAGCTTGTGTGGCTCACAGATCTGGTTCGAATGGCAATTTGTTACATAATACGTAGAGTTCTACTAAGGACTGTGAACTGCAGAAAAACAGATCTTTTAGTTCAGAAGTTTCCCATTTTCTCAGCTACCCAAGCTCTAGGTTCTCTTCAGATTCTCTCTAACAGTCACCAGATAGCCCCACCCTATTTGAGACGAGACCAAGCATTTGTTCCCAGTAGCATTAGATGATACAGCCTTTTGTTTAGTAATTTAGAACCTTTCAAGGATCACTTTTTTTTTGTCAAATCTTTTAATGTTCCTAGATTAAGAAGAAAAAACTGTCTTTTCCCATAACTTTAAAAAGAATGTAGGAGCATGCAGGAACAGATATGTTCTACCTTTATTTTCTTCTTATCACACGTTACTAAGAGCTTCAAGACTGTCTAGGTTTTAAACCACTGTTGGTTGTAGTGTTACATTCTGACATACAGTAAAATGTAGGTAATAACTGCACAGTGCAAAGTCCCCCTGATTAGGGGAAAAATTGAAGTTGTGCATTTTCTGCTTACTTTAATTGAGAGAGTTGTGGCTTATCTAAAGCAGTATGGATTTGCTTATTTGGGGTTTCTTTATTCAGTAAGCAAGCTGCGTTGCTCAAAGCAGGCAATCTCTTTTTCCTTTGACTGGAACTTAGAGCAGTGGGGTAGTTTGACAGCCAGAGAAAAAAGAAATACTAATTTGGTCAACAACAAGGGCATGCTGATCCATAGGAGAAGGTGAATCTGGAGCTGAGAATCACATCAAACCAGGCCGACGCTGGCCTTCCCAAAAAGGTTGCATGTCCCCAGTTCCTGGGCAAAAGTAGGGCAGGTCTGCTGATGGTTGCCAGACTTAGCCAACAGTGTAGATGTCAAGGCCAGTCTCTAACAATGAGCTAGATCCTATGTCAAGCCAGACAATCAAGTCAGCAGGTCAGGACCAGGGTCAGAATCAAGTTGGTACATGACCTGGCACGGGTGTACGGGCAGTGTAGCTCAGACCAGTGGGGAGACCCTGATATTAGAGGCACCTTCTGGGGAAAAGTAGGGTAGGAGGCATCTCAGCTCTGTGGTTCAGGGCCAGATGGCTGCGTTATGACAGTCAGCCTTGAGCCTGGGCAGCTAACCTCCCAAGGGTGGTACACAAGATCTGAAACAGGGAGTAAACAAAACTCAGCTTTGTCTTGTACAGAACCTGGGAAACCAGGCTTAAGAGGCTTTATCCCGCAGCTGCCAAGCTCTTGTTGTAGTGTTCCTGGATGCCTTCCCAGGGAGTGGAACGCCAGCATTTCTAGCTGGTCCTACTCTGACTACCAGATGCGGCTGCAGCACTGAAATCTCAGAGGTGCTCACACTGTGTTTAGGAAGCAGGAAAAAGAACCAGTCTGCCTTCCTGGCTGAGCCTGCTTTCGTAATGTGATCCTTACACTTCGCTCATGTTTTGTGATGTGGGCTGATTCACCAAACCATATTACCTGACCTATATTGACCTGTTGTTGATTTAACTGGAACAGAACCTAAGCAGCTTCAGGGCCAGAACTGGAAACCTGAAATGAGCCAAAAAACGTTCTGGTTTCACTTTTTGCTTCTCTGGTGAGTTGTCTTTTGTGTTTAGTTTCCCAAGACTTTATTCAACTTAATTATTTGCCCAATTTTCTCGTTTTCAGTTGCAGTGATGGGCATGATTCCCCAGTTCTTCCCATTCTCAATGACAGTTTTTCTTAGCTTCCACAGCTGTGATGAAGGCTGCGTGTTAAATTATGTCAATGTTTCTGTGTTGCACTGGTGACCAGCAGAACTTGCTGCCTTTTTGTGGGATCAGTGAAGAAGGAATGGATTCAAAATGGGTCTTCAAATCAAAAGAACTCTAATAGATTGACTTTCTCAGAAGTTTCCTTGTCTAAAGGCTGGACTGGATTACATATGCACATCCAGATGTTGTCATACCCAAAAGGATATTTGATGGATGAATAACAGATCGATAAAACAGCAGAGCTTCTGTTCAGATTTCATACTTTATTAAACATGGGTGTAGTGTTTGCTAAATTAGTTTAAATCTTGTAGCAGTTCTTAGAGACTCCTGAGCTACACCCTGTAGTTAGTTACACTTCTGTTTATGTGAGAGAGAATGTAAATGACAAATAAAGGAGACAGTGTGCAGTTTGGCCTCGGGACCATATGTGCAAACTTTTGTTTCAAAAATTGCAAACAAGTTCTGTGAACAGATGACAGAAAGGTGAACAGGTATCAGCACTAAAAATGCATGTGAAAGCCTCTCAGACTTACTGAGGGAAAGCACAGCTAGCCTCCGAGACAGCAACACTGGCTCAGTTCTTAAAAGCTTTGAAGGCGAGATCTTAATGAGGGAACTAGTGTGTAAGGGAATGCCCCAAAAGGCAAATATTTACAGCTTTAGCGTGAAGCCTCTGTCACAGACAAGAAAAAAGTGTTGTGTATTATAGACAACAATGTGTACGTACTAAGTGCTTTGCTAATAAGTCAATAGCAGTGTTTGCAGGTGTGAATTGAACTTTGAGGTGGGTAAACCTGTTTGGTAAATTTGGCTTGATAAAACAAATCTGCTGGTCGTGACTACAACGCCAATGATGGTTTCCAGTGGCAAAAGTGTGAAAGAGATTGTGGTATCCATAATGCAACCACCAAGTATAAAAGGCCATTGGTGATAGCATTAAATTTTTTTTTCTTCCCGTCACCTAGCTTTTTGTAGTTGTCCTCATGGGCTTGAGGTTTGTTTAACATACCATTAAAGTTGAGGACTAAACAGTAGAATCATAAACCAACTGAGAAAATGGACCATGTTGTGTTCCTTCAGAGTTCAAGACCTTTATAAGACTAGATACAGACAAAGAGTCCCCATGGAGACCTCCAAGTTCCTGGCTGAGGTGAAAGGGCTCTGAAAGGCCATTAATCATGCTGTATTTGTGGTGCAATGAATCCCACAGCTTTAAGTTGAAAATGCCCCACATTTACAATGGGCTGGGAAGTAAATTGTGATTTCAGCAGGCTATTCCTGCTGAATCAAGAACAGTAAATTGTACTTCCTCTTGTATCTTTTGTAGATGGCCTTTCACTGGAGACTAGAGCTGATTCCTAGGCCCAACTCCCACTGATTTCAAAGGGGGCCTTCCCACTGATTTCAGTGGGATTTGGATCAAGAGTAACTGATGTGATACAAGTATGTTTCTCCATGAAGCAGATATTGTTGGACAAATTTTGGAATATCTGACACATCTCACACATACTATGCTTATATGGGGAGGGGGGTGGAGGGGAATTAGAAGAGATTCAGAAGAAAGAGTACTTACTAATCCTTTCACAGCTCCCTGCGTATTTTTGGGTCAAGAACCCATTGCTTTCACTCAGCTGAGTGTGTCTGGACCATGGTCGCTGATTGAGAGGTTTTATGTGAAGGTAATGCACAATCTTTTAACACAATTGCACTAAAAGGGAGCTAAAAAAGAAAAAGGCCCCGTGTCCACTAGATGTTACATCATGAGAAGATCTGGAATATTCAAAGAAGGAGAGTTGGCCACTAAGTGCAACTGACTGCTGGTGAGAAAATAAAACACCAACTTTTGGAGCTGAGCAAGCTTTATGCTGTGACTGACTTCATCCCTGCATGGTTTTTGAACAGGAAGGAGAAAGAAAAATTTAAGGGCTGAGGAGGAAAAGCAAGGAATTCCTGTAAAGGTGGAGGGCTGAGTGCTTTCTGAATGTGTAATGGAGCAGACCTGTGTTTTCTGGCAACTTCTGCTGCGTAAGACATCAATAGAATACCGTAGGAGGGAAATCCCAGACGTCTGGTAATTTCACAAGCCCTTTAAGTTGTAGCCCCAAATGTCCCGTGTGAAGGTCACTTGATAGCAATAATTCATGCAATGTCATGAAGTAACACATGTAATTTTTGTCAGCAGTTGATGCTATTTTACCTGTACACACTTTTTTCTTTTAAGAGCTCTTAGTTCTGTCATGCTCCTGCCCAAAGGCTTTTAAATTCTGAATGATGGTCTGACTACCACCACATGGGTGCCTCAGAAAATTCATAGGGCTCTCTGACATCGGGTAGGTCAGAGAGGTGGAATTTCAGAATTGGCGACTGCACGACAACATTTCAGCATTGAGCTTATATGTAAAGCAGAGCTCTCTGTTTAAATGAACTAACCTTGGTGCTCAGAATTTGCTGAGAAGTGTGAGAACAGAAAAACTGGTATTTCCCAAAGCCAATAAATAAAATTCAATCATGGCAATGCAATAAAAGCTTTGCAGCGTATGTTCTTAGAGTCATGCAGCAGTGGACATTGCAAAGTACAGTTGTTGAATTCCGTCATTTTAATTTCCTCTTTTGTGGGCTCTCCAAGTAATGTCTGTTTAAAAAATTACAGCGCCTCTAAATAATACCAAAATACTGTTAACTGGAAATGAAAGTGAAGATTTAACAAGACAATAAATGCCTTGTCCGTCTTGAACAAAATGCACAAAGGAAGCAAATAGCACATTTAGGAAAAGTAGATGACTTTTAAATGGTTCCAATGATCTGCGCAAGCATTTAAGGCGAGGAATTAAAATAAAACAAAGCCAAAAAACACCCAACAGCGTTTTCTTCACCAGTACATTAAGTTGAGCAAATATTAGGAGAACTATATTCACAAAGAAGAAACTTTGCAGTTTAATTAGCCCATGTCTGGGCTTGGTTTTGTATTTTTCCTCTTTGTCTTCCTCCTCTTTACATCAGCTGCCTCTCTAGCCATTTGCAGTCAGCTTGAATGGTGGGATTACAGCATTTTCTGTAAACACAAAGGACTGTGTACATGTTCAAAAACATTACAAAGCAGTGGTAGCTAGATCAGCCTGTGTTCTGTATCCATTTGAAATGAAGCATGTTAGCAGCCAAAAGAACAGAAAAAAACACTGTTGAGTCATTGGTGCTCTCGAGAATGTCAGTAGTATATCAATGAGCAGCAACAGGAGGGAGGTGATGATGGTAGAAAAAAAGGAGTAGCTAAGATTGAATCAGTTCTGCCCCCCCTCCCCTGATGCAGTGACAAACAAGGCGTTGCTGTAGCATAAAAATTAGTAAAATGAGTCATAGCGCAAGTATGCAATGGTGTGTTCTCAGGATCAAGAGAGCACCCAGAGGAGCAGCTCTGTAAGTTAGGTGACTGTTCCTCCTGAGGCCTCTTTCAGCTGCGAACATTCCTACAGATTTCAGTGAACGTATCTGGAGTCAATATAGTGTATTCTGGATTTTAAATACTGGAAGCAGAACTTTCTAGAAAGTATTTGTTAATGTTTTTTTCTGTAAGTTAGAATAGAGGAATTTGTATGTTTGTACAAGCAGAAAATACAAGTTATTAGAAGACCATTAGAAATGTAGTGAAGCTGCTAGTGAAGTGCCATTGCTACAGGTCATTGTTCTACAGCTGGAGTCCAGTCAATAATTTGGTTGATGCACAAGCCAGGAAGAAACTAGTGTCATGTTCCCATAGCTGTGTCAGCCCTACAGTGGCAGGGAAAATGAGACTTTTGTCCTGGTTTCTATATCAACAGAGTTTCTAACTTGGTTCCACTTGCAAAGCAATTTCCTTGACGAGTGGCACATCAATAGCTGCTTTAAGTTTGGATATGGGAAACTAAGTTAAAATAGTGGTATAATGGAGGCATGGTCTGGGACTTACATCTGGAAGGAGTTCGGGGTTCTCCCACAGACCTCCAGCATGACTGCAGGTTGTTCTAGCAATCTTATACTTCCAGATTTAAAAGCAATCTGAAAAGGCGGCTGTTTATTCACCCCTTCTCCTGACCTCATCCATTGGTGACTGCTTTGTGGCTGTTGAACAGCTCAATCATCGTCCCGATGTTGGTTGGGACTTTGTTGTGAGTGATGGTGGACTATGGTGTTCAAAGGGTGGCTTGGTAGTCTGCATCTGCATGTGTGGGTTGTACGCTTTTCTTTGTTGGACATCCTGGAGTTTCGTGTGTTTCTGGCAGCTGTATTCTGCTGTGGGATGTGGTGTTGTGACATCTCATGGTGTTGGCTGGGTCAGCTATGCCATGTTCATACGGGGTTTTGGGAATGTCCTGTCTCTAATGCCTAGGTACAATGATGCCTGTAACAGCACGCCCCGACTCAGGCAGTTCTGTGCTTTGCACAAATAAAACCAAATTGTATTCTGAGGAATATAGAGGTTCTAATTCTATGTAGTTACTTTTTTGCTTTTTAATAACTTAAAGGGAGTTCTATCAGATTCAAAATATATGAAGTATCTCCTGTTTATCTAAAAAATGTCTCTTGAGGATCTCAATCTTCCCCCCTAGCCAACTCAAATTTAAGCCTGTATTCTAGAAGTAAATGCCATGTGATTTCTTTGTATGCTGTTTAGCTGCCAACCATTCCAGCTGCCTGTGCACATGCAGCCACAAATTCCTACTTACCTCCAAGCTATACTTAGGCCATAACCAGCATGAAAATTGCAGGACATCAGACCTCTTCCTTGGCTTGCTGATAAAGTGCTTTGTATGTTGTCACAAAACAGAAGCTGATTTCTCTTAGAGATAAGTTGTTTTTTAATGAAACTGTTACAGAAATGTACAGCAGCCTTGGTTTGTAAAAATACAGTTATATTCCTGGTCAGTGAACAAGCCTCTAGGTTAGTATCTCAGCTATTGGGAAGCAGTTTTACAGATTGTACAAATGATTGCCTCACTTGAGTGTTCTGGGGGGCAACACTAAAATTCTAACATGCAAGTTTATTTGTGTCCATTTCGTTACTGGTTGAATTATGAAGCCTGTTTGAAAGGCTTGGAAAGTAAAACCATCAGACTGAATATGGCGAAGGTATGTGACAATGGCAGAAACCCCTCAGACTACCTTAGAAATTTGGCTAGAATATAGGAAGCTGTTTATTAGAATGGAGATGAAAGAAGGTCAAAGATTATTCTCTTAGCAGCAGAACAATGAACAATGCAGGGCAAGGGTTAGTTAGAAAGTTAAGGCTCCAGCATTTGTTAGAAAAGACCAAGAATGATGGAAGAATTGTCTTGTTGTTTACATGCTTTTATCACCTTTCAACTTTAAGTGGCTTTGATATTCCCTTTATTTATCTGTTAAGACGTCTTTCCTGACTTTTCAGCTTTAGTGTGATCATAGATTTTGGGAATGACTTCTTTGTGCTTGAATGAGCGTTTTTTTTATTTTTGGTAGAGCTGAATAAACATGTTTAGGAAAATTACAGAGTTTAGGGGAAAGCCAAATGAAACTAACTTTAAAAACATTTGTAATGTTACCCCCTCATTTACAGTTGTTTTTCTCCTTCATTGTCCTCAGAGATGCCATAGTTTATTTCATTTATTTTGAAAGGAGGGATTAGGTAAATGTAGGAACGTTTTCTTCTATGGACTTCAGTGTCAGGCATGTCTCTGGGGACCTTGGAGGACTTGCTCAAGAGGAAAACTAAGAGAGGAAAACTCGCAACAGGCAGTTTCCACTGACATTGCTATGGATCACTGGAACTTCACTTTCTCTGACAAGTTATAAGTTAAGGCAATGGCAAGCAAAGCACTAACTACTTGTTGTATAGTGCCATGCAGCCAATAGAAGGTAAGAAGATAGCGCAATACTAATTAGTAGCATGATTCAGTGGGAAAATTGTTATATTGCAGTGTAGTCTACCCTCTATGTACTTCATCTGATAGAATATAATAAGAGTAGACCAAGAGCTATAAGGTACTCCATGTTTCTTGTTCTGTACTAGTGAAAATAATCCTATAGACCATGTAGGAGAATGAAAGGAAAACAGTAATGTCTAGGAGAAGGGAGGAGAAGTGGGAGAACTGAGAATCTGATCTCAGATACTGAACTTGCATTGGATTTACTGTTCCCATGCTGTTTGCAGGACAGAATCTTCTCAATAAGAATAACCAATAATGACTGCTCAATAATCTGCAACTGCAGAATTCATCACATGTATCACTGCTGGCCTGTTATGGGTCAATTCCTCCTTTTAGGAAGTAAAGAAACCAGGCTGTGCAGCCTGTAGTGCAGATACGACAGAATAAGCGTAACTGAAGGCAGATGTGCAGCTGTGTAGACATGCACACATTTTATGTATTTCCATTTGTTGCTTATATGGATGAAGAGCACAGTGACTTGCTTTCTTTGTTGTACTGGTGTTTTATTCAAAGTTGTTAGTGTGCATCCTTGGAATGGATTACTCGGGTGCAATTATAAGAAAACACAGTAAGCTACAGAAATAACAAGAAACCTAGAAAAAAATCCACAGGATTTATTAAAAAAGATTCAACTCTTCATGGACCTGAGAAGCACAAAAAGCAAGATAATAGCTATGTTCTGAGAAGACCATGTTTGAGTCATCTACCACGTAACCTTGAAGTTATTACCTATTTACAGATCAGCTTTAAAGCATCTTCTTCCTCTTGTGAGTTTTTTCTGCATCATATAATGGCAGAATTTCAAAATAATGATTTTGGTACCAGTCTATCTTTAATTCTGCTTTATCTTGGCTTGGTTTAAAGTGGTGTTTCTGTATGGTGCAGCATATGCAGATTTTTGGTATGAACACTGAAAATGCCAGGCTCCTGACATGAGGATCAGAGTCTGTGATAGCTAATTAAAGAAAATGCATAGTTAGAACACATTCATCCTGTCTTCCTTATCTGCATGTCAGTGAGGAGCTAAATACAAATTTTGCAAAATCCTGTTTGAGTCCTAGTAAATATTTCTCCTCAAAAATTCATATAATTCTGAATTAATTCTGTAGATGGCTTGCTTTAAATGAGGTCTGTCAAGAGTCATTGAATGGAGTTTGAATGTTAGTGTTACGGCCTTAATATTGATTGGTTTTTGACCATTTTTAGGATATTACAGGGAAAAAAGGCAAGAAGGGAAGAATGTTACTGTAGGGGTGACTTATTTGATAATAGCAGCTAGATGGTGTATATGATAGTGCTAGCTTTATGATTTATCAGCTAGTATTCCTACCTCAAATCCCTCAAATGTCTATCTGATAGAATTTCAAAATACTTTAGCAAAGGGTCCTTGTTAAAGGCTTAAGAATCTGGGCAATCTACTTTATTTCTTGCACTCACTTTTAGGAGAATATGTGCCTGCTGTGTTGAATTTTTTTAGAGTCATGTATCCTGTTTTGGGTCTTAATTCTTGCTTGTTAAAGTCCTTGTAAGTTAACTATGAAAAGTGTCTGTAGAGTATTTACCTTCTGGGTAAACTAAATAATCTGTGCTGCTACTTGCTTGCCCTTAATAAATAAATCTGGTGACTGTGTATGCTCTGTCTTAGGTGGCAGACTGCGTAAGAATAGCTCTTACTCTGTTCACACTTGAATCTCATTCGCTGTATGCCGCGCAATCACCATTCTCTATCTGTTTTCAGTTTTAAATAATGTATTATGAAGACTAATCTATTTCATTTTATAGCCGTGAACAGCACAAATGAAACTAGGTAACAGCAAGTGAGAACTAAATATTAACAGAGAAACATCTAGACACACTTACAGAATGTCTTTTTAAATCTATTTTCAACACAAAATTATGTGACGGGATATATGTGCTGAAGTTAATCATTCCATGTGTTAATAATGCTTCATAGATTACCCATTTGCTTTGGTAGTTTTGTGTCAATGTGCAGATTTTCTTACTCTGACATAGTATTTTTCTACTGTAAACCACAGAATGTTTTTACTAGTTTCTGCTCAGGTACCTGCATACTTAGAAGGCAAAGAGACTCAAGACAGCTAATGTGAGATTTGGATGATCTTACTTTTCTTTTTCCTTAAATGCTGAAAATAATTAATCCTTAGCAATAGATCCAGTATTTTTTTATGAAATATTTCCAGTCAGTGTAATATTTAATAATTCATGTAATCCTACTTCTCTGTGGAAGCTACACGGTATTAAACAGCTTAAATCCTAATATATTCAAATATGAGTTTGAATGATTTGATACTTTATAGAAGAGAAAAAAGGAAAATATTATAATTGCAAATTAGAATTCTGAAAAGATATGATCAGCTAGCATAGCTAGTTTTAATCATCTTGGTATTTCATGATTTTTGCTGGAGTCACTATCAAAGGATATTGAACTGCTCTCGAAGGATGACCAGAAGTATGAGAAAGGAACTATGACTAGTTCTGATACTTTATGTTATACCGCCCTGTAAGACTCATGTACCACGTTTTTCAGAACATGGAGAGGAGAAACAGTGACCTAAAAGTAAAGGCATCATCTCTTGTAGTTAACTCCCACAAATCACTCACAATGCTAATAGTTAATCTCAATACTTCTGTTTATTCCACAGAGCACATGAAAATGTACATGTGTTTTGGTGGCTAAATCAGTAATACCAAGTGGGGGAGATGCAGTATTACTAAGGCAGAACAGCAAATACGATGACTCCCATGAAGCTCTGTTTCATAGGACAGAAGCACGTAAAACTTAATTAGCAGTAGCCTCAGCAATTTGTAGAACTAGGATTTATTGATAATATACAGTGTTAAAGCAAGTCTCACGCCAGTAACCAGAATCTGGGCAATCTACTTGGTCGAGGAGGACTGTGTGAGGGATCGCTTAAGCGATCTGGACGTCCACAAATCCATGGGCCCCGACGGAATGCACCCACGAGTGCTGAGGGAGCTGGCGGATGTCATTGTTGAGCCACTCTCCATCATCTTTGAGAGGTCCTGGAGGACAGGAGAGGTGCCCGAGGACTGGAGAAAGGCCAACGTCACTCCAATCTTCAAAAAGGGCAAGAAGGAGGACCCAGGGAACTACAGGCCAGTCAGCCTCACCTCCATCCCAGGAAAGGTGATGGAGCAGATTATCCTGGAGGCCATCATCAAGCAAGTGGAAGAAAAGAAGGTTATCAGGAGTAGTCAGCATGGATTCACCAAGGGGAAATCATGCCTGACCAATCTGATAGCTTTCTACGATGGCATGACTGGCTGGGTAGACGAAGGGAGAGCTGTGGATATTGTCTACCTCAACTTCAGCAAGGCTTTCGACACAGTCTCCCATAATATCCTCATAGGGAAGCTCAGGAAGTGTGGGCTGGATGAGTGGTCGGTGAAGTGGATTGAGAACTGGCTGAATGGCAGAGCTCAGAGGGTTGTCAGCGGCGCTGAGACTAGTTGGAGGCTGGTGACAAGTGGTGTCCCCCAGGGGTCAGTACTGGGCCCAGTCTTGTTTAACTTCTTCATCAACGACCTGGATGAAGAGTTAGAATGTACCCTCAGCAAGTTTGCTGATGACACCAAACTGGGAGGAGTGGTGGATACACCGGAAGGCTGTGCTGCCATTCAGCGTGACCTGGATAGGCTGGAAAGTTGGGCAGAGAGGAACCTGATGAGGTTCAACAAAGGCAAGTGCAGGGTCCTGCAGCTGGGGAGGAACAACCCCATGCATCAGTACAGGCTTGGGGTGGACCTGCTGGAGAGCAGCTCTGTGGAGAGGGACCTGGTTGTCCTGGTGGACGACAGGTTGACCATGAGCCAGCAGTGTGCCCTGGCTGCCAAAAAAGCCAATGGGATCCTGGGGTGCATCAAGAAGAGTGTGGCCATCAGGACGAGGGAGGTTCTCCTCCCCCTCTACACTGCCCTGGTGAGGCCTCATCTGGAGTACTGTGTCCAGTTCTGGGCTCCCCAGTTCAAGAAAGATGAAAAGCTACTGGAGAGAGTCCAGAGGAGGGCTACAAGGATGGTGAGGGGACTGGAACATCTCTCCTACGAGGAGAGGCTGAGGGAGCTGGGCTTGTTCAGCCTGAAGAAGAGAAGACTGCGAGGGGACCTAATATATACTTACAAATACCTGCAGGGTGGGTGTTAGGAGGATGGGGCCAAGCTCTTTTCAGTGGTGCCCAGTGACAGGACAAGGGGCAATGGGCACAAACTGAGGCACAGGAAGTTCCGTCTGAACATGAGGAAGAATTTCTTCCCTCTGAGGGTGACGGAGCACTGGAACAGGCTGCCCAGGGAGGTTGTGGAGTCTCCTTCTCTGGAGATATTCAAGACCTGCCTGGACAAGGTCCTCTACAACCTACTGTAGGTGGCCCTGCTTCGGCAGGAGGGTTGGACTAGATGACCCACAGAGGTCCCTTCCAACCCCTACCATTCTGTGATTCTGTGATTCTGCTGCCCACTTAACTTCTTCCGTGGTATTTTAGGCCATGCACCTTGCTTGATTACTCTTCCCATGTTCCCTTGCCGAACATTTCTTCAACAGCTGGATTGGTTGTAGTACATCTGTAACTGTCCCTGACCCTTTTCTTAGAGTTTTTTACTTAAGTATTACTTCTAGTAAACATTTTATTCTACTGCCTTCTAGCCCCATAGATGGCTAGACTCTAAATTACTTACATATTACAACTTTTAGCTAACTACCTGTCAATATAACTGATTTTTTAAGTTAATGGTGTTAATAGACTACAACTCGTAACTGTGGCTTTCCTATCTGATAATACAATGCAGCTAAAGCAACAGAAGCAAGTTGTATTATTTATTCCACTCTACCACATAGATTGCAATTTTTACTAGAATCATTTAGTACTGGAATTATAACATCTGTTTTCCATTTTAATGATCAGCACTTCATGTTTGCAGATGCTTGGCACCAGCCCCGTTCTGTTGTATAAATAGTCCTAAACCCCTGTTAAGTCCACCACTGAATATTTCATCTAGATTGTCCCTTGTTTCTCTCAAGGGTTTTTATTCAAATTAATTTTGGCATACAGTTGGCTGTAATTCTTCAACAGTGTCTTTCATGCTGACTTGTAACTTAAGAGTTCCTTGAACCTCTTTGCAAAAATAGTTGAGCAATACAGAAGATGTATAGATAGTGCAAGTTGAAAGTACCGCTTCTAAGAAACAACACTTTTCAAGAAAATGCTTTAAGGGACAGATGTGTTCTAGACCTTCTCATATTGATAGCTAAGGAACAGCTTGCAGTAGTCCTGTCCACAATCCTTTTGGTGGGCAGGATGCATTTACCGTTGTCTTCTCATTCATCTCATATTCACAATGCTAATATTTCTAAATTCATAGTAGGAATGTTGTGTGGGATGTGGCTTGAAAAGTGACATTACTTTTGGATTCCTTAAATGTGTGATGAAAACATGATGAAAACCAACTTTGAATTCTTCATTGACTGAGGACGCCTTTCACCATTGTGAAGAGTGTATTAGGCTGTGAAGTTGGGCGTTGGTGTATTTGGCACCTGCTTTACATCTCATCCTTCCAGAGTTGTATAAGGAGACTCGCTGAGTTTTTGGGCCTATCTGCTTATCTGGAAAAACTTCAGATCTTTATATCTCTTGACATAGTTAAGACTTATTCATGTTCCCACAGCAAATACTGGAAAGAACACTCATAGTGGATTCCAGTTTGTATCACTTGTTTCCTTAACATCATTTTTTCATGCTGATATATCACAGTGTATTAGGCACTGTGATAAGAGGATTTGTTTTCTGGGTATACATGTGCTTAAGTGTAATAAATACCACATAAGTTAGAAGTTGGTTCATATTTTCATATGAATGTACATTAGCTAGGTAGCAAGGTGGTACTTCTCAAATTTATAGTCATAACAGAAAAAAAAAAGAAAAATGCTGAATTATCTATTCAGTACAGTGCATGGATTCTACATTTTTGGTTAAATATGGGTGAGTTCTGTTTACGAGCCTAGTTCTACAAGGATGACTAACATTCCAAATCTCTGCACAGCTTCAAGCAGCTGTTTGAAAGCAGAAGGAACACAGAATCAGCTTGCCAGAAAGGTGTTTCTTTCATCTTCCCAAATGACGCTGGACAAGGACCCAGGACATCACAAGTGTTGAGTCCTGGACCAGTAACAGGTGTATGATCCAGTGTGTCATGAGCTGTCAGTGCTAGAAATCGATGCTTTATACAGTTAGAGAGTCCCGTAGAACACGTGGGACACACACTTGTTATATCATATCCTTGCTGGATCTGGAAATACTAGAGAGTACACAGTCTTTTTTGTATGTCTGCCTAAACTGTCTTAAGCAAATGTCAGTGTTTTCTAGAATTTATTGGCTATAACTGGCCTCTTCTTCTGAAACCTATGCAATATTCATCTTTAAAGCACACCATTTCCATGGAAGCCTCAGTAGACACCGCAGTAAAGATTTTTAAGATTTCTTTGTACGATTGTAATCTGTTGCTAAACACCTGTTCTGTTGGTACGTCAAATGCATATATGAGTGCACTCTCTGTAATAGATATCATTTCTTTATATCTTACTATTTATTGTATTTATTATCTTACTTATCTTGTGTTATTTATTTATTATCTTATTATTTGTCTTGCTTAAATACTTGTGGTTCTGTGGCTTTTTCCTCATTGTCAGTTGCTGGTTTCAGATTAGAACTTTGTCTCCACTAATTCATTCTTTGTATCTTTCTCAGTTGTTTCTGTGAAAGAGCATTTAAACATTACAGGCACTTTTGTGACAGGGGCTGCTTTTACCATGTATGGGAAGAAATCCAAATAGTACAACCAAAGATTGACAGCTGTTTTGTGTGTCAGTCAACGTTTGACTAAGAATGACATGTGAGTTTCAAACAGGTTTGGTATTTGTTCCGTACAAAGGAATCCCATTTGTACTTATTGGTTGTGTTTCTTCTGTGAGAAGTAGTTCTGTTCAAACTGACCCACAGTAGTTCTGCATTATGGTCTCAATGAATAAACCACACTTTTCTCTATTCTGTTTGCTAAGAGGAAGAAAATTGTATTAACCTGTGTGGGACTCAGTAGTGATGGAGAACACAGTTAAATATTTATGCTAGCAATTCATATTGTGTAATACCTCATACTTGAAAGGATTCTCTCCGTGAACAAGTTGCTGGCCATGGAAATTCTCTGAAAGTCACTGTACAACATCGGCTGATGCTAAGTACCACTACATTTCCATCCAAAAAATATGTGGTAGAAAAAATGTAAATACTCTCAGCAAATATCGTTCAAGGAGGACTAGGACAGAAATGAATCAGTCATTGGGCCCAGCTGTCTTACATTTAGATCACTCGCATTTTCTCAGATTGTTTTAGCGGGTCTGAAATCATATTGTATGATTTGGTAGAGAGACACATGTAATTCCTGTGTTTAAGCAAATGCATTACTTTCATAGAATCACAGAATCATAGAGTGCTTTGGGGTGGAAGGGATCTTTAGAGGCCATCTAACCCAACCCCCTTCAACTCAATCAGGTTGCTCAGAGCTCCGTCCAGCCTGCTTACTTTGTTAGTAATAAAATGGATTTTGAGGCAAAATGCAAAAATTGAACTCATACATGATTTTATAATTTGCGGCAAGCAATGCAAATACAAGATGTTAACCCAAATGTTTCTGTTTGAATCCAAAATCTCTTTGAAATCAGCAACAATCTGTTCACACTAGATTTGTTAGGATGGAACAGATTTTTAGCTAGCAGGTTATCCCGCTGTGAAACACAGAGTGCTTGGGAAACTTCTGCATTCTCTTGCTTCATGGCTACAAACAGGTATCATTGTCAAGCTCCATATGATCCTGGCAGTGATGAGTTAGATGGTTCTATCTGTGTTTCTTGGATAGTCATGAAAAAGATGTTGGGTGTTAAATATTTATATTGGAACTAAGCAGACTCTGGCTTGCAGTTTAGAACATTTTTCACAGCAAGGGCCAAGCGTTGATGTTGGGAATAGGAAAGAAAGAGAGCGATGCCAAGGCATAAGATACTCCCTAGGTTGTAAGTTGGTGTATCAAAAAATTCTTTTTCTTCCCCTTCTTACTTGGATATTTACTTCCAGTAAAGACCATAAAACAATAACTAACAATTTTTTCTTCTATAATTGTACAAGAATTTGGACGTATTTTTTACAATTTGAAATAATAGAACAATGTTATTTATTTTGAACATTTTCCGTGAAATTGCTGCTTTTCATGAAATGTGATAGGCTTCTGTTCTGCTGGCTCATGTAATATTTCATTCTTATCTGAGTGAGAAGGAGAAGTACTTTTTTGCATGTGCCAGTTAATTATGTAGGTAGATTATAAGTGTTCATCATAGATGTTATTTAAAGTCTGTAAATACAAAAAAGCAAGGTCAAAGAATAGAAATGTTTCTGTGAAAGAGGAGATAGTCTCTGCAGTATGTACACTTTTAAAGTGCAATAAGTTGGAAAGATTTTTTTTTTCTGGCTGGTGTCAAATCTTTAACTTTTTTTCTGCCCTTTAATTTACATTACTTTAAATAATTTAATTTTTTCTTAAACTGTCCTGTCCAAGTGGGTGTTACTGAGTGGGTGGATCATTTATATAGCTGTCTAGAAGTAGTATAAAGACTTTTTAGAAAGTTCTTTTGATGAGAATAGACTCAGTGCTCAGTTTTCGAGGAGATTAAGAAGATACTTTATACATGAAGTAGTTCTGCTTTTGGAAAAAGCCCATTTGGGATCATAACAAAATCATAGCTCTTCACCTCTTTTCTGACTAGCAGCTACAGGAACTATGTTGTGAAGAGCTTCTTTTCGTTCAGCTGAGGAGGGTGTAATCAGCAATAACCAATGTGTTAGTGTTCTTTGGCGTTTCCTGGCAGTTTTGGTAACAGGCTGTAAAAACCTGTCGGCTAACTTGAAATCCCGAAGTCTGTGAACCCTCTGTTTTTTGTTACCTTTTTGCATGCAGAAGAACAAGGGAGGAAATTTTTGAAATGCTAATTCACAAAATCTTTCTGGGATTGAATGTTCTGTGAAGGTCACACTGTCCTTGGTTGTTATGTCCAAAGTCTGCAGTTGTAAGATCTTGGAAAAAGAAATCTTATTTTATTTTGCAGAGCATTGGCTGTGATGACTACCTGGGTTCAGACAAGGTGATTGACAAGTGTGGAATATGTGGAGGGGACAACACTGCTTGCAAGGTTGTGTCTGGAGTTTTCAAACACACGCTAACAAATCTGGGCTACCACAAGATAGTGGAAATTCCTGAAGGAGCTACTAAAATCAACATTACCGAGATGTCAAAGAGCAACAACTATTTAGGTAAGTTGGATCTCAGTGAGTAAAGCGTTCTTTGTGTGTTAGTGCAACTGGGTGGAGGTTGTGCCAGGAAAGGCCTTATAAGCAGTGTGAAATAGATGTCAAGAACAAGAGAGGAAAAATAAAACCTTTTTTTTTTTATAACAGGCGTTTTGATCAGAACTGGCAGTTTGTAATTCTGGCTTGATCTCGCATGACAAACACCATAGACCTGTTACCATCTGTTTCCCTGTCCATCTGACCTGGCTTTGGTGTTTCCAACTAGTTGGTTCTGCTGTGGTGGTTATGCTTCCCACATCGTTAACCTTCTCTGAGCGGTTAAGAGTCCAACCAAGCAGCGTGCTCATTGATGTGAAGTGTGTCAAGGCTGCTTGAGGAGAAAAGAGCTTCATCTGCCTAAAACTGTTGGTTCTTTTAAAGTCAACGTATATCAAAATTGCGTTGAGATAATGTGATACTGAGGTGGGATCTGCAGAATGCAAGGCTGTTTGTACAGCTCTTTATTCTGAAGCAGGTCCTTAATTCAAAACCATAGAGGATCCTTGAATATTTGTATTAATGTCATAGCATGTTGTGATATATTTTTAGATCTGTCTGGTGTGCTGCAAATTAGAGATCATGGGGAATTTCTGCAGATCTGTGTCTGTCTTGTGTGCATTTGTGCCATTCCTATTGTAACCTCTCATGTTCCCAGGTTACAAAGCCCTTAGTTTGCCTACATTTGTGTTTCTGTTTTGGAGCCAATTCTGCTGAGTGGACTGGAGAGTCTTCTCTCTTTTACAAATCTTAACCAACTCTGTTGGTTAAGATTTGTAAAAGCTGCCTCTCGCCCTGTAATTTCTGTTCACCTGTCAGTCTATCCGTATACCTGTCTTAAAGATTACCACAGCAAATAATAAAAATGGAGCTACGCGAGGCCTTTCTTGCTAGCTTGGTGTAGTTGTTACTCAAACTATCTAGCTGTGCTGGAAGCCTGAAGTCCCAGTACTCTGGTTTGACAGCTGCTTTCTCTCACTTATGGCTAGTAAGCATCTCAGCTACGGCTCAAATACAAGAACAGAAAGTGCACGTTACTGAACTGCTCTGCTCCTCTTTTCTGCTTTCTTCTTAGTTTCTGCTGGAGCTGTAACTTATTCTACAGAAACATTTGCATGTAGATGGGAGTTTAATGTGGGGAACAGTCCGAACTGTAATGTGAACTCCATAATTTTACCAAAAAAGTAACTTTTCATAAGTGATGAAATAATAGAAACTATGCACAATCCAAGAAGCAAAATGTTCTGGACCTCTTGTAGGGTGATCTTACCAGTTCTCATTTGTTGTGGTTTCATCCAAATGTATTTTTGATACCTTATGTACACCTGTATGCACTAGCACTCTTTTTTTCATGTGAACACTTTGTATAGCATCCATCAACACTAGCTTGTTGGATGACAAAATAAAACAATAATTCTGTCTAAAGAGCTTCCATAGATACTTGCACATTCAGTAGAAAAGAGTGAAAATGCAGCTTACTTGGCAAGACAGTGGAAGTAGCCACATTACTAATATATAAAATCATGGAGTTGCGTTCAATTTTTCTGTCAGATTTACATGCCAGCATTTTAAAACAGCTGGCAGAAAAATTCCCTGAACTATATTAAAATGTCCTGAGCCAGTTGAACATTTTTGGAATGGGCAGGACAGAAAAAGAGTAACATTTTTTGCTTAAAAATAACCAGGCTGTTGGCATGTATAGGAAAGTGGCAAAGTTTTTCTTTCCCATGCTACTTTTTATCTCTTTATCCCCTGAGTTCTTGGTTTATGCTATCATCTTTTCTTTTTTGGGTTTTTTTTTTTTTTTTTTGGGGGGGGGTGTGGTTTTTTTAATCTGTTTCATGTGTTTCATTTTAAAGCTGCTGGTATAGATTTAGTTTGCTAAATTTACCGGCTCCCTCCCGTTATGAATTCTGGAGGCTGTAGTTCCAGCTAGAAGGACTCCAGCTGCTCTGCTTACACCGTTACACGATAAATTCTGTTTTCTGAGGCAGTGAGTTGCACCAGGACAGGAATGAACAGGTTCTAACAGATCAGAAAACTGAAACTAGAGAAAGGTTCATCAAGCAATTTATTGGACGAGTGGGAGGTTGATTTTTGGCATACTGGTGGTCACTAATTTCTCACTGATAAAACAACAGTGAGTGTTTAGATGTGCACCTTTTTATAGAGCACGTAACACTGGTAGAGCTGGGAAGCTTGAAAACTCAGATCTGGTATTTACTGTTTTTTCTATATTTATGGTCGTAAGCAGAAGTCTTGAACTTTAAAAAGAAAATAAAAAAAAATCTTAAACTCCTTCTTATGCTGCAGCAGCAAAAAAACCAACCCAACAGCCATTCCTTTAAGCAAGTAGTTGAGTGTTTTGCAAAATGGAAGTTTTAGGTCCGTGTTCTGTCGTAGTCCAGCTGTAGCCATCAGAGCTGCTTGTAAGCAACATTCTGTTTGTTGCAAGGAGCACAAGTTAGTTGCTTTTGGTTTTCCATTTACTTTGCACATTTCATGGTTTCTTCAATGCAAAATCATGAGTCAGCTCAAGGTCGCTAAAATGTTTTTGGAAGATGACAGCAGATGTTTCTGGGAACCAGAGTTATCCTGCTTGTCCCTGTTCAGGAGACTGTCTTGAGTTCTGTGTGGCTTCCTTCCACAATGTTCACAAAGCTTCACACCTCTTCACTGTTTTGTCAAAAGTACTGAGCAAAGAGGCAATCGGGAAAGCGCGTTTTCACAAGGAGGTATTTCTGTAAAATCAGGAGATGCTGGAAAACACAGGCAAGAGTGTGAGGGTTCGTACCCAAAGAGTTTTAAACTCAGCTAAAAGTCATCCAAACATTTGAAAGCTTCTCCAGACTGCTTTTGTAAACTTTTTTTGTAGTAATCTATTGCTCATTATTGCAAAACTTGTGATCCTCATAAAAAGAGTAATTCTAATGATGGTGCTGAATATGATGGTAGCTTATTAAGGTTTATGAATTTTAAGAATGGCATTTTTGGTTTTTGCACATAAGTTGGAGTGATTGCAGAATAAAATCTGTAAGTTCTTGCTACTTGAAAACAGTAGACTTCTGTTAAAAGAAAAAACAGGACAGTGATGTATGAAGCTTTCAGTGTTTCTGGAACATGTCATTATCTCGGTAGAATGTTCAGATTGAAGGGGATAGTCTATTTCAGTGGTTGTTCAGCTGGTTGTTCACGTAACTTAAAAATTAACTTTTCACAAAAACTACAAAATCATAGATTTCTTGTGCATCTAGTGACCTATACTATTTTATTTCTGTATACCTAAAAAACCTTCAATGACATTGCTTCTGTTTTCCTCTGCTTATGTTTTCTTTCTTTGGGTGTTCTCCTGTTTCTGAATGAACGAATTTCATACAGCACAAGCATCATCTTTTCTTCTCCCTCTCCCCTTCCCCCTCCCCATTCTTTCAGGTTTTTCATTTCTTGAAGATCTTTTTTGTAGGAAGAGTGTTGATCTGATAAAGGAAAAAATATTGTAACAGTCAAATTGAGAATGGCCTGCGACATTAACTGGTGTTTCTTAGTGAGCCAAAATGAACTACCTCTGAGAGAACCATAAGGCAGATAAGAAATTTCCCAGGAAATATCTTGTATCTTTTCTTGTGTGTGTGTTCGGAAAGAAAGCAGTCCAGTTTTGGACTGCTAAATAATAGCGATTAAGAACTATGAATAATATATTAATCAGTCTGCATATTTAGTTGGTTGTGGGTTTTTTTTTTACAGTCAGAAGCAAAAGCTACCTATTACAATTTAGATTTAGACTCTATGAAGTGTAAACAAGTCTATAGGCTGTACAGTTCTGGGCTATGTACAGAATGACTTGCTTCCCAGAGTAGTTTTCAGCACTATTTCCTTACTGGCTGATGTGCTAGACCTTTCAGCAACAGAACTGCTGACCTTGGATGGACTTTTCCATTTGCAAAGCACATCTGTCACGTGCTAGTCTTGTACAGGGAAGAGACAAAGATGTACTTTTCATCCCACTGGTAATCATCAGCTGGCCAGTTCTCATGCACTGAAATGGGGCGCTTGCCACTGAATTAAGTAGGACCGTAACACCTTAAGTGGGACCCGTACGTTACAGCACTTATGCTGCATAACATGTGGGTTTGAGTATAAATACTTCAGCATCTTTGGGATTGGGATTTGAGATAATGGCACAATTTTAAAGACAAACAACGTGAATTTGAAGTGATTATTTGGAAGGTGCTTTTTGCGTATTTGGTCTGGAGAATCTAATTCAAAGAAGTTGGGTGTCATCTATATCCATAGCCTCAAAAGCAAGAGAATCTGATGGGAAGGTGGTATCAGCAGTAAAACCCAAAATTTAGCTGAAGACGAGTGAAAGATGCAATGTTTGAAAATGCATTAGTTTTGAAATACACTTACCATATGCAATGAACTTACTCTAATTGGAAAGAATCTGATAATGTCCTGTAAGTCAAGCCACCGTTTTGTTTCTAGAGCAATGGTCAGAATCTGGAGTCATGTGACTTTGAGATTCTGTTCTGCAAACGGTACCAGGTGTAGTGTCTGCCATCGCTGGCAGTAGGTGTTCATGAGATAGCTGATGAAAGGGAAAGTATATACACTAGGGTTTTGGCAAGTCTCTCGGCATTTTGTGCCTTACCTGAACACGGTTGCCTGCAAAGATGTTTCACAGTTCTCATAAAAATTTATTTCATTGCTAATTGTAAAGCTCTTTGCACTTCCTTCAGGGAATGTATTATGTATTTCGATTTTGTTCTGCATGGAATTAAGCTATTTCAGCCACTAAATGAGATAGGGAGATCTTTGAATCTAATCCATTTCCCCTGCTTATTGTAAAATGATACTCTGCTGTTCTAGCATCTTCTATTAGCACATGCCAGTACACAGTATTTGTGATTAGAAGAAGAGTTGCACATTTGTATTTTTTTAAACAAAAGTCCAAGAGATGTTAATAGCGTTCTTGTGCATATTGGTGTGCCTGAACATGAATATGGATTTAAGGAATTTGTTATATGAAAACAACAGTGGCTGATACTAAAAGGGCTGCAAAAAGATTCTCTAAAAAATATTTTGATTCAGTATTCCCTGCAGCAGATAACATTCAAAAGTATGTCTCCTGATGAAATATTGTTAGCGGCTCTTGAGCTTGAAATAACATTTTGAAGTCAGTTTAGAGATTCAAGTTTACAGCAAATAAAGGATTAGAACACTGACACAGAATTTACAAGATAAACATGGTTAGAGTCACTGCTAGATCACGTGATCATATGATAAGTTTTATAATTTATATATTAGCGGTCAACTCCTTCATTTCCTTGATATGGTGCTAATTAGATCAATTAATACACTTTAAAATATGCATTGTTTGTTTTATTTTTTTAATTTTTGTAAGATTAAAAGTTTCTCTGCAAAAAAGTTGCAGCAGATACTATATAGTAATACGGAGAAGAGAAATGTTTGAATTTTCAGGGCTTGGAATGAACATGCAAGAATATGCCAGAGGGGAGAGTTTTTTGTATTTTCTCAGTTGCTTTATACGCAAGGGATCTGCTCATAGTAAACTTCTGTTACAGTGCTTAGGTGTGCATTGGGTTCTGTGGCTGTCTCAAATAAGTAGCGAGCTGTCAGTGCACCGTTGGTAGTTCTTACATTTCTGTTCAGAAACAAAATCTGCAATTTTTTCATTTGAGTTTACGAAGTGCTGCAACCCAAGTCTGTGCTCTTAGGTAAGTTTACTGTGATGGACTTCTGAAACCCCCACAAGGACTTCGACACTGTGTTTCTTACGGTGTGTATTTGTGCTTATAAATATCTGAAGGGTGGGTGTCAGGAGGATGGGACCAAACTCTTTTCAGTGGTGCCCAGCAACAGGACAAGGGGCAATGGGCACAAACTGAAGCACAGGAAGTTCTGTCTGAACGTGAGGAAGAACTTCTTCCCTCTGAGGGTGACGGAGCACTGCAACAGGCTGCCCAGAGAGGTTGTGGAGTTTCCTTCTCTGGAGATATTCAAGACCCGCCTGGACAAGGTCCTGTGCAGCCTGCTGTAGGCGACCCTGCTTCGGCAGTGGGGGCTGGACTAGATGACCCATAGAGGTCCCTTCCAACCCCTACCATTCTGTAATTCTGTATTATTCATGGAGTGCATGCCTAGGTGTGTCAGTCTATGCATAGCGCTGGAGTGTTGCTCTCAGACGTACAGCTTACTGAATGCATTACTTATGAACTAGGTAATTACAATACCTGGATTAGAATAACTGGTTTTTTTACCTTTTGTCCTTGGTCCTCTTGCCGGTTCTCTGCTGGAGTTAAACAACAAAGTCATTTCTTTGTACAGATGCTGATGTGCTCCAAACTGTGAAGAAAAGATTTAAGGAATCACTTTTTAAGTAAACTGAAATGAAGCACAGCAAGTTCAAACCATAAGGAAACTTCAGAGTAAATGACTGATATCTGAAGAGGCAGTTAGAATCTCTGTGCAAACTTAAGCAGAACATTTTGAATAATAGTCCGGAAATATGCTTTTTACGATTAGGAATCCTAGCAAATCTGTTGTGTAGTTATATCTCGAATACTGAACTGAAGAGTTAGGAAATAGTACACAGAAAGAGGAACAGCTTGGTTTCTCAAAAAAGTTTGCAAAATCAAGCATTCCTGTAAAAACATGGTAATGGTAAGATCAATTGATAGCTCCTGTTTATTTGCTTATGCCTTATCTCCTTGTCTCCACTCTCAGCCTTTTCCTGCAGTGCTTCAGTTTTTCCTTTTGATCAGATATTTTATGACTCTACAAAGTCGGCCATTAGTAGAAGCTCAGCCTATTTTTGGCCACCTTAAAAGGTTCGATTCTATGTCAGTTTTAGAAGAGAGATGATGAGCAAAGAAGATTCTGATGTTTTTCCGCTTCATTTAATTCAGTTTAGTTAGAATTGGTTGCTTAGTTGTGGATATATTATCTGAATTAATAAAAATTTTAATTCATTGCTGCGCCCGTGGCCACACTTTAATTCAAAACTAACACAGGTCTACTAAGAGAGTTGTCTTTCTCAATGTGAATTTAAAAACAGCCTCCATACGGAAGTGTCTAATGCTGACCTACCCAGGAGAATGCTTTTCCATGACTGTCGTTCTATGCACAGAAGCTCAGAGTCTGATCAAACAAACAGGCATTTTTAGCAGCTACCCAGTTCAGTGCAAGTGAGTTAATATGACATTAACTGCTGACAGAGTCACTTCAGGGTTTACATTTCTACTGCATATTCTGGCCTAAGACTTTCAACGGGTTGCGTTTCCTTAAGCCAAAAAGTAGGTGCGGTATTGTGAGTAATTGGTTATGGCAAAACTTGTTTACATGGGTGATTTTTGATCATTTCATGGTCTTCCTCTGCAAAGCATAGTTTCAGTGGGTGTGGGGCCTACAACCGACGCTTATTTTGGGTCATGGTAATTAACACAGCCAGTCTGGCTACCACGTTCTGTGTGGAGGTTTCAAGACAATAGTGAAGGGACATGAGGAGTGTCTGTTTTATGCCTAGAGATGACAGAAATGTTAGAAGCATATTCTGTCAAGAATTTTTGGGTCAGTCTGAGTTTGGATCTTGCCTTCTGTGGTCATATTCCTGTCACAATGAGCGTGGTTTTTTCCTATTAAAAAAGTCATAGCTAGGGTGAAGGGTTCACTCTGTGTGTGTGTTGTCACGTGGGTTGTTCATTCCGGGATTTGGAAGGCCTTTTCTGTGGTGGTGCTAGATAAACATCTAGGACACACAAAGCCAGGGAGAGTGCAGGATCATTCACTTGTAAAAGCCTTTACAAGATAATGATTTCTGAAAACAGTGTGAGCTTATAATTGAATTTAAAAGAACAAAACCAGAAAAATCCAGCACTGAAGAATCATGGTTGGACAGCTTCATGTAAGGTATAAGATGGGAGGCAATCTGAAATCCAGTGTGAACACTCCTGAAGCTGTGAAGGGGATTTCACTTACGATCTGATGCAGTGCTACTTGAAGTCCTTGCAGGTTATGTCAGTATTTGCAGTTCAGCCTATATTTGAGGATAATGCATGCATAGATAAATTACCAAGGAGAATAATGACTGTCATAAATTTCCTTCTGATGCAAATGGGTTAAAAACTAATAGGAGACAGTATATTAAGGCAGATAGAAATGTGCAATAGCTATTTTTCTAACACTTCTTACCTGAAGTTTGTTACCGAGATGCCTGGTTCTTCGTGCGCACACACCTACATTTACACATCCTTTGAGTTATTGTCCTTAAAATAGTTTCAAATTTGTTTTCTGCAGGGAGAGTTTCTTTCACTACATAAATGTTAATCTTATTGTAGCCAACATGTATTACTTGGCTAGGATAGTCACTTACTAAAACCCTTGAAGTTATTAAGACTTTGGATGAAATTCAACCCTGGTGTTAATGAATTCAACTCCACTGAATTCAGGTTGCATGAGAGTCTTACCTAGTCTAATGACCTGTAGTTGAACCAGAATATATGTAGGCCATTATTCTTTGCTGACCAGATATTTTTTCAATAGCAGTGTTGCTTAAATAATTACATTTTAGAGTTTCTGGCAAGGTTGTCTTGTTAAAATAAATTCCAAGGTGACCTTTTCCCTTCTGGCTTCATTAAACAGCCAGCTAATATCTAAGACTCTGTATAGTGGTTCGTAGGGTTCCAAGCACATTTTGAAAACGTACAAAAGAAATGCTTTCTCAAAAGCTGGTTTATTCATTTTTCTATATTAAGTGGCAGATATTAAAAAAAGGCAGACCATGTTACTCATCTGGGTGATGGGAAGTGCTCTTTCCCCTCGCCTCAGGAAAGTGGTTAAGCCTTAAAGGCTGGGTTAACTTCTGTATCACAGCTTTCCACCACTGTCTTACAAAGCAGTCTTCTGCATGTCACTTGCCATTCATATTTTCACTTACGAGTTTCTAAATGAATTTCTCTTTGCTTGCTGATCGGGGGAGATCTGCTGTGAGACAGCCATAAGTTGGGGTGCTAAGCAAGAAGCTTGGGAGACTGGTGGCATTCCATCTGGCCTGACTCTCAAGGAGAGTTCTCCATATTGCTGCTTTTTCAGGTAAATGGCTTCCTGGCCTTTTTCCTCTTTTCCCTCTGTGTCTTGAAGAAGAATATGACTATTTCTTTCCAGCACCTGTTGACTAGGCTTTTTGGCTCATACCTGCTCATTGATGACAGCGGTTTTGACCAGTTTTGGAACTCATAGAAGTCATATTTTCATTTCCTGTGTTTCCTAGTTCTGTCATCATTTGACAGAGGTGTTGGTGTGGTTTTTTTACCATTTGTTTGTAAGCAATTTTCTTATAAAAACAGCTATCACTACAGCAGTGCACCAGCTGAAGCCTGCTGTTGCTTTGATGATCTGCCCTGCAAATACATCATCTGAACACCAGCCAGCAGCAATGAGTCCCAGTGAGGTGCTTGTTTCATAAGTTCTGTGTTAAAGGAGTGCTTTTTTCCTTCTCTTGAAATATGGAAAGGTTGTTTTGAACGGAAGGGAAAGGGATAAAGAGAAGTATGCAAAATAGTGAGGGGAAACTCTGAAAGGCTAGTTGTTTAGTTTGACTTGTAAAGCACCCAGCAATCTGATTGCTTATATAACTTTCCAACCCGCCCTGGCCTGAAAGCCTGGGGAGAACTGACTCTGCAAGATTTTCAGTATTTCCTGCTTCTTGTCAGGCCCCAGAATCTTTAATTTCAGCCTTTCGCACAATGTTTTGATTATACTTCTGTTTCCAGTTATGGACGGAACCAAGGAACTTGAATGCAAAATTTCACTGAAAATGCATTAAAAAATGAAAGAGATGGGCTGTTAGAACAGTTTTTATTAATCTGAACCCAATTAACATGAACTTCCTAAATCTCACAGCTTTAGATTATTTTTGTCTTCTAGTTGATGACCAAACCATCAATTAGTTTGCATTAAAGTACTCATTTTAACGTTGGTTTTAGCACAGTGTTTGGAATATCAACACATGGTTTATTCAAGGCTTCTTAAAAAATCTAAGCTTTTCTGAACAGTGTGTGTTAATTGACTGTCTTGTGATGCATACATTTCATGGCACTGACCAGTGTTCAGTAACACGGATTGTACTCTCACTAATGCAGCTGACTTTCTGCTTTCACTCCACTCTTCCTTTGTATCTAAGATGGCCAACAAGGGACCATTTTGGAAATGGCGTATACTCTTTGGAAGTCATTAACTTTGTGAGTTGATTAAAGTCACAGAATCACAGCATGGTAGGGGTTGGAAGGGACCTCTGGGGATCACTTTGTCCAACCCCCCTGCCAAAGCAGGGTCACCTACAGCAGGCTGCACAGGACTGTGACTGGGCAGGTTTTGAATATCTCCAGAGAAGGAGACTCCACGACCCCTCTGGGCAACCTGTTCCAGTGCTCTGTCACCCTCAGAGGGAAGAAGTTCTTCCTCGTGTTCAGGTGGAACTTCCTGTGCTTCAGTTTGTGCCCGTTGCCCCTTGCCCTGTCGCTGGGCACCACTGAAAAGAGTCTGGCCCCATCCTCCTGACACCCACCCTTAAGATATTTGTAGGCATTTATAAGATCCCCTCTCAGCCTTCTCTTCTTCAGGCTGAACAAGCCCAGCTCTCTCAGCCTTTCCTTGTAAGAGAGATGCTCCTGTCCCCTAGTCATCTTCATAGCTCTCCGCTGGACTCCCTCCAGTAGTTCCTCATCCCTCATATGTAGCCTGTTGCTCAGTTGTCTTTTTACCTGGAGTAAACACTACTTTGACTAAGGAAGTTGGTTTTTAAAGTTGTGATCAAGGTGTAGTGATCTTACCTTGGTAGTCATGGGTCCGATACAATACTTTTATCTTCTTACTTCTTACAAATCTTAGTCCAAAATTAATTTTATACTCTGACTTAGCTATACAGAAAAAATGACAAGTGTTAGTCCAAATTCATATCCTTAGACAAATTCTCAAATCATGTGAAGACAAGTTTCTTCCTTTTCTTGCCAAGAAGAGAGGTTGTTACTAATTGAAGTAGTTGTTCGAAGGATATACAACAAAACTTAAGAAAAAATGGTTGGGAACCTGCTTTCAATTGTTGTAGATATTTCTGTACAGCATTATTTGATTCCCTAATATTACTTTATTATGAGAAAAATTCTCTTTTGGATAGTGAAAAAACTTTCATTGTTCCTGAAGAGTCCCTTGATCTAGTCAGATAGAATGTGTTCTCACATCTTTGTCTGATTCTGTAAAAGAATTTTTCATTTGAACTTCTCAGTTTCAACATTTTTCTTTCTTGCCCTTTTTAAAATCTCTTTTAGTAAAATAATCACTCAGTAGAAATTCTGCATGATTAGTGGCTTCATGGTTGGATCCAATAAAGAGATTTCATCTACAGAGAATATTTTTATATTGCAGCATTGAATTCCAAAAGAAATCCAAGTCTTTTCTAATACACAGTATATATGAGGATTTAAAACTTGATTTATAGACTGTGTGATTAAGTTAGTCAAGGGAGATTAAACTTTGTCCTTTATTTCTTAACTTGCTCAGTGTCTTTGTTTTCTGTTGAATATTACTTCAAACACTTTCTGTCAGAAAAATTAGGGTACTTAGAAGCCTTGCAGACGCAGTGTTCCTTTCATATTTGTACCCATGGCACCAGTAGTTATCCTACGGTCATTGCTCTATTTATTTTATATATCTGTGTTATAAACTGCTGTGATTCTGAAAATTTTGGTGGTGTGGCTGAGAGTTCTGGGTCAGGTAAATGTCTGCTGTGAGATTACGAACTTGTTTTTAGTGAGCTGCTTAGCAAAGGTTACCAGCTTGCACTGCTAATCTAGACATGGCTTAGTGAAATAGAAAAACTGAATATCTGTTGACCAGTGGTAACCACAGAATGCTAATAAAGGGCTTTATTAAGGGCCTGATAGTCCAGCTGCAGCTAATCTGCATTAAGAGGTTAATACCTCAGTCCATCTCATTCACCTAGACCAGCACTTCTACCAAAGAAAATAATACACAGCTTTGAACCAGCATGCAGTCAGTTGGCGTACGTGATTGTTATGGCACGAGGCTACAGCTGTTTCTTGCGCACCTATAAAACTCTGTTGCTGGTGCAGAGCAAGGATTATGGTAAGGATTCTGTGTAGCATCTGAGATATGGGAGGGAAACCTGGGGGAGGAGCAAGAGCAGGGCTGTTCGTTGAGCAAGAGGACTCTAACCAAAGCAAGAGAACACTTAAATGATAAAGAATACCAGAGTTTTGGGAAACTTGGGAAAGAGATATATTTTTATTGGCAAAAAGAGGCCCCATCATTTGTCTTGTAAATTGCTTGTAAGGACCTAAGGCAACAATGTCTTAGTGTATAATGTGTCTGCAGATGTTCAGTCGGACTGCAGAATAAAGATTCCTTCGATAAGTGGAAATGTAAGTTTACCGTTGAATTTGTGTCATAACACTTCATCATTCTCTTTTAGGTTCGTATTCCAGAGGACTGGGGGTTTGAATTTTCCTTAAGTGCCTCGCAGAGCTAGAAGAGGTGGTTATATATCCAGAATGAGAGATCCCTCTGATCTGTTCTTACCAAATGCTTTTTCTTTCCTTCACCAAGCCTAATTAATGCAGGGGGAGGCCAAGCCATGGGGGTTGGTTTGAGCTTAAATTTACATTATAACAGACAATATCTTTCTTCAGTTGTCTCCTGCCAATAAAAAAAGACTGAGAAGCATGATGCAGTCTTAAATTTGTGTGAAGAGAGTGTAACTTTCCAACATCATCATTTTCTGTTGCATTTTTAACAAAGTGGACTCTTGAAAAAATCTCTCCAGTGTGTCAGCTGAAAAAAGCATGTAATCTTAAGAACTTAGCGGTTTCTTCAGACTGTATCTCTTAATACAGTGGGAAATTAATTTTTCCTGTAACCCTTGTCTCTTAATAGCACATCATAATTCATTCCTAAAGCTTTTAAGTCTCTAGTTCAAAACAGTTCTTTGTGGATTGTTTTGAAACTGTTCATACAGTCCTAATGAGCAACAGACCTAATTTATTGTTACCATAGAGGGAGAGGTATTGTGCGTTGAAACTGCAAGCTTTGTCAGCTATTTATAAGCAAAGGTTCACTGGTTTATGAATGAAACAGAGGGTTACTTCCCTGTGCCTCTTAAGTGTGGGCTCAATTCTGTGCAGCTGTGCAGAAGATAGATTTTGGAGAACTGCAAAGGAAATACAGGATTTTATTCCATTCTGTTAGTTTGTGAAGAAATATCACGTATTTGTAATTTAGTCTGTTGCCAAGAGCCTTGTAGTTTGTTGAATTTAAAAATATAAACATGGGGAATTCTATTAATGTGTTCAAATTAACCTTGGATTACCTTGTACTGATGGTGGCCCATTGGGGTGCCTGTTTATAACAAACTGTGTGTGGTACTTAATGTGTCGGGAGAGGTGTGTACCTGGAGCCCAGGGAGAAGTATGTCTGATGACCATACAACAAACAGGAGTGTTTTCACAAGCTATTTAGGACGGTGCAGCTTGCATCTTTGTTCTTTGTCTTTATTTGTCTTCAGTTAAGAGACTGTGAAACGAGCATACTAACAAGTAGAACACAATGTTATTGTGAAAATAAACCCAGACAATTATTTTAGAGATCCAAACACTTACTAAAACAGCGATGTGACTTTCTGTATGCACCTTGGAAGATGAGTGATATTTTGTATTTATTGAGAATCAGGTGAGTCTGATGCCTTAGGATGTTTGATACTCTGTCCTGCCAGAGTCGTGTTCCTGAGTTAGATTTTGTTGGCTGAAGTTGAAAGTTAAACTGAGAAACAAAGCAAATAAGGAATCTTAAAATTCACTGTTCTTTGTTGTTTCTCTGTTTAGAAAGCGTGCTATGTTTTTAGCATCTCCATCTCCACTGCGTACACTTTTGAAGCAAAGGTAAAATGAAGTGGAATAGTTTTGTTCCCATGTTGGAATGTCCCTAAAGATTCAGGAGGAAGAAACGGGAAGTGTGGAATGGGATGTATGTATTTGCATTTTATTTTAATATCATCCTGAAGGCAAATGAAGCAATAGCAATTTAACACTTTCCTGGAGGTGAATTGATGAAGGTTTTTTTCAGTCTGTTAACTTCATCACTTCTTTTAAGCAGAAAACAATGGTAATATGGTCAGGATGCCTATGTCCAACCGAAATCAGGCGTGTTGGAACCCCGCTAGGCTTCAGAATTAGCTGCATCTCCATTGGCCTTAATTCTGCAGGTGCTGATGAGTACACTCTAAAGAAGCTTAGAGACCCTCAACTCTCCATAACATTAAAGAGTTAGTAAGTTATCTGTTAGATTGTAAGGCAAGAATCTAAAACTGAGAGTGCTGCATTTTAAAAAAAGAATACAGTGACAGAGCAGATACAACGTGCAATGAAGTCTAACATTTTCTTCGGTATTTCCTTAGTGTATTTTGTGTATACATACAAGAATGCAGATTTTCCTGGTGATTTTGGTATCATTAGTCATGGACTAATGCTCCTTTCTTTTCACTTGGTTGAAATGTGCCATTTTCATTTACTATATTTGAATTTTCATCATGTCTTAGAAGTAGAGTGAATTAACAAGACTGAAGAGTAAGCACTGACTGTAGCATCTGCTCATATGCAAGTCATCTTTTGCCCTTCATTCTGGTATACCTACGTCTTAAAATTGGTACAATATTGTATATATAGAGTCAAATTTTTGTTGGATTTAGATTTTAACAAGAACTGATAAGTGTTATGCATTGCCACCTGCTTGTGTTGTTTCTTCCCTCCTCCGCTATAAAGCAGCCAGCCTATGGCTTTCTTCCCTTGAAAACTGAAAAACAGCTTTTAATGTCTGAGCTGCAGTTCTTGCCTCTTGTTCTTCTGTCCTGCTAAGGCAGTTCAGTACCACCATTTGCAAGGGTGAAATTTCTACTCTCCCTAACGGTGCAGGATAATGGCATAGTGGAATTCTTTAGGCCTGCACAGGTGCTGACTCTAGCAACTTAAAACCTAAAAAATATGCTATGTAGGTCAGGTTTTCAAGGAGATGTTTAATGTTAATGGTAATGTGTTTAATTGGTCTAAGGTGCTTAAGAGTCTGAAGTACAAATTCTGTTTTGCCATGTTGTGCATCAGATAAATCATACTAATCTTTTCCAAACTATTGAGTTTCACAACAGAGGTGAAAGTCAGGGTGCTACCAAAGGTGTTTTTGCAACCCCAGTGGAGATGACGGTGGATTCATGTTAAATATTTATTTTGAACCTCTTGACTGTCATGATGATCTGGCTTTCTCAGAGTCCAAATCAATACAAGAAAAATCCTAGTCTTTTGAGGGAATGCAATAACGCGCCAGACCTTTCATCTTGTGCATGATTTTGTATACGTAGTGCCTAGCAGTATAAGCAGAGACACCTAGGCTGCTTGTTCTTTGAAAGGCTCCCAGGCTTTAATAGAGCCTTACAATCTTCCGGAAGTATTTCAAGACACTGCCTTTTAAAATTAATAATAAATAGGAGTGTAGCTGTTTAGCAGTTAAAATCCATTCAGCATGGTAAATAGTTCCAGAGGGAAGGTGGGACCAATGACTAAAACCTCTTGCTGTGCAAGGCTGCCCTCCTTCACCTTCTCTCAGTGGTGTTTTCTGCTGAAATCCACTGGTGTATGGGTTTGTGTTTCATGCCTCCATCCAGAGTTTGGCTGTTGAAACAAAAGTTCCTTGGTTCTTTGAGAAAATCATCACAGAAAGTGCGTCTTATCTTCAAAGTGTTTTTCTGACATTAATTAATTGGATCCTCACGATCCTGTGAGCAGGATAAGGAACAGCCTGAAAATGCCCATTAAGCACTCCTACTGCAATGAACTGTGTTAAACCCTTTCGGAACCTAGCTGGATATAGTGTTTTTTCTACTGCCCAAATAACTTTAAAAGTGTTTGAAGAGAAGTGCACAAAAATTAAAAATGCTTTTGAACTTTCGGCAGACTTTTATGCTTACGTGCTTGTGGACGTGAAAAAGCTGCTGTTCAAACAAGCAGGGGCAGATCCTCCGCGGCCTGTAAATTACAATGGGGCCATTGATATCACTGGAACTGTGCTGCCTTAGACGAGCTGAAAGGCCCGGCTCTTTGCTTGGGAAGTAGAGCAATATGCAGTAACACCTGATTTGAATAAAGAGCTTTAAAACCTAATAATCATAATAATACCTATATTGAAGATATACTTGCAAACATATGGAATCGATTCTGTGTGAGAGTCAAGAGAAAGATGCGTTAAATGGATGGAAAAGAAAGGCAAAACAAAATAAAGTCATTGGTATTTGTGGATATATCCTGATATGAAAATGGAAAATAGTTCATCTCTCCACTGGATTACCAGAAATTCCTTTCTCTCTCAAGTGACCGTTATCCTAAACTGTATCTGACAGTAAGTCATTGTAAAGGGAATCCATTTGTGTTGTGGTATTTAGGGTGGAGTTTGTTTCTGTCTTCACTGAAGTTAATCAGGAAATGCTGTTAAGCACTGAAGTGACTGTGTGGATTTTTGGTAGGGTTATAAATGAAAAATATGTAGCATTGAAACTCACTGGACTTGGAATATATGCATTATCAATATCGCACAGAAAGATCTTTAATATCTAGTTCACATTGTCAATTCGTGGTCAGGTATTTGCCCTAGGAGTTGTGGTCCTTAAGTAATGTAAGCATAGGATTTAGTTTGGAAGTAAAATAATTGCTAATTAAGTAGGCCGTGAACTTGGAAACAGTGGAGCGGGAGTTGGTTAAAAGAAGACAGATAAGTATGTCATAGTGAAGAATACAAATAGTATTTCAGTCTGCCAATTTAAATGAGAAATGTTACCTTCACTGTATCGGGTTTATGGTATTTTCCTATTTAGTGTAGACAGAATTGAACCTAAAAGATGGGAGAAGAGCTCTTGAATAAATTACTAATCTGTTATGTTTGGTATGTTATGTAAAGCTGAGGTTGCAGTAACATACTGTCTTTTTTTGGTCACTGGCAACCAGGGTGACAGTGGGGATTTTTGTAGACAACTCGGAGTGCAGCAATGTTTCTTGTCTTTGAACAGGTTTTAACATGAATACGTTGGTGGTTCCCAGGGTTGTATGTATGCATGCACAAACATAAATTAAGAGACTACAGCTGTTGGGCAATAGGTATAGAAGAACTTCGTTCTCTAGAAATTTAATCCAATTGTGTGTTGCCCTTTTTCTGCTGCTTTAACATTCCCACCCTGCCTGAGTAAGCACTGGAAACCATTACTGGTTATTGCGCGTCTTTGAAGGTCTTACCATTGGTTGCTGGATGAAGTGCTGAGCTTCCTGCTGTACTCCAAAGTGAGAGTGACGATAGAAGTCTGCATCCCACAGTGGTTAGCATTTAGCTCAGTTTTGATGAGGCGTCTAGCATCTATCTTTTCTGGAATGTAATAACTGAAAAAAGGTGTTACAAAGCCTTACGGACTTTCTCTTCATGATGCATTTAGAAGTGGGAAGAAACGGTGTGTTTACATCCTGTATTTGAGAAAAGTACTGAACAACATCAATGACAAAAAAGAGAACTCCATGAGCTAGTCAGCAGGGCAGCGATAGTGAGCTTCAGAGAGTTTCGCTGTCCAGAGACCAGTATTTGCTGCTTTTTGGGTGTGTGTGTTGTGCCAGTGAAAGTGCTCATGTGTGGTGCTCAGCTAGTACATTATTTATATTGCAGTGGTTTGCAGTATTATTGCATGTCTTTTTTACCTTGGCTTTTTTTGTTGGGCATTTTTTGTTTGGTTGTGGTTTTGTTTGCTTTGTTTTGGGTTGGGGTTTGGGGGGTTTTTTTCAGCAGAAGAGACTGGCAATGCAGATGTGTGCAATGATTTTATTGGCTTAAGTGGCAGAGACATTGTTGGATCAGGTGGTTATGGCTTCTTTAGATGAGGTGGGAAGGGTTTGTGTTTTAGTTTAGGGTTTTTTTGGCAGCTAGTACAGAAACAACAAAGGAGTAAATAGAAAAGAAATAAAAGGGGTGGAGAAAGTAAAGGAAAGAAGATGCTAATTGAAAGGCAGTATAATGGGAAATACCAAAACCCATTCAAACAAAAACTCATTCTACCAATGCGTTCTTTAAAATGCTAGGGAGAATTTATGTATCTATCAAAAGTCATCAAAGAAGTATCTGTGGATTGCTGTTTACTTGGATTGGTAATAATCATCTTTGATAAAGATTTTTTTGGTTCAGTTAATTTGTTAAAACTTATTTTGTGTATTTTTTTAAATGTAGGTGGCTCAATAGCTATATTGAATACTGTTTCTCGCATTCAGTTGCTTTATGTTATAGAAGAATGGTACAAGCTCTGCAAACTTTGGCAGTTACTACCAGTCCTGCTGTGCACACATATTGCATGCGTAGCTGATAAAGGATCCTAAAACCTCTCCTACGTTTAGAGAGTTGACACTCTTTGGCTTTCTTCCCTCACAAAAAAAAAAAAAAGTGTTCTTAGTTTTTTGGAGTAGTTAGACCATTTCTGTATTTCACTTGTCAGGAATAAGAGGTAAATTGGAAGATGCATTGTATGATTCCTGTTTAACAGCTGAAATTAAACAAAAGCCACACAAAGAGCTTGGTTGGTGAAGTAAGAGCCATAAAGAAACATAGAGTTTTTAAAAGGTTGTTTTAATTTACCTGAGCTTTTAGTTGCTGGTTGTCAACAAGTTTTCAGTGGTATTTTATCATTAATATTAATAGTACAGTATCAGGGTAGCTATTGAACTAGTGCTTACGTGGCTATCTATTGGAATCAATGCTATGAAGCATAAAAAGTCTGCAGGTGGAATGGCTATGTTTGGTGAGATCTTTTCCTGCTTGAAAATGAGGAGTGCTTTGCCAGTGACCTCCATGCTACAAGGAGGCCGCCTGACAAAGTTGATTTTCAGTGCTGTGTAGGCAGAGGTCAGCTTGCATGAAGAAGGGGACTGAGCAGATGGATGCCTTGGATCCTTGATTCTGGGTCACTTGGGCTATAAATTATACTGGAGGAGGGAAGAAGGAAAGGGGATCATTCAGCAGAAATTACAGCGCAGTACAGCAGAGTTTCTCCCAAGCCATGTCCTTTCCCACTTTAAAGCAAACACCCAGCATGCTCTCACCTTTGTGATAAATTGCAGAAGAGTGGAGTCGGGCTTTGCACTGGCAGTGGCTCCCTGATATAGCATGAACATGCTCCAAGACAGTTCCAGCCACTTTGATCTTGTTTTGTTCCCAGCAGGATTCTAGACTCTGAGCCAACATGTTAGAGCAGCATTTGATCCCAAGATGGCACTTGAAGACAAATCTGTTTACAGAAATACACTACAAGGCGTTCAAGGATCACAGTACATGCAGATAAACAGCTTACCCACCAAAGAAGTGGTAGCTTGCTCTGTTAATGTGTTAGGGTATGGGAGGGCATCTCGAAAGTCCTCGCTCAGCGGAATACGATGTGCATAGAAACATCAGTGCTTTGATTTATGACTCGGCAGTAGCCCGTGAATGTAACCACTTTAAATTATGGCAATCATTGTGGTCTAGCCCACAAAGAACTGGATTAAGAAGATTGATTTCTTTGTATTTACCCTCTCCCTGATAAAACTCCTATTTTTTGGCTTGAATCAGATTGAAATAGATCATATAAAGTTAAAGACTTTGTAGTCTGGTAAGAATCTATGCTATCGTTCAGTGGCATGAAGTGTTTTTCTAGATATGTTTAACCTGTAGCCATTGCAGTAATTATTTAGTCTTTGTTTATAACAGAAAGCCAGTTTAAATGACTTTTAGGAGGGTAGATATTTAACAAGCTCTTTACTCACAGCATGTATGAAAGGGCACACTTATTTATGTCAAATATGGAAAAAATGTTCCCAGCAGAGTATGAAACTAGGTGTACTAGATGTACTTTCACAAAAAAATTAAATTCTCTGTTAATCTAAACAGTGTGAAAAATGCTGTCTGAAATGCAGAAAAAAATAGATTATGGATTATAAAATTTTTGGTTTAAACAAAAATTAAGGCTATAGCTAATCAGTTTTTATAGTTCTGAAAAAGTGATACTGGAGAAATTCCATTGAAGGGAGAAAATAGAGCTTATCAGACTTTAATATGAATTAATCAAAGACATAAAGCCAAGGATTTTTCTTTCCAAAGGTGGAATTGTAAAGGAGAAATGAGAAATTTACTTCTGAAATGTTCAATATTTAATGTTCAGCATGATAAATTCATTGTGGTCATATTTCGTTGTTTCAGAGCATAAATTTGGCCTGTTGTTGCTACTCAGATTCCCCTAACTCCTTTGGAAAATCTGGGCCTGTCTTAATCTATGTGTGTAACAATGTCCGCTCAGTGCATTTGTCAGGAGACCTATGGGGCAGGAAGCAGAAGGTCTGGAAGATCAGACCTGAGAAGTACTAACAACTGTCTGCAGAGCAGTTTGCAAGAGATCTACTTGCACAGTGTAGGCAGGAGAAAATAAATAACTTCTTGGTAAAAGAAGAAAAAAACAACTTTCTTATTATTTATATATTTTTTCCCATGTGTGTTTGGAAAAACTTTAGTTCCTGATGGCAAAATAATTACATAGTTCGTACTAGTGATACTTAACTCATTTTCTTCTATTGTGTGTTCAGAATCTGGGCTCCACTGTTTTATCTGTGCTGCAGACAAAACACTGCCATTAATTAGACAGACTTATTTAGTGAACTGGGGATTGACTTGCAACTTGCAAATCCATAACTTTTTTCCATGTTTCTGTGAAAAAGTTTGATCAGAGAAAATTTTTGTCTCATTAGCTTAGTAGGTAGCTTAGGAATAAAGAACAATGACAGAATGAGAAGTGATATACTGAAATGATTTGTATTTGGGATAATCCTGTGCTGCTTTTCATGAAATAATACATTCAGCTTCTTTGTTGTTCTTGGACCTGTAAAAATCATCAATAAAATGAGATTGTTTCCATTTTTGTCATGTCTGTAGGTTTCTGGGCTTACCTCCAGGTATCAGTTGTGTGTTTCACATGGTTTGATAGCTTTGACAAATAAGTATCAAATCAGTTCAGTCCCAGAGCATCTTTTTTTATATTTAAATGTGCAGACTGATATAAACAACACATGTAAGACTGCCCTGAGCCTTTACAGCCAGAAAATACTTTATGACAAAGTGGCTAGCAATGCTGAATTGACCTGCTGTATTTCCAGCTTTCCTCTGACCACCTAGCTTCCTGTGCCAGGAATTCATCTTCTGGCAAAGTGTTCTCAGGTACAAGGAGGCAGACTTTCACTAGTGTATGTATTATTTTTCTTTGCTAAGAGCCAAATACTCGGGAGGATCTGTAATAAATTAATGTCGTTTTAAGCTGAAGACCAAGGTATACTGTGCTGTTGTCTGCTTTTATTGGAAGAGAGAGTAAGTGAAGAACGAACGTTTGTTCAGGGCTGAGCATGGACAATGGAACTAAGTCTGTCTGGTTTAGTTTGGCCACTAAATTCATCAAAGCTCCTGCATCCTCACCAGAATGGCTGCTGAATTAATCAAAGCCAGTCTTCTCCCACCCATAATAAGCTCTGATCTCTCTGCTCTAGTAACTTCAGTCTCCATGTTGGTGCCCTGTTCAGATCTACCTTGTGTGCTGGCTCTGGTTCTACACTCCGCACACGCTGCGGGGCCAGCTGGCTGGCCTGGTGTTACAGATAGCTCTGGGCTCATGCTGTGACCTGCTTTTCAGAAAGGGGAAACTGGTTTCGAGTGCTCCTCTATCCTGTTGTCAGCATTTGTTCAAATCATATGTTGCTGTATTTGAGACTTGGGCACCTTTGTCACACTTGCCTGAAATCAGACTCTAGGTTCCAAAGCCCTCCAGAGAGTGGGAGCGATGGACATGGACCCAGAGGGATTTGTGTTTAAGCTAGGGGACCCAGCAGTGCTTTGCAGCTCACGGGTCTGTGTGTTTTGAGTTACGATGTTCAACTTTACCGCACAGAGCATCCAAAATTCTTGGCAAATTCCACCTGAAATTCGAAACAGCTTAGCAATATTCATTAGCTCCAGTTTTTCATTGCAATGAATTAAAGCTATTTATCAAACAAAAGAAGCAGTTAGAATTCTTTCTACTTGAGCTTTTGATTCTCAAGAGATACAGTGCTGTTCTTCTGCAGGGATATCCCAATCTGCTGTTTGAACTTCGCTGTCTTACAACTATTCCAGTTCTTGGCAATTGTCAGGAGTGCCAGGAGGTACAAAACATTTTTTGTTATGCCAGCTGGAGAAGAGAGTGGGGTATTTGCACATGTGCATTTCAACAATCTGGTCTTTCTGACTGAAGTGCTGTCTAGATTGGAAGATAATTCGATTGCGTTTATCCACCCATAGGACTTACGCCAAATGCGTGCTGAGTGTCTGTGCTGGGCTAACTAATGCGTAGCTGTGCTGTGCCAGAAGGCTCAGCTATCACGGTCAGAGCCATTAGCAGCCAGTCCGATCAACTCCTGAAATACAAGAACCAGATTCTAGCTGAAATTATCTAACTAAGCCAAATACTCTAATCTGCAGGTTCAGTGGGAGTTGCATAGCTAAAATGTCACATGCTGTATTGGAAATGTATCCCTCCTGAAGACTACTAGTCCTGAATGCTGTTTGTTATTTCTGAATACTTGGTTTACAGCTGTTGCCAGTGAAGAGCATTTCCTGCTGTTACTGAGGTATGGTAGGAAATACGTTGGTAAAAATTCAAGCCATGCTTTTTCATTAGGGCAAGCCTTATAAGAGCTGAAGTTCTGAGGCTGCTGCTTAGAAACTTTAACCTTAGTTATGCCCTGCCTTCTTTAAAGAAAGAAATGAAGGATGTAGAAGTAAGAATGTGAAAAGACTTTCTGAAGTTCTCTATAGAAAATAATAACCACAAGTATGAATTATATGTGTGTTATTCTGCTGGTCAATTCCTATGTCATTCTGAACCACAAGAGTTCCCTTAAGGCGCTGTGTTTTCTAAAAAAGCATAGTAGATGTGCACCTGTGTATCCATTTAATATAGTTTCTCTACAGATGCAAGACATGCATGGTTCTTAGCTCCATTCCTCTGGTTTTTAGTGCTGTCCTTTAGCTTTTCCCCATTTCATTTCACTCGGTCTGCTTTTGTGCCAGGCCTTCTGTCCCTCCCCTTCAGAATTTTCAGGACAAACCTGAACAATGGTAAAATACCATTGAAAACTGCAGAATATTTACATTGACTTCAGTGGAACTGGCAATTCAGTCCTACCCTTTCAACTCAAGGGAAATTTCTGTGCAAGTTAAAAGAGAATGAGCTTATAATAGATTATTTTAATAGTACTTAATAAGATGTATTTGAGGTATATAATTATAAAGAATGACTAGGTAAAAAAAAATGGAAAGCTCTGCATTCTTTAACGTATCATGTCAATGTGTAGAGTAACTGTGTAAGTCCTTTTAGTTTAGCTCATTTACAGAATGATAGGAAACCTGCTCTTTTCCAGTTATTATTGGAATGGTTCTTACTTTCAGCAAATACTGTGCTGGCTTTTTGGTAACTTGTCTCTTACTTTCCCTCCAGAATAGAGGACTGTAATATACGGCTCGTAAAATACAATGACTGTGTTTAGGAGTGATGTCATTTCTTACAGGATTTTTTTACTCATTGCAGTCCATACTCTTTGATACAAATTGGGAATTGAAACACCTTTGGTGCAGAATTGTATTGTTGTGTCTTTAATTGTGGTTATTGAGATCCTGACACTAAGCAACATTTGCATATATAGCTAACAGCATACTATTAATGCCTCCACACTTTCCTTGCTTAACAAAGCCTATCATGGTAAAGAGGACTAAGCAGGTTTGTATTTGTGCTAAAGGCGTCATAAACATAACACTAACATAAAGATGAACCTCATCACCATTGTTTCCTCTTATTATTTCATTTGCTTTCTTGGTAAGTATTAGTATGTCTTACAATAAATGCTTTTAGAAACTAATTGTATGCTCCAGGTAAGCTATTTAGAGTCATATTTCAACATTTGGGAGTATTGCCTCTTACTCCCTGTGGGAAAGCATGGGAATCATGTAAGTGTTACTAATTCTGCACTTACGAATAATAATATTAGAAGTCATCAGTCACTCAAAAGCACCTGTTTGAAAAATGAGAAGCGGCTTTTTATTAGAGCAATTTTAAAAAACGGGAAGCAATCATAGAAAAAAAAACTGAAAATGAAACCCAAGATGCAATTCATCAGGAGTGCTTATACCTTGCAGTGGAAGAATTGCCGAAATGCTGAAATTCTGCTGTAGTTAACCTTTTTACTTGCATCATCTAATCCATTTCATGAACTCCCTATTTCAAAAGTTTTAGCCCATATGCAGACATATATTTACAGTCTTACTCTAGCAGCTGTGTGAGTAAAAGGATTTAAATAAATCCTCTGATTTGTCTCTGATTGATTAACACTACTGTTTATATCTATTTTCAAGAGGTTCCTGGTTAGAGTTTCAGCGTTGCACACTGTTCCCCAGTGGGATTGAGTATGATGTGTGGGAGAGCAGTAGTGACACTGAAGCACAATAAATGCCATGTAATCATGTATTTTGCAAATGTCATGTTATATATCACTGTATGCATGTTCCATAGTAACTTGTGTCTGCCAGAGTAGCAGAAGTTGAAGTGTGAGAACACTGTAGTCAGAGAGTGTGTTTGTTAATTTTTCTTCTCATCTCATCAAAAAGACATTACAAAAGAGGAAGGGTAGACTAGCTAATGGGGTTTTGTTTCAGTTGGCTGTTACTAATACCTGTCAGGGAAGACTGTACTGAAAAACGTGGGGAAATACTGCATCCGCTTCTGATAGAGGCTAAAGACGTGTGCCTTTTTGTAACATGCAGATTAAATCTGAAATTTGTTCGGAGATTTTCTCGAAGCTGTTGAGACTCTGAACTTGCTCTAGTGTCTGGGCCTATATAGATCGTACAGCTATACGATAAATCAGTGTTGTTTCTCAAAGCCTGTATTGTTTATTGCAGCAGTAGTTAATTGTTCTGCTTTGCTGCCCCAGCTTTTTCCTTGTGCTGATGCATCAACATGGCTTTTGGAGTCAGAAGCAAAAGAAGGAACAGGCATAAGTGAGTGAAGAGGAAGCTGCATCAGCAAGGAGAAATTAGAGAGTGACAGTTTAATGAATACTCCAAAAGGAAAATGACTGCTGCAGTGGCAGAAAATGAGCATTTCTGTTTGCAATGATTAACTGTAAAACCTTTACCTTTAAGCAAGTAAATAGTATTTTCTTTTTCCAGGTAGAAAAAAATCAGGAATTTTTTTGAAAGCTGTAGTGGGATTTGTTGCCTGAAATGATCTGCAAGAACAGGCACATGAGAAGCTCTGATTAAACTTCTTTGTCTGAGGACAATCTCAGAACTATCATGAAATAAAGAAATTATATTGACAGCAGTATTTTACTGTGAAACTTCACGTCTGCTGCTGCCTTAAAGATTTGGTAAGTTGATGTTGAGAGAGAAGAAAAGAGAATTACACAAACGAACGAAAATTGTCTTGCCATTGTAATTAAAACTTGGGAAATACCTGCCAAAGTGTAGCAAGTTCAGCAAAAGGCTGAGGCAGGATGAAGGCTGTGCATGCATCTGTGTTAAATTTGGCTAGTATTTGTGGCCATGGCTCTTTCAGGAAAGCAACAGATGTGTGTGAAACAATATTTTCAAATTTTTGTTTTGACACAATTAATTTTTTCACATTCAATGTACATTTTTCAGAGTCAGACCAAAGGTACTAAGGTTCTGACACCAAAGCAAAACATTGCATTTTGTGCCAAAGTAATATTATTTGGATTTTGGGGTTTGCCTGGTTTTATTTGCTAGGATTTGCCATCCAATACTGCGGTAGATAGTGTAGAAAGGGCAATCAGTTGTTTGGTTTTAGACTGTTTTTAACAGTGGGCTGCAGGGTAGCTTGGAATGGTAGTCAGAAAATCTGAAATGAAAAGTTAGGGGACAGCATGTCTCCTCCAGGCAACAAACCATTGGAAAAATTAACAATAATTGGTCTTCTGTGAATGCAGTGCTGCAATCACTGACACATCTCTGCACAGAATTCAGAACTAAAATGTAGATTAATCACAGAATACAGCTGGTGAATCACAAAAAGCCGTTGTAATTTAGCTTTATCAATTAATTAGTATTGGACTTGCTTGTAACATAGTCAAACACAAAAGAAAAATGTATCAAAACTAGAGGACATTTCCAGAGAAGCTAAAATATTTTAAAATACTGTCAGATTATTTTGGACCAAACCCAAGATTAAATGAAATAGATAAGACAGGAGGAGGATGAGGTCTTACATGTTAGTTATTTTAAGCATGTGCTTGGAAGCTACTGCAGTCCTGACATCTCAGCACTTGGTGCTTGCATGAAATCCAGAAAAGGAGATTGCCCAGAAACTGAAGTAGAACTGCCAATGCTGTTTGCCTTAAGCCTGCTGGATGCATTGTTGAAAAGCGGCCAAGCAAGATGAATGGCAAGATGCAAATGAACTCTGAAGGAATTGGATTCCAGCACACTCATCCAATATTAGTAATAAAGATTGTTTTGTGAAATCTATATATAATGTAGATCTGCAGTACAAAACTGCAGATTCAGAAAAGCTGGCTTATAATCAGTAAGAGAGGTTGAAGATAAATCTTCCATCAGCTCAGCTGATTTCTCATCCATCTGATATAACGTATTATTATGTAATCTGTTTCCATTCTAATATGAAAGATTACATGCCCAGCTTTTAAAATGATGTAAATTTACTAGATCACTTAAAAAAAAAAAAAAAAAAAAAAAAGATGGCTCTCATAATCATTAGGAAATAGATGCAGATGATGTCTGTTCCCTCGCAACTGAAACAACAGTAAATTAGACCTAAGACATCAGAGCAGGAATCTCTTGTATTGGCTTTTTTTGACTGTGTCACTGTGGAAGGATAAAACCTGCCGAAGTAGAACCTCAGTACAAACTTGGCAAAATTGGTTTAATACAATTCACTGTTTCAGATTTATTCTCATATGAAGCTGGATTTCTTTGATATGATATGATAGATCCCCAAGCAGAATATCAGAAAAACTCCTTGAGCAGGATTATGCTGAAGAACATCATGTTGATCTGAAGTCTACTGTTAGTATATTAGATAAGAAAGAAAGCTGCACAAGTTTTTCCTTGGAGAAAATAGAATACTTGAATTGTCATTTCCTTGTAATAGTATTGCAAATCTGGTATTTTTGTCTCCATTTTTATCTGCTCTGTACTATTAAAATATTTAAGCAATTGCTTGAATGCTATTGTTAGCAATAACACTATGTGTCATACATAATTGGCAACATTACAACTACTACTCAGTTCATGCAACAATATCTTTGGGAAATAAGCATGTGCCCAAGCTATTCAAAGCTGCAAGGACAAATGTTTGTTGGATTTCTAAAAAGCAGATTTTGAAGTTCCTGCTAGGTGAAAAAATGGTTAAGATTTGTAAGAATAGGGGTCTCTATTACACTATTTTGGCTGACTCTATAGAAAGACAGAACCAAAATTTCAGACGCTTCCCAGATCCAAATATGAAGAAGTATCTCAAATGTGGATACTTCTGCAGAACGTTCTGATTCCTAGGCTTTGAAAAAGGACTGGAAATACCACAGCATCTAGCTTACTTTTGGTTTCAGTCTGGATCTAAAAAACACATCAAAAGACATATTATGCTTTTGTATTGTGCTTGCCTCTGGTCCTCCCTGGACTGTGAAATAATGGAGGCATACACAGGGGTTTTTTGTCCTAAAGTTTGCATTAGAAAGTAGTATTCTGCCTTAGGGTTATGTAGGGTCATATGGTACTTCCCAGTGGAGAGTCCCACTCTGTGGTCTGGGTCCTTTCTGACACTGTTAAAGTGGCAAGTAATGACTTTGAACTTCCAGAATAGTTGAAAGTTCGGTAACGCTTTGTCACAGCTATGCACAGTTAGAAGATGCCCCAGTTTTGTCGTGGAAGACCTGTACGCTTACGCTGTCTTGGATGCCAGTGAAGAAACCAAATACGGTGCAAGAGATGATGTCCCACCTGCAGAGGTACTGTCTTCAGCTGGAGTGTATACAATCTGATCCTAATATAGGGCCCAGTCAGTGAACTGCTGACCATTTTCTAATATCCTCCGTTGGCTCGGGAATACAGGTTTTATAGGATCAGACTGTTAAAGATCATTTGATCCTTGCTGATCACGAGATTCTTAGCCCTACTAATATTTCATGTATTAAGCTCAGAGTCCTGTTGAAGCTTTGCCATGACCTCGACAGGAGTTTGAATTCAAAAAGTCAGAGGGAAATAATACATAATTCAGTTCACAAGAAGTGTGCCAAATTTCTCTTAAATATTCTGTAACTAAGGTGTGTTCTAATAATCAGCAAATATCTATGCTTTTGGAAAGGAGGTATTTCAGATAATCCGTTTGAACTAATGCATGTTTCTTTATTTTAAACATGTAGATTATTGAGTCTCTAGGCATCTGGCTTTTTTTCTCTTTATGCATCAGAGGTACTTTAAGTAGCGTAGTAACTGTATCCTATGACTTACAGTATTTCTAGATTGTGGTCAATATGCTCTTACTTTATTGACTTGAAATGTATTGCATATTCCATACTGCAAGGCTGACAGGCATGAAAGTGAGCTACATTTTTTAAAACTGAATAGTTAAAAAAAAAAAAGTGTCTGCAGTCTTCAGGTACATTTGGAGAGAGAGTTTTACAGTCTGTACACATTCAGAAGCAGGCAGTGGTTTTAGGGGTTAGGCTGGTGGTATGGCAGCTGGTCAGCAGGCTGTAAGCACGTGCTGGTCAGAGTCAACAGCCAGCATGATGCAGTCCATTTGTAGGATTTTTCCAACAAACCCCCACTCCCAAGTCTCTCTTACTGTTAGGTTCCCCACTGCCAAGACATGCGTGGGTTTTACCATGAAGCTGGCTGACTTACCTCTCAGGAGATTCCACTGAAGGGTATCTTTAGGGCTTAGTGGTATAAGATTTTTATTTTGTGAGGGTGGGTTGGGTTTTTTTGGTGGTAATACTGTAAATGAGATGGTGTAGTTCTAATAAGGAAATGCCCTATTTGAAACAGTTGAATGAAACTTTTAAAAACTGGAACACTAAAACTTACCTTAGTTGTTAAATTAGCTACAGCTGACTGATTTATGCCAGAACAACTGGGTTAGCAAGTGGTAAGGAGCAATGCATTTTTGCATGTGTGTGATTCTTAGTTTACTGTTACATACAAATGTTTGATGGAAGGTTTTGATACATGCTGGATGATGTTTTCCACAACAATAATACTGGGGTCTTTTTACTTGTAGCCTAGCTTTGACTATACTAAGTTCACATCTTCATGTATTTTTCTAGTTCTGAGTGTTGCAAACTTTTTTGTAGGTTTTGGGTTTTTTAAAAAATTCACCGGAGAGTATGAAGTAGTTGCTGACATTCAGGAGCTGGAGCATGTTGGGAGTTAGAAGTGAGGAAGTTGGCAAGATTGAAAAAGGCAATAAAAGGGAACTGTAGTAATGGAATTGTCTTTAGTGTGGAGAAAAGGATTTCTTTATTTTCTGGTTGCAGTGACGTAGTTTAAATTCGGATTACAAAAACTACTCTTATAAACCACCAAACATAACTTCTAACTGGAAATACTGACCTTGAAAGTGGATGCGAGTTCGTTGTCTGTGGAACTTCACTCCGTTGCACCACTGCATCAGCTACCTTTGATTTAAATTATCTTTTGCTATTTTTGTCTGAGTGATAGGGGAGACTGTGTAGAATTTTTACACAGGAAGACAGGAGCTGCAAAAGATCTTTAAAAGGAGAGCTGTAAGCTCAACAGTAGGAAATTAATGAATACTCTTCAGACACTTGAAATACAAGTCTTACTGTATGGCCTGTTGAGATTTTGCCATAGAATTGTAGCCGAAGCAGAAGTGTTCATGAGAATTTGTGTCCTGAAATATTCCATATCTCTAGTGCAAATCGTTACTCAAGGCCATTGCAAACAACACAGTTTTAGTTAAGGAGCTGATCCCAGGATGAAAGATAGATGAAATCAGCTACAGACTGTATGAGGAATTCGTCATGAGGAATTAGTGGTAAAGCTTTTCATAATCTTTCAGGCTTTGGCTAAAAATATTAGCACCATAAAAATTCTTCAGGGGGTAGCATTGAGGTGATAGCTGCAGAGTGATCAAAACGTAAAAGGGGCACATTTTCCCTTTTTATGAGGAGGCCTCTTTCAGACCTATCATACAATGGATTTGAAATGAAAGTTTAATGGTCTCTTAGTTTCTCAGACAGCCATCTTTCTACAGCTTCATTATTAACAACAATTTAATCTTAGCCAGCTCTCTCTTTTCTGAGCTCTTGATAATTCATTTATTTTATTTGTTTAGCAGCAATAGAAGAAAAAACACTCAGATCATAAAGTTAAGAAAGTGTTCCATATTAAAAAACAATGTAAAGGCAGTCTCCAGTAAATTTTGCAGAAGTGTTTACTTCACAATTGTTAGAACTAAAATGTAACAGGTGTGAATAGCATGTAAATAGTGGGAATGGATTTCATCTTTAACCTACATGCAACAGCATGTGAGCTGTAAGTTTTCCTTTCAGCACTATATGAGTAGTGATGATGCCATTTTCATGGCTGATGTTATAGAACTTATATAAGTTAATGTTCACGTTATAGAGACTGTTTTGTTAATGTGTCGGAAAAGGGGATCTCAAAAGCCAGTGGATGTGTGATAGCTCTTGGGAAAATAAACATGTAGCATTAAGTAAAATAAAATTTCAAAATGTGTGAATACATTCTTACAGGGTCTGATCGAGAGCCGTTAATGTCACTTAATTTTTTTACTTCAGTTGTAAGCCAAATGTACCAGGTTCTTGATTATGCCAGCTGTTTTAGTGCTCTTTTGGGAATGATGCAGACTGACTTTGCTTTCCTTCAGAAGTCCAAAATGTGTGAAGTTCTCCACTGTGACTCATGCCTTCTGAGTTTGTGTGCAGCTCTCTCTAGCCACTCATCCACCAAGTATTTTGCATAGCGAGAAGTAAAAGTCTGAAAATTCATGAATCGGGGGTCTTCAGAGGGACAAGTGGTCCAGCGGCAGTCCTGTGTATTTCCTTGAAAGTAAAGACTGTCAACAATGTAGGCTTCTTTCTCACAGGTTCAGCACTGGTGGTAAGCAGCTGCTTTAATCCTTAACCTTCCTGCATCTTACACTTTGTCCAGAATGATGAAAAAAATATTCTCTTTACAGTATAGAAAGAATGGAATGCAATAATATAAAGTCTTTTAAATTAATGTAGCTACTTTTATACCCATTCTGTTCAGTTACTACCTTATTTTCCTTTTAATGAAAAACAGATCCGATTCTGTTAAAAATTTATCTTGCACAAACTGGGATACTAATAATAAAGACTAGTTTAAATTTTAAATTTACAGATTTCACACATGTTCTCATATCATTTGTTACCCCACTTTGAAAAAGTAGGTTGCTGAGTCCTTAGCCTCTCTAGAGGTGTGACTATATTTAGGTTTAGTGCAGGGATGATTAATAAAGCCCATACAACTGCAACTCAAATAATAATTAGTAGTTAGATAATATATTAGTATTGCATACCTCTGTTTCTGCATGTATTGTAAGGGAAACTAATGCAAGCTGACTTGAAATCACAAACATAAGTGAAAATTCTAGTTGGTTGATGCCTGAAGACTGATGAAGTCACCCACTTTGTCAAACGAACCATTGCTTTTTCATTAGTGAATAACAACTGTAAGGACTTACAACAGATTGAAGTACATGATGGTATCTAAGCACTATTTACAAAATTTAGCAAAAACCACAATGAAGTAGTCTTTTATGAGGAATTTCATCAATATTAAGTAAATTAAAAGTAGTTCGTTACTCAGCAGCAGCCACTCCCGTAGGGGAAAAAGACTTTGAACCTTGCCACTTACCAAGGCAAGGACACTGGCAGTGTCACTGTCCCTTCACCCGGTATGTTCTCCTCTGAGTTCTTCTGCACTGGATTGTCTTTAAGTCTGGATATCAGCTCAGTCTTCTACTAGGGTTGCAGAACTTGCTCTGTGGATCAAGGTGGTGATGTGTCCAGTTCTCTGTATTTTGTAGTGACCAACAGTAAGGTGTTTCATAAGGTATTGTAAGAGTATGCAGTTGGCTAATACAAAATATTTGGTTCAAGTTATAGGTCTTAGCCTAATATACGTAAGATATTATGAAGTTCAAACCTTAAATATCAGGATATTCCTTTGCAGCTATTTGCTTTTATTAACCAAAAAAACAATCTACCCGTTTAATCCCGTCTTGAATGTTTTTAAAGTGTTCTCCTCAATGGCTTCTTGATGGATTGAAGCTGATAGGCCTATAGACACATGTTGTGTGACAATTATTCTTTTTTAATTTACAAACCTTGTTTTTTTCATTGCTTTCCCCCCCTTTTATTTAATTGGAGCAATTTATTTTTAATCTATATATCTATATTTGTCTGCATTTTTATCTGCATGTATGGAATTTTCTCAGTACAGGAGGTTTTCTTTCAACAAGTGGGTACTCAAAGAAGAGTAATGCAGTGATTGACACGGTTTCTGAAATATGGCGATACTATTACACTTAAAATCACTAGTTTATGTAAAAGAACAGTGATATTTTCAGTGTGGTTCTTCTTTGCTGTCTTTTTTTTATCTTAACATAATGCGCCTTTACATTGACATTTTGTGACCAGCGCTCACCACACAGTCACACTGATGTTCTTCACTGAGCGGCCTGCAGCAAAAGCAGAAAGACAACTTCTGTGGATTAATTCAGTTGATTCAAATGTCTGGAATATGTAAGAACAATTAAAGTTTCTTCTCTAATGTGTATTACTTTGGAATTAATGGCATAAATTTAATTTCCCATCATTTAGACCATGCGTGTAGGCTTTTAAAGTTTTTCCCAGCAGCATAAATAGTTGTCTATAATGCTGAGAGCATTTTAGCTGGCTATCACAGCTGTTGTGACAGGACAAAGAAGAAACAGTCTCTGGAATAACTGGGTCCTCAACCCTAAGTTTTTATAAGTTCAAAGATCATACCTTGAATTGGCATTAAAAGTAAATTGCCAAGCAATATACAGCCAAGGATATTAGTATGTTTTGTTGTCTGTTTTAGCATCTGTATTTAAAAGCAAATTTTTTTGGTAATAAAATTGAAAATCTTTGAGCCTTTAGAGAAAGGGTCATGTCTTTGCTTTGTACTTAAACTATGTCTGATGTGGTTTCAGCATCAAGATATTACTGTATTTTAAAATACATAACTAATACTGCATAAAATTATGCACATGCATGTTGCAGGAGTGTCTGACCTTCAGGACTTAAAATTATAGTCACATGGACAGATATAGGAAGTAGGAACAAGAAGCAACAGAGGCATCTAGAAATCAGTGACTTGCCCGTGATGACAAAGGGAATGCACTACACAACTGGATATTGAATCCGTATTTTATCCTTCCCTGGCTATTATCTGATTTGCAAAGTCAATTTTCCTTAGGCAAGAGATCTTAGTGGCATTTTCAGAGAGCCTGTCATTCCAAGCAGTCCTGCAGATCAGGGCTCTGCAGATCTTCTGGCAAAAAAATTCGTGTTCTGAAAAGGAAATGGAGGGAGTAGCCAAGTGGCTTCATGAAGAAGAACTGGAATATTTGGCAACCCAGGATACTCACGTGTCCCTGAATTGTTTGGTACTGCTGCATTGTATAATGTACTGATTTTCTGTATCTGCGTCTGTGTTTTGTTATGTCTATATCACAAAACAGTCAATTCAATGGGAAGAAGGTGGAGAAAAAACACTTTCTCAATGTCCACGTGTGTTCAGTGTATGCCGCTGGCTGGCTGAGAGTCACATGACAACCTGTGAGAAACTGCTGGAAAAGGTTTCCAAGCTATCTTTGATTTTTCTTTCTTTTCTTGCAGCATAAACATACCAGGTATTTAGACAAAGTTTTCTAAGCTTGGTTTTTTTTTCACAACTACTAATATAACTCTGTTCTTTTCAACAGCCACACAGCTTTGTCCCCAGGCATCAGAGAACACCCATCAGTGTCATGCACCTTTGGGGATATCAGTGGGCACCAGTATGTGAAGATGATTTCCACTGATCAAAGTCCTTGTGTTTCTGTCCCCGTCCTCTACAGCACTGCGAAGTCGATCGGGACGGTCCATCATCAATGGAAACTGGGCAATTGATCGACCTGGGAGATATGAAGGTGGTGGGACAATGTTCACTTATAAACGCCCGAATGAAATCTCCAGCACTGCAGGAGAGTCGTTTTTAGCTGATGGTCCAACAAATGAAGTCCTTGATGTCTATGTAAGTTTCTTATATTTAGATTAATCTTTCTGATGGAAAAAAATGTTCAGTTCATTGGGAACACGCAACACCAAAGTTGTGTTCAGTACCAATACTTTGTTACTGTTTTGTTTCTTTAATTTTGAAACATTATCTTTGATATTTTACTCTTGCTTGGTGTTGCTCCCCTCTTGCTCCAGATAATAGGAAATCTAAATAATGATGATCCTTTTTCTCTCAGGCTTTACTGATCCTAGTAAAATCAATTTTATTTGTTCAGTAAAACAGAGATAAACCATACAAATGTCCGGGGTTTTTTTGTGAACTGGATTTTCTCTGGATACTTTCCTACTCAAGCAAATTTGGTGTAGTTTAATTTTACGGTGAACTGAAGCAAATACCTAAATCAGACAAGGCCTCTCACAGAGTGATACCATCTCAGTTTTCTTTAAAAGAAACATAAGTCCAAAAAACTATAGAATGAGGGATTTGAAGCAGGGCAGTTTTAATACAAAGCTGTACTAGGAGACTGTAGTTAACAGCCATTTGAGAAAGGAAGAGAAAAGACAAATTGTGGCTAAGAGGGGGGAATCATGTTGAAAAAGCTATTTACTTCTGATGGGCTAGGTTTTTACTGCATCATATTGAAATAAAAAATATAACTGGAATTGGATACAACTTACTCAAAGATAAATGGTGTGTTCAGAGATTATACACTGTCACATGGTAACATCCATTCACTGAAAAAAATTGATTATCTGGTGATATGGTTATTTCATCCAGCTATGACTTTTTTGCCATAAGTGCAATATGGGGTGGAAAAGTGAGTGTGCTGGGTTGTGTCATAGAAATATGAATAGTAAATATCCTGATTACTCAGCTGGGAAAAGTTACATGTTGACAAAGTTATTCCCCATCTGCTATATGGTGTCTTAATAAAGTAATGTAATAATTAGGCAAACATTACTTCTTTTTGGATAATTTCTGATTGATTGCAGTGTAAGACTGGCAAAAGTCTGGAGGATTAAACGGTTGGGGTCCTAGATTCTGCAATGCAAACTCCTTGTTTTTAAAATTTACGTGTCGTTGTGTAGTTACAGGACGCTGCGAGCTGAGGTTTGGTCTTAAGTTTTTACTGTCAGCTGATTGATGCCTAATACATAATGACCTGGAGAGAAAAGGATCCAGAAATGGATTAGGCAGACATTTCCAAAGTAATACCAGAAAGAAACCTTAAGCTTAAATTTATCGTGTTTTAATGTTTTACTTTAGGCTCAGTATCTTCTTTTTTTGCCTTTGCAATGAATAAAAGAAAGCTGGCATGATGGGCATAGCTTTATCAGTTTTGCTGTGTGGCTGTTACTATGGATTGCCACATCTAATTTGACTGGACTCTTATCTAGATGTTTCTTTTAGATATGAGGAATACCACAATTTGTTACAAGCTGATAGTTTAGTGTCTTTTTCAATATAGTGTGGGAAGATAAAAATGGATAGTGCTGGATGAAAGAAAATCAACTGTCAGTATGACACAGACACAGCCTCTCTTACAGGTATGGAATTTGTAGCTGCGCAGATACGGAAGTCTTTTTTTGGACTTTGTCTTGCAGTTCCTGAATCATATAATTTCATTTCATCCCATCCATTCTCACGATCGTTATGCTCTGTGTAGAAAAATGAAGAGATTTGCAGATAAGAACTCCAAATGGCTTTCTGTTCCTTTTTCCTGAGATCATGCTGTCTTTCTTCCACTCTGAAAATATAGAGGAAAAAGCTTTCTAAGTTACAGCAGGTTATTAATTATCAAGATGAAAAGAGATGCAAGTTTTGTCCAAGTGTGACGCATGCATTGCTGCAAAGACTTGGGTCCACTAAGTCTACGCAAAACTATTATATAATTCCAGGTATGTTCCTGCAGGAAAGCTCTTTATAACATGTGCCTGTTAGTGCCTATTATAACATGTGCCTGTTAGTTGTTTTGAGAAATGTGATGGAAAAACCATGGGAACCATTGGAAAGCTGTTCCTGGAGCCATCTTAAAAACAAGGTCCTGGTTCTGGAAGGCTGGGGGTACTCTTCTGCTGAAGTCAGCAGGACTTCTCTCAGGAACAAACATGAAGAGCGTGTATGTTTTGAATAACAAAGTGACAAGGGAAGGACCAACCTTCAGAAAAAATATTACAGGCAATGCATTATTAGATGGTTCAGAAAAATGAATGATCTCTGAGGAACAGAGTTTAGAGGAACAGCTATTATATTTGGCAAGGAAAAAGTGATTTTAAAACAAGGAAAAACAAAGGTCTGAATCCCTAGTTGGTGTTAATTGGTGTGACAAATTTAGTGAAACCTTGAAGCATAAGTGTGCTCTGCTGGGTCATAAAGCCCTTGGCATAGCATGACCATTTTCAACCCAGGGTTTGTCAGAACTAAAGAGCTAGTGCAAGCTCTGGCATTTGGTAGTTTTGGTTTTGTTTTAAGAAAAAAGGTACTTTAAGTTAAAAGTGTAATCTGAGGCTTCTACCAGACCAATCTCTGCAAAGAGTTCAGGACTTCTAAAGCAGCAGTGCCAGCAGAAGCGGTACTGAAGTAATCAAGGCTGAACTGTGCGGTTAGCAGCTGGTGGCACCCCTGCATTGCTAGTGTGAGCTCAGCAGCAGCAATGTAATACAAGCCAGTTGGGTATGGAGTGTGCTGCGAACAGTTTTAAAAAGCTTTCATAAAGTCATATGTTGCTCAGGTCTTACTGTGCCAAACTGCTTAAACAAGCACATAAGATGTGGCACTGACTTTCAGAGGCGTGCTCACATCAGCTTACATGGGCTTGTGTGGCAGTGTTCTGAAACCACTCGGCTTCATTTTCACATGTGAAGGAGAAAACCTTATGGATCCCGCCTGTGTTTCATAAAGAACGCTTTGATAGAGTTGTTGTGGCTAGCTGTAAAGCAGTGGGACTCTGTCTGCGCTGACATCTTCATTCAGCTGAAAATGAGCATGGAAGGATGCAGGAGGGTTGCACGAGTGTGCTTCAGCTGCTGCCACAAGTATGTGGGCCTGCTTGTAATCTGTTCACTTGATCTTAACTGAGCAATGCTGATGGTGAGAGTGGCATAATGTTAGTAATTTTAGCTGGTTGATGTTGAGTCTCCATTGAGTGGTGCAGAGGTAGCTGCACGGTGACGAAAGGAACAGTTTGGTTTGTGAGAGAAACACGTATGTGGTGTCTGCACGTGCTCTGTTCAAGCACAACTGATAAACCTTAAAAAAGGCAGCTGGCTAGACTTGTAGATGGGGGTCTGTGGTATTTATTTTTCTCTGCTATGTTTCTTCCTTGCTTATGCTTCCTCAGGTGTCTGTCAAGCTCCTTCTGTCTGAGATGTTTTGGTGACCTTAGGACCATCGCTGCTGCTGGGGCCTGGTGCGAGCGCCCGCTGCCCACGCTGGCGAGAGGCGAGGCCGTGGCTGACGCAGCCCCCAGCCACGCCTTGGCCCTGCATCTCCCAGTCGAACACTCTTCAAAGAAGGTTGAGAGAAATAGTTTCTCTGCCATCACAAGCTAACTCAGTTTGCAAACACAGTAACCTGTATTTTCTTATTTTTTCCAGAAAGAGGTGTATTTTTTTTTGCTTTTTTTGGAGACAGTTATTAACCAATGTTTCTGTCCTGACCAAGGATAAACAATGTTACATAGTTGATGAGTTGAAGTTCAGACTGAAGTATTAGTAATATAACAAGTGGAAGAACTGAATGTGTGGCTGTTTTTGTTTTCAGATGATACATCAGCAGCCTAACCCAGGTATACATTATGAGTATATCATTCCAGGAGAAAACGTCATTAGTCCTCAGTTGCTTGCTCAGAGGAGGCCAGGTAAAATGCCACTATTTCCTCTTATTAAACATATGTTGTTACCCAGTAAGCTAATGGAGAAATTCGTAGCATTAAATTCAGTGTAAATGCTGCCATTGATGTGGAAGAGACACAGAATTTTACCCTACATGTTGAAAGGGAAGCCTGCATAGATTTGGTAACTTCAGTGAATTCATACTGGCGGGGACTATTTATACTGTAGCAGGGAATCTGGTCACATATTTCTGCTTTCAGTAAAAATTTTGTTGTTAAAATGTTAACCATGGCTTTGCATGATCTGGAGTGTTGTAACCATGTCTCAGAAATGAAATAGAACGTGATTTTTCTCTTCAGAGTTTAAGATAATTTAAAACAACCCTTCATAGTTTCTCTTCCCTGTCCCAACTGGAGAGATCAGACACAAAACTGTTGCCTTCCCAAGCTAGAATCTGGGCAGCTCATGCTCCTGACTGAGCGGTGCAAGTGTGCTGTGTGTGCGGGTAGGAAGTTCTGAAGGACAGGAAAATTTGCAGGCGAGTTTGGTCCTACTTTTAATGTTGGTGTCTTGCCGTGACAAATTTCTGAGTGTGTTTGCGCTGTGTTCATAACGAGGAGCAGCTGTGCTGTGACACGGGGAGGCACAGGATACAGAGCAGGGTACAAAAAAAAGCTTGGGGAAATTTTGACACTGGGTGCATTAACTCCACAGTTTGGAGATCCTTCAGTTTTTAATGTATTTGCTGGCTGAGATTTGGTTATCTTACTTTAGAACAACACAGTCTTTGCAGGACACTATTAAGAGGTCTCTGCATAGCAGATTAAAGCTGCTTTCAAGTTTAATGATGCTCCAGTTGTGATTATTAGTGGATGAAAACATAGACTGATATTTGCAAGTGAGGCTCATAAGTTTACTTTTTTTGTTATTGTCCATCATCAGGGGAGCCCTTGAATGGTCAGTTAGGAATGCCAGAAAGTACAAATCATGAGGATGAGGATTTGCATAGGGAGACAGACACTCTCACTGGACAGGCAACTGGAACTTTTCCAGTTACTCAGCCAGGAAGATTTCCTTCTCATCAACCAGAAAACCAGGTGCCTGCTGTGCAACCACCAAGACAAAACCGAGAACACAACTGGAAACAGATTGGAAAAACTGAGTGCAGTACTACATGTGGAAAAGGTAAGTGCTTCATACACCATGCACAGAAAATAGATGACACACGGGAGGGTTGCAGCGTGGGAGAGGAGAAGCATGGAGGGAAGAAGCGGTGTGATTATTCAGCAGCTCAGGTCTGCACAAAGCATTGCTGGACTTGGTGTTTTCTGTTATCTTAAAAGCAAAAGACACATCAGTACTATTATGTGTGCTTATGTTTAAATCATTAGAAACAACAAAATTAAAATATGAAATACAAAGTATGTAAATTAAAAGATTGCATTTGCAGATGCATTTGCCTCTGAAAGGAAATATTGCAGGATTTTATGGCAAGCTGCTCTCTCACACCCTTAATACACAGCTGATGTCCTCAACATTCTTTGGCATTTTTTGTCCTTCGATTTGGCCTCTTCATCTTTGTCAGATACACCCCCAGTGCTTTTTTGTGTTGTTGTCAACAGTTTTCTGATGTTTACAGGAAAGTTTCACAGGGATTCCATCAGCCATATCTTTGCCTCATTGGATGTTGCTGGAACAGCAGTAATGTGACTTCAGAAAAGAGAAGTTTTCACAGAGGAGAAGTGGGAAGGAAGAGGGATGGAAGGGGACTGGTAATTAGTGAGTTTTGGGGATGTGATGGATACACTGCTTTGAGCTTGGCAGATTACTCTTGGCTGTAAGACATTCACAGTGACTACAGATTCACTAATGCATAGCACAAGCAATTATTTGGAAGAACAAGTTTTTGTGATAGTAAAAGTGAAATCTTTTGTACATAGCCACCCATCACCATACATAAAAAATCGCAGAGCTTTGAAATAAAGACTTACCAGTGAGGGAACTCAGCTGACTGTCACCAGTTCATATACATTGCGAACATTTTCTTCTTGATCAGCTGGACAGGACACTGCGAGTTTGGTCCAAGGCCAGATTAGCGTCCATGTTATAACTACAGGTGGAGCTAAACAAATCCAGCAATATTGATACTAGTCAAAATTGCTTCGCAGTATACTGAGAAAACTTTTTTCCTGGGACAAATTGCTGCAAAAGTGTTAGAGCTAAAATGCAGCCTACAAAAGTGAAAAGACTTTTTGAAGTCAGCCTTTTTGTGGAGAAAAGGAGGGAATGTAAACCAGAGTTATTTTGGTTGGCATTTAAATACACTGTGTGTCTTTAATACAAGTCATATGGGCAGAATCCTTAATTGTGCCGGATTATTGTTCAGCAGCAATCGGTGAGGATCGCCTGCTGAGTGACTGGATTATCATATACATGGTCAATTTTAGGATCCAAGTCAGGTAATTTATGATGCAGTTGCAAGAACACATCAGGGTAATTGTATTCTTCCTCTACATCATAGAAGTCTTGCTTTTATTTCCTATGGACCTTATGGACATTTGAACATGGTTCTTGCCATTTCTTCAGAGATCTGGTAGCTCTCAAATTTACTCCATGAAATTTAGCAAGAGAATTGTCAAAAATTAGTATCTATTTTCCCATTATTTGGAGAATGTGTGCGTGTTCTGATCAAGTTAAATTCAGAAGAAACTGGACCTTGAGAGCAGGATCCTGACACTGTTGAGACTGTATGAACATTCCATTTGAGAAGCCTGTGTGAATCTCTGATGCCCCTAAGGCATTTCAAGTCAAACTAGATTATATAGGCTGATAAAATATGGAGAAAAAAAATCAGAAAGACATCTTGTACTATTTAAAGCTTTGTTTTCATTTTGTGTGATTCAGTATAAGACACTTCCTTCTTTTTCCCATGTTTTACTCCTTTCTGGTACTTTATTTCTTCATGCAGGAATGTAGATGATACGTGGTCTTTAATTTTCTTTTTCTTTTCAGCGTGAACCTATCAAAGCTAAATAATGTTAGGAAATTTTAAGTTGGAAGATGAAAGAAGGAAAAAATGTTTTTATGCTACCTGAGGAAAAAGGGAGGATAAATTAACAGTTTTGATGAAAAGCTATGAGGTTTCAAAGCACTTTTCAGTAAAACTTTTGCTTGGAAAAACAAGACTATTATCATTTTTTTTTTTAAGTGAAAATGCTTCCCATGAGAGCTGCCACCAACTCTTGTCGCAGATTTCCATTAAAGATGACTGAGCAAATAGATCTGGTAGAATTTGGCCAGTATGGAAACTGCTACTGCATCCTGTTGGGGAAGTGGAGTAGCCCATCATCCCTCGCTGTTGTCCAGTTAGAAGAGGGCTGGTGCACTGCAGATTGCTCCAGACCTGGAGTCACAGGAACTTCATCCAAATTTGGTCTGAAAGATCTTACAGGAGGAGCACCTCACTTCATCTTCGCTGAGCACAGCCTGTGCCTTAAAATTGTTACGTACGCCTTGGGCATGACTTGGGATGTGCGATTTGTTTTCAGTCCCAGCAGCATGTTTGTTACATTTTTAAAGAAGAATTAGAAAGGAGGTTAGAGTGCAAACTGGTAATTTTTTCCTTAGATTTCAGAAAATAGAATAGCTTTTTCTGAAGTATTAGTGGAAGTTAGCTGGTGAGATACAAAGCCCTACTTTTGATAGTATTAAATCCTTGAACAAATATAACTCTCATGGGAATTGTAGTTTTAAATTTTCTATCCTGAAATTGAAGTGTACTAGACAGCAGTTACCATCAACTACGACCTCCCTAATTTTATTTAAAGTCATAATTTAGAATTACTACAGATCTCTGGTGCAATATTTTTTTGAATACACGGCTGAATGTATTGATCTCTTTTCTATTTCTTGACCACAAGTAGAAGTTACCTGTTGGTTGTATGACAAAGGGAATTGATTTCAGTAAACCCAGGATGAGATCTTGAATTGTTAATTTCAAAATACGATAACACAATTTAAAAAATTCTTTAGCAGTTACCATATAGAGGTTTTGAGCTCCAGGAGGTAAAAAATGTGGAGCTAATTAACCACAGATCTTAGACAAAGACTGCAAGTTCAAGTGGATAATTAGAAATGGAAAGATGGAGAAAACTGATCTTCAGTCCAGTGGCCTAAGACTTGTAGTGTCAATAATCTTATGAATCAGTGTCACTGACAGTGCAGGCTTTAAAAAACCCACATTTGAGATACGTAAGCTTTAACTGTTACAAGCTCGCCCTTTTCTACACTCTTTTTAGACACAAATTCCAACAAAGATGCAGCCTGGTTTTCTGTGCAAATTGCCTAGGATCTTCTAGGCAAGATGGGACTTCTTTTTGTGTTTGACTCAGAGGCGTGGCAGTTTGGTTTTTGTAAACGTGCAGGCATATATTTTGATCTAAGGAAAACTGAAGTCTATTCTGTGGAAAGATGAAGCGATTGTACTTGTAGCTTGTGCCCTGCTTATTCCAGTCTTGCCAGTAACATGGAAGAACCCACGTTCCTGCAATCCTTCTGATGTTTCGTCTAGAGACACTGTTGTGTAGGGTGCGTTCCTGAGACAGAGAGGTAGCTTTCCTAGATGAACGTAGGTGTTTCAGACAAGAGCAGTGTGTGTGAGCAAATGAACTGTGTTGAAAAAGTGCTTGCTTAAATCACCTGAATTTGGTTCCTTATCTCATTCCATTTTTGGTTGCAAACACTTAGAATTAGGCATTTATAGCTCTGCCTTCAGGCTGTACACTGTATTTCCCCAGATTCTGAAGTATATTGTTAAAATCAAAGTCAGTCAGTGTAGTTTTACTTTAAAAATACAGCCTTATTCAGAAATGTCACACATCATTCATGTATTTCAAAGGCAAAAAGACAAAGATGAAATCTGAGAAAGAAAGCATTCCAGGAAAAGGAGGAAAGCATTCCAGGAGAAGTTTGTGAGAAGAAGTGTGAACTGTGTATCTGCTTGTCTGGTTGAATAGCTTTCCACTTTTGCTGATTTTGTTCTGTGGATGAAAGTTAGGTCTAACCTAAGCAACATGTTTCTCTTTCTGTTCAGAGTTAGTTTTCCTGTTCATGGTTTCTTTGTGTAATTCTGAATACCTGCACTACAAAGGCTTCAATACCAATAAATAATTAGTCATTTGGAGTTACTTGCTGTAGGATAGCCTAAAACAACTAAAATCACCCAATTTTGAAGTCAGTGGGCCTAGCTTCAAGTGGTTGACCTGGCACATGTGGGTTGTACCGTGACCACTTCTCTGTGGTTGAGCCCTGTTTCTCTTGTAATCAAATGGCTCCTATTGCCGTGGATGTCCCGTGCCATTCCTGCACCACTGTGAGAGGAGGGTGTCTGCCACTTTACATGGGATAAACATGGCAGAGAGAGAATCAGCAGAATTTTGTACTACTTTCTAAAAAGAACATTTTTCCTAGTCTTTTTTCTATTTACATACTCGTGGAGTTGCGTTTCACATCCCTTGCCAGATTCAACTCCAGGTGGGCCTTGCCTTTCCTAACCCCATCCCTGCACAATCAGACAGCATCTCTGTACTCCTCCAGGATCACCTACCCCTGCTTACACCTCTTGTACTTCGTTTTTATTTCTTAAGGTCAGTTAGGAGCGCCTTTCTTATCCATGCAGGCCTCCTGCCACCTTTGTTTGATTTCCTACTTACCAAGATCATAGAATCATAGAATCATAGAATGGTTTGGGTTGGAAGGGACCTTAAAGATCATCTGGTTCCAACCCCCCTGCCATGAGCAGGAACATCTTCCACTAGACCAGGTTGCTCAGAGCTCCATCCAACCTGGCCTTGAACACTTCCAGCGAGGGGCATCAACAGCTTCTCTGGGCAACCTGTGCCAGTGTTTCACCACCATCATGGTGAAGAACTTCTTCCTAATAGCTAATCTAAATCTGCCTTCTTTTAGTTTACAGCCATTCCCCCTTGTCCTATCACTACACACCCTTGTGAGAAGTCCCTCTCCATCCTTCCTGTAGGTTCTCTTCAAGTACTGGCAGGCTGCTCTAAGGTCACCCTGGAGCCTTCTCTTCTCCAGGATGAACAGCCCCAAGTCTCTTAGCCTGTCCTCATAGGAGAGGTGCTCCAGCCCTCTGATCATCTTCATGGCCCTCCGCTGGACCCACTCCAACACACCCATGTCCTTCTTATGTTGGGGGCTCCAGAGCTGGACCCAGTACTCCAGGTGGGGTCTCACGAGAGCGGAGTAAAGGGGCAGAATCCCCTCCCTCGACCTGCTGGCCACGATTCTCTTGATGCAGCCCAGGATACGGTTGGCTTTCTGGGCTGCAAGTGTACATTGCCGGCTCATGTTGAGCTTCTCATCCACCAGTACCCCCAAGTCCTGCTCCTCAGGGCTGCTCTCGAGCTACTCTCCGCCCAGCCTGTACTTGTGTTTGGGATTGCCCTGACCCACATGCAGGAACTTGCACTTGGCCTTGTTGAACTTCATGCGGTTCACGCAGGCCCAGCTCTCCAGCCTGTCAAGGTCCCTCTGGATGGCATCTCTTCCCTCCAGCATGTCAACCGCACCAGTCTGGTGTCTTTGGCAAACTTGCTGAGGGTGCACTCAGTCCCACTGTCCATGTCGCCGACAAAGATATTGAGCAGTACCGGCCCCAGTACCGACCCCTGAGGCACATCACTCGTCACTGGTCTCCACCTGGTCATCGAGCCGTTGACTGTAACTCTTTGAGTGCATCCATTGAGCCAGTTCCCTAGCCAACGAGTGCTCCATCTGTCAAATCCATGTCCTTCCAATTTAGAGACAAGAACATCATGCAGGACAGCGTCAAATGCCTTGCACAAGTCCAGGTAGATGATGTCAGTTGCCCGCCCTTTGTCCACCAATGCTGTAACCCCGTCATAGAAGGATACCAAGTTGGTCAGGCACAATGTGCCCTTGGTGAAGCCGTGTTGGCTGTCCCCAGTCACCTCCTTGTTATCCATGTGCCTTAGCATGGTTTCCAGGAGGATCTGCTTCATCACCTTGCCAGGCACAGAGGTGAGGCTGAGTGGTCTGTAATTCCCCAGGTCTTCCTTTCTTCCCCTTTTTAAAAATGGGGGTGATGTTGCCCCTTCTCCAGTCAGTGGGAGACCGCCACAACCTCTCAGATATGATGCAGACTGGTTTGGCAACTTCGTCCACCAGTTCCCTCAGGACCCGCGGGTGCATCTCATCAGGCCCCATGGACTTGTGCACCTTCAGGTTCCTTAGGCAGTCTCGAACCTGGTCTTCTCCTACAGTGGGCAGTTCTTCATTCTCCCAGTCCCCGCCTTTGCCTTCTGCAACTTGGGGGGTGCGGCTAGAGCACTTGCTGTCGAAGACTGAGGCAAAAACGTTGTTGAGGGACCTCAGTCTTCTCCATATCCTGGGTACCCAGGTCTCCAGCTTCCTTCCAGAGAGGGCCCACATTTTCCCTAGTCTTCTTTCTGTCACTGACATACCTATAGAAGGCTTTTTTGTTCCCTTTGTCATCCCTGGCCAGATTTAATTCTGTCAGGGCTTTAGCTTTCCTAACTTGCTCCCGGGCTACTGTGATGATTTCTCTGTATTCCTCCCATGCTACCTGTCCTTGTTTCCATCCTCTGTAGGCCTCCTTCTTCTGCTTGAGTTTGGCCAGGAGCTCCTTGTTCATCCATGTAGGCCTCCTGGCGTTTCTGCCTGACTTCCTCTTGGTCGGGATGCATCGCTCCTGAGCTTGGAGGAGATGATCCTTGAATATTAACCAGCTTTCTTAGGCCCCTCTTCTCTCTAGGGCTTTATCCCATGGTATTCTACCAAGCAGATTTCTGAGGAGGCCAAAGTCTGCTCTCCTGAAGTCCAGGGTAGCGAGGTTGCTGCGCACCCTCCTCGCTGCCCTAAGGATCTTAAACTCCACCATTTCGTGGTCACTGCAGCCAAGGCTGACCTTGACTTTCACATTCCCCACCAGCCCCTCCTTGTTGGTGAGAACAGGGTCCAGCATCGCACCTCTCCTTGTGGGCTCCTCTATTACTTGCAGGAGGAAGTTGTCCTCAACGCATTTGAAGAACCTCCTGGATTGCCTGTGCCCTGCTGTGTTGTCCCTCCAACAGATGTCGGGGTGGTTGAAGTCTCCCATGAGGACCAGTTCTTTTGAACGTGAGGCTTCTCCTGTCTGCCTATAGAGGGCCTCATCTGCTTGCTCGTCCTGGTCTGGTGGCCTGTAGCAGACTCCCACTGTAATGTCGCCCAGCCCAGTCCTGCCTTTAATCTTGATCCATAAGCTCTCCATGGGCTCCTCATCCAATCCCAGGCGGAGCTCCATGCACTCTAGCTGATCTTTGACATAGAGGGCAACACTTCCTCCTCTTCTCCCCTGCCTGTCTTTCCTGAAGAGCCTGTATCCTCCCATCCCAATACTCTAGTCATAGGTGCTGTTCCACCATGTCTCCGTGATACCGATGATATCATAGCCCCGCAGATGTGCGCACATCTCTAGCTCCTCTTGTTTATTCCCCACGCTACCTGCATTTGCATAAAGACATTTGATCTGAGCCCCTGATGAAGCTGCACCGTTGCTGCTGCACAGCTCCCTGTTCCGTACCCGCCCTGACTCAACAGAGTGAAGGTCCTCGCTAGCACACCATCCACTAACAGCTGAGTTGTCACCCCCAGGCTTTTCACTAGCTAGCCTGGTTTCGTCCCCTTCCCGCTTCAGATCTAGTTTAGAGCCCTGTCAATGAGCCCTGCTATCTCCTGAGCTAGGATCCTCTTCCCCTTTTGCGACAGGTGTACCCCATCTGTTGCCAGCAGGTCTGGCATGTAAACTGACCCGTGATCAAAGATGGACCTTTCTTGAGCTTGGAGGAGGTGGTCTTTGAATATCAACCAACTTTCCTGGACCCCTCTTCTCTATAGGGCTTTATCCCATGGGATTCTTCCAAGCGGGTGTCTGAGGAGGTTTGGGCCTGGTCTTCTGAAATTCGGGGTTGTGGTCCTCCTTTTTGCTCTGCTCCCTCCTCTTAGAATCCTGAACTCTACCATTTCATGGTCACTGCAGCCAAAGCTGCCCCTGATTTTCACATCCCTGACCTTTTTGTTCTTGTTTTTATGTATCAGGTCTAGCAGAGCACCTTTCCTGGTTGGCTTATCGATCGCCTGTGTCAGGAAACTTGTTCATGTACTCCAACTTTTCGCTTACCAAATACAAGTAGGCACGTTAACACTTTGCTCTTTATCACCATTTTAGTAGTCTGTTTGCAGTAGTAATAGAAGTGGAGCTTTGTCTTTCTGGTCTAGCATGAAAATTATGTAAAGACCGAGCATTAAGTATGGAGAGCAGTGATTTTTAGCGAATCTGTAGTCTACACAATGTTTAACCTGTAAGCTTTCTCTTACGAACCTTTTCAAAAGCCAGGTAAAGTGGATATTATTCTCATGTGTTTACTCATCACATAAATAAAGTAAGGAGGCTCAGTCTCTTTCCAGAAACACAACAGAATGACTGCTAAATTTTTCCTCCTCTCAAGCCTGTGTTGTTGCCACTTGGCTGCATTTTTTTAAATTCCCTGAGTACTTAATGTTTGTACTCTCTGTGCTACAAGGATCTCATGCAGACCAAGGAGCATGTTTGCTCAGCCTTTCCTACAATGCCACACTATACTTTCTATATACTAAGGACTTCCCTTAGGAGTACAATGTAAACAGTATAGCATTCATCTCTCACATTTGGAAATTTTGAGTCTGTACTTCCTGTTGTGAAGTTATGCTTTTCCTTTCTGCATCAGTGTTGGATGCTACTGTTACGGATTATACTGCAGAGTCATTTGCAATGCATCACCTAATTTTCTTCTTCATTTCAGGGTCACAGTACCCAGTTTTCCATTGCGTCAACAGAATCACTCATGAGGAGGTACCTGAGAGTTACTGTGACAGCAGCACCAAGCCCATTCCAGAAGAGGAGGCCTGCAACCTCTTCCCATGTCCAGCTTTGTAAGAGACTGTAATTTAAGTCAAGTGAAATAAGCTGATGTCATTGAGGTTTTGCATGTGAAAGAGGCTATTCTAAGTAGTAAACTAATTTGAACTTCTATGTACTATGCACTTGTCTCATAAAGTGTAGTGGATATTTTTTCCTGAGTTGGTGGTGGTGGCCTCCTTCCCCTTCACAGGGAGCAATAGCATTCAGAGATGACAAAAGGGAAGTTGGCAACAAGTGAGTGTAGTAAGTTCTCAGAATTAGTGTGGTCGTTCAGGCATGCACACTGTATGTGGTCTCTCAATGGGTACATTCTTTTCAAGTGTCAGGCTGCTGCATATACCTGTCTAAAGAAGGGGCTCTGTGGGTTATATCACGCCACATGGGATCAGTGTGCTGTAGTACCCACCTGTTCATTCCATGGTGTCATATTTAAAGATCAGATTAGGCTCACAGTGCTCACAACAACCCCCTCATAAACACCATCTCTCTTTCCTGGAGTTCAGTAGTTCTTCAGCTCGAACACTGGATTCTGATGTCTTAGTCCTTGTTTCCAGCACACCAATACAACCAGCTCAGGTGTGATTTCCTTCTGAAAAGACACTTGCTGTCAGGAGACTGTGACTTACAGTTGGCTAAGCAGCTTCTTTCAAATAGCCAAAAACAAAAAAGTTCATCCAGGGTGTGTACCAAAAAGAGAAAAGGGTTAAACCCAGTTGCTATTATAGCAACTTTATTTCAGGTCAGCAGCTGTACTTTCCATCTCTCTTGTGGTTACATTCTTTAGTTTGCTTCTGAGCAGCAAGTGGCCACTCCTTATCCCAGAGCAGTTTCTAATGGTGGAAGTGCTGTTACAGTGTTAGAGACGCCTGACAAGCAATTTGCTAGTGTGTGTTAGATACTCGGGAACTTCTGAAGCCATTTACTTGGAGATGTAAAACATCTCACCAAGCATTTTTCTCACCTTTTTCTTTCTAACAACTCATATTAATTCATCTTTATTTGTTTACACAGGATAATATCAAGAATATAAAGATATGTAAATATTTATTAAAAAGAATACAGAGATTTTGCTTGCTGTCCCCAAGAGTTCTGAAATAAAATGTGTGAACAGCTCAGATACTTCCCTTATTTGTGTATGTCTTCATGCTTGAAATGAAAATTGAAAGGGGAAAATAACATGTTTATACAAAAGTGATTGAATAAATACAGTGAAATCTTGGAATGAGAGGAATATATCATGGGATTTTTTTCAGCTCTAAAATTAAATGTATTTATTCATTGCTTATCATTTGCTATTTCAGTTCTACTGATGAATAAATGCCTGGATGTGTTATGTGATTTTTGTGGTACTGTCCTTCTTAGAGCCTTTGCTGCAGAAAAATTATATGCAACACATCTTAGATTTTTGGGAAGTGTCATTAGAGCAGTAATATATATTGTAGATAGATTCTCTAAAAAAACAAACAGCTATTACTGGCTTAATTATTGTTTGTAATGTCTTGAAGCCATGAATTGTGCAATTTGTATGCATGCTTCTTATTATCAACCATGGATTGGTTAAAGTATTTAACATTGTCTTCATAAAGGATTGTTATGCATGCAGAAGCTTAAGTATTATTTTATAAGACTGTGTAGCACCATCAGAATCATGTCGTTTGAGTTCTGTTAAGATTAGTGTTAGGGAAATCTTTACTGAAAAAATATGTCCACTTTTTTTTTTTTCCCCTTTAGCTGGGATATAGGAGAGTGGTCTGAGTGCAGCAAAACATGTGGCCTTGGTATGCAGCATCGACAGATCTTGTGCCGGCAAATGTACGCCAATCGTACCTTGACAGTTCAGCAATACCGCTGTCATCACCTGGAGAAACCAGAGACAACCAGCACTTGCCAGCTGAAGATCTGCAGTGAATGGCAGATTAGGACTGAGTGGACTTCTGTAAGTATGATTGATTAATCTGGGGCATAAAACCTCAGAAAATAATAAGAATTTTCTTCCAGATATCACTAATCAAACATGAAATCTGTTTTTGTTTAAAACAGGGAAGGGGAATGTGAAAAGCCTTAGAAATATGTGAATCATAGTTCAAGAAAACCCTGCTCAATTATGACTATTAAAGTGTACTGTTTGTAACCAGAAAGAAGCTGAAAAGGAGCTATTGAATAGTACAGAACATGCAGATGTGTGTGTGCAGAAATACACAAGCTTTCTGAGCAATTTTTTTAAGTGCTGTATGAAGTAGAGTTGGGAGGGTCCTGATATGTTTGCCTGTGGTGACAAACTTATTGCTCTTTCCCATAGTATGTAGAGTTTAGTTCCAGGAGTTAGGTTAGTAAGGGTAATATGTATGTGTTGAGGGTAGAGTCAGTAGTTGCTGTTGGTAGGCTATTAGTAGTTGGTTTGAGGCTATTATAAGACTTTCAGATACAGGTAAATGTGGATGTTACAGTTTTGAGCTTTAAATTCTGTGTTGCTTACAAAGGTTTGGCCAGCCTGACAACCATCGTAGATATTTTTATGGCCATTGTGTGAAAGAGAAAATATCCTGGTATATTAGGTGTAGTGATAAACAAACCTCTTTGTTAGCCATGAAACAAAGCAAAAAAATTTCAGAGTTGCTGAATTATGTGGGTGGATAGACTGTGAAAAATTCCAGATTAAACCCCAAACCTTAGCCTTTTTCTTTCTGCTGAAGTGCTTCCTTGCTCCTGTGCTGGAACACGTGTCACAGCACGCAGGGTGTTGTGCGTGGGCTCGCTGCACTGGCAGTAGCTGCACAGCTTTCCGTCCACACAGTCACAGCAGGCTGAAGAGCCCTTCAGCAGACTTTGTGTGGCTTTGTCGTGAGTCCTCCCCTACGGTAAAGCCTATGAGAGTTAACTCTCTCAGGTGCTGCGTTTCTGAGGCTGATGGTGGCATTGTTAACTTCCTAGTCAGGAAGTATCTGTGATCTGTTGATACATTCCTGATAAAAAAAATAGAAATACCTAGACAGATGAACATAACGATATGTTGGTTGGTGAATTCATTATTCATGATGAATTAAAATCCATCTGGAGTTAAAGGACAGCAAGTAAAATTGATATTAAAGGTAAAGTTTTGATTATTTTATTGTGTTGATGACGAGGAGGGGGAGCTAGTTTCTTGTGTTGTTGCATTTTGAGAAGTATTTCAGTGTACACAGCCGTTAGAGGTTTACTGCACATGGTGAAACATGCTAAACAAACGCTTTAGAAATTGTAGCTGGTTGAATATGAGTGCAATTCCAATAAAATTCTGTGATTAATTTCCACTTGGAAGTAAAATTAAAGTTCTTGGCATGGGGCAGGTCCACCATAAAGAAAGGAGCAATTGAGTTTGCAAACTGGTTTCAGCAGAACATTTACTCGTGTTTGTCCTCACTGAAGTACATTTAGGTTTTCACTTTGGAGATAGGTCTGTGATCTTAAAAGTAAGCTCATCTTAAGATTTTAATGTGCTTACCATTTCTTCTGACATACAAATGTCAAAACTTTGGTCTGAATCTGAATCGAAAAAATGACATTGTGGTAATTTTAAATTTAGGGCCAGCAAACTAGACTCTGAGAGTAACTCTGGACAAATTGTCCCCTTTATGACATAAGGAATGGTCAGTGTTCTAGAGTGAACAGCTGAAGAAGCAGCTGCAGCCTGAAGATGAAGTCTGTGAGGTATCTTGCTGTGGGGAATACATTTTACATGATAAACAACTTTGACGTGTAAATGTAGTCGACATGATTAAGCATTCAAATGCAAGGAAAAAACAATGAGGCTGCCTTTCGAAGCTTTGCTAGGTACCCTTGCATGCAGGTACTGCAGTCTTTAATCTTTAAATTCCCAGACATTTTTCCCTTTAATTCTAGAATGTTTACAGGACTCATCAAAACATTTCCTGCATGCATAGCAGAAAATTATGTTCCCATCTTGCTTCATGATCTGGATGCTTCACATGATAGGCAGAAATATCAATAGCTCTCTGCGTTCTCTGAGGTTGAAGAGAAGAGACCAGGAGGAGAAGGCCTTTACTTGTAAGAGGGATTCAGAAGTTATGTTTCTTTGCATTTCTCTTGCTTCATATGTTTATAGGTCAAGATTAAAATCATACAGAATACATCGGCCTACTATTCAGGTACCAGCAGCTCATTTTGATAAGGTGCAGCATGGCCTATTGAAGATAAGGGTTAATTTTATGTTTTCCAAATGTATCTGCATAGTATACTGTAGAATACTACAGACTGAGAATATGATTTAAAACTACTAATGTGCTTTTATTCCCTATTGCTAGCCATCTAGAATAGTTCTATAGCTTCTGAGGATGTCTTAGCAGGAAAAAACGAGCTGTATGTTCCCAGCTTCCTCATAAACCACCGCAGTTCTTGCGTAGAGTCCTGATGCAACCTCCCTTTTGTTACAGTGTTCAGTGCCTTGCGGGGTGGGGCAGAGGACCCGAGATGTGAAATGTGTCAGCAACCTTGGCGACATTGTTGATGATGAGGAATGTAACATGAAGCTGCGGCCAAATGATATTGAGAACTGCGACATGGGTCCCTGTGCCAAGAGCTGGTTCCTTACAGACTGGAGTGACAGGGTAAGGCTTCTTATTATCTTTGTGCTGCCAAATCTTCTAAAACAACTTAGGTGCATCAGAATTGAAAAATACACATCAGTACAGCCGTAAAAGGAGTGATCTTATTTGCCATGTTTATCCTTGATCTGTTAAACAGGCAAGAGCAAACAAAAAAGAATGATCACAAGGGCATCTTGAGTTTGTGTTAGATACAAGAATGCATAGAGAGGGCAAGCATGGGGGTACATGGCCAAACACCTGGATTTAGAATTGGCTCTGTGTCTGAACTTACCAAAATATTGAGTGTGCTGAGATTTATTATTCTGCCTTGCTTAGCCCTCAGTCTCAAGATTTAGACACTAAAAATTTCCCTGCTGTTATTTAAAGGGATGGAGGTTTGCAGCCTGATGTCTGGGTTTAAGTTCAAGCCATAAAGCAATTATCCTATAGCTGTGAAAAGAGGGGAACAACTTCATAAACTCAGGCAAGGTTGATTCAGGCTTTTGTACTTTGTGAACACGGATGCATTTTTTTTTTATTCCGATGAGGCAGATTCTCTGCATGAGAGCAGTAAAAACAGTGGTGATTTACCTTGTTTTATGACTGGGCTCAGAGTTGGTTTTCAGTAATGATATTTATGTGCTTTCATTAAAAGGCTTACAAACATGGGCTAAGAAAAGCCTGGTGTTTTGATCCCTCTTGTGGATGCTTGCATATCAATTTCTTCTGTAGACAAGTAGACTCTTCAGTCTATAAGATCCTGATTGCATCTCCCTTTTCTTTGACTGGTTGTTTTGGCATGCAAATAAGATTACATTCATAACTTCACGGATTCACTATTTAGATCATTCTGTGGTAGTATCTCCAAAAGCTAGGAGTGTCTGGCTCATAGGTTATACATTAGTTTGGACACTCAGAAAACTGGCCAGATGTTTTAGATGCAGAGAAGGCAGAGGAACTTCACAAGTAGGGCAAGTGCCTGGTATGCTACATAATTTTAGAAAGGCTGATCAGGGTCTTGCTAGAATTAAAGGCCTGCAAAATTTTCAGCCTTGAGACAAACCAAACAGATTTTATAAAGAAAAAAATTATATAGTAGTAAATCTTTGTTGTTGTCATTTGAACTTTTTTTTTTTCCAGTTCACTCAGTGTACGCTCTTGCAGAGCATGGACAGGTAGAGTATAGGTACTAGTGCATATGGTAAACTTGTTGCCGTAGGGGAAATGGCAATTATTGTTGGGGTTTTTATCTTGTAGAGCTGTTCTTTGTACAGTGCTATTAAAGCGATATTTTATGAGTGAGAGAGAAAAATGCATTCTACCCTCAAAGACATCTTTCTTTAAAAAGCTGGTCCGGCTACTATCAGCTAGTGCAGTTCCACCACATAAAGCACATACATTCCAGTATGTGCTTTACATACATTGTATTCCATACATGTACATTTACATACATGTATTCCATACATTCCAGGACTCTAGCATCAAAGTTTTCTTCATTATTCTACATTGATATTTTGTCCTCTGCAGAATTAAAAGTAGGTTTTGCAGCTGAAGGTTATGACTGTAGAATGTTATTATGCTTATTTATGTGTATTAAATGAGACATAAAAGTGAAGCAGGTAACGTGGAAAATGTTGGAGTTTTTTCTTACCACAAACATTTTAGGGTCAGAGAGTAAAGAATGGATTTTGTTACCTTCTCAGCTTATCTGTGTACAAATTAATTTCTTCCAAATGCTTGCTACTGTAGTTGGCATTATTCACCAGCGCTTCTGCCAGGAGTGGGTTTGGAGTTTGATTCATGACAGGAATGGAAGGAACAGCTTATTTCAGGAAAAAAGCAGATTTGGGCTAGAATGTTCAGAATCTTCGAAGGTTCACACATACCTTGTAACTCGAATGTTCAGAGACATTTAGTGTCGGTGATTGCAGTGAAGTCACTGGAATACAGGAGTAGTCAACAGCCTTGCAAAGTCAGGCCTTTGGCCATTAGCTTTCTTACTGTGCCTTTCAAGGGCTGGTTTTTAGGATCAGAAGTCTCTCTTGCTTTGTAGAGGAGTGTGTTTCTGTGGAAAGTTGAGGAGGATTCTGTTGTGGAATGGAAACAGGCATTCCCAGGTGAATGGACTTTGCATGTGCAATTTCCCCAAACAATTCTTTAAAAAGTACTTTAAGCCAAGCCACACTTCAGCAATAAGCATAGATCAGTGATGGGCAGCAACACACGGTTCCGATAAGCAGCCAAAAGTTCAAATGCTTAAAGAGAGCTTGTTCAAACCTCTTGAGTCTGCAAAACTGTGGTGGAAATCTCAGAAGAACAGACCTTCTTCGTGAGATTTATTACATGCCTACTTCAAGTCCCAGCTGGAAATACCACAGAACAGTCTTTCCCATTGTACTTTGACATTTCAGCCGTGGCTAGAAACAAGAGGTAGAAGAACTTACAATAACTTTTGAGAACGTTGGAACTTTGAAATGGTTGAGTTTAAACTTGGTTGCAGCCACAAGAGAAGGCCTGGCCTGTACTTTTCTGAACCCATTTTGCAAACAATTCATGTGTACTGCTGGACATGCAACAAGTAGAGACATCCAGAGGCCTGTCAGAGGTCGGTTAGGCACATGCTTTCTCTTTCCGCCAGGGATGTATCAAACTTCCATGTCTTGATTTATGTGATGCAAGGGGCATTACAATATAGCCTTGGTTAATTAGCAAAACGTCAAGAAAAAGCACAGTAATTTAAAAATTATAATTGTCTTTGCTGCCAACAGATGTTAAATTTCAGGGTTTGATAATTGTGATTAATATTTGTGCAGAATTTGGCAAGGGTATTCTTTAACAGAGGGAGAGAAAGAGATGCATAGTCGCATCTGAGTTTTAAGAAAAGGACAGGCTCTAATTTAGGATTGGTGGAAAGATTTTGGGTTTTCTTATTTTACTGAAACCTTGCAAAGTTTTAATTGATGCAAAATCATGCTAGTGGCCTTCATTTTCATTAATAGTTTCTATGGTTCTGAATTGGAAGATGATATCATTAAATTTCCCGAAGTGTAACTTCACTAAACAGCAGTTTAAAACCTGCAGAGTTGTGTGTAGTTGTGTCTCCTTCTCAGGGTGGGCTGTATGTAGCTTTACTCCATAAATAACACTTGGCTGCCTTCTCGCCATGTTCTCCCATCTTGTTTACCCACAACATCTATTTATGTATTTTATGGCCCACCTGTTTCCCCTCATGGCATTCACCTTCTTCAGTTTCTGCACTGACTGATTCTTTATACATGTAATTAATCCTCAATAAAAAACCTGCATGTTCCTAAAACAATACAGTTCTTGATTTGAGTTATTTTGATAAATAGGTATCAGAGTCCATTGTATGTATGTTATACACACACTTTTACCTGCAAAGCTTATCACTTGTACAGCTATCGCACACACTGGTGGAACACATAAAGGAGGGAAGGAAAGCAATTCATCCTTAAGAAACAAACCCTTATTTTCTGAACAGTATATGCTCTGTTATTTGTCTTTGAAGTAGATCTAAACACCATATTCTGGTATCCCCCCAGGCTCAGTCTTGAGAGAAACAGAAATTTCTGTGCATTTCAGTAGGAAAGTTTACAGGTTAAAAGTCTCTAGCAGCAGAGTGAGACTCGTGTTACTTTGTATGTGCCTATCTTTACATTTATTGCTCTATCTTGAATATAGATAAGAGAATTATCTTCAGTTTCATGGCTTGGTCTTCTATATGATCTTTAACTCCTTTTGATTATAGAATCTGGGCAAACTTTTGTGATATTTTTATGTGTGTTTGTAGAAAGATGGCTTCCTGTCTCATAATTCTCTTAGGATGTCATACTGCGTTAAAACGGCAGAGTTCTACCAAACTGCATCAATTAATCAGTGGAGTAAAGCTGGTGAACCTTACTGAACTTTGCAACAAAATTGGATTGATGGGAGCAGATGAGATTCTTGCAAACATTTCACATGACTGATTCTCTGACAGCTCTAATTGCTGGAAAGTTTACTTCTCCTGTGGGTCAGAAGCGGGAAGCTGCATTCTCCTGATTTACAGCAATGGGAGGCTCACCAGTGTTTCCTTCCAGCTAACTGGAGCATTCCCTTCTTGCACTTTTGTTTATTCCTCATTGCCATCTCCTCTCTTCATTTGTTTCTCATTTTATGTTTAGAGCATGCTCAGAAAAGAAGCCCAAATACAAACAATTCTTAGATGTTAGTGAGATTCTGAGGCCAAAATAAAATCTTGGTAAGAAAAAAAAAACGCTGCACATCAGGGAACAAAATAAAAACATATAAAAAACACGCTCTGGATTTTACTCTTCATTAAAAGGAGTAACAGTGATGCTTCTGTAATATCTTCCATTAGAGAACTGTAGTATGCTTTGTAAAAATCAGTGCTTGATTCCTCACAATCCTAAAGCGTTACCGAACAGGTACAAGTGGGTTCATTGACCAGTCAAATGTGGAGCCACCAATGAATATTGTAGCACACACTCTTCTTTCACTGTTTTTCATTTAAATCTGGATGGCTTACGTAAAATCTCCTGGATCCTGAAACTAACAAAGGAAAAGAGACCACCATGGAGCTTGTGCAGGTGTTGCATTATTTTTGATTATCACTGTTAATTTGTTTTCAGTATAAAATGAAAACAAGATAAAATATCCCTTTCCATTGATTTCGTGTGGGAATCATAGGGAAATACACGTTTTGCATTCTTTATGTATAAATATGCAACTCATTTGATGATTTGCAATGAAACGTGTAGCCAGGAGAGTTTTGAAGGAGATATTGATAGAAGGGTGGCCAAGACCTACAGAGATTTCTCTTTTCTTCTCTAGAGCTGATCTCTCTTTGCCACAATTCAGCTGCTTTAGATGAAAATCGGCACATAAAAGTCCACGTGGCAGGGAGGAGCCTTGCCAGCTAGGGCCCACGCTATCCTGGTTAGGTCAGGTTAGCAGGGCAGGCTCACAGGTGGCAGGCAGGGGCAGAAGAGAGCCCAGATGATCAGGCAGGATCATGGTGATGAGGCAGGTCCACGGTCAAGCTGGGAAGTCAATCCACAGCTCAGGTCCAGTGACAGTAACCAGGATTGGACGCATCCTGGTGATCCCGGGGCAGATCTGTGGTAATGAGGGCAGGATCGAGGCCAAGCTGGGAAGTGAGTCCGAGGGTGAGGGGTCAGTGAGGCCCATGCCCAGGCTGCGGCTTGGGACAGGCACGTCTCCGATACAGCTCAGGCAGGCACCAATGGTCCAGGGCTGGTGTTACAAGGAGTCCTTGGTCCATGAGCAGGGGTGTGGGTGGGGGCCCCATGTGAGGCTGGTCAGGGCCAGTGAGGCATGTTGGTGCGCTCAGGCCCTGAGGATACCTCACAGCTTCACACGCAAGTGATTCTTGTTGTAGGAATCAGAGTAGTGAAATCGGCTGTTCCCTAGCATTACTTCCTACAGAGACCATTAGTAATATGTACGTACCAACAGTGTTACCAACTACATATAAAGAAAGTAACAGTGCGTATGTAGAAGCAATCATGATCCAGCTGAAGTGTCCAAAAATTCTAAGACTGTATTTCAAAACTTTTGTTACCTTGGAAAGATACCGTGGATCTGCTAGACTAAACACAGAGGCAGTTTGACTTCTGATCCAGCACCTACAGTACGCTTAGATGCACTCTAAAGGGAAATCATTTCAACCCAGGTATCAGAAAGTGTTTTGGCAATACGTAAGGATATTTCTGACTATTCCCCCCCGTCTGGTTTTTTTTTTTACTTCTTTTTAAGAGACCAAAACAATCCTTTGAAAATCTGCCCCCAGTCTTGGAACTGTGGCAGAAGTAAGCTGATGAAGTACAAGTTTATTATTGGAAAAACAAGGGTTACATAATCCTTCTAAAATCCCTTCTGAAACGGATTTGCTTATAGTAGGTCAAATAATGCTAAGGAGTTTCATAAATGTATTCCAAACGTAGATCTTCAGTTTTATTTTTTGCAGTAGTGTAACATCAGGAGGGTAATTCGTGAAAAAATTTACTATCTTGTGGGGAATAATTAAGATGATGAAGGTTAAAGTGTGGTAGATAGAAATCCTGCACAAATGGGGACGTTTGACTGGAACTCAACTGTTTATTATTTAAAAATTTAGTTGAGGCTAGCAGTGATGCTGAGACCTGGGTGAAAGGACTCTCGAGTTCTGGTGGGGTTCCTGCTGCCTTGTTCTTGTAGCCTGTTGCCCCAGTTGAGGGTCAGGAGGAGGGCTGGCACATTAGTGAAGGGGAACTAGCACTGTTGGGGGTTTTTTTTGCTCCACCATGCCCTGTGGCTGTGACAGAAACTCAGGCTTCCACTTGCAGTTTTCCAAGTTTGCAGGAAGTAGCCTTATTTTCCTGGACTGCTGTTACAGTTGTTTTCTGACAACAATTAGGTCACTGGATTGGGGGGAGGGGGTGTTATTTTTAGTTTTTAATGGGAATGGAAAGCTGATGAAACTGAATTCATGAGGGAAGGACCTCAGGAAGAGGAGAAATGGCAGACTCCTTAAAACTAGGGAGGGTGTTCCCCAGACTAAGGTTTCTGAGGAATTTCTGCCAATTAAAACAAGACAGTGAAACAAAATATCTTTAATAATAGGACCAGAACAGAGAAGTTGCAGGTTGTGAAGGTTCCTCATGTCATGCAGTGTTGGGTTATGGCAGTTGCTGTGATTAATGCAATAAATCAATGGCACAAAATTGAAAGTAGTGGGTGTGTCAATTCTGAAGACCGGAGGGAGAGGATTCCTTATCCAAACACTCCCTACTCCCTGCCTTGGGCTTTGGAAATCGTGGCTTTCGCTTGGAAGATTTTTACTGAAAGGAAGAAAGAAACATGAAAAGCCAAATACTTAATGCAGAAACATTCAGTTTTAAGTTTGCTTTGTAAATCCTTTGAGGGTAGTTAATCTGTAGTAAAATCTTGCAGCAGAGGGTGGGACAACCCTATACCTTCCCATTTGGTATTTCCTTTGTTATTTGATATGTAAGCCTACTTCATGCATAACCATTTAAAACATAAGACTGCGGAGATTTTCTGGATGACTTTATAGACTAAACTTGTTTCCAGCTCTGGTTTGCAAAGCAGAAAAGCAAATTAGATTGTCGAATGAAAATTCCTTAGAAATAAGAAAAGTATTTGCAAAGCATATGCATAGTGCTCTATGCATAATGCTACATATCATAATGCATTGCGAGGATAAAATATGAACAGCCACAAAATTTATTTCTGTACAGTGGGTTTGAAAGGCAGCCATTTTATGGGACTCTTTTAAACAGTTTACCTAGGAGTGGACTGTTTGAAATGGGTTCAGTTTAGTTTCAGTTTACATAAATAGGAAAATGTTCACTACTAGCACAATTTACATCATTCTTGTATTTTCAAGATTTTGCCCATTTACTTTGAAACTTTGACCTCCTTAGCCGTCAAATCTGGCTTGCTGAGGAGGTAAATATTTTACACATCTGTGTGCAAGTGCAAAAGCTTGTTGTGCACCACCAGCAAAAAAAGATTCATTATGTTACTTACAGGCATGATTTAAAAGAAGCTTAATTATTTAATCTTGCAGATGGAGGAACAAACCATTCCAAACTCTGAGAATTTTTTTCCTATTCCTGTGGAGTACATAAGCATCTCTTTAAATGCTGAATTTCTAGTTATTCCAAAATTGTATTTTGTTTGTTAAAAAAGTGACTTGTAAAATGTTGAATCACTTTTTTAGTCTTCTAGGGATTCCTTTTCAGTAAAGCTTTGCCCTTCTATTTGAAGATCTTATGGAAGAAATCAACTTGCTGATAGGAAAAATGTTTTTCTATACTGTATCAGAGGAATAAATATAACATGACTATGTGTTTCACACAAATACCCAGTTTTCATCAGTGTGATTGAGGAAAGAGTAGTTTGCAGCCAACTGTACATTCAGTCACTGGTCTCTCTCTTGAGAAGACAAAGGACTGTATTGGTTAATCCCATTATCGATAGTGGTGCTGCCATGGCATCTGCTGTTCTGTAGCTGAACTAGTGGAGGGGAACCCTTACGTTATTACCAGTGGGAGCCAAATGAAGCTAGTGGGCAACTCTGTGTCTCATTACCAGTTCTTCAAATCATTCTTACTTTTATTCAGTAAAATCTAAAAAAATGTTCCAATACAGTTATATTCATTCACAAGGCATGTACTGGTCATTGTGGAAGTAATACACAGTTTCTCCTAACTACATTTTATGTTAAAAATAAAATCTGAAATGTCAGTCAAATGCATCTTTTTCTCCCATATATTACATACTTATTTGTGGTTTTATTTGCATGTGTAATATAACTGTAAATGTTTAAATTCAATTATTACATACCTTTCAGCGAGATGCACGTGGATTTTTTCTTTATTTTAATGGTCTAGGCATGAAATGCCAAACACATGCTAAAAGAAAAAGAACGGGAAGATTAAGAAAGAATGACGCAACAAAAAAACAGTCTAACACAAGAAATTATTTTCCTTGACTGTTTCTGGTTTTTTAAATGTCAGTAGTTTGATGCTGCCCAGAACAGTGGAATATCGGAGACTTTCCCACTGAAGTAGGTGAATGACAGACTGTAAGAGCATAAATGGAATTTATTCCATGTGATTTATGGATGACATGCAAACTTTCTCTGAATCTGTGACATAAGAACCTACACATCACTACTTATTAGGAGCTTTCAGATTTTAGCGGTGAAAAGTTGAGAATGGTGAATGTTGGTTACTGGGAAGTCATATCATTAGAAAGCAACATTGACTTTACACAAACTTCTGTGGCCACCTCTTCTGCTAAAACTAGTTAACAACTTACAGTTGAAACAGGCTGAGCAATAATTAGCAGTAGTTACAGTTCTTTGCTGAGGATTTACCTGAATCTTTTGAAAACACCTGTCAAAAAAATTTATATTTTTCTACTTTATTGTGCTCTCATACTCTGTCAGCTTGTTACATGGAAAAGTTCCAGAGCACGCTATGCAGTCACTTTACTACCACTGCCACAGCCTTCAGAGTCCTCCTAGCCTTGTCCTTTTAACACCTGTAAGAGCTCACCTGGCTGGCAGCTCAAATGGTCGGAGGAGAAACTCGTAGAACAGTTCAAAGGCTGAAGTATGACTGCTGTCTGAAAAGCTGCTTATTGAAATTATCGCTTCTCGGATCTATTAATTGGCGTGCAAAAAGATGAATAAAAGGAAAACTGAAAGAACTTACAGACAAGAAGAAGGAAGGAATAGTAAGAAAGCTAATAATAAGCTATCAAAAATAGATTTCTTTCTACCTTGATCCTTCAGTTTCTTTCATTTGTGACTCTAGAGGACAGGTACTACTTGTGGTGTATTCAAAAGTATGAAACTGTAAGATGATTTGCTACAGCTGAATTACAAGGAAAAATAATTGACTTTTCATAAATTCATTTCCTGTTCATGATTGTTGCTTCTCCTCATTTCATTGTGCAGTCTGGGGGATGGGCTAGTCAGCATGGTCTGTTTTTTGCTCCGCAGTGCTCTGCAGAGTGTGGTGACGGAGTCCGGACACGTTCAGTAGTTTGTATGACGAACCATGTCAGCAGTTTGCCTCTGGAAGGCTGCGGCAATAACAGACCCTCTGAAACAACTCCCTGTAATAACGGACCCTGTGCTGGTAAAGTGGAGTGGTTTGCTGGGGGCTGGACACAAGTAAGCTCTACATCTAACATATGTATTTGTTTTCTGATGGTATTTTAATTAAAAAAGTACATTTTTGCTCAATGAAGATGTGTGCCATAAGGTATTTTTACATCTCTGTGGAATATTTGGATTTCTTTTTCTGTATCTTGCTGAGTTGATGTTGAATACTTTTCAGCACCTGCTGTGTTTTTATTTGGTGAAAATAAGATTTTGTTCTTCTCTTCCTCTGTACCTTCATTTTTACTTCTCATCTACTGACCCAGTATATTTATAAAATAAAATAGAACAGAATGCTGCTTCGCACGGTTAGGTTAACGTTAAAGCAACATATTAGCATCTTTTAAAGTAGAGCCTTTGTTATCATGCATACCTGCAAGGATAGATATATATATAGGGAATTTCCAAAAGATACAGAAGACAAAAACCAATGGCTAAACCCAAAAGTTAGCTTCAGTATTGTTGTGCTAAAATTCGTGATCATAGTTGAAAAGAGCAAAATTTGGTTAGTGGCCTGTATCCTGATGCTTCTTCCTCAAGGTAAATTCTTCCCTTGATCCACATCTCAATAGTCATTCTCCTTCTACTTAAACATTTCTGCCGTCAGGAGCAAAGGCATTTCAGAAGCCCAGCCGGTGCCCAGACATTCCTGTCCATTTGTGTAGGCTCTCATATACCCTAGAGAGCCTTTCAGATTGCTGGTACCGGTGCTTCATCGAGTTGTTAGAAACAAGTCTCTTGGCTACGCTGTTAACTCTGCATTTCAGACTCCAACATCCTTCCAGGTGATAAGGAGTTGGAAATTAAACTGCTACACCTGAGATGGAGATTACAGGGCTACTACTATGCTAATGCTTTCAAGTGTAAGTGATAATTATTTATATTGTATATGACTAATAACAAATTCAGATTTAAAACATACTTAGCGGCAGTTCTAATAACAGATAAAATCTGGGCCTTGTTGCTTAAAGAACTCCATGCAGGTGAATAGGAACTTCATATCCATTCTTGCTACCACAGAGAACCATTCAATAAGGTCATCCTAACTCTCCCCATCCTCTTCTGAGTAAGAAAGCTTCTGTCCTTTACAATTTCTTGTTCTTTTAAGGTAATTCACCTTCTTTCTTTGATGACAGTGAATTGTTTGATGTATACCAAGGGTGGAAAGTCTTTGCTGTACACTATCTGAAAGAAGCGTACAAAATCTATTCTACCAGCCAAATCCTGACTTCTGGAACGAAAATGAAAGCAGTCAGGCAGTAGACCGGAGCAGAAGGGAGCACTGGTGGACGACCTTCCATATTACGCTCTGCTAGAGCTAAGGTTGAATGTTAAGACACTGTCTTTTGGAGGAACCATTAAAAGAGAGTAGTGACAGAGATGTTCACTGTTAAAGAAAGTGCCATTACGTTAATTCCTGGGTGCGTTCATCTGAAGGTTCTTCATTCAGCTGAAGGTTTTTGTGGGTATCTGGTAAAGGGATGATAAATTCTGCCCACAATGTAAACAAAATCTCTACGTTTAATAACACTTGATTGGTTTAGGCGAGAAAAAGCCTTTGAAAATCATAGTCCTTTATGCAACATAGAAACCAGTATGTTGCTGGAATCATCTTCTAAAAACCTTTTTACAAGTGCCAGGAAAAGTATTGTGTGTGTATTTAACCTTTAAATGGGCAGTAAGAGTCCATGTGAGTCAAATTTTCTTTTCAGAACTGGAACCAACTGTGCATCACATACATACTTGCAAACATGAAAAGAACACCCTGGCAGATCAAGGCATTTTCTAAAAACCACACAGAATGTGGGGATTTGTAAAGCTGCAAAACTGTGCTCTAACCTTGTAACCCTCAAAGGTTCAGTGCAGTGCATACACTCCTGCTTCAGCAAGAAGCAGTAACACTGTTTGTGGAGAAAGTAAGTTATGCTCCTCTTTCTCTTAGAAAAATAGATGATACCAGTTTCTTTTTGTACCTACAGGTAAAACTACACTTTTAGATTTCTCCAAAAGCACACTTACAGTCATATGTCTTCTTCTTCATAAAAATAATTAGAAATATGTTTTCAGTCTGTGGTACCATGCGGAGTAAAGATTCACAGAAGTACAGCTGTAACTGCTGTAACTATTTTTAAGATTAAAAATTAAATATGTAACGACTGACACAGTCAGTAGTCACTTGATGAATTAAGTCCTTACTATATCCTTCAGCATTTTCTTGCCCTGGTTCCTCACAGGGACTGCTGGCTACTATGTTAGTACTACATACAAATAATAGTAATAACCCAAGGTTTATATAGGCTACTATTCTGGTTCTGAGATATAAAAACTCTACTGAAGGAACTTAAGGAATACTTTACCCTTTTCCTTTCTCTTCAAGTCATACACACACCAGTGATGGAAGGAAAGACACAGTTATGTTCATTTTACTGAGGAAAGAACATATAAAAGTAAGGAAATGGATTTTGGATGTTAGTGTCCAGGTATGTGTCCAAGAATAGGGAATAAGCAAAACTTTACAAATTCTCCTGTCTGAATATTAATTTAAAATGCAAATATATGTGTGTGTATGAATATCTGTTGTTTTATTTCAGAAAAAAATAACATGGAGAAACATGTTATTTTGGAAACAAGTTGAAGGACATAAGTAGAATAACAAATTCCACCACTTCTTTTTTGTTCTCTGATACAGTGCTCTAGTGAATGTGGTAGTGGAACTCAACAGAGAGAAGTCATTTGTGCTAGGAAAACTGAAGGTGATTTTGATGTTTTGAACCCCTATGAATGTTCATATTTGGAAAAACCTCCCAGCCAGCAATCCTGCTACCTCAAACCCTGTGGATCTAAGTGGTTTCATACAGAATGGAGCACAGTAAGTGTATCACGCTTTTCTATATCTAGTTTTGTTTGATACATCTTTATCCATGTATATTGAAAGGGAACACCATTTGGATAAAACCATTGGTCATGAAATGGACTCAATCTTGCACAGGAATGATACTGAAAAGAAAGCATACTCTTTAGTACCCAGTGCAGCTTAGGAAAGCGAGGAAGTATCTTGATCAGAAGGAGACACTGCATAGTTGTCTTTCATCACTGATGTCTTCTTCCAAGAATCTTCCTGTTTTATGAAGTTGGTTTGCCCCTTAATGAGACTATGTAGTGCACTAAGAAGTTCTTTTCAGAGCTCTAGTTTCATTAAAATTAAGGAGCATTTAATAAAGAATGAGGGATATATTCAGTTTTTAAAGTCAGTTTTACCATAACATTTTGCTGTAAACCCTTCACTGTAATACTTGGAACTTTACTAAGAGAAAGCTTACTGTAAAGCTTCATGTATCTTCAGTTTCCCCTGGAAGTGGACCAGCTACATTCACCAGTGCCACAAAATGCTTTGATTTCATCTGTCTTTCCATCATTTCCTATATCTGACAAAGCTTATTTGATTTTACAAAAAATCAACATTTTTTGCATAAATGAAAATCAGAAAGTCCATTAGAACTTAGAATGAAAAGTGGTGTAAAAAACTGCTTACATGACATCATATGTAATGCAGTAACTTACTCCCTTCCTTGAGCCTTAGGTCAAATTCAGAATGACAGGTCTGAAGTGTGGAAACACCTCAGATGCCTTCAGTTTGAGTTCCCTTAGCAGGAACCTTTGGAAATACCTCATCCAAATGACAGGAGAGAGAGAAATTATTTTGGTTTTCTCTTTTACTAAATGCTTAATTATTTGACTGGTCTACTGGCAGCACTAATAAGCAGAAAAGAAGGTAGAATGGTTTTAACAAAATAAATAAGCTGAAGAAAATCCTGATTTTTCTTCCTTAATTGCAGGTATAGATGGTTATTTGAAAACAACATCCAAGTTTTTGGCTCATAATAAAGCCATGTAGATCAAAGTATGTTCTTTGATGTCACTGGAAGTTCTTTGGATTCTTTACTGATCTATCAGCTGAGATTAAATAACTTCCCCTTAGAAAACCCAGTTACAAACTCGTTTTCAAATGTGAACCTGCAGGTGTGTAGCCACAAGAGATACAGCGGTCGCATCCGTAGAATCCAGCAGATAGACACCTTCTGAAAGTGAAAATACATGCTCTGTTTGGCAGGCACAAAAGAAACAAGGTGCCAAGACTCCAAATCTGATGATAGGTATTTAGAGATCCCTAGTTACTGTTTAAGTGCCTACTTGATAAGAAGTGGTGTCTAAAAATCCTTAAAGGTCTAAGCCTTTGTGACCATCTTCACTGTGGGAACAAATATGTGTGCTAGCTGAGGTTTTACAGAATCATGTTCTAAGCATTTTTCAGTTTTCCCTCTGATACCGTTACTGTTACAAACAGAGTACGTGGTATTTCTCACTGTTAGACCTGAAGAGAAAGGATTATTGAGCTAGCTGTAAGCCAAATAGCTGGTTCCAAGCCACTGTACTAGGTTTTGAAACTGTCCAGTTCATATCTTCAGCAGACTTTTATAGAATTGTAGAATTTTGTGACCTAGGATAAATGGCGTGGAGTCTCAGTGATGGAGATCAAATGGCTGGCTAACGCAGAATGCTGGGTTTTGTGTATAGGGTGTTGTATGTAACATCTAATTTCTGTCTTGGTTCCAAGGTCAGAGTCTTTAAGATCTCTACAGACCTAAACTGAAGTTCTTATAGTTGGATGTAGGATAATTACAATATTCTATACAGGCATGTAACAGGAGTAATTACATAAAAAACCGCAAGTGTTCTATTACTGTCGCCACAGGACTATGTCTTTTACAAAGTGGGGAAAAGTTATACCTAAAGATAAAAGAGCAATTTAAGAATATATTATTGAGAATATTTTAATTTGCTGCAATATCTGATTTTATGGTAGTGATAAGTTGGTTTTGCAATGGTAGGAAAATAAATAATTATGCCAAAAAAGTCAAAAAGAAAACTTTCTTACTAGTTTGGGCCTATTAAGGTTTTAATCATTATAAATGACCCAGGTTTAATTAAGTTTGTGAGCATTTAGGTCAAACCGGACAGTGAGCCAAATCTCAAAGACCTCACTCAGGCGAAATTTTTGAAGTCAGCAGGGGGTTTGCTTCAGTATGGGTAGAAGTGTGTAATAATTGGCTTTAAAAATACCATGGCAAGCAAGTACCGAAGTCCCTGGCTTCATAACAGACTTTGAAGGAACACAGATATATTTTCTTTAGAAATTCAAATAAACCTCTGATGCTTAGTAAAATTGTTGTGCTGCAAGAAGTGAATAATAATTGAGCACTAAAAAAAGACAATTAAAATTATTCCTGATTGTATATAAATGGAGGCAAAAGGGCAGTGGAGGCCCGTGCAGTCAATTAGTGAAGTTCAGTGCAGGAAGTTCTTAAAGTAAGAAGTGTGAACCCTGTGGAAAGAGTAGATTTGGGAGATACGCATTAATAAGCTGAGAAGAACAAGACGAATTAGAGAAGCAAGAAGCTAGCTAATAAATTCAGAAAGGGAAATATTCTAGCATGCTTTCAGTTGTGCAGTGTCTACCACGTTTCCTTGTCCAGTTGTTGCCCCCATGGTCAAAAATGTTTTTGAAGCTTTAAGGAAATGGCACCTATGTGTTAAGGCCTTTATAGATAGAAAACAAAAAACAACACAAGTGGTGAAGTTGATAAAAGGCTACCTGGGTCTGGCTTCAAGGTTTCCGTTTTTTTCTTTTCATATTTGCACATCTCATATGGCCTTCATGAACTTCAGCTTTTGCGTTTCAGTGCTCCAAATCCTGTGAAGGAGGATTTCGGGTTCGAGAGGTACGATGCCTGTCGGATGACATGACAGCCAGTACTCAGTGTGATCCACAGCTTAAACCTGAAGAAAAAGAACCCTGTAACACACAAGATTGTATCCCTGAGATAGGTAAGGAAGAGGAAGCTTCTGTTTTAACTATGGAACTCCATCTAGTGGAGAAATTATTTAATAATCTTGCAGAGGTTTTAGAGTATATTTTCTTTATCAAGTTCGAGGTTTTATTACACAAGATACAGCCGTCTCCTATGATGTGAAGGTAGGTTTTAATTTCTAATTAAAAGTTTTCCTTGCAACATTGAAGAAACTGGCTTATTTTAAATGTTGCTGAGAATGTGAGCAATCTGCTTCTGTGACAATGGTACATAGAGGGTGTTTTTACAGTGTCACCTTGCATTCTTAAAGGTTTCTCTTGGCAGAGTCTTTCAAACAAAAAAGGGATGGGATGGGATGGTAAGGTACGGTATATTGTATATGATAACAGGTTCTATGAGAATCAATAACATTAAACTAAGACATTAAGGGCAATTAAGCAATTTTCTTTTATATATAGTAAATATACACATACACGTGATTTGGCATTGGAATTAGTCATTCATCTCATACAGATTTGATTTTAATAGTAATGAGAATGACTAGGAAAAGGAAGAAGTAAGTATTTAGAAACAGTTATACATTCTACAACAATTTTCAGTTGAGAATTATTCTTCAGCATAATTTAACTATATAGAAAAACTGGTATACCAATATTATTAAAGAAAATTTGTCTGTGCGTTGTTATTTTGTTATTTAATACAGGTTTGTACACAATTACTCGTTTTTACATCTGCTTTTAGTGTTTTGTCATTGTCTTTTTCTTAACACCTAAGTTTCTGTGATCACATACATGATGATATGAAAATCTTAGTTGTTACTTAAAAAGTATTTCTAACCCTGTTGGATGTAAAGCAAGACTTCAAAATGTGAACAGACCACATCCTAACAGCTTAGAAAAATGCAACTTTTGTCTTTTTTAATCTAGTTACTTTAAAACATTTGTAATATTTGTTTGCTATTTTTCAGTATTTAGATTTGTCAGTACTTGAAAATAACATTTTCAGGTTCTGGTACCATCTGTACACTGAAGAGATCAGTGCAGTACCTGTGCATCTAGAAATGAAGTGGACAAGTACCTAAGTGAAGAACACTATAGACTTTCCTATCATCTTATAAAGACAAATTCTGTGTTAAAAAAAACAGCAACACCCCCCCCCAAAAAAAAAAAAAAAACAAACAACCACAACCCAGAACAGTATAAATGGGGATAGGTACATTTCTTCCATGGTTTTATGTATCTTTATATTAAATGTAGAAAATCTTGAATAATCTAACTTATTTGCATAACTAGCCTATTTTGAGCTGACAATGAACATGTAAATACAAGCTCAAGGGATTTTACATGGTAAAGAGTATTGGTTATTTGTTGCTCTAATACTGTTTTCTTCAGTTTCTTCTCTCTTCCTTTTTCTCCACAGATGAGAACTGCAAAGATAAATACTACAATTGCAATGTGGTGGTTCAGGCCCGGCTCTGTGTCTATACCTATTACAAAACAGCCTGCTGCGCGTCCTGTACACGTGTGGCAAACAGACAGCCGGGGTTTCTGGGGCGCAGATAACAAATACTCTTCTACTTAAAGCAACAATGTCAGTCTTCGGATGGAGCTTGAACAGTGTATTGTTTGGACTACGGCAGGTTTTAGCTTCTTGGAGATGGTTTTATATATTGCAGAGCACATCAAGACTATGGTTAAATCTCACACCCTTTCAGTTACAGTTATTGTGCAGTTATCTTTTTTAAAATGTTTGTTGTAAAACCATGATCTTTTTAAAGCATTAATTTTTAATGATACTGTTCTTTGCACCTGCTCATCAGATAATTATTTAAAGAACATACCAGCCTTAGTATTGTGAAATGAATGAAAACTAAGTCAATCACAGGCAATTACTGGAGATATTTGACCAGTATGGATATAACTGCTGCATTGTTTTCTGAGTGCTTACTTGGTATTTTTGACTGCCTTAAATTAGACGACTAAGTCAATGAAACATGCACATGAGAAAAATTACTTCACAAAGAACCAGACCCTTGAAGACCCATTTATCATCAGTTTCTTCGCACTCTAATGTGTATTTTTAATTACTTCAGTCCATTCATAATAAATTAGAGTCACTGTTAAGCTCTCTCAGTTGTACTTTTAACTAACTTCCTGTCCTCAGGCAGCAAATATTTATACACTTGACTGCCAAAAAGTGCCTTTATATTTAATTCATAAACTCTTGAAGTTACACTTTTCTAATTTTGTATGGATTTAAAAAAATGCATTACCTACCAGAGTGCCACTAACGTCTAGCCCTGTAAGCCTTTAACAAGTGCAGCTGTCAGTGAGACAGATGTGCCAGGCAGGTGAAGAGCCTTTGCTGGTATCAAACAAGTGATTGTTTCCATTGGCGAGGTCTCTCTCCTGCAGGGCAGTTATCGCAGTGAGCTGCTGTCTTGCCTGATGGCTTGTCTCTGCACTATTGCTGAACAACTGCCATACCAAAGTACTTTGTCCAGACTGAGTCTGGATGTGTCACCAGTGTCTGAAACAACCACCAAAGCATGCAGGCATCTCTGCTTTCTAGTAGTCTGTTACTCCTGGTAGCAGCCAGCAGTGTGTGTAGTAGCTGAGTGTCTGTAAAACAGAGATCTTAGCTATTGACATTCTTCAGGTTTGATCAGTTATTACAACATACTTGTCTTTTTTTAGTCCACGTTTCATTGAGCAGATCTATTCATATCACTCCTTTTCTACTACTCAAGAATGGCTCCAGACTTAGAGCTGAAGTTAGGTGGTGATTTTTCATTTCTGCAATTACTGTACTCAGCCTTGGGACTTGCTAAAAGCAAATAGAGCGTGCTGCAGTGCAGATGAAAGTTTTGCGTTATCTGTGCATTCCCTAGCCTTTACCTGAGAGGTCTTTCAAATGTGTAAATAAGGCTGAGGAAAAAAATAAACACCGCTGCTTATTCAGCTGTTTATTACAGCATATTGCTTGTAAATTAGTGATACCCAACTGTGCATCTCTTTCTAAGGTGCCTGTTGTCTGAGTTGAAAAACAGTTTTAGTGATGTATGTTAAGTCACTCCCAGTGATGCGGTGTAACAGTGATTAAGGTGTCCTGCTACTGATGAAGAGCCATGTTTGAGCCTCATTCTGCGTTCTTTTCTCCTTACTGCTCCAGTGGAGAGGATGTCGGAGAGAGAATGGGGCGCTTGCAGGGAAAGGTTGCTGGGTGTGGTGCTGGTCACACCAGTGTGTGTGCTGGAAGCCACAGGCAGGTGAACTCCTGTAGTCTAAAAGCTGCCTTGAATTGAGACAAACCTTAAACTTTTTTGATTCGGTCACCCATGAAAAATATATTTTGGCCATGATGAACTACTACTGTTTGGCGAAGTGAAATGAAGAAGTGTTTCCTCTAAAATATGAAGTTACTCTTTGTGACTGTAAGCTAATAATGTCATTGTCTGTTCCTGTACACTTTGATTTGGGCTTTTTCACAGTAATTAATTGATATAAAGCTGTTAGAAACTTTCATCTGTGTTCATGAATCTCCCACAGTCCTATCCCCTTGTATTATGGAGATTTATCCATGAAGATAACTCATAGATTTGTGGTGATATTATATTGCGTAGGTTCTTGACCGAAGAATGGTCTGGAGAAAGTGCAGTGTAAACAACTTTGGAATCCAGTATTTGCAAATACAGATTTTCATCTGAATATCTCATTGTAGCAAATCTTGACATTCAATACGTAATTTTTGCTACTGTCTCTTTTGTCCCGAGGAAGTGTATCCTGTCAGCTTGGGGGATATAACTGTTCCATAAAAATACTTTCTGAAAACCACAAGGCGAATGAAATACGGATAGGTAATCGGGGTTGCAATCAGTTCACAGAAAATAATCTGCTTGCACACACTTTTGGCTGTGAGACAGTCAACGAGTCAGCACATAGCCAAGCGATCCTGGTCTTTCATAAAAAAGGTTATTTTGCTCTGGAATACATGGCCACTGGGTTATTTTACAAAGATGATCATCCTGTAGGCTCCATTAAGCTTGAGGTAAACAGAGTTCATGAGAGCTAAATATCAAAGAATATATACATATACATAGCAATATCACCCCATATTGTGCTTAAGGTATACAGCTTTGTGAACTGAATGCAGCAAGTTATGGTTATACAAATTGTACTTTTTTTTTTTTTTTAGCAAAGGAACAGTTTTCAGGTGTACCAGATAAAACAAAAAAGATTGCTTCACCTAATTAAACATCTAATGACACGGAAACTGCCAGAATGTTGCTGAATTAATCATTTATCCTCTCTTCTCATGTGTCAGAATAATCAAAATAGTTGTTCCTGCAAAATGAACTAAGGAATCCTTTGTTTCAGCACTTTGGTGTACTAATATTATCTACATAAAGTGCTATGCTAAGATTTCACCATCATACAAAGTGCACTTTTGAAATTGTGACTCTAGCAAGTGTTTGTTTTAATAGAGCAGTGCACTGATTTAGGATGATGCCTGCAGAGGGCCTGATTTTACTTTCACTGTAAATCAGGGGTTGCCTTAATGACTGCAGTAGACTTAGAGCAGGTGTAAAACCAATATAAAAAGGAAATTATGCAGGCTCTGAGTTTGAATGCTTTAATTTCTTTTTCTGGTATTTTAACATTGGTGGAAATCCTGAAGAACAATGGAAAAAACTGTTTCCTTGCCTTAAAGATTTTCACCTTACAGAATCCAGTAAGACCAGAGTAAGTGTAGGAAGACTGCTGTAGATCATTGATTTAAAGAGTCTAAGCAGTTCTAACTGCTTAGAGGGGTAAAATCAGCATACAGCTTTCGTGTCTTGCAGACATGCAGCTGGCCAACACCAGCTCCCTCCAGAGCAGGCTCTGTGTCTCCAAGCACTTTCCTTCCAGAACTGAGGGCTGCTGGTGCAGTTGTTTGTCAAGTTATCAAGGGTCCATCAGGGTTAGCCAGCTCCCGCGCAATGTCAGATCCAAACATATGTAGGTAGAATTGCCTGTGTGTAGCAGTGGCATGCCAAGTTTGAGAGCACCCAGTGGCACTGGATCCTGGAGTCCTCCCTTCCCCTCGCTAGCTGAGCAGCTGAAGAAGGTGCTGTGGAAGCATGAGGGTAGCTCCTGTGGGAATGACCCTGTGTCTGACTCGGCCAGCGATGAGGCAGAGTTGGTGTTTGCTGTAGTGTCTCTGACCCCCAGGGCTCTGAGTGAGGGACGGGCTTGTCAGCAGGCAGGCAAGCGCTGGGCAGCGCAGTGCGGGGGTCACGGGTGTCCTCGCTAGCCGGCCAGCCCTGGAGTCCAGCTGCAGTGGATGCCCACCGACTCAGTGCGGGACTGCCGCAGGATCCCTGTGCAGGGAACTAGTGTCTTCCTCATTACAGGCATCATCCGTTTTCTGTTTTCCCCCTGATACTTACAGTGCTTCAACAAATGGAGAACTTCTTGTGTGAATAAAGCAGTGCTCAACACTAATGTTGTTGGTTAGATCCCACTTTTATGACAGTACGGTGCAGTTCCGAGCTTGGTCCTTTCATACAGAAAAAAAACTGTGTGTTGCAGAGCATGTGAAGTTAATGGCAGGTTAGTGCAAAGACGTATTTTAGGTTACTTGTTCATAGACTTAATAATAGTGGTCGGTATAGCTGTGACATGGGGCAGCAGTATTGCCAGGACCTTGCTACGTACCTTGCTCATGTCCAAGCCCTAGAAGGTGTCAGCAGTATTGCCAGGACCTTGCTGCTTACCTTCCTTATGTCCAAGCCCTAGAAGGCGTCAGTGGTCACCACTGAGGGAGGAAGGCGGTGGGTGCTGGAAACAGCTTAGGGCTAGTACAGGGGAGGTTATGCCTTCCAGAAGGAAATGCTTTGCTTCCATTCTATGTAATTTCTGCCACCATAAGTAGTAAAATTTGCTTTCCAGAGCTTTGCTTTTCTTCGTCCTCATCCTGACCTGCCTCCCTTTTACACCCACAAGTGTTCTCTTCCTCTCTCTCATGTCCATCCATTTGGATGACAATATTCAGTTTTGCTAGAATTACTGAAAATCCAGAACTGCCCATTTGGTTGATAAGAATCTGTGTTAGAAATAAGTCCAGCTATCCAGAGAGCTACACTCCTGACACTCCAGTCTCCAGCGACTTTGTGTGTGTGTCCGTCCATATTGGCTAGTTTTAAATGCATGGTATTAAAGTACCTACTCAGTTAATTCCTGTGCAATGAACCTGTGATTGCAAAGCTATTAAAGTATGTAGTGGCCCTTCATTCTCACATCTAAATCTGTTGCATAAAAAAAGAGAATTATCTTGTTTACAGTCAAAAAGGAAAGACTGCGTATCTACCGGGTTTTCTTAGACTTAGTCTCTCCGACTTCTTTAAGAGCTGTTCTGTGTATTGGGCAGATAATTTATGTGCATGTCTGTAATTGGAACACAAAATATGAACTTTTGAACACTGAAAGTAAACTTCCTTTATTCCTAAGCTTACAGGATATGTTTGTGGGGGATACATTAGCTGTTGTTTAGAAAATGGAGTAAAATAATTATTTCTATATCAAAAATGAAAAATCATCCACTAAGCATTTTCAGTATATTTTAAAAGCAAACTTGTCATTGTTATAGTATCTCAGTAGTGTGGGTGAAATTCAGACCTGGTGACAGGGAGAAAATTCCAGACCTGAACTCGGCTCTTCGCTTCTCAGCTTTTAGCAACCAGAAGTTCTTAAGAATGTGTATTCCGAATCTCCTATGTCCCCATTTACTCTAATGGGTTACAGATAACTACCACTGTATCTGGAGAGGAGGGAGGGGAGCTTAATGTTGAGAAATCCTTCACCTTCCAGAGTAATGGTCTGTCATTGCTGCTTGCCCTGAACTGTTCTGTCCATGCTTTGTTTGGGTCTCTTGAGACCAATGGCCTTGGCAGGGGCTGGGTACCTACGAGCTGGTGAAGTCCCATCGTGGTCACTCAGGATCTACATATAGGATCAGGAAGGACTGGAGACAAAAAGAAACCATAACTTTTTAAATATGTATAAAATTGTCTACTTGACCCTCTTAATTGATTTTGGCAGAAGGATATACTTTATTATAACTTATTTTGTTGTTATTTGTAAATACAAGATGTCTATGGGAAATATGTAATTCTGAGCTGCGTCTATGGAACAAGCCACTGCACCAAAATATTTCAAATATTTAGAATAGGCAGATTTTTTTTATTAAAAGGGACCTCATATGTATTTATTTACATATACCATTCAAATTTTGTCCAGCTCTTTCATTATACTAACCCAGCTTTTTAGGGAAATTTTATAGCACAGGTATGACGTATATATTTATATATATGTCATACTGTAAATCCATAATGCAATTTTCTAAACTTTCTGATTAGCCAGTTCCTTGGGTGGATGAAAGGGGGAGAGTATAGGCAAATTACTTTCTGACTCGTTCAGGAATACGTATCCATGGCAATGCACCTGAACCAGAACTGTACAGCATCCTTTTCATATTGTATACATTTTCTCTTTGATGAACAAATGTTAACTATTTTTGTTTATGACTAATTTATTTTTTATTATTGTGAAAAATAAAGTAATTCAAGATGAATTCGTGTGATGTGATTGGTTGATTGGTTCTTCCAGAGTTTCTTGAGAATGAAGCACAAGTTATCAACAAGGGTATGACCCACTGAGGGAATCCTTGCTCAGATTTAAGGGTAGGCAGAACACGATCGTGCTGCGATGGGCCGCCCAACCTGTGTTACGGCCTTTCAGGCGAGGACCGCCCCGAAGCTAACCGCGCGCCTTACGCAGGGGAAGGGCGGCCGACGGCTGGCGGGCCGGCCCGTTCTCTGGGCAGGTCTGCTCCCCGTGCACCCCAGCTGACCGCCAGTTGTTCAGGCCCGCGGGCGGGCTGGGCGCAGGGGCCGGGTGGTGTGTCGGGGCAATGGGGTGCGACCCCCCGGGCGGCACGGCCTGCTGCGCCTCGGTCGAGCTGGCGGTCCGGGTGGAACCTCGCAGCTCTCTGCACCTGCACCTTCATTTCAGCGGGTGCTTCACCAGTGCAGTCAGCGCTGCGCAGCAGACTGACGGGCGCGCGGCACCCCCGAGCGGCGCCGCACGCCGGCTGGCAGCGCCCGGGCGCCGGGGCAAGGCGCAGCCCGCAGGGAGCGCTCCCGCGGGCAGCCGCTGGAGGACCGCGCTGTGCCCCGCTCTGGCGTCACCGGACCAGCACTGCGGGCGCTGCGTTACCACCACCGTCATTGCTTCACCGTGGATCCGCGGAACAAATCCGCCTTTCTGGAGGCAACTTTGTGCTGCTCGACCTTCCACCGCCGCTCTCACGAGAGACTCCGCACCACTCAGGAGGAGCGGAGGTTCCCGCTCCGGACAGTTCCGCACTCCACAATTCATCACCGCGCCTGCGTCCAAAACACCAAATGCGCCGCGGGGGTGCCTCGCGCCTGCGCACGCAGGGGCCACGGGGCACGCGCTGCCGCCGCGAGGCACCGCCTCCCGCCTTTCGCGCTCAAAGGGCGGCTCTGTGGCGCGAGCGTGCTGCCTGAGGTGAGGCCGCGCGGAGCCGGGGTGCCGGTGCCGGTGCCGCACGCGGCCGGGGCGCGCCTCCCGAGCAGCGCGAGCGGGGTCGCGTGGGCGGCGCCGGCCTCCACCCCCCCCTGCCCGGCGGTCAGCAGGCCCGCGGTGTGAGAGGAATGGCTTGTGAAGCCATCGGGCCGCACGGTAATAAACGGCTGGTTCTTCTATCTGTTCTTTAAAATAAAATTCCAGTGTACAATTAGGAGTCCCGTGGCAGATGCGGTGCTTTCCCCGCCGTCATCTTCGTTTGGAAGGGAGATGGTCGGGGTACGTGTGGAGATGTGTCAGAGTGTGCGGGTTTCGTGCCGGCGGTGCCGCGAGCCGTGGGCTGGCTGCGTCCCCTGGGGTGTGCGCAGTGCAGGCCTGTCGGGGGGTTTGGCTGGAGCCAGAGGCACCTGAGCTGCAGGCAGCCCTGCGCTGCGTCACTGTTGAGTGCAACACACCCGTCCGTCGTGCCTCACTCCACACCCTATTTCCATGTTAAACTTCCTCAGTTCAGAGTGTTCTTAGGCAAGCAGTCTTACGTAGCTATAGCTAGCCACATAGCCTCATAATGGGAGCCAAAGGAGATCATTATCAAGAGTTTATTGATGAGGTAAAATCAAAGAATTGCTCTTAACCCAGAAACTTAATTTTGGCTCTCCACAGATGAAAGTTGCAATGAGGAACAAATACAGAAAAGTCAGTGTTCTCTTCCTGTCCTGTTTTCTAATATAGCTAGGCTGCTCTGAGCATTCATTAACAATCAGCTGCCACCTTCGATCTGGTTGGTTTATGGGGGAGGTTTTGAGGTTTGTATATACACAGAGAGAAAGATCGTAGCATAACACCTATCTACAACAACCTGTAGAGCTCTTACCAGAATAGCTGAGTTTGGAAGGCGTCTCTGAAGACCAGCTGCATCACACCCCCTGCTCAGAGCAGGGTCAGCTACAGCTGGTTGCCCGGGGCTTTGTCCAGTCAGGTTTGGAATATCATCCAGAAGTGTTTTCTTAATTTATTTCAGATGGAATTTACTTTCTGTGTGTGCTCATTGCCTCTTGTCCCGTCAGTGCACATCCCTGAGAAGAGCCCGGCTGTGTTGTCTGCAGTCCGTCCCATCAGGTATTTATACACATTGGCAAGATCCCCCTGAGCCTTCTCTTCTCCGGGTGGCACAGTCCCAGCTCTCTTGGCCTCTCCTTGTGCGAGAGGCGCTCCAGTCCTATAATCACCTCTGTGACCCTGCACTGGACTCCCTCTACTAAGTCTGTCTCTGATTTGTACTCGGATCAATACTTGTACTTCACTGATCCTGATGACTTACACCTTAGGATTGTAAAGTGAGCCAACCGGGACGCTGCAGACAAGATACTCTTCTCTGTAAAGAGATAATACAATCCAGCTAGTGGAAAACTGCGCTTATTTTTTGTGGTGTACCTAGCACAAGAGTAAGCGATGAAAAAAAGCATCCAAAATTAAGGCAGTAAATATATGAAATGTACACTTAAAACATGTGCTTAACAGCCTGGTTAATAAGTGCTGAAATTCTTCCTCTTTTTAGTATCTCTTCTTTTAATTTTTTTAATTTCTCTGACTGATTTAATGTTTCTTATTATAATTGTCCATATGCTAGCAGTCAAGGCTTTGGTTACAGATAATGAGATACAACAGTAATAATAACAGCTTTGACTTAAAGCTTCCCAGAGGCCCTATTAAAGACACATAGATACCTTGTTTATGCTGTTGAAATTTCTTGTTTAACTGAATTAGTTCATCAACTATTCCTTGTTACCGTGTTACACAATACAATTTATAGCAATTATATGTTAAACAACTATTTTTTAGTAGATGGGTGCTCGGAAGAGTAAAGTGAGATAAACAGTTCAACTCTCAAAGAGATTTTTAAGAAGAGAAATGAGAATTTTTATGTTAAAGTCTCAAATTTGACCTTCTTAGGAGTTATACCCATACTGAAATGCCACGTCTTCTCTTTGTTTTGAGCTTTTGTCTTCTGGTTGCCAGGGTGCATTCCCCTTCACTGTATCAGCAGTCAGTCTTTTCCTGAGCAGTAGGGTAGATGCGAGTAATTCTGATACATTCCAAGAAGATGTCTCCCTTTGAATCCTGCTGCTAGATTCGCTACTGGTAGAAGAGAAGGGAAATTGCGTCTTTCTTGGGTCTGCTGGTTTTGGAAATTCTTCTGCGCTTAGTAACTTGCTTTGGTGTGAAGTGCTGTGAGAGGCGTTTATCAGGGCGAGTTGCTGCTGACTTCTGTGGGAGTTAACACTTGCAAAGCAAGTGCTGAACTTGCCTCTCATAGAGCTTTTTTTTTCCACATACTTCAACAAAGTTGAAAACATATCTGTGTTTAATGAAGATCATTTATATGCTAGATTGCTAAAGAAAATAAGACCTAAGTAAAATTACATTAGACCTTTGATTCTGTTTCAATTGCGAGAAGAAAAACAGGCCCATAACGCCCGTGGTTCTAAAAAGCAAGGCTTTTTTTTCCTTACCAGTGATGTAGAGAGGCATGGCCAAATGAAGTCTGGATGAAGTTAATGCTGCTTACCAAGAACAAATTACTATCGCGTAGAGCTTTTTCTCTCTATGTTTTTTCAATGTGTAATTTGTGAAGGAGGGGAGAAAAAAGCTGTAGTGCAACCCCTCATGATTATTACTGTTGTATTTTACTAGAATTCGATGGATTTTTTTTGAGAAATGTATGCATTTCTGATAACTAAATGAATGATATGGAACCACTATAAGTGAAAACAGATACGCAGTTAAGTATAGATGAACTGGGAACTCTCATCTGTGCTTCCAGTCAGCGGCTTCCACTGCTGAATGTGTGCCAAAAGGTGCTTGTCGCTCTGGAGACTTTTTAACTGGTTAGGGACAAATGTTCAGTCCTTACTGAAGTAGGGTGGATTCAAAGCATAGCAGGTGAGAACTAGATTTGGTTGCAACCATGAGATCCAAAGCAGAGATTTTGGTATAGAGCTGAAGCAGTTACTGAGTAGAGGAGAGGAAATAAATGCACATAAATATCTGGCACAGCTTTGGGGACTGTAGAGAATTTGTGTTGATCTTTCCTTCATTGCACTGGGCTCTTTTATTTTGTTTATCCTCTGTTACTCATTTTTGGTTGCACTAGACATTGAAAGAAAAGTGAGTATTTGAAGAAGGAAGACTGAATTTTGACAGAGGAAAAACCCAATAGAGTGCATCAGGAACTGAAAGTAAATTTACTCTAATATTAAAATAACTTTCATACTGCATTCCTACTTATTCATTGTGTAATTATGAGTAAGGCATAGCAAAGTAAATATTTAAAGTGCACTAATATGAAATTAAGGTAATGCACTTGCATTGAAATTGCAGTTGCTAGGATATATGAATGTGAATGGCTCAGAGGAGCATACCAGTAATTATCAAGAAAATCACATTGTGTGCTTCCAATTTAATTGGTGTCCAGCAACTGTGAAATCATTGGTCACTTTGCACCAGACCAGCTGCAATTCAGAACATAGGTAATCTTTCTCCAGTGTTGTAGGTAAGCTGGAATTTGAAAGTTGTATCTATGAACTGTACTTTGCAAATCCTTTTGATAAATAAATGCAAATAATATAGTTCCCCAGCATTCCAATTTGGTTTTCTCGCTTTCTGTGTTTAAAAAACAAACAAACAAATCACCCCAAACCTTGGTGAATTATCCTGTGCAGTTGTGCGGATTATAACTACCTGGACCTTAGCATCCCTAGTCCCAGTTCCTGAGTCTGCAGTCAGATGACTGCAATGGCAGTGGATAGCAGCATTATATTAATAGAGTGGAAGGTGAATCATTTTGGGATAGGGAACTGTCTGCATCAGGTAATTATTTTTGCTATATGTAAAGGTGTATGATCACGAGTCAGCCCTTGTGAGGAAGGGGTAGCAGCTATTGCCTGCATTGCTGAGGCTCTGCCAATGGTAAAGACATGCAGACAGTTCCTGCTTCCCAGTTCCAGTTAGTAGCTGGCTTTTATATTGTCACGTGTCCCTGTGGTGTGAGGCTGAAAGAAAGCACAAAGTTTGTCAGGGCGAAACAACTGTTTTGGCATTGTGTTGTTGTGGAGCTTTGTGAAGGTGATCTTCCTACACTGGAAAACTCTTGAGTTTGGTAGTGAGAGTTTACAGAACCATGATTCTGATGGTTGAAGAGTAAATCGGCAAAATTCCACTGAAACTAAGGGAACTACGCCAGACTGTGGTCTCTGGTCAAAAACGTTTCTGTTCTATGAATGGATCTACTATTACCTGGAAGAGAATATCAAAACTGAATTAAAACTGTGTTGCCTTGGGAAGTACCTAACCTGTGTATCCTTTCCCTTAGAACCAGACTGGCTATTGCTTCAGCTTTGCATAAGCCTTGGAAGGGATGGACCTTCTGACTTCAGACTGAAATAGGAAGAAACATGCTGGTGGAAAAAAATGTTACTGGAGCCAAAGATGCTGCATTGGAGCAAGTCTCAGGTATCCTCTAGTGTTTTTTTTAAGAACTGTTCACTTTATCACCTCCGCAGAACTTTAAAGCTGTCTAGGTTACAGACGGCCTTCTGCACCCGTGTTGCAGCTCTTTGCCTACAATTTGTGACAGTGCTACTGCTGCTGGTCTCAGCAACCAGTTGAAACTGCTGCTGCTAGTTCTAATTTACGGTCAGGTGGTGTCAGGCTGCAGAAGGTGCTTCAGATAGATCAAAAGGCCTACTTAGTTGAAATCAAAAAACAGGTAACACAAAGTAACATGTTCCTGTTTCTCTGAGAAGCCTCCAACATGCTTCTTCCAGTATGGGGTAATTTGTTTTTGCAAGCAATAGAGACGAGCGAAGGGCTAAAATCACCACACACTGTATTTCCAGCACTAGAATGTTCTCTTTGAACCAGATGTCCTGCTGTCTGAAAAAGTCTCTTGGCTTTGTTGTTTGTTTTGTGGAAAGAAAGCTTACCTTTTTTTTTTTTTTTACATTTTAAGTGAAGGTTAACTTTTCTTGGAAATGGTTGCTGTTGCCCTAGAAAGAGAGAGCGTGCCAAGGATACTGAAGTAGGCTAGATACTGAAGAATATAGGCTGTAGAAGTAGCAGGAATGCAGCTTGCTTAAAAGACTGTCATAAATTCACTGGGTCAGGTGGACTTTTAACTATGAGTGAATGCTGTTTGGCTGCTGTAGAATAAATGGAAACAAGGGTTTCTAAAATCCATTCCAGCTTAATTACAGACCCTGAAAGATTACTTTTGCTAGTAAGTGAACCAGCCTGCTCAGCACTGAATTTTGGCTAAGACCAGAGAAAAAAAATGTAGTAATACTTCAAAGTTTCATCCTAGAGATTGGCAAGTGGTGCACTCAGCTATATAAATGCACAAGTATCCAGTCAGACTTTTCTGATGTATTTTGACTGAAAAATTGGAAGAATGGGGAGCCCATAGCAGCAGTAAACCTTTGTGCTATTTTAACAACAAAGTAGTGAAGGAGACAAGGAAAAACGTACATGCAAGAATTCTACTAACTTTTCGTAGCTGTTAGTAGATAACCTTGGGAAAAAGTGTTTATTTGAAAGATTGCTTCCAAAAAAAAGGAGAGAGAAATTCTGTGCATACTTCACATTCTAACACTTAGAACACAGTGTCTGTTTTTAATCATGTTCTTGCTGTAGCAATTTGACACAGTTCTTTTAAAATGTCATTAGTGCGTGAGCTACTGTTTATCATTAAAACACCACTCTTTTAACACTAAACTGTAATAATTGGATTCCTCTCCCCAATTTCTTGTTGCGTTGGTCATAGTCTTCCTTAGCATAAAAAAAAATTCCTCAAAATGCCTGATTTGCCCTATCTTTTCTTGATGTAAAGTGATAAGTTATGCAGTTGTACCAGGTCAATAAGCACAACCTGTAGGACTTGGATGCAGAGCATAAAATACTTCTTTATGTTAATATAAGTGAAGAAGGAGCGCAACAGATAATATGTGTGTGGGAGACGTGCAGACGGTGAATCAGCTTCTTAACTTCTTAATTCTTGCTAATGTATACTTGCATGAATACATATGCTATCTCCATGTTTTATACAACCACTTTTAAGGGCAAGATTAGAAAGCCAAATTGTGAATTATAACTGTAATCTGAGATCGATAAAATTAAATAAAATAGAGAAAAGTTACATTATAAAATACTGTGTTTGGAATGTAAAATTAAATGATCAAATGGGAACTGGAGAATAACCACATTAGAAAAAAAAAAACCCAGAATGAATAATTATGGGTAGCACTTCCAGCAGTGACTTTTTTTGAAGCCTGAGTTCAAGAGTAATGATTTGTCTCTCACTGGCATTGACAAGAAAGCATTATTGGTGAATTGAAAGGAGTTTGGAAAAGGGAAACCAAAATAAATATGTTTGCCTCTATCCACTATGAGCAATATTTAAATGGATTGGATTTGTTTATTCTAGAAGGGGCAGCCTGGACATGGATTTAACAGTCCACAGTGTGAATTTATTTTAGGTTTTTTGATGTAATTATCTTGATCATAAGGAGGCTAGTGATGAAGAAGAGAGTCTTGCAAGGATAGGGGGTAAAAAAGCAATTTAATTTTCAAGAAGGAAGATTGCATTTACCATGTGTAAATAACAGAATTATTTTCTAACTGGGGGGGATATGATAGAATTGTTGTAGAATAAGGATAGTTTAGACAGATGTCTGTTTTTGAATTTTGCCTCAGGACAGGAAGATGAACTAAGCAGTCTTTTGAAACTTCTTCTGTTCTTGAGTGTACAGTACAGCAATAATGATGAGAATAATAAAGCTGTTCTGTTTGTCTTGGGTGTTTTGTATCCTGTGAAATAGGGAATAAGCTGTGCTTAATTTTGGGAAGTTGGCATTCTTGGAGTGGGGGGATGCTGACAGAAAAGACTTGTTTTGATTAGAGATCTGGCAGGAGTGGGTAAGTAGAGGAAATTTATATACAACCTCCCCTTGCTGAAAGCATCCAATTTCTTTTGATTTTAATGAGCTCTGAATTGAGGACTGGTTTCTGTGCTACAGAACAATAGTTTAGTTGTCATTCAGCCAGATTCATATCCCACTTCAGGGATCTGTTTCTGTTTGGTGGGGTTTTTTTAATTTGTTTTGGGATTTTTTTAAAGAATGTGTATTTTAAAATATGTATTCATAGGAATTGTGTTCTTTTATGCATTCCCTGTTTATGAAAAGTGGATCCTCCTGTCCTACATTTTCTGGAGACCTCTGTTCCTTCTTTTGTACAAGCCCTTGTTCTTGTCATGCTGGAGTTGAACTCAGATGTCTGGCCTGAGAAACCACAGGCTGAAGTTTTGCTTCAGTTGTATTTGTTTTTCCAACCAAAGGCCTGTATTGGTTAAAGTCACTCTTCTCCACTCATTCTTTCTATCATCTTTCTTGCATACCTGCTTCCCAATTCCGTGCATGCCTTTTCTATCTTTTGCAGGCTGAATTTTCAGTCCATAGACACTTCGTCTTGAACAGCAAGAAAAATACAATCCAAAGCTGTTTTGCTTAAATAACATGCCTTCACAAATTGTTAGGATGTGCTATTTCTACAAAGTTTATGTGAAAATACAGACTTTCTTTTCTATTGTGAGATTTCTGCAATATCAGAACTTTGAACATAAAGCACAGTCCTATGGTTTCGGACTTGTCACTTTCCCTAGAACTGCTTCAATAACATATTGATATTGAATAATAAATCCACTGCAATTGTGAATGTTTTTAACAAGTGATTGAAGCACTTGGCTGTCTACGTGAGCAATGACTGCTCAGACGAAGAGTGCACTAAAACTCAGTTGGACGTCTGCCATTCCTTTTCAGCTTCTGCTGCTGAAAACTGGTGATTTTTCTTGTAGAAGTGCAGATCAAATGACTGCCTTTCCCTGCCTCTGCTTCCAGCTGTAAAGCTGTAGTTTCTCCACGTTAACACGATGTCAGTACATTTGGCATTGTTTCAGTCCTGTCTTGGAAAGACATTGTACAATTCAGCATGAGTCTTCTTGGATTCATTGATAATAATGCCAGCATAGCTGCACGTGATACAGCATTTGCAGCTTTCTTTTTATCTCTATCACTCAGAATAAGAATGCAATAAAATGCTTGAAAGTAGTTGTCAGCTAGTTTGCTTCTTTCGGTTTGACTCTACAGCCTCTTAGTATTCCGCAGGAGATGCAAAGTCACTTTTTGCTAAAGGAGAACAGATTTTTCAGTTTATGTTTATTAATATTTATTGCAAACTAAAATCTGCCACTCTTTGAAAATGACTTGAAGAGTCTTGGTAAGTATTTTCATCTAGATAAATTTAGTATCGTGGGACTTTATATTTAAACATGTCTATTTCAGTTACCTACCCACATTTTGTGGTTTAATGATCTGCACAGTAATATTTGAATATGCTTTGAACTGAATACATCCCAAGCTCTGCCTACTCTCTGGGTGCAACCTTTTTTTTTTCCCCTGTGGTTATTGCCAACAACAGAAAAGTTGGATGGGAATTTAATTCTACAGCTTAGATCCTTTCCCCTTCAGAGTCTGTGCTCATACAGAGCACCTGTACGAGAAGGTCACTTCCCTTTTACTTAGAATCATAGAATCATAGGTTAGAAAAGACCTTTAAGATCATCAAGTCCAACCATCCACCAACACCACCATTCCTACTAAACCATGTCCCGAAGTGCCACATCTACATGTTTTTTGAACACCTCCAGGGATGGGGACTCCACCACCTCCCTGGGCAGCCTGTTCCAATGCCTGGCCACTCTTTCAGTAAATAAATTTTTCCTAATATAGAATCTAAACCGCCCCTGATGCAGATTGAGGCCATTGCCTCTTGTCCTATTGCTAGTTACTTGGGAGAAGAGACCAACACCTGCCTCACTACAACCTCCTCTCAGGTACCTGATGTAGATGCCTATAGTCTGAAGCAGTGTGTAGCCTGCAGGCACTTAAAGCAAAGCTAGGAGAATTTTGAAACAAAATTTGATGCATTAATTTATATTTAAGTTAGTGTCGTTAAGGAAAACAGTCTTTCCACAACTAGAATTCTGATTATTACAGACCAGAAGGAATGGAAATGTTGTTTCTGGGTAGCAATTATGTTTCCTGTGCAACTTTCTACTTCCAATTTCCAAAATTCTGTAGCTTTTCATTTAGAAAATGCTAGCTGCAATTGAGATTGAAGGTGCCTTACAATGGAGAAGGCAAATGGCCATGAGCAGTGACTGCAGCTAGTATCAATGTGAACATTCCATTTTGGATTGTTTTTCTGTGCTTTTTTTGTAACTCTCTTTGAGTTTGTTTTATTTGTCAACATAAGCCAGCATTTAGCTGTGCTTGGGAAGTAGCATGAGTTTTCTTTCTACAGTGCCTGTACTGAATCTCTGAAGAAAACCCTCTCTGCCACTAATCCAAATAATTTTTGCTAGGGAAAGGTTCTGAGCAGGGATATGGATCAGATGGTTGATTTCTATTTTCTTCCAATACAGCAATAATGAATAGAATACAACACTTTTCTTCCACATAGAAATCAGAAGTATAGCGTGTTTGCCCAGTGTACAGAAATTATTTTATTAATCTGAGTCAGATTTGTAACACTGCAATGTCACAACCCCCTCAAAAAAAAACCCCACAACTCTGAGGTGCTCTCCCTTTCACAGGGTTGTCATAGGAATGGTTACATACTGTGTCTCACAAATTCCTTCCTCCCAGCTATTGCGTTACAAGTGGTGAGAGTGTGTTTGAAAACTAAGTGAAAAAAATAATCTTTTTTGAAGCTGTGAACAGATGCGCTCAGACAATGTAACAGTTCAGGGACAGGAACTTGCTGTGTTATACATTGCTTTGTGAGAGCTTAACTCAGGTTTCAGACTGTACAGAGAAGAATTCTGTCACGTGTCCAGTATGCACACACACCATGGGAAGCCTCTGAGGAAGACGGAAGGGTTGGGCTGGTGCGTGCAAGTGTCTTTCACCACAGCAAATCATCCAAAGAGCAACTTCTGTAAATACTGTAATTTCCAGCTGCAGAGGTTTCTTGTCCTTTGCTGTGGATTCCTTGCCAACTACCTTCTTCGTTCTGAAGTAGAGATGGTTCTGTAGCCAGTGTGCACCTGAATAGCCCTTTGAGAGCTGTATTGGATTTCGGTTGGCTTTTGTTTGAACTTTAAACTGACAGATTATTTTAGCAACATTTGTAGAGAAACATTGCCTCTTGGTGTTGCTTGTTCTTTTCCATTGTTATAACAACATAGTAAAACAAAGTTGTGGCCGACATCAAGTCTAATGTATATACCAGGATTATTGCATTGCTATGCAGTACTGTTTTAAACAGTGTCTTCTTTACCTTGGAGCACAAAGGACAACGGCTCAACAAAACTTTTTGAGCAAAGGGGATATACATTTATTTGCAGATTTCCCAGCACAAGTTTTGGCACTTCTTGTGTCTGAAGAAATTGTATTAAGAAAGTGATAATTTGTCTTTCTATCAGATGATGTTGAAACAGAAGTGAGCAAGTTCCATTCAGAGGATCGTGTTTAATGGATTAACTGTGCTTTGACAATTTTGACGTGTTAAATAGCTTATTGGAGACTACTTTAGAGACCAGTGAGGGGAAATACTTAAAAATAAGGGATGCAAAGATACAGCTGGTTTAACAAAAATCAAGCTTAATCAAACACTTGATCCTGGCAAGTATGCTAGTGTTGCTGCAGCATCTTTGTGCTTTTGGAGAGCATTAATGTAAGTTGGGGTATTCACTGTTCCCTTTTTCTCATAGGTATTTTCTGATTCATTCTTAAGTGTATTATTGCAAAGTCAATTGATAATTTGATCATAACACAAATTTCAGCCAGCTTCTACCAGCACATCTTAAAATTAGAGTTATAAGTGCATGCCTTAGACTGCATAGCATTTTTGTAATTTCGCGAAGAATTTTCTGTAAAGAGACTACTCTTGAGTGAGCTTAGAGCTTGTTAATACAAGATCTTTTTCCATTACAAGGTGGCTGTAGTGCAATGGTAATAGAAAGTACTGGGCCCTGGAAGCTGTCCAGCAAGAAAATGATTATTTCTTCTTTTTGTTCACAGTGAGTATCCTGACACTGAGACAAATACCGCAGTTTGGTAATGTAATTTGTGACGTGTGTCAGGTATGGTAAGGTACAGCAGATGGATGCATGCCAGTATTTCAAGGAATTCTAATGTTTTCTTTCTTTAGGTTGTTCTGGAGAATTCCTAGTCCAGAGCTTTTATTTTTTTAAACAAGATTTTTTCCATGGTGTTTTCATTAGGTTTTAAGAAGCAGCTGCAGTTGGTGGCAAGTATCTGAATGAGCTCACAATGATATTCCTAACGTACTGTCTCAAGCTAATTACATATGCATTCCAACATGCTACCTACACTGGTGATGAGTTTACTACCAAATATAATGCCTACTCTTTCAAACTGGTGTGAGTTGCAGCTGTGTTACTGTCTGAAGTGTTGAAAGTATATGGTTGTGATCTTCCTTAGCAAATGAAGAATAATAATGATAATAAACCTAAACATTGTTATCTTAATTTAGAAAAAAAGAAAGCTGAAGTAATAGTTTTAGGATTTTAAACTAGTAAAATCATAGAATCATAGAATGGTTTGGGTTGGAAAGGACCTGAAAGATCATCTGGTTCCAAACCCCCTGCCAAGGGCAGGGTCCCTTCCACCAGACCAGGCTGCTCAAAGCCCCGTCCAGCCTGGCCTTGAACCCTGCCAGGGAGGGGGCAGCCACAGCTCTTCTGGGCAACCTGTGCCAGGACCTCAGAGCCCTCAGAGTAAAGAATTTCTTCCTTATATCTAACCTAAATCTACCCTCTTTCAGTTTAAAGCCATTACCCCTTGTTCTGTCCCTACAGGCCCTTGTAAAAAGTCCCTCTCTGGCTTTCTTGTAGGCCCCTTCAGGTACTGGAAGGCCTCAATAAGGTCTGCCCGCAGCCTTCTCTTCTCCAGGCTGAACAGCCCCAACTCTCTCAGCCTGTCCTCGCAGGAGAGGTGTTCCAGCCCTCTGATCATTTTTGTGGTCCTCCTCTGGACCAGCTCCAACAGCTCCATGTCTGTCCTGTGCTGAGGGCTCCAGAACTGGACGCAGGACTCCAGGTGGGTTCTCACCAGAGCGGAGCAGAGGGGCAGAATCACCTCCCTTGACCTCCTGGCCACGCTTCTCTTGATGCAGCCCAGGGTACAGTTGGCCTTCTGTGCTGCGAGTGCACACTGCTGGGCCATGCTGAGCTTCCCATCAACCAGCATGCCCAAGTCCTTCTCCTCTGGGCTGATCTCAGTCTATGCTTTCTCTGCCCAACCTATATCTGTGCTGGGGATTGCCCTGACCCGTGTGCAGGACGTTGCACTTGGCCTTGCTGAACTTCATGAGGTTCGCACAGGCCCACCTCTCCAGCCTTTCAAGGTCCCTCTGGATAGCATCCCTCCCTTACAGTGTGTCGACTGCATCACACAGCTTGGTGTCATCTGCAGACTTGCTGAGGGTACACTCAGTCCCACTGTCCATGTCACCAACAAAGATATTAAACAGTGCTGGTGCCAGTACTGACCCCTGAGGAACGCCACTTGTCACTGGTCTCCACTTGGACATCAAGCCATTGACTGCAACTCTTTGAGTGCGACCATCCAGCCAATTCCTTATCCACCAAGTGGTCCATCCATCAAATGCATGTCCCTCCAATTTAGACACAAGGACATCGTGCAGGACACCATCAAATACTTTGCTCAAGCCCAGGTAGATGGCATCAGTTGCCATTCTGTTATCCACCAACACAGTAACCCCATCATAGAAGGCCACCAAATTTGTCAGGCATGATTTGCCCTTAATGAAGCTGTGTTGGCTGTCACCAATCACCTCTTATTTTCCACATGCCTTAGCATAGTTTCCAGGAGGCTCTGCTTAATGATCTTGCCAGGCACAGAGGTGAGACTGACTGGCCTGTAGTTCCCTGGGTCTTCCTTTTTATCCTTTTTAAAAATGGGGATTATGTTTCCCCTTTTCCAGTCAGTGGGAACTTCACCAGACTGCCACCACTTCTCAAACATGATGGACAGTGGCTTAGCAACTTCATCCGCCAGTTCCCTCGGGACCCGCAGATGCACCTCGTCAGGTCCCATGGACTTGTGCACCTTCAGGTTCTTTAGATGGTCTCAGACCTGGTCTTCTCCTACAGTGGGCCATTCTTCATTCTCCCAGTCCCTGCCTTTGCCATCTGTGACTTGAGCAGTGTGGCTGGAGCACTTGCCAGTGAAGACTGAGGCAAAAAAGTTGTTGAGGACCTCAGCCTTCTCCATATCCTGGGTAATCGGGTCTCCAGCTTCCTTCCAGAGAGGGCCCACATTTTCCCAAGCCTTCCTTTTATCACTGACGTACCTATAGAAGCTTTTCTTGTTGCCCTTGACATCCTTGCTCGGATTTAATTCTAACAGGGCTTTAGCTTTCCTAACCTGGTCCCTGGCTGCTCACACGATTTCTCTGTATTCCTCCCACGCTGCCTGTCCATGCCTCCACCCTCTGTAGGCTGCCTTTTTGTGCTTGACTTTGTCCAGGAGCTATTTGTTTATCCATTCAGGCCTCCTGACATTTTTGCCTGACTTCCTGTGTGTGGTGAGGGTGCTCTGGGCTGCTCTCAGTCCATTCCCTGCTCAGCCTGTATTTGTGCTGAGGATTGCCCTGACCTGTCTGCAGCACATTGCGCTTGGCCTTGCTGAACTTCATGAGGTTCGCACAGGCCCACCTCTCAAGCCTGTCAAGGTCCAAGTGCTATCATTCTTCTGAGCCTTTCTCTCTTTATTGCTAATTGGATCCTCTGTACTCAATTGTCTTCACTGTGGAAATGAGGATGAGGTTTCAGCACTCTTTCCTCACAATAATTTATTGTATTTTAATTCTGGTTTCAGTGTGCAGTGACTTGGCAGGATATGTGATTTGTAGGGAGGCAGAGAGTGGGAGGCTTTATAAATAAAATACCTGTGTCTATTCCGTCTCCCTTTATGACCAGGGGCTGATCTTCATTATACCAGGGCAAACCTGAGAAGATTTCCACTAAAACTTAGGGTGGCACCAGTGCAGTGCTGGTGCAGCAGAGATGAGAATCTGACTGCATGCAAATTGTCAAGGCTGTACCTTTGATTCTCTTTGACCCTCACCTTTGTGGTGAGGGTGCATCGCTCCTGAGCTTGGAGGAGGTGATCTTTGAATATTAACCAGCTTTCCTGGGGCCCCTCTTCCCTCCAGGGCTTTATCCCATGGTACTCTACCAAGCAGGTCCCTGAAAAGGCCAAAGTCTGCTGTCCTGAAGTCCAGGGTAGTGAGCTTGCTGTGCGCTCTCCTTGCTGCCCTAAGAAGCTTGAACTTCACCATTTCATGGTCACTGCAGCCAAAGCTGCCCTTGAGCTTCACATTCCCCATCAGCCCCTCCTTGTTGGTGAGAACAAGATCCAGCATTGCACCTCTCCTCGTTGGCTCCTCTGTCACTTGGAGAAGGAAGTTGTCAGAAATGCAGTCCAGGAACCTCCTGGTTTGCTTATGCCCTGCTGTGTTGTCCCTCCAACAGATGTCAGGGTGGTTGAAGTCCCCCATGAGGACAAGGGCTTGTGAACATGAGGCTGCTTTTATCTACCTATAGAGGGTCTCATCTGCTTAATCTTCCTGAGCAGGTGGCATGTAGCAGACCCCCACTATAATGTCACCAGTCCCTGCTCTGCCTTTAATCCTGACCCATAAGCTCTCATTCGGCTCCTCATTCGTCCCCAGGCGGAGCTCCATGGACTCAAGCTGGTCATTGACATAGAGGGAAATGCCTCCTCCTTGTCTCTGCTGCCTGTCTTTCCTAAAGAGCCTGTGTCCTTCCATTCCAACTCTCCAGTCATAGAAGCCATCCCACCCTGTCTCTATGATGCCAGTAAGATCATAGCCCTGCCAGCCTGCACACGTCTCTAACTCCTCTTGTTCATTCCCCATGCTGCGTGCATTTGCAGAGAGGCTTTTCAGCTGGGCCCCCAGTGAAGATGACTTGGCTTTGAAATACAAATTGTCTGTAGCATACCTTGCCATTAAAGGCTTGCAGCTTTTTATTGAAGGGATTTAGCATCTGTAAGTCATTCATGATAAAGTCTATTCCCTTATGTGCCATGGAAAGCAGAAAGCAATGATAGTTGCAGTTAAGCAACTGATGGGTTGATGGTTGCAGTTAAGCTTGATTAACTAAGCATTTAATGCCAGCTGCTGGGTAGGATTCAGGGTTTGGTTCCATTGCAGCCTAACCCAGTTGAACCCAGTTGAAATTGGAAGTCTTTATTTCTTCTGAAGGATTAACTATAAATCACTTCAGTGAGTTTTTTCTTGTGTCTGTCTATAGCCATTTAAGGATAAACATTCCACTGCAGTTTAACTCCATAGAAGTGTACCGTTGTCTATTTGGGGAGGAGGAAGAGGGAGCAGATTCTTTGCTCTGTTCTTTATGTCTTCACCTTTAGTTTTTGTGTACATTAACTGTTCAGACTTCTGATTCCTTCATCAAAACAGCACGAATATTCTGTCAAAAATAGTACTGTTTTATGAGATATTTGAAAAAATGAGAAATCCTTCAAATCAGCATTTTATCCCAAAGCCTAATTCAGTCTCAATTCTGCTCTAGAAGCTCTGTGAATACATCAGTTGGAGATTGAGGCTGTAAATGCCTTGCTAGTGTTCTCTACTTTCATAAAAGGCTTGGCTTTGATCCCAGTACGCTGTATGATGTTAGAAGATTATTAAGAAGTTGAATGTTGAATTAACTGAAATGAACTCTTTGAACATTTTTGCATGATATTTGGCAAAAAGTGCTGTAAAAAAAGAACATGAAACATCACAAACTGAAATGCAGTTGCATACTGTTTATACGGACAGCGTTGTTTTCTGTGGCACAAATATTTTAGACTATTCAAACTGCACTATAATCTTCTAAATGACCTTGTCAAACAAATTAGAACTCAGTGTACCAAATAGAAATCACCTTAATAGAAACAGTAAATAAAATAAAAATCCATTTATAAGGCAATTCAGTGCTCAATTCTGTTTGCTAGAAATATTTTGAGGATTTTTCAAGGCTGACAAACTATGAGATTATCTGAGCAATGATTGCTTTAATTAGTTTCCAAAATGAAAAAATAGAGGATACTGCTTATATGTTCATATTTCTTTTAAATAAGGAAACCTACTAATCTAATTGGTTTTTTTAATATTCTGAATAATATTTGTTGAGTCCACCTCAGATATATTGTAGCAAATGGGTCCCCAGTCTCAATGTGCCATTAATATAAAGGTTCAGTGGCTGGCCAGCGAGGCTGTTTATTTGAGGCTCAGCTGTTCAAGAGAGTCAAATCTGGTAGCTACTATGATGACTGAATTCAGGCTGGTGTTAACAGTGGAGTTTTACATTCTTCCAGTACCTCTCAGCACAAATGTTATTCCACTTGGATGCACAATTCTCTAGATATTTGAATGTTGCTTTAGAGACCTAGGCCCTGGAGGCATGTCACTACACTAGAATTTCAGCTTAAAGTGCAAGTTCCTGACTCACTCGACCAGGAAAACAGAATGGATGGTGAATAATCAAATCTGGACTTCTAAGGTGCAGAAATTGCGAAAAGAGAACTCAGACATTGGTGCATATTTGGAATGTGACTGAGGCTTTTAATACCTAGCAAGAGTAACACTAGCATCTGTTACTTTATTTGATAGCAAGCCTTGTTATGCACTGTGGAATTGACATACGTAGCTATGTTATAAAGGACATTCTTTTCCATGTTATCATTTGTGGGGTAGTGAAGAATGAGAAAGAATAGAAATTGTGCACTAGTAATATGTTTCCTTAAGCCAGTGCTTAAACATTGCCTAACAAGTGGAAATAAATATTTGATTTCAAGTATTGCTTAAAGAAGGGAAGGGCAGTGTATAACGAATCTAATTTGAACGAATCACACAGGGAGAGGAGACTATACAGTAAAATGAAGTTCCATTGAGAGTTGTATAACACCTAAACAAATCTTGCAGTTGCAATCTAAAAAAGTGTCATTGCATGTAGCAGCATATAGGGTGCTTGATGAACTAGAAGGTCAGCTGCTAAAACTATGTAACTGTAATATTTTAAAAAATATTCCAAAAAATATATTTTGTTGCACATCTTCCTTATAACTGCTATTTTCTACTTGCTGTAACACTAGTAATTTGTGGCATTAGTTAATGATTTAGGATTGTTACTTTACTTGTGTTTTTCTTTTTTCTTTTTAGAAATCTGGGGTTGTTTTTTCTTTTTCAGTCTTTGACCTGCAAGCTTCAGATTCCAGCACAGCTTCTTGAATAAGTCCAAATGTCTGATACTTGCATAATTACTGTGGAGGTGGTAAAGTGCTTAGGCAAGCTTTTTCAAATTTTATTTAATGCTGTGCTTCACATCATTGTGGAATGGACAGCTTAATTTTCTTAAACACCTCAAAAAAATTAATTTTATACCTTTTAAATTGCAGTGGTAAGATGTAAAAGAGTGCTTACCGTAAGTTGAAAAAGTTCTTATATTTAGAATTAATCAGAGTCTTTCCAAAAAAGCAATATCCTGAACCTTTCTGTCACTGAATTTGAGCGGGAAAAATGTTGGCTCAAAAAAAAAAAAGCAGAAGAACCCAGCTCTCCAGAATTAAGTACAAGCATGTATCTGGAAGTTCATGCTGTCTCGTAACTGTAAATTCTAAGAAAGCCCATAGCTATTCACAGCTATCTAAATGTGTATTTACCTTAAATTTGGTCTGAGCAAAGGAGACATTTGCTGCATGCCTTGTGTGTAAAATGGCTAAAGGTTAATATAAGTTCATGAACTCCAGTTGCATTGAAACAATTGCAATCATTTTGCTGTTAATGACTCTCTGAAAGTTACAGTTTTGACAGATTAAGCTGCTCACTGATTTGGGATTGCTGATTTAACACGTTTCATATTCTTTTCAAGACTTTTCAACTTAACTGAATTAAGAGAATGTTCATCATTTTACAGGATATTTGTTTGAGATTCCTTTGTGGGGATGGGTGGTGCAGAGCAGATGTCTCTCTGGCAAGTTCACAAGTTTTTAAGAGTCTCATATCCCAATTCTTACTGCAGTTTATCAGTGGTAGATTTTTACTTCTTGAGCGGGCGTCTGTTTAAACTAGTCATAGTATACTATTCAGCTACACTTTCCATTGTATTGGGTGTTAACACCCTTTTTTCATGTATGGTTTAAGGTCGTTCATTAGAGAACATGCATACATGTTCTCACATATTGTGGCTCTCAGTTGTGGTTGCTAGAACTAGGGGTGGTAGAGTATTTGTGTTCAGTGGAAGACAAAACTGTTGGTTACCCAAATCTAGACTAAATAAAAAAAGATTGAGAACATAATGTATACATGAGCTGAAATGCAGGCACCTAAATGCAAAACTGTAATATTTAAATGTTTGTTCAGCTGTTGCCTGGTCTAAATCATAGGTTCTCCACAGCAGCCTCCCCTACCCTCCAAAATAAAAGTTTTATGTGTGCTTGGAAAGTTTTACTTCTGCATATGTTGGAGGGTTGAGCCTTATTCCCTTTTCTTTGTAAGTAGGCTTACGCTGGTGTTTTGTGTGACAGATGGTTTCTCTTCCTCTGTTCTGGTGTAGAGGAAATGAGTCAAAAAGAAACCATTGAAGAGCATCACCTTCATCTAGTGGTTATGATCCTCAGATGGAAGAACTCCTCCTGGCTGCAGGTACTGTTGTTTAGTTTATTTGGAGGCTGTTTAATATCATATGGCAATTAAAGTACAGGGCCCCTTGTCCAGGTCAGACAACTTGCCTCTGCTCATTTTTCTTGACTCTCAAAATTCTGTGTGTAAAGCACGATGGCTTCAATAGGTGAATTTCACAAGAGGCAACTGCCTGGTTGTGAAGCATGCTTCTAGGGCACACAGGTGCTGTAAATTAAGGTGGAAGAGGGAATTCAGCCTCATCAGTCTTCCAGAAGAAGGAGCTAATGGGGAGAGAAGAAGCATGGCAGTGGCAGCTTTCCTTCTCTGGCATACTTTAAAACTTAGGAATGATTTTAAATATTTTTCTTCAGGAGGGGATACGAGATTGCTCTTCCCAACTTGGAGGAAGAATTTCCTAATAGTACCAAGTGATGTTTTCAAAGTCAAGAGAAGATAATCTACGTGCCATCAGTGTTTTCTGCTGACCATCTTGCCAATATCAATGGGCAGGGAATTTTCTTTCTGTGATATTTTAGTTTTCTCTCAGTATTGCAGTTAGATTAAGTTAGATACCTGTAGTCCAAACCCACATGTGCCACTTACAAGGTCTGAAAGAACTGCCGAGTGCTGAGACAACAAATTTCTTTTTGGATCCACACTGTTAAAGGTAAGAACTTAATGTAACGTTGAAGTACGTACAGAGAACTCTGCTATTACAGTTACAAATCGTTCTGTTTTTGTGATTATTTTCTTATGTCTTGCAGAGAGGTTATTTTCGTCGGCCAATTTAAAACACTGTTTTATGCTAATTGTGTAGTCAGAATGGTTAGGTAACTTTGATTCTGACTGAAAGTGTTACAAGAGAGCTGTTGGGAGCTTTTTTTGCTTTCCTCTGCTTTGCTTCAGTTTTAAGTTTATAAAAATTATGAGTGTAGCTCTGTTGGTTTTCTTTTTCTGGCATGTAAATTGCCTGAGTTGACCAATTCAGTGTGGTAGCTGATCTAACTGGAGTTTGTCATCTGTTACTGTGTTTCTTGGAGGCTAGAACCGATTACAGTCCAACTGATTTTATGAGTCCTCATTGAACACAATTCCTATGCAAAAATTTTATTATGGTTCCTGACAAAAATTTTAGACAACTTTCTTTCATCATTCATACTTGAGTATTTTTTTATCTCAGATTTTTTTTTTTTTTTTTTTTCTCCTGTGTCACGTTAATTTGTGTGAAAAATTATCCTGGCTCACTGTGCCAAACATGACTTCTTATTCACCATAATTCTCAATTTCTACGGGGCTCACAGAGGTTGAACCCACATATCTCATCTATGAATTGCTTCATTTTGTCTTGAGTGAGTTTGCTTTAATCCTTGAATCAGCTACAACATTAAGCTCAGAAAAACCCTTGGGACTGAGTAGTTCTGTGAATATTTGACATAGGCTTATAAGGAATGGCAGTTTGTCTTGTAGACTTTTGAAAATACATTAGTGACTGAACTCAAAGACTATAGTCCAAGAATACAGTATCTGTGTAAAAGGCTTAGTAAAGGAGCGAAAGTTTAATCAGAGGTGCTGATTACACTAAATAATTTACACTAGTAAAGGTTGAAGAGTTCCAGAAACTGGATGCTAAAATGTGAGATTATGTTGAGCTACATTGAACTTTAAGTGATCCATGTGGACAGGAAAATCCTAATGTTGCATATGAAGCAGTGAGCCATGAGCTGACCACTGACTCCTCAGGAGTAATGTTAGTTCTGTGGAAACATCATGGACTGGTAAAAAGCATTGTGGATGTCCAGAATCGTTGGGAAAGGAACAGAGAACAAGATAGTTGTACTAGACTGAAAAGGCTGGAAAAACGGATGACTAAGATGAGATGTTGATAAAGGTCTGTAAAATGATGGAAAATGGTATAACTGATACTTTTTTATAGTGGAGAGAACCTACACAATGAAGGTGGTAAGCTCAAGTAGAAAGTACTTCCTATTGGAAGAGTGTGGAATGAAGTCTGAAAGGAGCAATGTGTCTGTTCTACTTGACAAGTAAGTCCAGGAAACTATGCCTTGCTACTGTGCTTAATCAAGAGGCATATTAAAAATACATTTTCAAAAAAAGTCTTAAATGACCCTGTGAAAGAAATGTTTCACTTATTTAGTGTTCAACTTTTATTTTTTAATAAGAGCAAAATTTTAAAAAAAAGCTTCAACAGCTACCTGTTTTCTTTGAGGGGGTCTGAAATACAGTTGCTTATCTATGACTAAATTCTGCTCAGAATTCCCAGCAGCACAAGGCAAATTGATGAGAAGAGTCAGGGAAAAGCATCAATCAGCTTTGTAATGTGTGTGCTAGGAAATCTATCTGATTATTGCTGAGGCACTGCAAAAGCAGGGCAACAAGTCATAGAACGGCTATGTGATTAGTCCGCTTTGACTGTGGCAGTCTCCCTGGAAGGAAAAGGTGAAAAGCATTCTGTTCAAGCTGAGTACTGTCAGCGTATACCATCTTTTTCTTCTGCTTTCTTTTCTTGCAGTGACGAATTGTGGGTTAGTATAAAACTAATTAATTTCACATAACAGAAAGCTGGTGAATGATTAAGAGTCATTTGAAATTAGAATTTGGAATTAAGGAATGGGGGATTCTTGTATATAGAGGGATGCTTCATGCTTTTCTCAGTCGGGTTTTAGGCATTCCTGTCCTTGGCAGGGCAAATGGGCTGGAACCAAGTCAGAGAACGTGGCTTGTGTCAGTGAAGGATGCCTGGATGTAGGCAGGGAGAGCCAAGAGAATAAATGGGGCTGGCTCTAGGTGCAAGTTTCTCTTCCAAGATTGCAACCAGTAATCATACAGATTAACTACTGCAAAGGCAGAAAGGAAGACTTTGAAAATATTTTTTATCTCAATAGTTGGTTTTTTTATTGGGCATAAATGGCAAGGTTGTGGTGAGGAGGGGAGGGATCTGAAGAGGTGGCCTCTGTGAGAAGAGGTCAGGGGTTGCCCTGTGCCAGATGCAGATGGCTCCACAATGGACCCACTGCAAGACATGTATGAGCCCATCAGCAAAGCTGGTCGAGCATTTGTGAGAACGTGTTTACAAAAGGGCAGAAAGTGCCCTGAAAGAGGGACGGTAAGGCCAGACTAATAGGAGGTGCTCCATGGTGGAGCTGCTAACGCCTTGGAGGGCGCTGTGGCACATGGATAACCCATGGCAGGGCAGGTACTGCCCCTGAAGGGACCAGCCTGCAGGGTTGGCAAGGGAGCAGAGGCTGCAGGGGGTGAGGGAGTGAAGGGCTGTCTGGGGTGAAGTTGAGCCTGGGAAAGGGGGAGGAGAAGTGTTTTCCATATGTGTTTACTTAACTGTTTGTCGTCTTTATTTCTGAATAACTGAATTGGTAATTAAAATGTTAACTGACATTAAGTTAAATTTCCCAAGTTAAGTCTGTTTTGTTTGCAACAGTAATCAGTGAATGATTTTTTCTGTCATTGTTTTGACCCTGGAATTCTCTCCCTTTTGTTCCTCCAATTTTCTCTACTGTCGTGATGGTGGAAGAGTGTGAGCTAGTGGGGGTGCTCAGCTGCTAGCTGGGGCCAAGCCACCATGTTTCTGTATGTTCTTTTTAAAATTAATGAATTAATTGTGTCATTCTCTTAAAAAAAAAAAAACCAAACTATTATAGGGTTATACTGTGAATAATGGAACATGGTCTGATATATCTCTTTTCTAATGACAGGCTTACTCATTTATGCTAATAAGCATATTGCTTTAAAGTAGAAGTTCTAATTAGCTTTTTTAGAGCTCTTAGTGGGAAACAGCAGTATAGTAGTAATCCCAATGGCAGACTTATGCATTCTTAAGCCTTGTTACCCTGCACTTCCTCAGGAATTTGGAAAGGTGATGATGGTAGAAGATGCGCTGAGTAGCAGGCTGCAATTGCAGCTGGTGAAACAGCCTTGTGAAAAAAGTCTCTCCCTTTTACTGGGGGTAGCTTTTAACTGCTTGGGTTATTATGTATTTAAATTTATTATATTCCTTAAATCTGAGGTTATGTCAATATGTAGTGAAATAATCTGTAGTCAATTTGCTGAGCAGGTGCCTACGCCTGCTTTCTGAGAATAAAATATGACATGATCCCTACATAACAAAAAGACTTTAAAAACAAGAAATCAGAATGACCTTTTCAGAGGATTGGATGTGTGAGTAGATAATGAAAATTTCTTTCAAATGACTGTTCTAGAAGTTAAAACTGAAGGAAGAATGAAGTCATAGCAAAAGGCAGTTAATGCAGATGAACCCTAGAGATGAAGATTGGCTCATGTCTTTGCCTCTGGCAAATTTGCAAGGATAAGAAGAATTTCATTATTTTCAGTGACATGATTATACCTGTATAAGTAATTTATGAACCTGAGGTGTGGTCCCCTGGAACTGATCATCTGGACTGAAAGTACTGGGGTGTCTAGTCCCGAGCAGGGGAAGGCAGGTACTTTTAACAATGGACTAGGTTCTGATCTTTTATTTGCCTCTTGTACCAGTGTAACACCAGTTTATTTTGGCAGATATATATTTAGTTACTAGCTTGAGTGAAGACAGTCCTTTGTTCCTTTTCTTTAACTGCACTGATCCAGGTGTGGACATGTGATGATAACCCAAGTTCAGTGCTTTTTCAGCTTTATTCCTTTTATGTATTGGAACCTATCTGTCCTCAGCTCTTGTAGGAAAGCAAATCTACATTTGGATATGATGGGATTCTAAAAGGTTTAAAGACTAAATTTTCCCACTTTTTTGAGTGTAAATGTATTTTAATTACTGTCGGTTTTCTCAGTGTTACCACATCATTAACTGTCATTACTAAAGGAAGAAGATCAAGTCTTAGTATCTGCCAAAGACCAGATTTTAACTCTTTCAAGGGTAAACAAAACCTTATGGAGAAAGAATTCTCCTATCACATGCATTACATTGCACCCTTTTTATTTCATCAGCAGAGTGATTATGTTTTAACAGAAGCCAGATATTTTAAATATGACTTGTTTGCTCTTCTATACTTGGACAGGATTTAGAAGTTTGTTGTCAGTTTTGGTTTAAAAGACTGGGTGTTATTTGACTATGGAGAAGCCCCAGCTTTGGTTCTGTTGGTGATGGAACAATGCTGTGCAGCAGGTCTGTCGCACACTTTGAGGTCAGTGTTAGGAGAGTTGTTAACTGACCTGTTTTCACATTGAAAGTTTGTTTTCTTTCATTAGTTTAAAAAAAAAGTCTGTCTTTTTGCAAAAATGGATCAATTTGTTTGGAAAACTGATTTTTTTTTTAATAGGTTCCTGTATCTTTTATTCTTTTTCATATTAGTCATTTTTATTCTTTAGATCAGTCAGTGGCCTTCCCTAACAGGTAACTCCCTGCTGAGAAGATACTACTTTCCAAGTGCCATTCCTGGGTAGATAAGAAAAAGAAAAGTCTTAAAAATTTGAGACATTTTTTCAGTTTCTTCCTTTTTTTTTTTTTTATGTGAACTTAATAGAAATGCTATGCCTTTTTTCAGATGAGAACAAGTTAGATATAAGTTTTTCTCTAGAAATAATTGAAATTAATTTAATTTTTTCACCTTTTCAGCAAGGTTGCTCTATATGTGAGGGAGCAACTGGAATGCATTGAGCTTGGCCTGGGTGCAAATGAGGAACAAGTTGAGAGCTTATGGGTTAGAATTAAGGGACAGGCTCACAAGGGTGACATTACAGTGGGTGTGTACTACAGGCCACCTGACCAGCAGGAGGAAATTGATGAGGCCTTCTACAGACAGCTGCAAGCAGCCTCACAGTCACAGGCCCTGGTTCTCATGGGGGACTTCAACCACCCTGACATCAGCTGGGAAGACCATACAGCTAGGCATTCGCAGTCCAGGAGGTTCCTACAGAGCATCGATGATAACTTTCTGATGCAAGTGGTGGAGGAACCAACAAGGAAAGGCACTCTGCTGGACCTTGTATTAACACACAAGGAGGGACTGGTTGAGGATGTGAAGGTCGGAGGTAGGCTCAGCTGCAGTGACCATGCAATGGTCGAGTTCAGGATCCTGCATGGAGGAAGCAGGGCGATAAGCAGGATCAAAACCTTGGACCTCAGGAGGGCTAACTTTGGCCTCTCCAAGGAGCTACTTGGAGGAATCCCGTGGGCCTGGGCTCTTGAAGGCAGGGGCGTCCAAGAGTGCTGGTCGCTGTTTAAATATCACTTCCTCCACGCTCAGGACTGGTGCATCCCCCTGAGAAAGAAATCTAGCAAAGGAGGCAGGAGACCTGCATGGTTGAACAAGGAGCTTCTAGTGGAGCTCGGGTGGAAGAAAAAGGTCCGTGGAATGTGGAAAGAGGGACAGGCCACTTGGGAAGAGTACAGGAATGTGGTCAGAGCGTGCAGGGATGCGACGAGGAAGGCCAAAGCCCACCTGGAATTGAGTCTGGCAAGGGATGTCAAAAACAACAAGAAGGGCTTCTTCAACTACATCAGCAGCAAAAGGAAGGCTACGGACAATGTGGGGCCGCTGCTGAATGAGGTGAGTGTCCTGGTGACGGAGGATGCAGAGAAGGCAGAGCTACTGAATGCCTTTTTTGCTTCAGTCTTCAGTGCCAGGGCAGGCCCTCAGGAATCCCAGGCCCCAGAGGTAAGAGAAGAAGCCTACAGAGATGATGACTTTCCCTTGGTCGAGGAGGACTGTGTGAGGGATCGCTTAAGTGGTCTGGATGCCCACAAATCCATGGGCCCTGATGGAATGCACCCACGAGTGCTGAGGGAGCTGGCGGATGTCATTGCTGAGCCACTCTCCATCATCTTTGAGAGGTCCTGGAGGACAGGAGAGGTGCCCGAGGACTGGAGAAAGGCCAATGTCACTCCAGTCTTCAAAAAGGACGAGAAGGAGGGCTCAGGGAACTACAGGCCGGTCAGCCTCACCTCCATCCCGGGAAAGGTGATGGAGCAGCTTATCCTGGAGCTCATCATCAAGCAAGTGGAGGAAAAGAAGGTTATCAGGAGTAGTCAGCATGGATTCACCAAGGGGAAATCATGCCTGACCAATCTAATAGCTTTCTATGATGGCATGACTGGCAGGGTAGATGAGGGGAGAGCCATGGATGTTGTTTACCTAGACTTCAGCAAGGCTTTCGACATGGTCTCCCATAACATCCTCATAGGGGAGCTCAGGAAGTGTGGGCTGGATGCGTGGTCAGTGAGGTGGATTGAGAACTGGCTGAATGGCAGAGCTCAGAGGGTTGTCATCAGTGGCGCTGAGTCTAGTTGGAGACCTGTAGCTAGTGGTGTCCCCCAGGGGTCAGTACACAGCCCAGTCTTGTTTAACTTCTTCATCAATGACCTGGATGAAGACTTAGAATGTAGCCTCAGCAAGTTTGCTGATGACACCAAACTGGGAGGTGTGGTAGATACACCAGAAGGCTGTGCTGCCATTCAGCGTGACCTGGACAGGCTGGAAAGTTGAGCAGAGAGGAACCTGATGAGGTTCAACAAGGGCAAATGCAGGGTCCTGCAGCTGGGGAGGAACAACCCCATGCATCAGTACAGGCTTGGGGCGGACCTGCTGGAGAGCAGCTCTGTGGAGAGGGACCTGGATGTCCTGGTGGACGACAGGTTAACCATGAGCCAACAGTGTGCCCTGGCTGCCAAGAAGGCAAATGGCATCCTGGCGTGCATTAGGAGGAGTGTGGCCAGCAGGTCGAGGGAGGTTCTCCTTGCCCTCTACACTGCCCTAGTGAGGCCTCATCTGGAGTACTGTGTCCAGTTCTGGGCTCCCTGGTTCAAGAAAGATGAAGAGCTACCGGAGAGAGTCCAGTGGAGGGCTGCGAGGATGGTGAGGGGACTGGAGCATCTCTCCTATGAGGAAAGGCTGAGGGAGCTGGGCTTGTTTAGCCTGGAGAATAGAAGGCTGCGAGGGGACCTTAGAAATGCCGATAAATATCTTAAGGGTGGGTGTCAGGAGGACGGGGACAGAATCTTTCCAGTGGTGCCCAGTGACAGGACAAGAGGCAATGGGCACAAACTGAAGCATAGGAAGTTCTGTCTGAACATGAGGAAGAACTTCTTCCCTCTGAGGGTGACGGAGCCCTGGAACAGGCTGCCCAGGGAGGTTGTGGAGTCTCCTTCTCTGGAGATATTCAAGACCCGCCTGGACAAAGTCCTCTACAACCTACTGTAGGTGACCCTGCTTCGGCAGGAGGGTTGGACTAGATGACCCACAGAGGTCCCTTCCATTCTGTGATTCTGTAATTGTTTTTCTGGCACCGCTAAATAAGAATGATAATTCACAGGAGTATAGGTAAAAATGTGGCCTTTATTTCTTGATCCTTAATCCAGATGATAATAAAATAGGTCTTCTGTCAAAGACAAATGCCAGTATTTCTTTAACAGTTGGACTCTTTTTTGAGTGAGTCTAAATTTGATGAACATTGCCATTGGTTGCACTGTTACACTCTTGTTCCCTGTTAACATGAAACAAACAAACTTTTCTCAAAGAGGATATAATTGTGATCTGAGTCAAGTTGTACTGAGGATTTGTACTGGGGGAGGGAGGGGAAAGATGCAGTCCTTTGCAGAGAGAAGTGCTTAATTTTTAGCTCATATATAGCATTGCAGATTTCAAAGTAAATTTGGCAGTGTTAATATATCAAAATACTACCACTGAAGTATCTAGAGAGGATAAACTTTTACTCTTCGTGGGATGATTAGAAGTGTTTGCAGTATATACCACCTTCTTGATAAAACTTTTTTTGATGTATTTACTCACTAACTTTAGTTTTGTCTTTTGATCTTTTGTGGATCAGTAAATAAGCAGCACTAGTTGTAGCAAAAGGGCTTGCAAGCATGTGGAATACCTTGCTTAGAAAATAATTATCTGAAGACTGTACTTGTAATGCAGTTCCTAATGTTTATCAAGTTAAAGGTATTTGGTGAGTAGCTGAATCCTTCGGGGTGAACATTTCTGATCATTCCTGCAACTGTGGTGACTTCTTACTGTTGAAATATCCTTAAAATCAAAGGAGGCTGAGAAGCATTCTGAAAATACCCTGACTACACCAGTTAATGTTAGTACCTCTTTCTTTGCTTACACAAGGGGAAGAAGGAGCAGAGCTATAAACTTTTTGTATGCAGACACTTCATTCAATAACAGGTACTTAGACCTAAGCATTTACTTGCTGATTTTGCAAGGTGCAAAATCTTGTTGTCCTTGACGGTATATGAAAGAGTGATTTCCTTCTGCTCTGCGCTCCCTTCTGCCCCTGCCTCGGCATGCAATGCTAACTGCATCCTGAGAAACTTCCAGGTGTCCTAGAACACTCTAAAGTTTTGTTCCTCTCTTCAGGTCCAATTATTGAGATAACGGAAGGGTTTTTTAAGTCTGAATTATGATCTATATGCAGGTAAGAAGTGTCCACATGATCTTTTGCCCTGTCACATGTGGGATGGGATATCTGCTGGATCATGTAAAAATCTTCCTCAAATTGTATTACCAATACTTTTTGATTTGTCTCTGCCTGAATGAAAACAGCTTATGCAGCTGTCTCCAGACACAGTCTACCAGAAGACGCTAACTTTTTTCTGTTATAGACAAGTTTTGAGTAAGAGTATTGTTAATGCTCCTATTGGTCAACAAGGCATGGTAAGGCTAGTATTCATTGTTGAAGGGGTTTTGGTGTGGGAACCACAGCAAGAGGTATTCAGATATCACATTGGAAAGCTTTGGAAGGGCTCTGCAGAGCAGGCAAGCTTTTTTTCAGGTCTAGAGTTGCAATTAATAATGTGCTTTTAGGCCTCGTCTGTTACTTTTGACTGGTTTTAAATGTAGAAGTTAAAACCCCCTGTTCAGAATACACTGAGCAGAATCATGAAAAAAATAAATCTGAACACTTTGAGGTTTCCTACTGAAGCCTCTCTGTGTGTCTTCTCTTGGTAACTTGAGGACTAAATTGTTACTGCAGTCTGGGGAAGTGATTTCCACTCTGTATTAGTTCTGCTGATGCTAAGCCTAAACAGAAGCTGTGCGCTGTTTTGTGATTTACCCTCATACTGCGCTTTTCCATTCTCCTGAAATAATTAAACATGAAGGTGTGATTACACAAGATGCTTGCACTGTCCCCAGCCTTTGGAGAGAAACATTCTGTGGCTGAAAGATACTCTTGTGTGAAAGATACTACTTTTATTTTGATTTTATTAGAAGACAGCTACATTAGAAGTATTAAAAGAAATTTAAGTTTGGTACAGACTGGTTTGGCAGCAGGTTCCCATAGTGCATACACGCCAGCTCTGATTCAGAGGGCCTTGGAGGAGGGTCCAGGTGAGCCTGGTGTGTCTGTGCACAGCTGCTTTCTTCTGTGCACTGCCTGGCCCAGCCTGAGGAATTTTACATTGGATTTGTAAATTGCGACACTGCTAGGGAAATTTCACAATTTGAAAACATTTAGATGTCTAAGGAAGCCATCAACACTTGATGAAAGCTTCTGTACTTATATTCAGGCACGTAAGAATGTAATCTGAGATGCAGAACACATTTCTGTGTTTAGGTCTATTGAGCACAGATGATTTTTGAAACTGGCTCATGGCTGTAAGCTGTGTGTGGCAGGGGAAAGCAGATGCAGGGATTCACAAAAGATGGTGTGCCAATGATAATTTTAAATTGCTCTGTAAGATGCGAAGCAGGGTATAGTTTGTGAATGGTACCGCTTTCTTCCTATTCCTACCATACATTTCAGTTGGGTTTCATTTCTCTGAAGGATGATGAGTTCATACAATAATCTGAGCTTCTGCGAGTAAAGTAAAATGTTAGGTGCCATAGAGATCTTTGGGAAGGTGTTACACTATATTTCACAGAATCACAGAATAGAAGGGGTTGGAAGGGACCTCTGTGGGTCATCTAGTCCAACCCCCCTGCCGAAGCAGGGTCACCTCTATGTTCCCATGTATAATTTTCCTTTTTTTCCTGTTCTGTCAGGATGTCTGCAATGTGCAAAGATTAAATATATTTTTCTTGGTATGTAGTTGTATTTTTAATGCATGATGGATGACAGGAATCGTGTTTGTACAGTTCCAGCTTATTTGCTATACTTTATTTCCTCATATTTTGCCATCGAATCCTGTTTGAAGAAGATCTGTTACAATTTAAGAAAATAAATAAAAGCTTGAGAGGTTGAGAAGTGCTTTTATAGTGACAGACTCATTTATCTAAAAGTCCTTGTGACATGCAAAACAAATGGTATCAAAACAAATGTTATTGTTTCTTCATCAGAAATTATGGGAAAACAGTAAATGTCCTGTGTAGAAGTAAAATTTCCAAGAATGGCTCTTCTGAAGGGAAAAAAAGTAATCTAAATGCTAAAAGCAGTATAAGCTTTTAATTGCATATTTAATGTATACTCAATTAGTCATTTAAGTTTATATACTTCTATACTGCTTAAAATTATCAATTTTGAAAAATCCTGGCCCAAACTTTCATAGCATTTGTAACAGAATGTGGGCAGGTGTTCTGTGCAGGCTGAAGTGGTAAGGCAGGCCATAGTGAGCCTTGGGAGGGTGGCACAGTGCCCCAAGGTGGGTTGTTTTTTTAATGTGGTGTACAAGGGTTCTTTACCTTATTCCAGACAACTGTTACAGCGTGGCCTTTATGCTAGTATTAGTTACACGTCTCTATCTGCAGTCTGCATAACACATAGTTTGGCTGAATCTGAGCCTGTTGTTTCATGTCTATTACAAATTAATCTTTTTCAGCAAATTTGCTTAGAAGTCTGTTGATGGGATCCTAGCAATTCAGGTCTATTGACTCAGATGAATAAACAGTGAAAACTGAGTCCTAAGAGGGAAGAGCTTGAGTGCGAAAGGACGACCTGTTTTTTACATCACATCAATATGACCAAGTGTTCAAAGAAAAATAATGTATTAATCTACATACTACAGGGGCTTAGCCTACCTGAAAGAAATTGATCTGAAAACTGCTTAACATGCCATGTTTTCCTGTTAAATGATAAAACCTAAGCAGGGTTTGGAATTTGAAATGGCATATCTAAAGGTACAGATGGAGGCAGTGGTCAGCTTTGCAAGCAAAATGAAGTTGGAATAAACAGAATTTTATCTATGAAAGAAACTTTCTTGCTTTAGCAATTGCAGAAACACACAGTTGAAAAAAAGGCATATTTTTTCATCTGATGTGTTTAAATAGGAAACATAATTAACCACCTCATTTTTTTTAATATGGATATTTTTCTTTCTTAAGATTTACATACCAAAGTGAGTAGCAGTCTTGCATTTGGGAAGTAGAAGACTAGAATACTAAGCAGTGAGTCTCCAGGGATGGAAGAATAAAGTAGTTGACTGCAGCATCTTCTGAAGTAGGTGGTGATTGGAAAACATTATATTGAATAGTCTATCCTAAATTAAATGAGCATTTACATACATCTTAGGTCACATGTTGCCTTTAAGCCATGTTCAGATAGAGCAAAAAGCTTCTCAAAGCTCCCGAGGAGAGCATTTCTGGAGGAGCTGTAGGTGATTTCCTTTGGCAGGACTCTACCCCAGTGGCTGAAAAATCCCAGCCTTGCATTTGTAGAGATTAGTGATGCAAACTTAGGTAAGTCCTTTATATTAGTCCAAAAGAAAGATACGTGGGGTTTTTTTAATTCTGTCCAGACTTGTGAGCAGGCCTATACCAATAATTATCTTCAAAGCTTAACCCCTGAACAGAAAGTAACATCAGAATTTTGTCAAGAAGAGCAGTAGCCCAGAGTTCTCAACTAGAATAAATCAACCCAGTTCTAATGAAAGCAGCTGATTTAAACTAATTTGTTCAATGTAGGAATCATACTATGTAGAGAGTCAAATGCATCTGTCTTGAGTAAGGAGCTCTGAAAACAGAGGAACAAGCAGATGGTCGAACAGTCCTTTTTCTAGTATAGCCTCCAGGCTTCCAGAAGGCAGTGGCTTAGGACCTGCATGGGCTCGTATTTCTTTGGGGACTAGAAGATGATGAAAGGATGAGGTACAACAGTGAAACTAGGGAGATTTCTCTTCGCTCTTTCATATACTTAATTTCTTTATACTACTTCTGTTCTTGTTCCAGGAACCACAGCAGTGGAGATCGTGGTGGGAGAAGTGTCTCATCTTCCCTCTCCTTTTCCTAGTCTTTAACTGTCAAATGGTAGAGACTGACTTGCTACCTCTAGAGTGCTTTTGTCAAGTGTAGGTGGAGTCCCAAACAGCGATAGAAGTGTTTTGAAATAAAACAGATTCTAGCAGGAAACGGCACAAGTCCTAAACAGTGGGTGAGCCATGGCTGTTTTCAAAACTGGCACTCAAGATAGCTGAAGATCATCAACCTTCTGGGCCTCAAATTAAAAGGATGCTTTCAGAATTGAAAATGAAGTTTTAGTTACCCTTTAAAATGATGCAGTGTTAATTAAGAGCAGGATAGTATGGGAGAATTTAATAATAGGACACTGTTCTCTTACATCTATGTTATTCCTGACCTGCTACAGAGATTTTTACTAGCTGTGAGTTAATATTATCACAAGCACTGAATCTTCCTACTCACCCACGGGGGGCTGCTGTTGAAGGTGAGCATGAAAGACTTCAATTTCTTTTTAGGATTTTTAAAGTGAAGAAAGATGGATAGGTAGGGAATAACAATGGGAGATTTTAATATTTTCTAAGGCAGAAAATGTTGAACTCATGCAAAAAATGAGATTTATATGGGAATTTCATCTAAGACAGTGGAGCTCTGAATACAATAAAAGGCAGTGAAGATGCTTTGAAATCTGTGATTATTTTCAGTTGATGAAACAGTCATAAGTGAACCCACTGGAAAGGTGTCCATGAACTAACTGGGGTAGGGGAAGGACTTGAGTAAAGGTGAATCTTCCAGAAGGAGATTAAAAAAAAAAAAAAAAAAGGCAGCAAAAGAAAACCCTGTCTAAATAGCTGATTACAGCTCACTCTAATCTGTATACTAAAGCTATGTTTCACCCTTTCATAGAAATGAATCAAAAGCCTTTGCAATATTGCAATATTCTATTTAAGTTATTTTCAGGAGGAATATTTGGGTTAACCTTTTTGTTTGCAGCCTTCATTCAGAGTTCCAATTTGTTTGCAAACCATTTCAATTAAACTAATGATATAGTGGGAATTTTTAAAGCAGCCTGATATGAAATTACATTTTTTGTGCCAAGATGGCTGTTTCTGAATTCTGGTAGCATGCTTCTTATTAAATAAACCTTGATATCATTAACAATTCTGTAGACAGTTTTGCTGTTATGTGATACATTTGCACTGTTTGTTATGTGTCTGTTACCTTACATCCATGTTACTAGATTGTACTTTCAGAACTTGAGAACTGCCAAGAAAATTGGTTCTGTACATGTGGAGTCTGTGAGTATTGGACAGTGACATTCAGTTTCAGTTGTAAGGGCTTACCTTTATTTTTCCCCGATTCTAGACCTTTGTATGCTAAATGTTAATGTTGACATTGGTTTCTTTAATTTTTTTAAACACAATGCCTATGGAAGGAACTAATGACTACAAACCAACAGATTATTGGTTTCTATACCACATAATTGTGCCAAAGTGTTGCTTCATTTGGAGAGTTCAAACACCCTGATAGGGCAAACAGTAAATGGAAGATACAGGGAGTAAATCTCATGCATCTAAAAACCTTCAAAAGCTACAGTCTTGTTTTAGTTCGTTTGAGTTGCTCTGTTCCATAAAAAATATTTCCTGGAACCTAAATTTTAAGAAAGTAAAGTTGTTTTCTGGTAGTAGTTATAATATATGGTATTACTTCCCAGTGTTGTTTAAAAATTTGATTAAAGCAACTCGGCTGTCATCTGCAACACTGTATTTACACTGAGTGTGTAAAACCATCCTTTTGTTTTGTTAATTAAGCCTTGGATTTCTTTGTTCTTTAAAATTCTGAGCTTTACTGTCATCAACAGACAATGTTGCTATGCTTTGTGGAAACTTTAGTGCAATGTCCTTATTTTTTCTGATTAGAGATGTTTTCTGCTCCGTGTTTTTTTCTGATTCCTCACACATCAGGATCCTGATTTATGGCTGAAGTTCCTTGCAAGGCACATATTATGCTAATATTAAATGCAAACCCAAATAATTTATAAAGTGCTAAAACATTTTAAAATCACTTCTCAAACTTCTGATGTCTTCATATTGTCATCTTAATGATTATTCATGGATGTATATGGACGTGAAAACTGCGTAAGATTATGTACAGCATGTGTTCATGTCTCGGGACAAGAAAGTACTTGAATTTCAGTAAACTCCTGAATTGAGGTGAATGGTAAAAGGTTGGTCCCAAAGACTTCTTTAGTTTTAGTGAAAATTCTAAAGGCGAATGACTGCTAATGTAACAGAAGTTTAACGGGTAAGAAAAGTTCTTTTATAGTTATGACATGATTTGGAATTGTGCAGTTTGTTCTCAAACAGCAAGATAAATGTTACAATTATGGTAAAAATGTGTACAGAGGTTAAGGGAAGACTATTCCCTTAAGTCACACTGGAAAGCTAAAATAAGTTAAGTGGCTTCTAGACAGCAATTTTTATCTGACTCAATAATTTGCAAGATTGGTTTTTTGTTTGTTTGTTTGGTTTTTTTTAAACAAGCAGAAGGTCTATTGGAAGTTAAAAGACTCAAAAGCTATCAAGGGTCTTTCCAAGTTTGGTTTAGATCATTTTAAATGTTCCTCTCTCCTGTGTATAATGCCTCAGTGAGCAAGTAATGATGGATGCCACTTAATGGCTCTGCAGAAGGTGACTAAAATAAAGATCTTTGACATTCAGAAATTAGAAATTGTACAAGATGGATATTTAATGTGTTTCAGAAATAATATATACCCTGCTTGCTAGCAAGTGTAATTTGCAATGGAAAAATGTGCATGTCTTTTTGTCAATGTGAGCTTCCTTCAGTGAACATTATTTTTCTCTGTGATGCGTCTTTTCGAACTGGTTTGTACCTTATTTTGCATCTTCAGTGCTGTGTAGGAAAGAAGACCTTTTTTATTCTGAAGGCAGATACTCAGCATCAGAGTGTATTGACTCAGCATCAGGGTGAATCATCAACTTTCCTTTGCCAGTCTGTTTTCTATTTCAGTATTTATCTAGATATATTGGAAACTTTAAAAAGAAAATTAACTTCAGCATAAAAATCTCTTGCCCGTGTTGAATCAGCCGTGAACATAAAAAGGAAGACATTTCATATTGGCTGTACTGTAGGATTATTTTCTCATTAAGAACCTGAGTAGCAGTGATATGGCTTGAAACAGAAATTAATTAGTTTCTGTTGAAGGCACTTATTAATTCTTACTATTATTATAAATACTTGGGGAACACGATCCAGTGAAACAGAACATCAGATGATCAATGAAATTATACAATAATGACTTCATGACAGTATTAAGAAGTTGTCATGCACTTCACAGTTCTTTAGAACAACAGTGATTAATTAGATAATTTTGACTTCTATCAAAGCATTTACAAATATTAGCAAGTATGTAGTTCTCATTTTTCATATCTAGACCTCAGAAGTATTTTATCTATGACTTTCCTAATTTTACACAGTGCTGTAGGGTTTTGAATTTTTTTTTGATACTGCCGAAGACTGTGTCTTTGCTTAAGTTGCTTCTCGCACTCTGTTATGATAGCCCTGGGGGTCAGGAGGAATGGAATGCTGCACGTCAGCTTTGGTGGTGGCAGACAATATACAGCCTTGGAGAAATGTCTTAACCTGGCTCCAGTTTATTTCCTCTGTAATGTAAAACAGAGATGAGGTCCTCTCACAAGCTTGTGAAAGACACTTCAGTAGCATTTGCAGTCTTCTTTACAAAGGAAGAAATATAAATGAATGATTGTCATTGTCAGACTGCAGCAAGGGATTGTCAGGCTGCTCCCTGACGGTTGGGGACATGGGGGCTTTGCCAGCCAAGGCAGGTGGGACAGGACTGGGGGTAGTGGCCATATTCAACCACAAGTCCAGATCCACCAGGGAAGCTTGTGGTGATGAGGCAGGCCCAAGGTCAAGCTGGAAAGTTGATTGGCATGTCAGGATCAGGCCCAGCGATGGTAGCCAGAGTCAGGCACAGCCCGCTGACTGCTGGGCAATTCCACGGTGGTGAGGCTGTCAAGGCCCAGCTAGGAAATCAGCCCACGGATCTGGTTCCAGACCAGTGCGGGCTCATGGCCGGGCACTGGCGTGGCAGTGGTAGAGCTTGGAGACAGGCGTGCCTGTGAGAGCTCAGGAAGGGAGTAACAGCCCAAATGGAAATGGAGCCCCTAGGCCTGTCTGCACGGGGGCTGGAGGGAGGCCCAGGTGAGACTGGTGAGGGCTGTTGAGGCCTGTTAGTACACTCAGGCACTGACCACCATTCCTCATATCCATGCATAGTTTTGAAGATAAGGTGCTTTTCCAAAAAGATGCTGGGGAAATAATATCCTGAGGAACAGATACCAATTGGTAATCTTACGAGAGACCTTCATGTGACAGTGATATGTTGAAGACAATAACGAAAAGTACTGGTCTAGGGAAAGAGTTCTGCAACAGCTGACAGTGGGGGAACGCTCTAGATGGCAGCAGCCAATTGCTGTGGCAGTAGTGACCACAAGCTTCCCAAAAAAAGGCTGGAGAGCCTCAATTGATAACAGACACTATTGGAAAAGATTTTTCTCGTCCCCTAACTGTTGGCCATAAATATGATCAGCGTAAAAATCTAAGTCTCTGTTTCATTGTGAAGTGGAAAAATAATTATAGTTGCAGGGCCTGCTTGCGTTTTCTAATGGATCTTCTATTCCTGACAGTAAAGGAAAACTTTTACAAACATACCTGATAAGTATTTTTTATATTAATGTGAATAGGATTTTATGCAACAGTGACTACTGAGGCCTGGTGAGAGTTCATTCCTGAAATGGGAGAACAGCACAAGTACTACTGTGTGCTCCAGACAAAAGTTTAAACTAATGGTGACTACAGTAAAAGCTGTTTTCACAAGTAATTGATAATTACACATGCTGTGGAAGACAACTGTGGTAGACCACTGCTGAAGAAAAGGAGTTGCATACAAATCAGCCTTTGGTGTTCTGTTGTCAGTTGTTGCTCTCACATTGAGGAAAGCCTCATATAAAGTAGTGTAAACGGGTGCTGCAGAACTGGGCCTTTATGGCGGTCATTTTGGAGGACATCAGAGAAAATGTCCTTCACAGGAAAGGAATGAATAATTAGCTCCCAAGCAGCTGACTACTTGGGCACTACAGAATGTCAGAAGATTAGAAGTTACTCATCGAACATTAACATAAGCAATCATGCGCCTACAGACTCTTCAGGTCTGAAGAAACAGGCAGATAGCGAGGTTCCTGAAGTATCTGAGAACTCTGAAGACCAGAGATTAAACCTTCAGGGGAAGATTGTTTAGCCCAGTCTCCTGTTCGCTCATGGTGGTAATGATAATGCTGCAGTGAACCATTTGTGCTCAATTCACTTATACATTTTTATGATTTTGGCAGAATAAAGGAAACATAACTTTAAAAGAAGTTGAATACTATGTTGGTCTCTTTTAGTGGTGGAATTATTTTTATGTTGTTGTTATTTTTTTTTCTTTTCCTCATTATGATTGATGGCCTTTACACAAATCCCAGTTGAAACATGGGCTTTTTTTTTAGCATGATGTAGAAGGCTGTCTGAAGGTTTTGACACTGAGATAGCAGAATAGGGAAAAGGATACTAGGCATTCTGTTTTTCTAATTGAAAGCTGCCCAAGCACAGCGTTTGTCAATATGAGGTCCAGATCATTTACAGAAACAAGATAGGCCCATTTTCTCATGAAACATCAGAGTTGTTTCTATTTTAGGATAAATTATTAGTATTTTGGACACGGATTCATTTGACCTTTTTCCAATTAAAAATGAGGTGATGAAAATACACAAAACAACAGTGCATGCGAACAATATGAATTTCTGATGCAAACTGCATGTTTTTGATCAGCAAATCCAGCCTTTTTCTTATCCTTTTACAGTGATGTTTGACCCAATCATGTCTGTCAGTACAGGCGAGCTTAGCAGAATACGCTTTTCTTTCTCAGTAAAGAGTGGTTATGACATTAATTTGCATATGCTGTTTCCTTTCCCAGCTCGAGGTATTTTGTAGTTAATTAATTCCACAGAGTGGTTTAATAAATTAAGATAAAAGATGAGGGCATGATTTTACACTTACTCAATGAATTCCACTGTTATATATGATATTTAATAATGCACTTGGTTTTTAGAGGTTTGTCTCTTTCATAGGGTACTTGTGGCAAGTCCAGGAGAGTTTTTTAGGGTGTTCTGAGTGACCCGAGGCTGAGGGAAAGGGCAGGAGTGATTTGCAGTATTGTTATGCTTGAGAAGTGTTGATTAGGCAGTCTTTAAACACTTAGAGCAAAAAGATGTAAGTTTGGATTGCAAATCTGAGTTACAATCAACTTGTCTGCTTGTCTCTAGAAGAGTGAAATGCTTCTAAGATTATTTGTTGTTGTCGTCAATATTTCTATGGCGGATTCATTGCAAGCGCTTGCATTGCTTTGACAGGTGCTCTGCGTGCTGGTACTCAGCATGCTGCAGCCTAGAGAGCCAAGGGGAGGGGCACTCATTCAGCAATTTCTTTGCTTGGCAATATGTGACAGGCAAAAATGCAAAGAGTAAATAATCAGGTACAGTCCAAGGAAATCTGTGATGTATTGGAGGTCAAAGCTGTTCTACTGGGCATAACTGGCATGAGTTTGGTAGCTGGGGGTGCTACAAGGGGAACCGCTGTGGGAGGAGCTCAGGGCTGCGCTGTGCCAGTCACAGCTGCTTCAAATATTTGAATTTGTGTGTGTGTGTATATAAATAAACACACATATATATATTATTACGATGCATTTGTAAAAAATACTGGAGGGGGGTAGGGGATAAAGAATCCCGAATGTGCACTGGTAGAAAAGTTTGATCTGAGTGAGTAATTCTGGGTTGGGCCTCTGGTAGTACCTTGCAAGTACTCTTTATTTTCAGAGAACTTCCTTCTTGCAGTTTTCCTGGCTTAAAATAATAACAAAGCTGCATAATTGTCATGTAGGCAGTGCTGAATCAAGGTTTATGCCACATGATTTGGAATACTTACTGTTTGGTTACTGAGTTACTTGACTGGTCTTGTTACCCTGTAGGTTTTCCCTTTAATTTTCCTGCTGTATCTCCTATTGCAGTTAACTCCAGTTACATCAGTTAACTCCTTTTTTTTTTTTTTTTTCCAATAAAAGAATATTGTTTTTTTCCTCTAACAAAGTGAGATTAAGTTACATCAGAAGAGAACAGGGCATTATTTTGTTTATCTACCAAATGTTGTGTTTGAATGTCTGCTCCCTTCTGGGAGAAAAACAGGATGCATCATATGCTTCAGTCAATAAGCTCCTTTTAATTTAATGAGGAACATGGTGCATTAGCAATATTTGTTGATTTTATCAGAAGAGTACAGCACTTCAGTGAATGAATGTACTAGAATTTATAATGCTTTTGCCGTTTGGAGAAAGTACAGTGATATGAGTGTGCTTTACGTCTTCAATCCATCATCTGCTGGTTTTCATCTGTGTTAACAGTCACCAATAGGAGATTTTAATGTTTCAGGAAAAAAGCTGATTGGCATTTATTATACAGTAACACTACAGAAGGAAGTTCCTCATATAAATATACATATTAATGTATGGGGGTTGATTTCTCGTTTATTCTTTAGAAGCAAAGCTCACTTTAAGATATTTCAAGTAGTATAAAAGGGAATAAATGCTGTGTAAGTTTATTACAGAGGTGCTTTGATTACTACAGATAGAATTATTTTGCTGCCGTAAAAGTGTTGTGGCGCTTGCAAAATTATTTCAGTGATGGCAATAGTAAGAACTGCTGCCTTTGAGGTCTGAACACCGACTTTGAAGTGTAAAGCCTTTCTGGAGCTTCAGATTGAAGTCCTGGGAGGCATGGGGTTTGTGCAGTTTGTTGTGACAGATGTGGTGACTGAGGCCTTGCAAAGTACAGCGCCGTCTGGTCTGTTTTGGACATCAAGAGTCTTTGTTACAATGTGAAAATATTCAGTCTCCTCGCACTTTCCAATTACATAAATGGCTTTATCTTCTTATAATGCCTTTCCAATTTGTCTGTCCACATTACAATAACACAAGCTTTATATGAGTCAAATGAATTTCTTCCTCTAGTGAAAGGAGCATACAGTGTGAGCAGGAGCTCTCCAAACATTACAGGATTACGAAGTGGTTGTTCTACTGCCTAGCAATTACCAGTCCTAAAAAGCTAATTTTGTGCTGGAAACCTGCAAGAGGAGCTATAGCAGTGCTCAGTAATGGATCAACTTAGACAACAAGGTATTTTCTTCCACCGAATACCTTTTTGGCCATAAATCAGAGATCCTGTAATTCTAGTGGTGAATGCTTGATGAAATCTTGTTTAATGATGCAAGAGGAAAAACAGGTGACACCCTATCTTTCTGTGTGACTTGTCACATCAACTCTCTCATCATTAATCTTTATGGAAGCCTTAGTAGGTCTGAGCTTTTTTTATTAAGATGCTAATATCTCGACAGTGCGGAATGTTACTATTACACTAGATTTTAATGACTAGAATCACAATCAAAAATAAAATTTTAATAAGAAACTGTAGTGCTCTTTCAAGAAAATAATAAGTTAATATTCTGAAGGTGTAGGAGTGTTTACAGTCTTCAGAACAGGTTATTGTTTTCAGGGCTGTTCAATTATCTGGTATCATCAGTGCTGAATGTTTGAGATACCCATGGTAAAATACAGTAGCTCATCTTTTGGTATCATACAAGAAAGTTTTCTTGAGATCTCAGGTTCTTTAACTACATGTGCTTATTTAACAACTTCTCTTGCACTGTTTCAGTATGTGACAGAATGCTCTTGGCAGAGGTGAAGTTGGAAAGTTATTGCAAATCCTTAATAGCAGAAGGGGGGGGGTTAGGAGAGGCTGTACTATGGATTGTCCAAAGCTAGTCAATACTATAGTGTAAACAAAGAGAAGAAACCCAGTTTAATATCCAGTACAAATCTACCTGTAAACTGTGGTGGCTGCAGATATAGGAGATCTTTAGTGGTATAGAATTAATTTGATATGGTACTACATGTACAGATGGTACCTCTCTCTTTCCATATTTATGTGTTTAGGTGTCTGAAGTATATAAAATCATTATGTTGTCCAAAAAGCGAACTCTTCACCCAGTGTGCAATAAGCCAATCCTCACGCACTCTGAAGAGATGTTGTTTTATTCAGGCCTGAGTGCTCAGTGGACTTTACCACAAATCAAGCACACCCAGTGCCAGCTTCTTCATTACACTTATACATTAAATTCTTGCATATTCCACCTATCCTAATACATATTCATTCTTATCTACAGAAGTTGTGCAACTACATGGCGTCATTCGTCTTGGCTCCTTTTCAGACCCCTCTGCGCATGTCTTCCTCCTTTTTAGGGGTCTCTGGTGATCCTTGGTGGTCTTCCCACATGAAGTACCCTAACTCCTTTTATCCGTGTATGGTCACATGTCACCTAAGGACCACTTAAGGCTACTTTCTCTTGCCAGCTTGCTTTCGTTCCTTCAAGAAGGAGAATTTGTCTTTGATTAAACAGATAGTGTAGATGGCCAAGCTATTCTGTCTCTAGGCTTAGGTTAAACGTTAACATGATTCTAGTCATGCACTACTTGATTAAAGAAATGCTACTTAAACACAAACAATGCCCCTTCCTTCCATGGGAAGAACTTGTTCTGTTACAATTAAGTGTATGGTAACTGCCATAGGATATAGATGTATGTTTATTATGTCTAAAGAAACTGGGGACTGTTCATACTTTGCTTATTTCCTCTGTAGAGGGTAGAAAATGACTGAGATACTGTTTTGCGTGTGTAATAACATAATTGGAAGTGAGAAATGGAGAGACAAGGTCAACATTATGCTCTGAAAGACACATGTAATTTTTGTCTTTGAGTTACACAGGAAATGATTTGGATTCCAAAATATGAGAGTAGGTCCAAGGAGAGCATAAAATAGGTGAAGACTGCAGGAGTTATTAAAAGCAAGAAAAATCCTTTGGAATAAAACAATTGTCTCATTTACTGAAAATATAAATGAGCTGGCATTATTTTCTTTTATTTTGAAATTACAAACAGCTGTTAGTAATCTTCTAAAAATTAGTACAGCTAAGACTAGTTGCTGCAGTAATAGTGGATTTCCTCCCTTAGGAAAAGGGAATGCTCCTAGGGAATGAAATAATTAAAAAATGCTGAATATATCTATAACTTGGAGCAATCTTATCCGTCCATATTTCCTGCTCATACAGACTGAGTCTAACAGCTTGTTAGACTTATAGTCACAATTCATAATGTCAGGACACTGACTTGTGATGATAGTAGTACAGTATTTTCTGGTTATTTCTGTACTTGTCACTAGTACACTTTCTTCTCCTGGAGTTACACAGCTCTAATCTGGTGTTTCAAAAGGTAACAGACATATGTGTGTATTTGCAGAAGTTTTGAATTGCCAATATTTTGGATTTTGGTGCAAGTTCTATACTGTTGAAGATATTACACTCTTTCTGGAACAATAATTTAAAATTGTTGAATAGAATCAGAATAGAGAAGAACTTAAAAAAGCAAAATGTTGCTTGTAGATCAAAACGTTGTCATTTACTGATGTTTAACAATGGTTAAATGACAGTCGTATTTTAAGTCTTTCATTGTCTATTGCCAGTCTCCTTCATACTATTAGCAAAGGTCGCATACCATCAGCCAGATAAGAAATCATTGTGCAAATGTACCTGTAAACATCAAAGACTATGGGGGGCGGGGGGGGTCACATACAACACGGACATGACCAAAATCCAAACTGAAAGGGACTTTAGTTTAGACTTGCGTCCATACACAGAGTCCTGATGTCAGTAAGTCCTGACTTACTGCACATTGAGAGCTGGCTATAAAGGACCCTTCAAACTTATGGCCTGAGGCTTCAGCTTTGTGGGCCTGTGTTCAAACATAACACTGGCTACTGTTTTTATCAAAATTGACTTTGAGTTGGTCTTCACTGGGGCCTCTCATCATGAATCGGCTAACTTGTTTTCAGATGCCCAACTTCTTGCAATTCAGAACAAGGTTGACTTGATGCTATGTGTGAACATGGCAGACTATGTTATAAACTGATCTTCCTTCTGCAGAGCTGTAGGAAAAGGTATCAGTAGCACTTAGGGCAGAGGCAGTGGAAGTCCTTAAACATTATGTGCAAGACAGAGAAAATTAAGAACTGAGAATTTGAATGTCCTCCATTCACTAAACCTCCATCCACTAATCCACTGGTTTTATGCATATTGATTAATGGTAGCAGCGCAGATTAATGGCACCTTTTCTTTGTAATACAGGTTATGACAGGTCTGTTACGAGTTTTTTTTGCATCATTGCCGCAGCTAGAACCTGCAATGTAAAAATAACCTGCTGAAGGCATACGATCATGGAGAACTCTGGCTTTCCCATATTCAGAAAGATGATAATAATTAAGGTAGCTAAATATGTTGCTACAGAAATCTGTACCATAATAAAATATGTTCGAGGCTATTTTCTGAGGTTTGAAATATGAAAATGGAAGAATTTCTCAGTGGGGGTGTTATTATATATGAACTGTATTTTAAAATAAAAGAAATTAGCTACTGCATTTTACATTAATACTGCATTTTCACTGTAGTGAAGAAAATGTATGTTAGAAGAGGTGCTAAGAAAATTCCAGCAGAGCTCTAAATATAAAAGCAATATATTGGATTTAGACTAGTATTACTTCTGGATACATGGCAGCAGGTATTCTGTTCAGCTTTGTGATCTCAGGCGAAATATGCTAGAGCATTCCCTTGTGTCTCTCAGCATTTACATTCCTCATGAGGTTTTCCAGTTGCTCATAACTCTGCTAAACTTTGTAGGGGAAGTACACCATGGGAGAAAGAAACGGGGCAGAATCTTCATGCATGTGCACGTAATTATGGTGAGAGTAGTATATTATATAAACGGGTCTAGTTAGGTTGCTGGTGTGATTTCTGCTGGCACTAGAGAGGTATATAATACATGTTTGTCATGCATTATTACTGAATCTATTTATTTTTGGTTCAGTACAGGTGTTTGAGTTGATTTTCGTAAACGACCCCAAGTTAAGGTTAATAAATCTATTTTGCTAGTGCTGATATGTGAGAGTATAGCCATGTTAACAGATGTACTATTAAAAAATTAAGGATTTGCATGCATGGATTCCCCTGTGCAAAGTAGTTCTACATAGAATTTGTATACGGAAGTGTGTTTCTAATATAACACAATCATGGTGGTCGTCAGTAAATGTCTAATAAATGTGACTTCTGTATAGGAAATTTATTTACTATATCATAGAATCATAGAAAGTTTTGGGTCAGAAGGGACCCCTAGAGGTCATCTAGTCCAACCCCCCTGCAGCGAGCAGGGACACCGCTAACTAGATCAGGTTGCTCAGAGCCCTGTCCAACCTGGTCTTGAATGTTTCCAGGGATGGGGCCTCCACTATCTCTCTGGGCAACCCATTCCAGTGTTTCACCACCCTCATTGTAAAGAATTTCTTCCTTATATCTAGCCTAAACCTACCGTGTTTTAGTTTAAAACCATTACCCCTCGTCCTGTCACTGCTGTCTCTACTAAAAAGATTGTCCCCATCTTTCCTATAGGCTCCCTTTAAGTACTGAAAGGCTGCAATCAGGTCTCCCCGCAGCCTTCTCTTCTCCAGGCTGAACAAGCCCAACTCTCTCAGCCTGTCCTCATAGGAGAGGTGCTCCAGCCCGTGGATCATTTTTGTAGCCCTCCTTTGAACCCGCTCCAACAGTTCCATGTCCTTCTTGTGCTGAGGGCTCCAGAGCTGAAAGCAGTACTCCAGGTGGGGTCTCACCAGAGCAGAGTAGAGGGGCAGAATCACCTCTCTCGACCTGCTGGCCACGCTTCTGCTGATGCAGCCCAGGACACGATTGGCCCTCTGGGCTGCCAGCGCACATTGCCAGCTCATGTCCATCCTTTCGTCTATCAGTACCCCCAAGTCCCTCTCAGCAGAGCTACTTTCGATCAAATATCCAGATATCCATCTATTTAATTTTAGATTTCAGAATGAGTCTTTTGGTCCTGAAACGCTGAGAGCAATTCTGAGGGCTGATGTGTTCCCCATATTGCTTGGCTCACTGCTAAAATTTATGCAAAATAATATTCACGGTACAGAGACAACAACTCAATAGACTCCTCATGGCAGTCATTAAAGATATGGGAACCAAGCTTTAATGTGGCAAGTTGTAAGCTTGACCTGTGGTCTGCCAAACCTGGGGTGAATCCACTAATTACCAAATGGGTGTCTCTAAGAAGTTTCATAGGAATGTAAGCTTGTGTGGTTTTTTGTTTTGGTTTAGGTTTGTTTTAATTTTAAAGTTACAGATTGAGAAAGTGAGTGCTGTTTTGTACTTTTCTCCCACTTTGCTTTTTGTTACTTAGCATTTTCTATTTCACTCTAGTTCTAAAAGGAACATTAAAACGTTAAAACCTGGAGATGTACTATGCCTTTTTTTCCAATGAACCTGAATCCGACAGAGGTTTTAAACTTTCAAGATACGGGATAAACTAAACAAACTGCTCTTTTTCATGCATCTTTTCTTACCACCATGCTGATTATCAGGCAGGTTTTGGAAACTGTTACAAAAAAGCGTTAGGTACGGTTTGCTGGTTAGCCTGAGCTGTGTGTGGACTGTGGCCAGAAGGGATTGTCAGCACTGGCTGTCAAAGTCGGGAGGAGGGCTCATGTAGCTGCATGGTGAACAGGCTCTGATTAGCTGAAAATTAAACAGAATGACCTTTCTCAGTGACAAGCCTCACTTGGATTTAGTATACATCAGTGCTCAAATTTTAAGAGACCTGTGGGAAAGTTCACTACAGGTTGTATGATAACTGCCAAGGCAAAGCTTTTTTTCTAAATGCCTTGTTGTTCCATGAGAAGAGGTGGGGTTTGATTGTCTTGCTCTGCGCTCTCTTTTCATTTCTCTGTGCAAGTTGTGTGACTTGCTTCTTATTGCAGGTGTATACTTTGCCTGATATTTCTAAGCTTGAGAATTTTAAGAAGCAGATTATGTTCTCCGCATTGAAACAGTGCCTTTGCTATGGAATATTTTGTTGCTGTAATGGAAGAAGTACAGTAATTTCACTAGATACTCCTTAGACACGCAGTCTGGTTCTCTTTAGTGCACCATTTAAATTTCAGAAATAAATAACTTTAAAGCTATTAGTATGATTATGTAATACTGCAATAGCAAGTGTTAAATATAGTTACCATTGCACAGTTGTGGGTCTAAATGCCTTCTGTCAGTTTGATTTGTTGATTGATTATCTTGTGGGTTTATATTACAACAAAGAAATGAAGAATTAAGCAAACCCCCAACCCTCCAACACTCTGAACAGGACAGCAGGACAAGCTTTGAGAAAGAAATCAAAGTTCCCCAGACTGCTTCATGATAATGTAATGAAGATGAAGCTTTTAAAAATAGCTCTATACAAATAATTTATGGTTAAATGTTTCTTCAGAAACTGATGTCCCTAGATGGTGCTATTACTCAGATCCTGGTTTGCTAGGAAGGCATTTTCCTGATCAATTTTTCTTTGCTCGGATGATGCATGAGGCGCACAACAAAGTTAGTGAAAGCTGTATAGATTTAAATGAGAGCAGAATGAAGCATAAAAATTTTATGTAACATCGCTGATCATGAGGTTCCTTTAACCCTATGAACAGAGTGAACTGTACATTTATGAGGGTTTGGGGTTTTTTTGTAAATATGCAATTTGTGCCTTACCAGGAAGGAGGACCATAATGATCTGTCAGCCACATCTGTATATGCACAGCATGATGACTTTGCACCTTTATTGTACTTTGGATGAATAACTAAGGACTGTTTGTATTTATTTAGTATACAGGTACAGTTGATTTTCATTTAACAAACTGAATTTTGCAAAAGGAATATGTAGTATTTTAACAATGCTGTCATTTTAATATTAGCAATGTATGAACATTGCAACATGAATTTATCCCAAGGGAAGCAGTGAAACCAAGCCATAAGCCTTATATTCTCATTGAAGTCTGAAATTTGATGAGATGTGGTCCTGTTATGTTTCCTTCATGGAAATAGATTTTTTTTTTTTTTTTTTTACTAGTTAATACAGTTTCTGCTTAATTTGCATCAATTATATAGGAATCATTATGATCAAATTCTTCTTCCCAAGCAGTGCTCTGAACACATTTTCTGTAATACATTTCTGATGCAATAGATTTGCTTTTCATTTTTCATTGCTTGAATAAGAAAAAGCGAAACATGATACCGATAGAAGTGCAGTGACATAAATAGATTCAGAGAGGCATTCTGATTGGGTATCACCCAAAATAATATCTCTGAGCTATTTTCAACCTTTTTCTAAATTGGAGTTTTTCTACATGTAGAAACGCTCTTGGGACCTTTGTAATGATCTTTTCCACACAAGGCAATTGCTGCCCTTTAACATTGCTGGGCAGTCGAATGGATTGAATAGCATCTGTAAAGAAAACCAATTAAATACCTCTATATGTAATGCTGGGATCAATAAGTTGGCTTCAGCAGTTGCATCTTAATCACTCCCAGTTCCTAACAACTATAGAATTTTTTATTACAAATAAAATTTAGTTTCCAAACATAGATGCTGTGAGCTTAATTGTGTGTAAATGAAAGATAAGAAGTGAGATAAACAGCCTATAAATTAAGGTAACCATTCCAGGTGGTCCTCAGACTCCCAAATCAACTCTACCAATTTCCAAGTGTATTAAAGGTTGAATGCCATCAGCTTTGTAAAGTTTATTTAGAATCATATTAAGATATGCTTCCTGGTCACTGGAAGGAGGGAAATCTAAAGATAGACCTGTCACATGCAAAGACAGCTATTAATAGCTCCTTTTAATGCATCCAAAGGTGTGAGTGAACACCATGCAAGGAACTGTTGTAAAATCTGCATCCTAACTGAAGTTGCAGTGGCAGGGGTGGCTGGAGGGGGAACTGGAACAAGAGGGAGTGATACACCACCTCGCAGAAGTAGGAACTGTCTGCCTTTGTGACTTTGCCCATTTTCCTGTTCTGCGTCTTTGCCGTGCTGCCCTTAGCCTGAACTGTCTCTCCACTGACCCCTCTGTGGCCAGTGCTGTGTGATCTTTTCTGTCACGTTGAGAGTTCCTCGGGCGCTTTAAAGATTTTTTTTTTTTTTTTCTAATATATCTTCATATTCTTTTTGATCACACAGTGGAGAAACCAGTACAGCAGAGTGTGAGTGAAATGCAGGGCTTTTCCTGTGCAGCTTTCATACGCCTGCTCTGTTACACTGGTGCAGGTTTGCCATCAATAATCGGCTGCTGAGATGTTACTGAGGTCGTAATTTGACTTGTAAATCTTTGCTCCCTTCCCACACACTATCAAAAGTAATAATGTGGCTTGGCTTGAGGAGTTTTCAAAGCAGCTGAAGAAAGAAAAAGTCTTACTGTAGACTGAACAAGAGGAAGTACAAGTATTGAGAAGTGGTCATTATGGAACCTCACAACTGCATGTTCAGAGAAATTATCTGAGGGATAAACACAGTTCCTTAAACTATTCCCTTGTTTTAAAAGGATCATTAATTCTTACCTCTCTGGGAAATGAAGGCTAATACACAAAAAGGGGAAAAAGCAATTCAAAATTCAACCAGTCCAGAAGGGTCACTAAACCCATGACATGCTTATTAAGTACCTACTTGCACAAACCCCTCTTCAGCAAAATGCTTGAACCTTTTGGCTATACGTCAGATTATGTCAGAGCCTCTGATCAATAAAGAATCTGTTAGCTTCAAAGCTGTTTCCAGCAGGATGTATATCCAGGAATGTCTTCATTTCGTGTGGGTGGGATTTTGTGTACGTGTGTGTGTACATGCACGTAAATTCTTTGTTGGGTTTGTACTGATTTCTGAAATCCAGAGGCTTAGCATTTTAAAGCAATTGGCTCAAATATGCTTCCAGGTTCGTTTTGTTTTGGGTTTTTCTTGAGCAGTTAATAGCCTGCCATTTTAAAGTACTGCTGCATGAGATTTGCAAGCCGAGCATGCCAGGCACGCTGCACGAAGCTGTAGGCAAGTTCAAGTAGCACAGTGCTGTGCCACAGAGAATACTTTCAGTGAACGTGGTCTTCCTTTAATAACAAAACTCTGACTTTTCTGCTTAGTCCTGTTTGTCCAAGTATAGCTAATAGCACTGTTGCTGAGAAAGTCATTTTTCTCTTTCTGTGTGAATGAAATTCTGAGGGCAGCAATGTTTTAGTGTTTATCATGATAGTGGGAGTAGGGAGGCAAATAAGGACAAATATGTTGTGCAGAGGAGGATGTTAATGATAATGATTTGCCCTCCTGAATGCCAGGTGGCTCTGTCTTTCACCGAAATGTAATCGGTTTGGCAGGCTGTAGAAAACCTGCAACAAAAGTGAGTTTAGACCTAGTATGGCCATTAGTTTCAGTATAATACAATTAAACTGAAAGTAGAGTGTATTTGTGTGCCTGATTGCTTAAAACCACTCATTATCATTTGTATACTGATGCAAATGGGCTGGGGTAAACTGACATTAGTTGATGTAAATCCAAATTAATGTAATAACATCACCATTCTGGATGAGTCAACAGAATTAACAAATGGTGTAATCTCATTTATTCCTCCGTGGTTCTTACAAGTAGTTCATAAATAGCAAAAGCAAATGGCATGTCAGGACTACCTCTGATGCAAGAAGGAAGGGATAAGCATACTTTATTCTCATCTACAAATCTTCCTGTTTCAAGTGTGTCTTATAATGTGAGAAAAGACCTTACAGTCTTTTAAGACTACTTGAGACCCTTTAAGTAGTAAGGTCACTTACCCTTTGAAGAGAAATATTTAAGAGGGTGTTTACCTTGCTTTAGCCCATGAAATGGCAGAATAAATATAAGGGAGAGATGTTTGAAAGCCAAGGGATCTCTTGACTCTTAATTTCCATTGGGAGCAAGGGAGAAGCTGGAGGCTGCTCCATAAAGAGATCTGTGTACTACTACTACTTAGCCACCTAACTCAATGCCTTTGTGTCTGCTTTAGGACCTGGGTTTTATCAGAGTGAATTACATATTGAGGTGACAGTTCTGTCTTTTTAAAAACTTGCTTCCCAGAAGGTATTTGCTAGTATCATTACAAGAAGCTCGTTGTTTCTTAGTGTCTTTGATAGGGAACCACATCCTTGTTAATAGCAGATAATGCTATGACTTGCATTCTTTGCTCAGGTTTCTGTACTGTCTAGAAATCACATGCCAGAGTGCATGCCTTGGTTCTGAAGGGCCAAGGCAATATAAGGCAGGCGTTTGTGTTGAGATGGCTTAACTTTCTATCACATTCTAGTGAGAAAGAGTGTCAACCCCTTTAAGCGGTAGTCCTGCTCAGCTGTTTCAGAGCAATGCTGTAATAAGAATGTGAAGGAGAAATGTGTTTTCCTGGCTGAATTTCTCGTGGAAACTAGATTACACTGCAGAGCTGCTGAGCTGAGCTTCCTGGTGTGATGGAGAGCTTTGCTTCAGAAACGGCAGTTGAAGGTGGCAGTGTGATTCCTCACCTGTCTTTCACCTGTTTAGAAGAAGGAGCACAAAAGAAGTGGCAGGTACCAGAGATGTCCTTCTCTATGAATTACCCCTTGAGTTGCCTTTGCCAACATTTTTGTAAAAAAGTAGCTGCTGAATTAAGTTGACAAGTGTCAGTAAAGAATTATGAATAACTAAGGGATGCAGCCAAAAATTCTGTTTTTTCTTCTTCAGACTGTTTCCAAATTTATCTCCTATTTAAAAATAAGAATTTTTATGTTTCAGTTTTGCAGTTTAATTAGATGCAGCTTTCCCCTACTGATTATTCACAAGATGAAAGCTTCATATTTTTTTTTGTCCAAGTCTTTCTAACCTTTTCTTTTTCCTCCTTTTTTTGTTATTACAGATATTGTGCAAATATGAAGCCATTAAGTAGCATTGTAATGGAACAATTCCCCTCATATCTGATATTTTTAAAATCCTATTCACATGCTGATGACTGTTTTTATCCAGAAAATAATTTAAACAGCACTGATTATGACATAAAAAATGACTAATCTTTTTTAAACCTCTCGGTGAAGATGCTTATCTTTTAGATTATTTCTCCCTCCCCATTTGCCTGCCAACCATTACAGTTAGTAACAAGAAAGAAAGTTTGCTGTCTTCACCAGCAGAATTTGCAAGACACATCAAAGTCGCACCTAATGGATGCTTTTGGTAGCAACGAGTCGCTGCCTTTGAGGTTAATGTTACTGAACCCCCACTGAAAGGCAGGTTATGACAATGATACTTTCTCACTGGGGAAGTGAAAAAGGTAAAGAGTGAACCATGATAACTTACTAGCTTATTAATCAGGTCAAATTAGGCTTGCACCAGTGGAATAGATCTGATTCATGATGATGCTTTGGAAACAAGTCCTTGGCTTTTAGAGTGCGGAAAGTTACAATGCAGCCTGACTTATGTGCTGGTATGGAGCTGTATCCTGGAAGATGGACCGGTGGAGAGTGGTGATGAGACATGAAGCAGACACTTCCTGTGTACAGAACTGAATCTTCATTCTTCACTGCTGCTAATACCCCTAGTTACTGTTGGTACAGGTTCACTTTCTATCCATACATCGTACATGTCCGCTTCTCTGGAATGGTCAATAACATCTGGTCTGAAAGCTGCTGTTAGAGCTGTACGGTTTGTGGTATTATTCTAAGTTTTATGGAAATGCATCTTGCGTTTTATATATTCATATCTCATGAATAAAACTGTAGATTAAAGGTTGTGTACTTTATGTGCAACAAGAAAGGATGTAGGGGTCTCAAACAGTGAAAATTTTGTGAGCTCAAAAGAACAGAAATAGCCAAATGATCAAATCCATCTTACAGTGCTATAACAGGTCTACAGCTGGTCGACCTACATTGCAAACATTTTCTGGAATTGCTACAAAGACCAGCAGCTTCAGTGATTTGGAATACCGGCTTAGTAAAGGGAAAATGACAGGAGCTTGAAATGTTTTGCTCCTCAACTCTAATGGATTTGGAAAGGATGTGTAATTTTGGCCTTTCCATAGATGAGTTGCTGTAGTATATAGCTATAAATAAAGTAGCTATAAATTAAATTGTACAAACAGGAAATATCTGTAAGTCTGTTGAAAATACTGTGCTTATTCTAGAGAATGAGATAAGAGGCGTGTCTTAAGTATGATCTTACAGAAAATGACACAGTTTTTTCCAAAGATTATTTTAATGCCTGAATATCAGCTGACTTAACAGATTGCAGTAGTGGTTTTAAGATTGCTAAAGGAGGGAGAACTGGAAAGCAAACCAAGGGAGCTGTGAAGCATAAACCAACCCACATCAGACAGAGGATATCTGTGACGTAGAACTACCCTAACCAGGCTCTTTTGAACCTGTTTGTATTGATTCTGCTGTTTCTGGATAAAATCACTAAAAGCAGTGTAGTGTAGGAAGACTAGACAACTTAGGTTTAAGGCGGATAGAGAGAAAGAAACGAGGGAAACTAAGGGTGTATTACAGGAAGAACCTTTCTTTGGCCTGACAAGTTTCTGGCAGAGTAGCTTTCCTGTGACTACAAACGCCTACAGAGCAGTGCTTTCGTTGTTTAGTGCAGCCTGGCATCTCACTGCTTTATGTCCTTGGTGAAGTTTTGTTGGAAGGTGCACGGGCAGATTCTTGTTTTGGTTTATTTATCTGGGGGTACTGTTAGACTAAAGCAACCTACCTTTTTTCATTATTTACTTTTTTATCATCCCTTCTGGTGATTAATTTCATTTTATTTTACCCTTTTAGCATTTTAGTTGCCTTCTGTAACTTGTTCTGTTCTTCAGTAATCAGCTGAAGTGAATTGATCAGAATTCAAGTCCTGGAACAAAGTCAGAAGTGAATAATAATCTCATGATCTTTACTGAAATTTTGTTTTCTTTTGATTGTCATTCTGTCAGTGCAGTGTTACGGTTGGCTTCTTGGCCACTGCTATCTGTTTTTAACAGAGCTTTTAAAATGTATGAATTTGTTGTTTATAGTACAGTTAGCTTTATGCTAGGAAATTCATATCCACAATCAAGGAGGTGAAATATCAGCATCCTACCATATGTGATTACATGAAAGGAAAAGGGAAAAATAATTTGCTCAAAATGTCTTTTCACTTCTTTGAATTATTTGCCCGTTATAGGCAATAGACTTCTTTTTGTTTGTTTTATTTCTTGAAAATAAGGCCGGAAATAATGGAGAAAAAGCTTGTTATGCAGAATAATAAATTGGAAGAAAAAAAATACAGATGAAAGAAGAGTGTGTATAACTTGCCCAAAGGAGAGTTAAACTCTTCAGGTTCTATCTTCATTTATGCTAAGGATTGTTTTATTATTATTATTTTACTGAAAAGAAACTCAGTTCTAGGAAATCAGGTCCTCTTTTCTATTTTGACTGTTACATATTGCGCTGCGTTTAAATTGCCTACTGTCATAATGCTGTCGTCATCTCTTTTCTAACTCACATTTGCATTTGAACATGAAATGAAGAATTACTTATTCTTGTTTCTGTTGTTTGGCTGTAATGGGAAAGTGACTTGGAGTTCTGCAAAGTGTTAGTGTAGGCTAACCTATGGAAATTTTGAGATAATTTGAAAGCTAATGCTGAATTCTTTCCTTTTATTCTGGAAAGAAAAATTATACAGAATTGTTAGTCCTGAATGTACCGTGTTAAATGCCATCTCATTGTTGCTGAGTAACTCTCCTCTTTGAAGAGGCATATTAAAGGAAACCTAAAAGGTTAACTCCAGAAATGGGCAGTGATCACTCCTTACATTCTTACAATTCTCTGTCTTCGTGCAGAGACTTTTTTCTTGGCCGTGACTGGGAACATTATTGGGAATTAAAAACAAATGTTAGAGGAATGCACGTGCCATACCTAAATAGAGGGAATTGTTCTGAGCTTAGTCTCTGTGCTCGCATTTGACAGGAATTCCTCCTTCACTCTTCTGCACCTCTTTTTAGACTAACATCTGCTATTTTTCTAAGTCTGGAAATTTCTTTTCTGGATTTTTCTGTTCTAGCCCAAAAATAAACCTATAGATAAACAGGAGTTATCCGGCAGCTTTATGACTATAATCGGTGGCCTAAATGTTTTTTCAGGGAGGAAGGCAGAGGCCAATGCTGTAGGTCCAACCCCCCCTTTTTTTTTTTTTTCTATTTGACATCCTATCTGTGTGTACTTAATCTGTTACAGTGGTCAGATTTTTGTTTGCATAACTGTCATTTGACAGACACTGAGCAGAATTCAGAAAGGAAGTCTCTTACTGAAAAAATACTTATTTTGAAGAGACACATTGGGTTGTTATTAATTTTAAAATAAAAACAAGTTCCTAGTGAATGATGGCTACGGTTTTCATCAGTAAGTCATACCTGCCAGATTCAGATGAATGTGTTTTACTTCAAGGAACAGCTGGTAGATGATTTGGCTATGACCTATGCTGGACTTCTTGGTTGCCACACAGTTTGCATAGCATTTAGTGTTGCATAGTGCATTTTAAAAAAACATGAAAAATCTTAGGACAAAAGACAGGATTTTCTAATTTAAAAGTAGGCATGTATGTCATATGGCTGGCTGCACACAAGACGAGAGCTATCGCTACTGCCGTTTCTGTACAATCAAAGAGAATATAAAAATTGAAAGAAAACTTCATAAGTTACTGAAATGTTTTTGTAGTTTTTTGATAAAGAAATAATTTTCTTCTAAAGAGACTCTAATAGAAAAGTATTGACAAATAGTGTTTTTAAAGATTAAATTGTTACTGTGAAAGAAAAACAATAATTTGGAGGCCATAGCTTCTGATTTAAACATTTTACACAATTTTTAAAATAACTTGTCATAATGACATTGAAATAAAGTGTTTGGGCTGCCAATGCTTGAATACAAATCTAAATAAAATGCAGTTTATATATTAAAAAACTGCAGGATATTGCTCAACAGCTGCTTTGAAAGCTTCAAATATGATATAAAATGTTTTAATACAACTTTAATAGCTCTTAAGGTGTGTTTGTCACTATTGTAGAACCCCTGCAAATTGTGTTTCTGTACTTCACGCACATGACAGAACAGTTTACTTAACAAAAACACAGGGCTACTTGCTTTTGCCAGATATTCTACTAGAAAAATAGATAAAAAGGTTTATTGCATGCATTTTGGCAGCCTTTAGTTACTGAACAACAAAAACAGAATGAAAGATGACCACTTTTGTCTATGGGTTCTTGAACAAGTAATTGCCTTCTTGCTGAAGTATTGATAGGGAGTATTGGTTATTTCATACAATCAGAATGGTTTGGAAGGGACCTGAAAGATCATCTGGTTCCAACCCCCCTGCCAGGGGCAGGGACCCTTCCACCAGACCAGGCTGCTCAAAGCCCCATCCAGCAGGGTACGTGGCATTCCCTGCCACTGCTGTCCAGCCCAGCATTCTTTTCTCAAGGTGTGGCACGCCCTGCTCCCCTATCTTCCCCTTCCATGTCATGTATTGTAACGGTAGAATGTCTGAACCTGGGAGCACAACCTCAAGAAACAAGGAATTTGTCTGCAGACACCTGTTGCTACTTCTTTCGATAAAGTATTATGATATCGCATTATTCTGGATTTTTCAAAAACATGCTTGTATTGAGAGAGAGTAGATGCTAAAAACTGATGGCTCAAGACACAGGTTATTTGAATGGAATCAGGTATATGTACATTTTAGTACTGTTTTTACGACGAGATCCAACCTGTACATTTGGCATAGCTCCTAACTGCTCTTCACTGACAAGCAGGGCTGCACCTTAGCTTACTAAGTAAAGCTGTGCTTTTACTTGATGGTTAAGGGCAGTTATTGCCAGTGATATCCCGCTTTGCATTAGAGCCCAGCTTCCCGACAGGCATGCCTATAGTCTTACATCTCTGTTTATTTTTGTCACACTACTTGGACATAGCAGCTGTATCACGACATTAAGCTATTCTCATTTTCTCTCTTGGCCAGTGTGACAGCTTCAAGTGACGTGATATTGCAAACACCATGTCTCGGGCTAGTCGGATTTTTCATCCGAACATCAGCATATGTTATGTGTTTTCTTGGTACCACTGTTCTTTGTAGCTTTATTGGGCTGCAGTAATGTTTCTGCTGCGGATGGGAAAATGCAGCAACTAAGAATCTTGTTAAATTACAATGAAATTGTTCTGCGTGAGGGTGTCTGCTACAACCTTTGCTTAACAGTAAGGAAAGGCATTTACTGACGTAGAATTCTTAAACTGGCGTTCATTTATTCCATTGCATCTGAAAAATTTCTGAGGCTTTCTAGCCTGTGACCTTGTTGCTTGTATTTATCACCATTGAATTGCTTTTGTCATGTTGTCGGTTTGCTGTGCTGACAGCAAATGGAGGCATATTAATTGAATACTTTTTTGTAGAAAGGTGTTTTTTTTTCAGCATAAAGCTTTTCTCCTCATCAAGAAAAGATGTATTTGCTGTCTTTTCTTTTTACTGAAGAACCCATGCTGCATTTGTTTCTATGTTAGGAGGCATCTGTGCCTAATGGTCTTGAGCTTTGGCAGTAGGAGACAATCTAATACCATCGCTCAAGGCCAATTTCCAGTTGATCTCAGCTTTTTTTTCAGAGATGGGGGGGGTGTGTGTGTTAGTTTATTTTCCCATACTCAACTGTTGATTTACAAAATAACTCTTTATCTTTCAGTTGACAGCTTTAGCCAGTAGATTTCTATACAGTCTGACAATTGCTAAAGCCTTTCCTACCATTTCTCTGCATTTCTCCCAAATACAATCAAGTCACTGAAATGAGCTGTTGTAGCAATTTAACATATGCTATAAGCTCTCATGTGAGAGGAAAGATTGGTTCAGTCTTCTTCCTGTTTTAAAGTTTTACGCAGTTGCAATCGGAAAGGTCATTTTTTTTCCCGAGCAAACAAACAAAAGGTAACGCATGCAGGGCACAGCTGGGGAACCACAGCATGTCTGTTTAAACGATAACACTATACATTCTTATATTCCCATTTTCCTCTCTGCTGGTGCTGTGGTAAGCCCCTAATTCAGTAAGAAGGTCACTGCTTTCACAGATTCTGGAAATGACTTTTTAGTTGTTCTGGACTATTTTATCAGTCATGATTCCTCAATCTTGGCACTCAGTATAGTTAGAAGATTACTTTCCATGTGATGGGGTTTTAAAGCTTTTGATTTCTTTTGTCTGTAACACTCCATGTGGTCTTACGAGTAGAAAAGGGGGATATTGCCGCGTTCTTCATTTCTTTCTCAACAACTGAGAAGAAGGGGAGGATCTAACACAGTCAACCCCTTGTGCTGTACTGTTATAGCAAGGGTCTGCAGACAACTGGTAATATATACAGTAAATAGAGGCTAGAATGCTCCTCTTTTATTCCCAATTTTATTGAAATTGTGAAGATGAATGGGACTTCCAAAAGAATTGCCACAGAAAGGAACTGTCTGAATTTTAATCAGGGTCAAATCAATGAACACAGCTGTGACAGATGAATGAAAAATTTAGTAAAGTATCTATAGTGAGACTGTAAATTAGATGTCTCAGATAATTGACAGATTACTTGGTAATGTAATCAATCTGGGATAAACATTTGCACATAAATTATTTTTGCGAACAGTTCCCTGAGATATAGCTAATGAATTTATATTATCAAAGAGATAAATGCACTTTCCTTGCTCTTCATATGTTTGGAACTTTTGTGCACTAACCACTAAGAGAGTTTGTTTTGCCTGGAAGGAGTTATTACTAGATTAGAAGCTGCACAGTTACATAGACTTTTGAAGCCACTCTCTTTTGTTTCTGTAGAAATTCAACAGTTCTTGGTAGTAATTAAAAAAAAAAAAATTATAATCTGTGACCTGGGAGAACAGTTTAAAAAAGGAGGGAGAGAAGGAAAAGATTCAAAGATGTACTTTTTCAGAACTTTTTTTGTTAGGGCTAGTGTGTACTCAGACCTCACGATGCAGCAGACACACCAAACTTGTGTAACTTGGCACCTTGTGTGCCAGTAGTAAGTTCCTAGAATGTGTTTAGAATTAAAACGTATATTGCTCAGAATATACAACCAATAGCGTGGTGCAGTGCTGGCCACAAGGGTCAACCATATTGGTGGAGTCTCCAAAAAGAACTCAGTGCTAGGGAACATCGAACATAGCATATGAAGCAACTTCTGAATACCAGAGCTATCACTACAGCTATACAAGTTGTGTGGAGCGTCATTGTGTGGTTGTGGGCTGGCACAGTAAATGTGCTCTGTCCAACCCCCTGCACTATGTGACTTGGCAGAGAGGGGGACACACTGACAACGTCTATAGCCAGCTACATGACTCCTGGAGGCATTTACAATTAGCTGAGAATATTTGATAAAAGCTGGGTGTAAAACCAGCTACAGAAGCATCATAAAAGTGCCAAGCTGAATAGAAGTCATATGTTAAACGTGAATGAGAAGGAAGCATGAAAGTATCCTCTATTTATACTACTGTTATGTGCAAAGAAAAATACGAGTAGCTGCTGCTGCTCTTTAACATAAGCATGGCAGCAAATCTTGGAGACTTCAGAGTGAGAGAATCTGGGGGCCTGTGCAAATCAGCAGAGAACAGGGTATTATGTGTTTCCAAATACAGTACAAGATTAGAATACTTCAGGAGAACAACATTGTTAGACACAGGAAATATACACTAGGATAGGCAATCAGTCCTAATACTGTAAATCTTACTCTTTTGGAAAGTGTAGTATGTGTCCTCATTTCCAGCAAGAGAGGAAAATGATGGGCAGAATTTAAATTATTGGCATCGTATGACGACTAATCTGGAAACAGACCTCAATGTCAGTCCTGTGTCCTGAAAAATTTTATTTTCAAAGTATATCCAATAGCCACTAAATACAAAAAGGAGGCTTTTCCCTATGTAAGCACAGAAAAACAAAGTAGGGGTTGGAGAAAATTCTTGAAAACCAGTGTATCATGCTACTTTGTGTGTAACATACCAGAAGAATAAAGACAGTAACAGATGTGAAACTGGTAAGGCAGGAAAAGCATTATTCCAACCGTCCTTACCTTTTATTTCACTTCTCCTCCTTCCTGGATAGTTATTTGGGTTTGTAAGTAAAGTAGTGCTGAAAACATTTTCTTCTGCCCATCATTATACATAAGAGGTTGTTTTCAGGTCATTTTTAAAGAGTAGTGGATTTTTTTAAAAAAATGAAAACAAAGGTAGAAAACCACCACAACTTTTCGTAGTGGGAAAATTGAAAAAATATTGTTTGGGCGATTGTTTCTCTTTTCTCATTTGGTGAAATTAACATATTTGTACTGAATCAACATTTCAGTAAATTTATGAGGGCAAACTTACAGGGATGGAGGGGTTCCCCTTGTTAAACAAGGGATTATAGAAAAGTAAATTTGAACAAAATTTGTCATTATATCAACATTAAGGGTTTTTTCCTCCCCCTGTGAAGGCCAGCTTTTGGTAATGAGAATTTACTTCCAGATAATTCTGTGACTGTCTAGACAAGAGAAGAATTTATCAAAAATTTGCATTTAGGTAGGACCAGGAAAATCAAACCCAGAGGGAGGAAACAGTGTCTACAGGCACGTACTTGATACTAAAGGTAGTGCTAATTGGACCACAGAATGTGTCATGCAGATTTCGCCTCTGTGCCATTCAGCCGCTGTATTGCAATATATACGCTTAAAGCATTAGTGTACTTGCCACAATGTGACTGGTACTAATGACCTGCTCTAGGAAACATTTTGGAGAGCAGCCGAATTGTAATGCCTCCAGGCAGAACTGGCAGAGGTGGGGCAGGAGGTAACTGGGAGCAGATATGCTGAATCCCAGTTAAGTAGGGCCACTTCTGCATCTCATTTTGCTGACCAGGCAGAAGATGTGGAGTTTCACAGTGGTAGAATAGGAGGCTTTCTGATGGCAGAGCTGGGAGGAGATGTGACAGTGATTAAGAAGTGCCTGGATAGAAGAGCCATCTGGCTAGGCTCTTGCAGTGCTGCATTGCCCCTTCGCAGTTTGTGCTTCTGTGTGTGTCTCCACATATGTCAGAGTCTGCAATCCAGAGGGAAGGTAGGTATCTAGGTGTGTCTAGGTGACCACACAGGAGTCGTTCTTGTTTTGCTCATTGCTACTTAATCACCTAGTTAATATTGTTCACAAACATAAATCATGATGCTCTTTCTTCAGTGTTGCACCATACAATAAAAATGTACCTGAGAATCTGCTCTTCTCTAGCCTGTATCCATAGTCCTAGTGTGCAGTGCCGGTCAACTCTTTTGCTGAATTTGCTGTAGTTTATATAAATGAGACATCAGTGTCATTTGCGTCTTCTGACATTAAGGCCTTCTATTCCTGCTGTAAGGAGAGAAACTCTGATGTTTGGTTTTGGGGAAGACATTCCCCTTAAAATTAATGTGCAGATGAACAATGGTAGCAGATGGGGTCCTACAATATCATGAAAGGAAGGCAATTTTCCCAGAAAATTAAAACTGCCAAAGGGCTGTTACAGTACCATTATCTTGAATTAGGTACTCTTCTTCCATAAGATAATGACTTTCTGTCTTTTGATGTGTTCTGGTAAGATCCCTCAGTCTTTTAAATTAACACTGAAGTTGCAGGCAACCAAACAAGAATTTAATAATGTAGGTTATTAGTGATATAACTCACTATCAGTGTTGTAATGGGCCTCTTGTCTATTAGCTTCAATAAGAAGTAACCAGGTGTTTCCAGGTGTTAACCTAATTGTTGGTGAGTCTTCTTTTTGTAATACTATTAGTTAAACTGTTGTATTTTGGAAGCCATCTGTGAGAAGCATGCAGTAGGACTTACAAAAATGTTCCAAACTTGCGTTGTTAGCCTTCAGTGTCCACGGAATCTTACAAATTCTAAATAAGGTTGAACTGTCTTTGGCTTTTGTATTCCTTCAGCCTTCTTACTAAATGGGGGAGGAAGGGGGAATATGCTCAAACTGTTAGAAATACAAGATCAAAATTCAGGAAATAATTGAAAAATGGTTGCTACTGCTCACAGAATAAAGTTGATTTACACATCTCGAGGAAGATGTATGTGCAAAGTTATTGATTAAATATTTTGATATGTCAGAATAGATGCATAAATTAGTAGCCTGGTACCTCACTCTATCATGGCTGTAATGTTTGTCGTACTGTAGCTGTTACTGTGAAAGCCTTTCTGCCGATAGATGGGCTTGGGTCCCACATGTAAGGGCATTGTCTTGTGGCAACGACTGGGCAGCAGTTGGAGCAGCCTTGGGTTCTTCCAGTAGCTCTGCAGGTGAGCTGCTGTGTGACACTGGTGTCTAGATTTTTATAAGAGGTATTACACAACAGCTGTTGAAAATGTGTATCTGCAGAAACAAAACTGGGATTTTAATTTGCTTTCTTTGCCGTTTCTTTGCTGTTTATGTAACTTTACTACTGTTTATATAACTTTAAAAACTCTGTGTTTTTTATTTAGATTTAGGGAAATGAATGTCTGCTGTGGCTGTCTATGCAGAGGTTAGCACTATGAGTTTTGATCTCCTTTGCATAGATTTCTAGTAATGCAAAAGGAAAAAAATATTGCAGCACAATAAAGGCAGTAGTTACATGCCAGCTGAAATTTGACAGAATTGATGGCACGTCTCTCTGGTAGCAGATCAAACTGGTAGTCCATTTGTAGCATCGGTAGTCAGCTTCACTTTAACGTATGGAAACAGTTCTTTGATGTTTGGAAAGCTTCAACAAGATGTGAAGCTTAAAATCTTTCCTGGTCTTAAACTTAACAAAACAAAAAGAGTTAAAATAATTTTTCCTGCAGTCATTTGGAAACGAGCATTCCTGTGCCATTGTACCAAACATTTACTCTACAGATCTCTTATGCTTGAATACTTTGCTTCATTGCTGTTTCTGATGAAAACATTGCCTGTGATTGTCTCCTAAGCTTCATCTCCTGCGCAGTGCTCTGTCCATGAAGTATGTCTGTTCTTCCTTCAGTATTAATCCTTCTTCCCTAAACTCTGCCCTGATCCTGGTCAACAGGTCTTCATTCCCCTCTACTCTGTTTGTCACTTACACTTTTTTTCCTGTTCTCTTTCTCTCCATCCTCCTTCCTGTGCAGATGTTTGAGGAAGTGAAAGTTGCTGGAGACCTTACCTTCAGTTTCAAGTGTTATTAATTTGCTTTGTGAAGGGGATTATGATCCTTCTGTTCAGTATCTTGCTAATCTTTTTGGAGGCTGAAGCAGAAAATTTCTTGGGTTGTACATCTGTCTCCCTTATCAACTCTTCTTGTTTTGTTACATCTGCCTATTATTATCTTGTTTCACTCAGGGGTTGTTTAGGCACTACCTATATCAACTTGTCTTCTGTCATCCATCCTTGCTTACCATTCTTGTCTTAAGTTAACCCCACAGCAAGACTCCCAATTCACATTTGATGTCTGTGTATGTTCAAGTTCGATCTTCTAAGTATGCTGTTCGTGCATCTGACTCATCGGTTACATCCTTCTATCATTTCTTTCTCAGTCTTCTTAATTACATCTTCTATCCTCAAACTGACGTTGTTGGGAAAACTGAAACATTGACATGCTATTGTATGAGGATTTCCTCTATACCAGACAAATTGTCTCTATTGATACCTGATATTTTTACTGCTGGTAATTTGATAAAGCTTGTAAGAGTGGGAATTTTCTTTAAATTTTATGGACTGAAAGTTAGAAGATGAAAAGATTTTATTTTGGAAGGTTTTTTACATAGGTGGGTAAAATACTGAAACACTGGAACATGTTACCCAGAGAGGTGGTAGGTGCCACATCCCTGGAAACATTCAAGGCCAGGTTGGACGGGGCTCTGACCAACCTGATCGGGTTGAAGATGTCCCTGCTCGCTGCAGGGGGCCTGGGCTAGCTGGCCTCTAAAGGTCCCTTCCAAACCAAAGCGTTCTATGACTCTCTGACTTGAATAAATAAATAAAAATTTGGATATTGAGCATTTTCATAGTTAGCGCTTAAAAGTCTATCTGGAGCTTCAATATGGGGAAAATGTAATAAAACTTAGAAACATGAAGTTTATCAGTTGGTTTCCAGCCAGGTGATATTAAAGGCAAATGTTTCTTCACTAGTTTTTTTTCAATCCCTCATTTTAATTAATGAGTCAGATATAGCTGGAAATTTTAGAAATAAATGAGAGGTCTCTAGAGAGTTATTGACAGATGGCATGTATGGAAGTTAAATAAAAAAATTACTGGCAGTCTGTGTTCAGCAAAGACAGGTTGTGGTGTTACTGTGCCAAGAATGTGCAAGCAAACTTTTTTTTACTTGTAGCTCGTTGCATTTCAGAGTAAGAGCTGTTAGGAGAGATTTGTGTAAATGCTTTCTATATAGCTCTGTAAAACATGCCTCACCAAGCAGGGTACAGTTGGACTAATCAGTCCCAATTTATCAGTGTAATTTTGTGAAGATAGTATGTTCTGGTGTTACTGATTTGGTTTGCCATTTTCGCAGTTGAAGTACAGCTGAGCATCTGATGACTTGTGTCAACATCACAAGCTCCTGCAGCAGTTAATACCGGACGTCGTAGCCTGGGGTAGACTTGCATTTCTGCCCAACTCGTAGTTCTGCAATCTTGTAGTGCTAATGCACTCCAGGAAACTATTTGCCCTTATTAGAGGTGTCTCCTGCAGAAAGCCTAGCAAAGAGAAACTCAGATGGCTGTTCCATAGGGCTTAACTTCCTTAATAAACCAAAATCTGAAATGTCTTTGACCTGATGCTCACTTGGGGCAGAGGAGTGAGAATTGACAGAAGAAAGGGCAAAAACTTCATTGAACATTTGCATGGCTACCTTAGCTACATTTTGAAGCTTTCCACAATTGATGCGTTCACGTGTGCTTCTTTCAAGTGTATGTGTGTATGAAGATAAATAAAGAGAAATAAATCAAACAGTTTTTGATACAATTAAATAAAATCCTAGTGCAGTAGTTAGAGCCTACTTTTGGATTCAGTGCTTTGTCTCTGTTAAGTATATAATACTCAAATGCAACAAAAATGTGTCTGAATACCTCTGGTACTCAGACTTCAAAAAACTGGGTATTTTGCGTTGCCCATGTTAAAATGGGTTCGAGTTTTCTGCATATCCTAAATCTCTAAAGTACCTGAATACAAAAAATGTATGTAGCAAGGCTTGCATTAAATTTTTTAAACTGAGCACCAAATCTGCACAGCAGACTTGTTGTGTACTGCAGCTTTCCATCTGTAAAAGGAATAAAATGTAGTGTGAGAGTAAATATATTCAAAATCATGCTATATTCAATGGCTATGTGATAGGTGCAGGAATTTTTAGTCACCAGAATAGAATCGTAGTACAAGCTCCTTAGAATATCACATAATATCCTTTGCAAACCTTTAAAAGAATAGCACAAATTCAGACCATGTGTCCTTACGTGATCTGTATGGGTGCCAATTTCTCACTGATTTCTCCTTTGTGTGAGACAGAATTGTGCATCTTGTTTGTCAGAAATAAGCTTAATGTGATAAGCTTAATGTGCCCATTTGTGTGTTCTTCCCTTCCCGAAGAAGGCTGACTTGAAGAACATGCCGCATTGCCTTTGGTGTCACTATTTAAAATAGATAACTCTTACTGACCAAGACATGTTTTTCTTACCTCTGACATGAAATTGCATATCCATGCTGTAAGGAACTGACAGAGAAAGAATCCCCCAGTACTTTAGCCAAGATATCTCAGTTCAGGGGCTGCTGAGCAGCATCAGCTCATCTTGTGGTTTGAGATGATTGAATTCCACATCCTTTTCATTATTCAATTCTGATGCTGCTCGATATGCTATCTATCAATAAAGTTGCATTTTCTGATTTTAATCTCAAGATGTCAACTCACCTTTGTGAACCTGTAGTAACAGCAATATATACAATCATATTTGTCAGCTTGAGGAACCTCTAATGATAGCTGAAGAATGTAGAGTTAGTGATCTGACTCTGTGTAGTTCACAAATACTGTGACTGAACAGAATTTCTGTGGGTTGGATTTATCTGTTTTGCAGGCTGAATAGTACGAATAAAATCATAATAGTGATGCCCCTAAACAGACATTCTTGAGGATTTAAGGCATATTAATTTTCATTATTTGGAAGAAATTCGTATCATGGAGTATTGTAGCCTGACACGTTTGTTTTTCTGATGTGGAGTAGTCTTGTTATTCCTAAATTAAAACAGACCTGGCTACGTGCAGCCAAATCATGAACCTGCAACTTGTTCATCAGAGGCTGCTCCTTTTGGTATGTTCTTTCCCAGTATGCTCCCTTCCTGCTTTCATGGGAATCTCCACTTCATTGCTGAGTGAACAAAAGAAACATTCACAAGCCAGAAATGCAACAGTAGGTTGATCCGTAGCACTCAATACGCTGTCCAAAACAGATTATCACTCAATGGATGCATTACAATAGTATGTACTGCAGCTTCAAGTAAGGAAAGAAAAAAGCTTCCCTTATTCAATGTTTTAGGTAAAAAATAGTGCACTTCTCCATGGGAAATTAGTTTAGCTGTGTTCCCATCGCTAGGTCAAAATTTCCTGCCCAAAGGATCATACTAAGGTATGGAGAGGAGGAGCAAGTGGAAGAAACTTATGAATAGCAAGTCTGGTACATAGTGATACCTGTTACGTTGTCACTTTCTTTTTGTTGCAAAGTTGTTTTCAAACTAAATACTCTGCAGAAGAAATAGGCTCTTGTCCCTAAAACCAGTACACCACAGTTCCGTAACTGCCATTTCCAAAGCATTTGGGTACTAAAGGATTTTTAATTCAAATGTGTGATTTCTGTATGTGTTGAAAACATTAATAAATTACGTTGCAGGTTTCTAGCAAAGTACAGTTCTGTGGTCAAGCAGAGATTTCTGATAATATCCAGCTATAAATTGCTGTCTTACAAAACTGCAGTATCAAAACATAATAGGATTCTTATGCTGTGAAAATACCAGAGCCTTCAAATTCAATCTAAGACTTGACTCTTCTGATACTAAAAGCTAATGGAAAGAAAAAGCCTTTCCTTTTATCTGTCTTTACATTCAGTGCTTTGAAATTTAAGTATGAAAGAATTATCTGAAATGTTTTAAAGCGTCAGCAGTTACAGTAGCATTTTACATTTATCAAATCTTTTGTTGCCATATTTAATCTCTTGTTATTTAATATAATTGTTGTCCGATAAAACAGAATTAGAAAGACAGTATATTCTGTGCTGATATGCCTGTTGTTTTCCGACTGCTGTGTGCACTTCTTTGCCTGTCAGTCAATGAACTTCAACAGGATGGTGTGTAATGTTGCATGACACCATACATCCCCTGCGGTAAAAATGGCACAATTACTGCAGTGTTGACAATTGTGTTCCATGGAAGGTCTCACAAGAGCTCCATCACAGTGTCTTCTACCAGTGATCAGTTTTATTCTTCACAAATTCCATGCAATGTTGAACATTAGCTAGCTTCTTGTTGTTTAAATTCATCATTCAAAATGTGGTTTTGCACTTTCACCCCTTAAAGCAAAAATTTGGCTGAATGAATGGGAACATTTCTGGCTAATTAATGAGTTTTCTGAGCCACCTCATTGAAGAAAGGATATAAAAGATGGATTAAATGTTGCCTGTCTTCCTCCATCATTACCAGATGTGTTTGTGCCAGTGTTTGTCAAGCTAAGACTCGTAAGTGAGGAATGAATAGGATCCCTGCACTTCATCCTCATCTGCAGACTTGCCACTGGGAATAAAGGAATATGAGACCAGCAAAGTTCATGCTACACTGGGCTGGAGAGCTATGCAAAGGAGCCAGCACCAGCCACTCAAAGATAGAGGTGAAGGTTTTCAAAATATCAGAAATGCAGGCACAGAGTGTTTGCTAAAAACAGCAGATGATGTCTACATAGTCTGGAAGGTATGAGCAGGCTTCAGGGTGTCTCTGTGCAACAGAATGAGCCATGTGACTCATTAAGCATAAGGTTTGAAGGGTCTGGTGGAGTTAAGGATGAGGAAGAAATTCTTATAGAATTGGTGTATGTGTTTTGATTGAAGAGTGAGCAATTTTTCTTATGCCGAGTAAGTTTTCTCAAGTTTCCATAAGCAGAAATCAGATTGTTTAGGAATCATTAGGAATGTGTGCTATGAACATTGCATGCATAAGAAATGCAGGAGTCAGTCTGAATGAATGGAAGTTGTTCTCTTAACTGTGAGTAGAATGACTTCGCCTTTTCCAGGGGCTTGGGTTTTTTCCTTTTTGTTTGGTTTTGCTGCCTGTTCAGACATACATCAGCACTGAATTGATACAACTGCCTATTCAGAGACATCTTTTTTAGCAGGAGGCCTCATTAACTATAGTGCAAAACCCAGGATTTTATTTAAAAAAGAAAAAAAAAGTCACAGCTCTGAGTACCTATTGATTGAGGATAGCGGTACCATGTTATTATGGGTGAGTTACCACAGGAGATTTCCAGGATTTAGTCCACTAGTCTCTTCTGAAATGATCTCGCAGGGTAGGGTATGTGTTCCCTGATCTGGAAGGGGTGGAAGTCTAGACTCAAATGCATCTCTTTTCTGGATCCAAAACAGACAGAAGGTCATTTGTTCAGATATCGTGAGTCGTTAAACAGGCTATTGGGTTTCTGACTGCACTTTCTCATATTAAGAGCTGAGCTCTTCATGTGCAGCGATGACTCCCACCCCTTATCTCTGGAGCATGGGGCACTATGCATCAAGAACACTCTCTTTTCTTCAGAGAACGAAGGCCAGCACTGTGGCTGTGCTGAGTAGCTGTTCTGTGCTAGCGACTGAAACTGTCAGCTGAAAAAAAAGAGACAGAAGTTGGAGGTGTGACTAACAGTACCCACTCATGTACCTTCATTTCCTTGTAAATATGAATCTGCAAACCCTTAAATAGTCCTTACAACAAGGACTGTGGGGACTACCTGGGTGTTGTAGTGTACAATGAGGAAGTGCAGTCATTGTTTCTGCACTCTCTTACTGAGCCAACAGCAATAATTTTCATGGCAGTGGACATGTGGATTACTAAAATCAAAACAATTATTTGCAAATTTTAGCTAGGTATTTCTTAGCTAATCAACATTTCTGCAGTTAACAGTTCTGTTTCTCATGAGTCACAGAACTCTTGTGAATGAAACAACAGTGTCAATCATAAATGTGCTACAGATGCGGTATCAGATCTCTTCTTTATGAACTGTCCTTGTGCTGTAGGCAAATCAATTAAAATATTATAATCTTTAATTTTGATATGCAGGCAAATACCCTTTTGTAGGCTGTTAATACTGTTTTAAAATATATTTTCTAGAATTCTTTTTGAAAAAATGTTGAAATTAATGACGGTTACTTTTTTATATAGATTATTTTTCTTGAAGATTAAAATTTCCTGGAATAGGAATTTGTAGAAGTACACTTCCCTTGCACTGAAGAGGCTGTTTTCCGTGGTGTATTCTGTTTCTGAATCCTCAGACAACTCTTTTTTTTTACTATTAAGAAGATAATAAATTAATATATGTTAATAAGTAAAAAGTAGGTGATTATGTTGTAATGTGGCAGCAGTGGAGGAAAGACCACCATTTTTTGAAAACCACCGTTTCCTAGCACTGATGAACGAGAAGAGATAGTATGCCAAATTAAGTGGTCTTGATGTATTATTTAATTTAAATAATTTTATCCCAGCAGGTAGGTAGTTGTATTTTTCTGAAAAGAACAGCTAGTCTGCATAGTCACTCCTGCATTGATTTTACTTGGACACATCAATATGGCTTTGCTGAAACAAGCAAAACCTGCTCATTGTCTTCTCTTGTTCTTTCCAATTCATCAACCAGGGGCGGCCTTGTCCTTATATCATTTAATAAATCTTACCACACTGTCTTTAAAGATCTGAGCTCTCCAGGCTGTGCTGTATCTGCTAGCCTTGGTTCTATTCATTGGCACAAGCATAAGCACACTGTACTCAAGGACTGCAAACTGTCCCTTAGACGTAGATCCTCATCTACCTATAAAATTACTGAACTACTGCTCTAATTTGGAAAACCATGTTTTCCCTTGTACACCTATTAGGGCTTTAAATTGTAATTTTCCAGTCATTTCTTGTACCTGATAATACAAAGACTTTAATATGCAATGTAAGATTATTCCATTTGCTTAATTTTGAATTCAGAAAGCAAAAGGATGAATCTTGCTACAACTGCACTCAGCAGAAGTTGCTCTGTTGAACTTCTGAATGTAGACAGCTCTGAGGGTGAACTGTTCATTAATATGCTAATAGAAACTGCTGGGAAGAAGATTTATTTTCGGATATGCATGGTGGGTTTGGGACCCCGAAAAGCTCAGAACTGCCATCCAAACTGCTTCATTAATTTTGTATACAAGTCTGTGTAATCCTTTTGCAGGGGTAGACCCTTAGAACTGAAGTGTTAAAAGTCAATTCAGCAGGTACTGCTGTGGCATGGAGGTGTGCTGTCATTAGAGTCATTGGATATTTTATCAGGTTTTGGATTTTCTTACATTGGGCACCAAATTATTTGTTTTTATCACAACATAGGGGTTGCTCAGAAGTATATTTCAAAATACCGCCTACCTTAGTATATTTTATTATTTTTCTACACATGAAATACTTGAGCTATTGAATCCGAATTACAAATATGCATAGTAGCCATAACTTGATGAGGCTGTGCTCATTCTCGTTCCTTGATCTCCTTCCTCCTTAGAACCCATCAGTGGTTAACTGTCAAGTTTGGATCTTCAAGCAGCAGTGGAGGCAACAGATGTGTTCCCGCCCTCTAATAGTCATTCGCTGCTGACATTACAGGTTCAATCAGCGATGCTCAGGATGAAAGAGGATGCTGAGTATTTTTATCTCCTCAAGTCTTTGACTTTGACTGAAAGTCAATTTGGTAGTAGGAAGGCATAGGGAAAAAATAAACCCAAAACAACCAAACAACCCTGTAAGCTAGATCAGAGGGAAAAAATGAATGAGTTAATAAAGTAAATGTAATGTATTTTAATAAATAATAAATATATTGAAAAGAAGAAATAAATTATGACTGATGGAGATGAGAGATGAAATGTAATTTTAAAGCACTTTCCAAATATAGAAAAAATGTTTTCACTAAATGAAGACAATTAAATTGTTATCTCAAAATAGCTTAAATAGAGTCCCATCTCACGGGGGTGTGTAAAGAGATACGTGATATTAATGTTAAAATGCTGAAATGAACTTACATCAAATTTAACATTTATGTATTAACTAAGGACAGTCACAGGAAGCATAGCACAATCTTCTTCATCCCAGAGCTGCAGTTTAGATTTTACTTTATTCGGAATATATAGATCATATCCATAATAAACTTAAATATCTCAGCCTCATTTTAAAACTTGGGAAGTGAAGTAGCACTAGTAGACTGGGAGGTAGCACTGGGGTTCAGTAGCACAAATGAGCAATCACCTCCACACTTTTTTTTAAACTACTAAATTTTAAAATGAGAAACACTACCATTTTAGACTGTAAGTTTAAGAAAAGTGAGACTTCTTATGAACTTAGAAAGAGTTATTTTAATAAAGCAGTCATCCTTTTTTACTTTCAGTTAAGACCCCTTAAGTATAGATCACTCCTTTTAAGATTTGTATATTTAAATTTGTATAAGCACAAAGGATCTTATATTCAGTTGTGATAAGGCATGGTACAATGTCCAGATTTTGCTTGAAGGTTAGGGTGCTTATTAGAAGCAGATGTTCCCTTCTGATGCTATGCAACGTGAAAAGAATCAGTTCTGTGCCGAACTGATTTTACAACATTGTATCGCCATATATACACAGTTCTTCACGATTTCTTTCCCTATGTCTTTGACTCAGCTGGAATTTCACTTTCAGTTACTGTTGTCTAATAGCTTTTTATTGAACCAGACTAATTTTTTTCAACAGTTAATCATGAAATGAATACAGTGAAGCAAATATAATTAACAATGGGCTAGCATTATGAGGAAAGAGCAATATTTTATTTTAAGAAAGTATCTATAATGGTCTATACCAAGCACATATAAATTATCTATTGGTGAAATACAGTCTGGATTAAGGTAGAATGAATGCAGACTGTCACTTTATCAACAGAATGCAGCAGTTATTGAAGTGGTACCATGAGACAGTCAGTAAAGGGTTTCTTGTGTACCAGTTCAGTATAAAGTATGGATGAGATTGGTTCACTGAGGAAGCAAAACAAGACTGGACAACAAGAAAAGCCAAGAGAAGGTGACGAAAGTATAAACTGCAAACTAATTCATATACCCTTTCAAAATGCTCAGAACGCTCTTAAATCTCCACGAGCTCTGTACACATCAATCAGTATGCTATGTGCATATACTAGGAGAACTAATAAACACAATAATTCATCATATACTTGCATGGTTAGTGCAACAAATGAATTATATTTTCTATCAGCATTTTACGCTTCTAAGTCTTGTAATCAGCTTACACTTCACATACAGTTTATGTTGCAATTCATAGATTGCTCTGGAAAGTGATGCAAACTTGTATCTGCACTGGAAAATGGCAGAATGTTTTGCATTTTTCAGAAGAATGTTTGAGATGACAAGATGTCTTTTCATCTCTGTGTCACATTAAGTCGCTGTTTCACCATTGTTATTTTATTGCTGCACAAATTTATGTTTGCTTTGCTATTCAGATCCATTCATGTTCTCTGCCTTTCCCTCTCTGTCAGCAAGCTGTCTGAGTAATGCATTCCTTTAAGGAATCTTATAAAGTAAATAATATTTATTAACACACTTGCTATAGTATTTGACAAATAGCATGTGGTCTTATAGGCCTTATTGTAGCAAAATTCCTTTTGGATATTAGTTTCTGATACAATTTCTAAAACTGAAATCAGACTAATATGGCATAGCAACAGAACTTAAATTTCAGCTCCATGATTTGTGATATAGTACTTATCTGTTTAAACCGAGCCTTTTCAACGTGGAAAGGTCTCTCATTGAAGTTATGTTATCTTTCTTGTAGAGAAGTCTTTACTACGGTTCACAGATTTCCTAATAGAGTAGCAGTACATGGACTTTGATGCCATAACCTTCCAGCTGCTCTTCGAAAAGGAAGAGACACCTCAATGGCTGTTGACTCCGTATGTCTCTGCTTCAGAGCCACTTATAAGCTCCTAAAGAAAAACAAACCTCAAGCTATTCCTGCTTTCATATGACCTTATTACTGTATTGTAAGTTTCTAATATTTCTTTTACCTTCACTTCTTTTTCATATTTATTGAATTGTATGCTCTGCAATCAATCTGTCTTTCAGTATGAATCATGTTGGCTATCTGTTCTTGTAGAATTATCATGGTATCATTTATCAGTCTTTCTGCAGGGCTTCCCAGGCGCTTGCTGCAGTATTATACAAGCTGTTGATATGATCAAAATCGGGTTCTCATCACAGTTCAGCTCTATTCCCTATATTCTTTTTCCTCCCTGTTAAGAACAGGTGTAAATTACAACTGCTACTTTGTAGGATGAGTCAGCTGAGTAAAAGCATGAGTAAGCTACTTGTCTCTATGCAGCACATCTCTACTAATGTGCAGAGTGGTTTCACTGCAGAGGTAACCCCAAGTTTCAACCCCCAGATTTCTTTCCTGCCACACATCTACAGTCTTTTATACTGATTTGTTTATACTTAGAGTGTAGTTTTGCAGCAGGGGCTGGCTCAGTGCTGTTCTGGTGGGTGTTCGCGTTCTTCAAGGTCATTCACGCTGTCAGCTTCCTGATGGACTAGCGATAAACTGTGCAGGTACAGTATTTATCAATGCCGTCTCCTTTGTAGTATCATCAATGCAGATGTGGGGCTTACTTAAAACTACCTCATGTTTGCACAAAGCCTGTCTAAGTGCCATTCATCTTGAAATACAGGTATAAACGTTAAGTCATTTTTTCAATTCATGACATTGTTAATATTGCTGAGAGGATGAAGTAAGGCATTAATGTAATTGTTTTAAAAGATTTTGTAAAACAGATTTGGAATCTTGTCCATGCCTTTACATAGGTTTCCTCACAAAAGATGTGTTCTGTCTATGGTTGAGATCAACCAAATACCTCATTTTGACAGGAAATATGCCAATTATGCTGATGCTGTCATTAATTTTTCAATATAAAGGAGCATCTTTATGTCTTAGTTGTAGTGGAGAAAAAATAATTGGATTTCAAAAACAGTGGCTTTCTAATTCATGCAAGTTGGACAGTCTTACGCACTATGCTAAGAGCATCTGCTTGCTTATTTACAGATTGGCTGGTTTGCTGTGAATGTTTGTGGCTTGCACTACTCAGCACATGGTTATGGCTGCAGCACTCTTATGCTTATTCATTTAAAAAAGGAAATAGAGTTCTGAGGACTTGGGATATCCTTTCTGTAGTAAAATATACTGAGCTGTGTTCCCTAGAATGTGTGATTATAGATTTCATTAGGTTGGGGTGAAATTGAATCTTCTGCATCTCACATATGTTAGCCCAATTAATTGTAACAGTTTTTGCATTTAAAAATTTGTTTTGACACTTAATAAAGCAAAAATCAGAAAATGAAGGAGAAGGAAAGTTTCTAAATTATTACTGGATGCAGAAAGGTAGAGTAAGTGATTAAATATCTTTAGAATTATAGTCTGCACAGTGAATATTGTGTAATTCGTAGAGAAAACACATTGCATCTTCACTGTCATAAATTTCATTGTTTATGTAATAATACTTGCACGTGAATGCCCCCTTTCTGATTTCAGTTGTGTGCTGTTGTCCAACTGAACACCATAATGTGCTATAGAAGTCAGCATTCAAAAGTAGTCATCAGCCTTGAGCATGTAAAGCAAATACACTTTGAACCCCTGATGTAAAATTGCATCAGTGTTGTCAGGGATTATCTCATGAAGTCTAACTCACAGAGAGAAACCTTGAAATGCCTTCCTGGATCCTCAGTTGTCATTTTGTTGACTTAGAATGAGCTCTACAAACCCCATGATCTTTGTACTGTATTTATGTTCTCAATACCAAGGTCTTTCAGAGCATATGTTTATTATACATAGCATGTTACTTGTAATAGACGGTTATTACTAACTTGTTTTAAAGTTTGTATCATCAGTGCTTAAACTGTATTTTCATAGCTGAGAAAGAGTGAAGGGGTTTTGAGATGTGGTACACTGGCTCCTGTTTCAATAAAATTAAAAATAAAAAATTAAGAAGCAAATTCAAACATCCATGTTCCTGTTAGCTGTGGCAGTCAAGAACCAGCTTGTTCCATTGTGTCAAATACGTCTATTTGAAATGCATTATTCGTTCTTGTGGTGCTTAAGTGGATCCCCAATTTTGAAATATCTTTCCTGGGAACACTTACTGTCTATAAATATCTGAAGTCACACTATAAGTGTAATAAATGTTAGCCTATATGTTAACCTATAGCTGTGTAAACTATATACAAATATACTGGTCGTTTCCATTCAAATAGAGAATTGATTACTTCTAGCCTGTACTGTTAAGGTTTTCTTTGACAGTATTAATGTAACTAAGCTGCAGAAACAGCTGTTTGAATACTCTAGAAGCCAACAGTTATTTCAGAAGAATACAATTATTCTAACATTAGGCAGACTTAAAAAACAACAACAAACATTTTTAATGTGGCTCTTGTGTGGGATTATTGACAAAACCAGTGGTTTTTACTTTAAAAATATGCAAATTTGAAGAGCCTCTGACTGTAATATCTTTAACTTGAAAGCTGGATGCTAAACGCAGAGAATACTTCAGCAGTTTGAAATTTGGCACATATAAATCTAACATTGAGCTGTTTTATTAATGTTGTTCTAGGTCACTTGAGCTCCTGAGAACACGACCTCTTCTCAGGATGTATCATTGCATAGTAATGTGGACCACTTCTTAGGGAACATAAGAATCTACGTCCCTGCAAAGACAGAGGTATGTGTAAGGGTTTTCCTTTTTTTTTTTAATTCCTACACCCCTAGTAATTTGGGATTTAATATCGTGTAGCTGCAGGTGTTTGATTGTTCTTATGCATGTTCTCCTGGTGTTTAGCTAACTATTGCTGTTTTCATTTACTGTCACAACAGTTTGTCAGTTCAACTTCTTAATGAAGTTGAAATGAGTATAACCAATTTATTCTGATTGATAGTCTGATACTTGATATCAAGTTGTGAGCTGGGTATTGTATGGACTGCATTCTAGTGAAGTATGATTAAGAGCATTGGTGTTTACCCACTACTGGTAGTATACTCCCAATGAA